>NC_087495.1:7570002-8317502 GCF_036417665.1 Passer domesticus | reverse complement strand
ATCTGGGAGATATCCTGAAGCATGCGGAATTTCAGCAGGCAGCCGGCCACTCCGGGCCACCGGGCCCTGGACACGAACGATGCCCTTTCCCTGAGAAACAAAACTCACCAGGCCAGGTTCCTGATGTCAGTTTGCAGGAGGCACTTGGCACTGTCAAACCAGACACAGTTGCCTGAGGGGGCACCTTGCATCTGGGAGATATCCTGAAGCATGCGGAATTTCAGCAGGCAGCCGGCCACTCCGGGCCACCGGGCCCTGGACACGAACGATGCCCTTTCCCCTGAGAAACAAAACTCACCAGGCCAGGTTCCTGATGTCATTTTGCAGGAGGCACTTGGCACTGTCAAACCAGACACAGTTGCCTGTGGGGGCACCTTGCATCTGGGAGATATCCTGAAGCATGCGGAATTTCAGCAGGCAGCCGGCCACTCCGGGCCACCGGGCCCTGGACACGAACGATGCCCTTTCCCCTGAGAAACAAAACTCACCAGGCCAGGTTCCTGATGTCAGTTTGCAGGAGGCACCTGGCACTCTCAAACCAGACACAGTTGCCTGTGGGGGCACCTTGCATCTGGGAGATATCCTGAAGCTTGCGGAATTTCAGCAGGCAGCCGGCCACTCCGGGCCACCGGGCCCTGGACACGAACGATGCCCTTTCCCCTGAGAAACAAAACTCACCAGGCCAGGTTCCTGATGTCAGTTCGCAGGAGGCACTTGGCACTCTCAAACCAGACACAGTTGCCTGTGGGGGCACCTTGCATCTGGGAGATATCCTGAAGCATGCGGAATTTCAGCAGGCAGCCGGCCACTCCGGGCCACCGGGCCCTGGACACGAACCATGCCATTTCCCCTGAGAAACAAAACTCACCAGGCCAGGTTCCTGATGTCAGTTTGCAGGAGGCACTTGGCACTGTCAAACCAGACACAGTTGCCTGTGGGGGCACCTTGCATCTGGGAGATATCCTGAAGCATGCGGAATTTCAGCAGGCAGCCGGCCACTCCGGGCCACGGGGCCCTGGACACGAACGATGCCCTTTCCCCTGAGAAACAAAACTCACCAGGCCAGGTTCCTGATGTCAGTTTGCAGGAGGCACTTGGCACTCTCAAACCAGACACAGTTGCCTGTGGGGGCACCTTGCATCTGGGAGATATCCTGAAGCATGCGGAATTTCAGCAGGCAGCCGGCCACTCCGGGCCACCGGGCCCTGGACACGAACGATGCCCTTTCCCCTGAGAAACAAAACTCACCAGGCCAGGTTCCTGATGTCAGTTTGCAGGAGGCACTTGGCACTGTCAAACCAGACACAGTTGCCTGTGGGGGCACCTTGCATCTGGGAGATATCCTGAAGCATGCGGAATTTCAGCAGGCAGCCGGCCACTCCGGGCCACCGGGCCCTGGACACGAACGATGCCCTTTCCCCTGAGAAACAATACTCACCAGGCCAGGTTCCTGATGTCAGTTTGCAGGAGGCACTTGGCACTCTCAAACCAGACACAGTTGCCTGTGGGGGCACCTTGCATCTGGGAGATATCCTGAAGCATGCGGAATTTCAGCAGGCAGCCGGCCACTCCGGGCCACCGGGCCCTGGACACGAACCATGCCCTTTCCCCTGAGAAACAAAACTCACCAGGCCAGGTTCCTGATGTCAGTTTGCAGGAGGCACTTGGCACTGTCAAACCAGACACAGTTGCCTGTGGGTGCACCTTGCATCTGGGAGATATCCTGAACCATGCGGAATTTCAGCAGGCAGCCGGCCACTCCGGGCCACCGGGCCCTGGACACGAACGATGGCCTTTCCCCTGAGAAATAAAACTCACCAGGCCAGGTTCCTGATGTCAGTTTGCAGGAGGCACTTGGCACTGTCAAACCAGACACAGTTGCCTGTGGGGGCACCTTGCATCTGGGAGATATCCTGAACCATGCGGAATTTCAGCAGGCAGCCGGCCACTCCGGGCCACCGGGCCCTGGACACGAACGATGCCCTTTCCCCTGAGAAACAAAACTCACCAGGCCAGGTTCCTGATGTCAGTTTGCAGGAGGCACTTGGCACTGTCAAACCAGACACAGTTGCCTGTGGGTGCACCTTGCATCTGGGAGATATCCTGAAGCATGCGGAATTTCAGCAGGCAACCGGCCACTCCGGGCCACGGGGCCCTGGACACGAACCATGGCCTTTCCCCTGAGAAACAAAACTCACCAGGCCAGGTTCCTGATGTCAGTTTGCAGGAGGCACTTGGCACTGTCAAACCAGACACAGTTGCCTGTGGGGGCACCTTGCATCTGGGAGATATCCTGAAGCATGCGGAATTTCAGCAGGCAGCCGGCCACTCCGGGCCACCGGGCCCTGGACACGAACGATGCCCTTTCCCCTGAGAAACAAAACTCACCAGGCCAGGTTCCTGATGTCAGTTTGCAGGAGGCACTTGGCACTGTCAAACCAGACACAGTTGCCTGTGGGGGCACCTTGCATCTGGGAGATATCCTGAAGCATGCGGAATTTCAGCAGGCAGCCGGCCACTCCGGGCCACCGGGCCCTGGACACGAACGATGCCCTTTCCCCTGAGAAACAAAACTCACCAGGCCAGGTTCCTGATGTCAGTTTGCAGGAGGCACTTGGCACTCTCAAACCAGACACAGTTGCCTGTGGGTGCTCCTTGCATCTGGGAGATATCCTGAAGCATGCGGAATTTCAGCAGGCAGCCGGCCACTCTGGGCCACCGGGCCCTGGACACGAACGATGCCCTTTCCCCTGAGAAACAAAACTCACCAGGCCAGGTTCCTGATGTCAGTTTGCAGGAGGCACTTGGCACTGTCAAACCAGACACAGTTGCCTGTGGGTGCACCTTGCATCTGGGAGATATCCTGAACCATGCGGAATTTCAGCAGGCAGCCGGCCACTCTGGGCCACCGGGCCCTGGACACGAACGATGCCCTTTCCCCTGAGAAATAAAACTCACCAGGCCAGGTTCCTGATGTCAGTTTGCAGGAGGCACTTGGCACTGTCAAACCAGACACAGTTGCCTGTGGGGGCACCTTGCATCTGGGAGATATCCTGAAGCATGCGGAATTTCAGCAGGCAGCCGGCCACTCCGGGCCACCGGGCCCTGGACACGAACGATGGCCTTTCCCCTGAGAAACAAAACTCACCAGGCCAGGTTCCTGATGTCAGTTTGCAGGAGGCACTTGGCACTGTCAAACCAGACACAGTTGCCTGTGGGTGCACCTTGCATCTGGGAGATATCCTGAAGCATGCGGAATTTCAGCAGGCAGCCGGCCACTCCGGGCCACGGGGCCCTGGACACGAACAATGCCCTTTCCCCTGAGAAACAAAACTCACCAGGCCAGGTTCCTGATGTCAGTTTGCAGGAGGCACTTGGCACTGTCAAACCAGACACAGTTGCCTGTGGGGGCACCTTGCATCTGGGAGATATCCTGAAGCATGCGGAATTTCAGCAGGCAGCCGGCCACTCCGGGCCACCGGGCCCTGGACACGAACGATGCCCTTTCCCCTGAGAAACAAAACTCACCAGGCCAGGTTCCTGATGTCAGTTTGCAGGAGGCACTTGGCACTGTCAAACCAGACACAGTTGCCTGTGGGGGCACCTTGCATCTGGGAGATATCCTGAAGCATGCGGAATTTCAGCAGGCAGCCGGCCACTCCGGGCCACCGGGCCCTGGACACGAACCATGCCCTTTCCCCTGAGAAACAAAACTCACCAGGCCAGGTTCCTGATGTCAGTTTGCAGGAGGCACTTGGCACTCTCAAACCAGACACAGTTGCCTGTGGGTGCTCCTTGCATCTGGGAGATATCCTGAAGCATGCGGAAGTTCAGCAGGCAGCCGGCCACTCTGGGCCACCGGGCCCTGGACACGAACCATGCCCTTTCCCCTGAGAAATAAAACTCACCAGGCCCGGTTCCTGATGTCAGTTTGCAGGAGGCACTTGGCACTCTCAAACCAGACACAGTTGCCTGTGGGGGCACCTTGCATCTGGGAGATATCCTGAACCATGCGGAATTTCAGCAGGCAGCCGGCCACTCCGGGCCACCGGGCCCTGGACACGAACCATGCCATTTCCCCTGAGAAACAAAACTCACCAGGCCAGGTTCCTGATGTCAGTTTGCAGGAGGCACTTGGCACTGTCAAACCAGACACAGTTGCCTGTGGGGGCACCTTGCATCTGGGAGATATCCTGAAGCATGCGGAATTTCAGCAGGCAGCCGGCCACTCCGGGCCACCGGGCCCTGGACACGAACGATGCCCTTTCCCCTGAGAAACAAAACTCACCAGGCCAGGTTCCTGATGTCAGTTTGCAGGAGGCACTTGGCACTCTCAAACCAGACACAGTTGCCTGTGGGGGCACCTTGCATCTGGGAGATATCCTGAAGCATGCGGAATTTCAGCAGGCAGCCGGCCACTCCGGGCCACCGGGCCCTGGACACGAACGATGCCCTTTCCCCTGAGAAACAAAACTCACCAGGCCAGGTTCCTGATGTCAGTTTGCAGGAGGCACTTGGCACTGTCAAACCAGACACAGTTGCCTGTGGGGGCACCTTGCATCTGGGAGATATCCTGAAGCATGCGGAATTTCAGCAGGCAGCCGGCCACTCCGGGCCACCGGGCCCTGGACACGAACGATGCCCTTTCCCCTGAGAAACAATACTCACCAGGCCAGGTTCCTGATGTCAGTTTGCAGGAGGCACTTGGCACTCTCAAACCAGACACAGTTGCCTGTGGGGGCACCTTGCATCTGGGAGATATCCTGAAGCATGCGGAATTTCAGCAGGCAGCCGGCCACTCCGGGCCACCGGGCCCTGGACACGAACCATGCCCTTTCCCCTGAGAAACAAAACTCACCAGGCCAGGTTCCTGATGTCAGTTTGCAGGAGGCACTTGGCACTGTGAAACCAGACACAGTTGCCTGTGGGTGCACCTTGCATCTGGGAGATATCCTGAACCATGCGGAATTTCAGCAGGCAGCCGGCCACTCCGGGCCACCGGGCCCTGGACACGAACGATGCCCTTTCCCCTGAGAAATAAAACTCACCAGGCCAGGTTCCTGATGTCAGTTTGCAGGAGGCACTTGGCACTGTCAAACCAGACACAGTTGCCTGTGGGGGCACCTTGCATCTGGGAGATATCCTGAACCATGCGGAATTTCAGCAGGCAGCCGGCCACTCCGGGCCACCGGGCCCTGGACACGAACGATGCCCTTTCCCCTGAGAAACAAAACTCACCAGGCCAGGTTCCTGATGTCAGTTTGCAGGAGGCACTTGGCACTGTCAAACCAGACACAGTTGCCTGTGGGTGCACCTTGCATCTGGGAGATATCCTGAAGCATGCGGAATTTCAGCAGGCAGCCGGCCACTCCGGGCCACGGGGCCCTGGACACGAACCATGGCCTTTCCCCTGAGAAACAAAACTCACCAGGCCAGGTTCCTGATGTCAGTTTGCAGGAGGCACTTGGCACTGTCAAACCAGACACAGTTGCCTGTGGGGGCACCTTGCATCTGGGAGATATCCTGAAGCATGCGGAATTTCAGCAGGCAGCCGGCCACTCCGGGCCACCGGGCCCTGGACACGAACGATGCCCTTTCCCCTGAGAAACAAAACTCACCAGGCCAGGTTCCTGATGTCAGTTTGCAGGAGGCACTTGGCACTGTCAAACCAGACACAGTTGCCTGTGGGGGCACCTTGCATCTGGGAGATATCCTGAAGCATGCGGAATTTCAGCAGGCAGCCGGCCACTCCGGGCCACCGGGCCCTGGACACGAACGATGCCCTTTCCCCTGAGAAACAAAACTCACCAGGCCAGGTTCCTGATGTCAGTTTGCAGGAGGCACTTGGCACTGTCAAACCAGACACAGTTGCCTGTGGGTGCTCCTTGCATCTGGGAGATATCCTGAAGCATGCGGAATTTCAGCAGGCAGCCGGCCACTCTGGGCCACCGGGCCCTGGACACGAACGATGCCCTTTCCCCTGAGAAACAAAACTCACCAGGCCAGGTTCCTGATGTCAGTTTGCAGGAGGCACTTGGCACTGTCAAACCAGACACAGTTGCCTGTGGGGGCACCTTGCATCTGGGAGATATCCTGAACCATGCGGAATTTCAGCAGGCAGCCGGCCACTCTGGGCCACCGGGCCCTGGACACGAACGATGCCCTTTCCCCTGAGAAATAAAACTCACCAGGCCAGGTTCCTGATGTCAGTTTGCAGGAGGCACTTGGCACTGTCAAACCAGACACAGTTGCCTGTGGGGGCACCTTGCATCTGGGAGATATCCTGAAGCATGCGGAATTTCAGCAGGCAGCCGGCCACTCCGGGCCACCGGGCCCTGGACACGAACGATGCCCTTTCCCCTGAGAAACAAAACTCACCAGGCCAGGTTCCTGATGTCAGTTTGCAGGAGGCACTTGGCACTGTCAAACCAGACACAGTTGCCTGTGGGTGCACCTTGCATCTGGGAGATATCCTGAAGCATGCGGAATTTCAGCAGGCAGCCGGCCACTCCGGGCCACGGGGCCCTGGACACGAACAATGCCCTTTCCCCTGAGAAACAAAACTCACCAGGCCAGGTTCCTGATGTCAGTTTGCAGGAGGCACTTGGCACTGTCAAACCAGACACAGTTGCCTGTGGGGGCACCTTGCATCTGGGAGATATCCTGAAGCATGCGGAATTTCAGCAGGCAGCCGGCCACTCCGGGCCACCGGGCCCTGGACACGAACCATGCCCTTTCCCCTGAGAAACAAAACTCACCAGGCCAGGTTCCTGATGTCAGTTTGCAGGAGGCACTTGGCACTCTCAAACCAGACACAGTTGCCTGTGGGTGCACCTTGCATCTGGGAGATATCCTGAAGCATGCGGAATTTCAGCAGGCAGCCGGCCACTCCGGGCCACCGGGCCCTGGACACGAACGATGCCCTTTCCCCTGAGAAACAAAACTCACCAGGCCAGGTTCCTGATGTCAGTTTGCAGGAGGCACTTGGCACTCTCAAACCAGACACAGTTGCCTGTGGGTGCTCCTTGCATCTGGGAGATATCCTGAAGCATGCGGAAGTTCAGCAGGCAGCCGGCCACTCTGGGCCACCGGGCCCTGGACACGAACCATGCCCTTTCCCCTGAGAAATAAAACTCACCAGGCCCGGTTCCTGATGTCAGTTTGCAGGAGGCACTTGGCACTCTCAAACCAGACACAGTTGCCTGTGGGGGCACCTTGCATCTGGGAGATATCCTGAACCATGCGGAATTTCAGCAGGCAGCCGGCCACTCCGGGCCACCGGGCCCTGGACACGAACGATGCCCTTTCCCCTGAGAAACAAAACTCACCAGGCCAGGTTCCTGATGTCAGTTTGCAGGAGGCACTTGGCACTGTCAAACCAGACACAGTTGCCTGTGGGGGCACCTTGCATCTGGGAGATATCCTGAAGCATGCGGAATTTCAGCAGGCAGCCGGCCACTCCGGGCCACCGGGCCCTGGACACGAACGATGCCCTTTCCCCTGAGAAACAAAACTCACCAGGCCAGGTTCCTGATGTCAGTTTGCAGGAGGCACTTGGCACTCTCAAACCAGACACAGTTGCCTGTGGGTGCTCCTTCCATCTGGGAGATATCCTGAAGCATGCGGAATTTCAGCAGGCAGCCGGCCACTCTGGGCCACCGGGCCCTGGACACGAACGATGCCCTTTCCCCTGAGAAACAAAACTCACCAGGCCAGGTTCCTGATGTCAGTTTGCAGGAGGCACTTGGCACTGTCAAACCAGACACAGTTGCCTGTGGGTGCACCTTGCATCTGGGAGATATCCTGAACCATGCGGAATTTCAGCAGGCAGCCGGCCACTCTGGGCCACCGGGCCCTGGACACGAACCATGCCCTTTCCCCTGAGAAATAAAACTCACCAGGCCCGGTTCCTGATGTCAGTTTGCAGGAGGCACTTGGCACTCTCAAACCAGACACAGTTGCCTGTGGGGGCACCTTGCATCTGGGAGATATCCTGAACCATGCGGAATTTCAGCAGGCAGCCGGCCACTCCGGGCCACCGGGCCCTGGACACGAACGATGCCCTTTCCCCTGAGAAACAAAACTCACCAGGCCAGGTTCCTGATGTCAGTTTGCAGGTAGCACTTGGCACTGTCAAACCAGACACAGTTGCCTGTGGGGGCACCTTGCATCTGGGAGATATCCTGAAGCATGCGGAATTTCAGCAGGCAGCCGGCCACTCCGGGCCACGGGGCCCTGGACACGAACCATGGCCTTTCCCCTGAGAAACAAAACTCACCAGGCCAGGTTCCTGATGTCAGTTTGCAGGAGGCACTTGGCACTGTCAAACCAGACACAGTTGCCTGTGGGGGCACCTTGCATCTGGGAGATATCCTGAAGCATGCGGAATTTCAGCAGGCAGCCGGCCACTCCGGGCCACCGGGCCCTGGACACGAACGATGCCCTTTCCCCTGAGAAACAAAACTCACCAGGCCAGGTTCCTGATGTCAGTTTGCAGGAGGCACTTGGCACTGTCAAACCAGACACAGTTGCCTGTGGGTGCACCTTGCATCTGGGAGATATCCTGAAGCATGCGGAATTTCAGCAGGCAGCCGGCCACTCCGGGCCACCGGGCCCTGGACACGAACCATGCCCTTTCCCCTGAGAAACAAAACTCACCAGGCCAGGTTCCTGATGTCAGTTTGCAGGAGGCACTTGGCACTCTCAAACCAGACACAGTTGCCTGTGGGTGCTCCTTGCATCTGGGAGATATCCTGAAGCATGCGGAATTTCAGCAGGCAGCCGGCCACTCCGGGCCACCGGGCCCTGGACACGAACGATGGCCTTTCCCCTGAGAAATAAAACTCACCAGGCCAGGTTCCTGATGTCAGTTTGCAGGAGGCACTTGGCACTGTCAAACCAGACACAGTTGCCTGTGGGGGCACCTTGCATCTGGGAGATATCCTGAAGCATGCGGAATTTCAGCAGGCAGCCGGCCACTCCGGGCCACCGGGCCCTGGACACGAACGATGCCCTTTCCCCTGAGAAACAAAACTCACCAGGCCAGGTTCCTGATGTCAGTTTGCAGGAGGCACTTGGCACTCTCAAACCAGACACAGTTGCCTGTGGGTGATCCTTGCATCTGGGAGATATCCTGAAGCATGCGGAATTTCAGCAGGCAGCCGGCCACTCTGGGCCACCGGGCCCTGGACACGAACGATGGCCTTTCCCCTGAGAAATAAAACTCACCAGGCCAGGTTCCTGATGTCAGTTTGCAGGAGGCACTTGGCACTGTCAAACCAGACACAGTTGCCTGTGGGGGCACCTTGCATCTGGGAGATATCCTGAAGCATGCGGAATTTCAGCAGGCAGCCGGCCACTCTGGGCCACCGGGCCCTGGACACGAACCATGGCCTTTCCCCTGAGAAATAAAACTCACCAGGCCAGGTTCCTGATGTCAGTTTGCAGGAGGCACTTGGCACTGTCAAACCAGACACAGTTGCCTGTGGGGGCACCTTGCATCTGGGAGATATCCTGAAGCATGCGGAATTTCAGCAGGCAGCCGGCCACTCCGGGCCACCGGGCCCTGGACACGAACGATGGCCTTTCCCCTGAGAAATAAAACTCACCAGGCCAGGTTCCTGATGTCAGTTTGCAGGAGGCACTTGGCACTGTCAAACCAGACACAGTTGCCTGTGGGGGCACCTTGCATCTGGGAGATATCCTGAACCATGCGGAATTTCAGCAGGCAGCCGGCCACTCCGGGCCACCGGGCCCTGGACACGAACGATGCCCTTTCCCCTGAGAAATAAAACTCACCAGGCCAGGTTCCTGATGTCAGTTTGCAGGAGGCACTTGGCACTGTCAAACCAGACACAGTTGCCTGTGGGGGCACCTTGCATCTGGGAGATATCCTGAAGCATGCGGAATTTCAGCAGGCAGCCGGCCACTCCGGGCCACCGGGCCCTGGACACGAACGATGGCCTTTCCCCTGAGAAACAAAACTCACCAGGCCAGGTTCCTGATGTCAGTTTGCAGGAGGCACTTGGCACTGTCAAACCAGACACAGTTGCCTGTGGGGGCACCTTGCATCTGGGAGATATCCTGAAGCATGCGGAATTTCAGCAGGCAGCCGGCCACTCCGGGCCACCGGGCCCTGGACACGAACGATGCCCTTTCCCCTGAGAAACAAAACTCACCAGGCCAGGTTCCTGATGTCAGTTTGCAGGAGGCACTTGGCACTGTCAAACCAGACACAGTTGCCTGTGGGGGCACCTTGCATCTGGGAGATATCCTGAAGCATGCGGAATTTCAGCAGGCAGCCGGCCACTCCGGGCCACCGGGCCTGGACACGAACGATGCCCTTTCCCCTGAGAAACAAAACTCACCAGGCCAGGTTCCTGATGTCATTTTGCAGGAGGCACTTGGCACTGTCAAACCAGACACAGTTGCCTGTGGGGGCACCTTGCATCTGGGAGATATCCTGAAGCATGTGGAATTTCAGCAGGCAGCCGGCCACTCCGGGCCACCGGGCCCTGGACACGAACGATGCCCTTTCCCCTGAGAAACAAAACTCACCAGGCCAGGTTCCTGATGTCAGTTTGCAGGAGGCACTTGGCACTGTCAAACCAGACACAGTTGCCTGTGGGGGCACCTTGCATCTGGGAGATATCCTGAAGCATGCGGAATTTCAGCAGGCAGCCGGCCACTCCGGGCCACCGGGCCCTGGACACGAACGATGCCCTTTCCCCTGAGAAACAAAACTCACCAGGCCAGGTTCCTGATGTCAGTTTGCAGGAGGCACTTGGCACTGTCAAACCAGACACAGTTGCCTGTGGGGGCACCTTGCATCTGGGAGATATCCTGAAGCATGCGGAATTTCAGCAGGCAGCCGGCCACTCCGGGCCACCGGGCCTGGACACGAACGATGCCCTTTCCCCTGAGAAACAAAACTCACCAGGCCAGGTTCCTGATGTCAGTTTGCAGGAGGCACTTGGCACTGTCAAACCAGACACAGTTGCCTGTGGGGGCACCTTGCATCTGGGAGATATCCTGAAGCATGCGGAATTTCAGCAGGCAGCCGGCCACTCCGGGCCACCGGGCCTGGACACGAACGATGCCCTTTCCCCTGAGAAACAAAACTCACCAGGCCAGGTTCCTGATGTCAGTTTGCAGGAGGCACTTGGCACTGTCAAACCAGACACAGTTGCCTGTGGGGGCACCTTGCATCTGGGAGATATCCTGAAGCATGCGGAATTTCAGCAGGCAGCCGGCCACTCCGGGCCACCGGGCCCTGGACACGAACGATGCCCTTTCCCCTGAGAAACAAAACTCACCAGGCCAGGTTCCTGATGTCAGTTTGCAGGAGGCACTTGGCACTCTCAAACCAGACACAGTTGCCTGTGGGGGCACCTTGCATCTGGGAGATATCCTGAAGCATGCGGAATTTCAGCAGGCAGCCGGCCACTCCGGGCCACGGGGCCCTGGACACGAATGATGCCATTTCCCCTGAGAAACAAAACTCACCAGGCCAGGTTCCTGATGTCAGTTTGCAGGAGGCACGTGGCACTCTCAAACCAGACACAGTTGCCTGTGGGTGCTCCTTGCATCTGGGAGATATCCTGAAGCATGCGGAAGTTCAGCAGGCAGCCAGCCACTCCGGGCCACCGGGCCCTGGACACGAACGATGGCCTTTCCCCTGAGAAATAAAACTCACCAGGCCAGGTTCCTGATGTCAGTTTGCAGGAGGCACTTGGCACTCTCAAACCAGACACAGTTGCCTGTGGGGGCACCTTGCATCTGGGAGATATCCTGAAGCATGCGGAATTTCAGCAGGCAGCCGGCCACTCCGGGCCACCGGGCCCTGGACACGAACGATGCCCTTTCCCCTGAGAAACAAAACTCACCAGGCCAGGTTCCTGATGTCAGTTTGCAGGAGGCACTTGGCACTGTCAAACCAGACACAGTTGCCTGTGGGGGCACCTTGCATCTGGGAGATATCCTGAAGCATGCGGAATTTCAGCAGGCAGCCGGCCACTCCGGGCCACCGGGCCCTGGACACGAACGATGCCCTTTCCCCTGAGAAACAAAACTCACCAGGCCAGGTTCCTGATGTCAGTTTGCAGGAGGCACTTGGCACTGTCAAACCAGACACAGTTGCCTGTGGGGGCACCTTGCATCTGGGAGATATCCTGAAGCATGCGGAATTTCAGCAGGCAGCCGGCCACTCCGGGCCACCGGGCCCTGGACACGAACGATGCCCTTTCCCCTGAGAAACAAAACTCACCAGGCCAGGTTCCTGATGTCAGTTTGCAGGAGGCACTTGGCACTGTCAAACCAGACACAGTTGCCTGTGGGGGCACCTTGCATCTGGGAGATATCCTGAAGCATGCGGAATTTCAGCAGGCAGCCGGCCACTCCGGGCCACGGGGCCCTGGACACGAACCATGGCCTTTCCCCTGAGAAACAAAACTCACCAGGCCAGGTTCCTGATGTCATTTTGCAGGAGGCACTTGGCACTGTCAAACCAGACACAGTTGCCTGTGGGTGCTCCTTGCATCTGGGAGATATCCTGAAGCATGCGGAATTTCAGCAGGCAGCAGGCCACTCCGGGCCACCGGGCCCTGGACACGAACGATGCCCTTTCCCCTGAGAAACAAAACTCACCAGGCCAGGTTCCTGATGTCAGTTTGCAGGAGGCACTTGGCACTGTCAAACCAGACACAGTTGCCTGTGGGTGCTCCTTGCATCTGGGAGATATCCTGAAGCATGCGGAATTTCAGCAGGCAGCCGGCCACTCTGGGCCACCGGGCCCTGGACACGAACGATGGCCTTTCCCCTGAGAAATAAAACTCACCAGGCCAGGTTCCTGATGTCAGTTTGCAGGAGGCACTTGGCACTGTCAAACCAGACACAGTTGCCTGTGGGGGCACCTTGCATCTGGGAGATATCCTGAAGCATGCGGAATTTCAGCAGGCAGCCGGCCACTCTGGGCCACCGGGCCCTGGACACGAACCATGGCCTTTCCCCTGAGAAATAAAACTCACCAGGCCAGGTTCCTGATGTCAGTTTGCAGGAGGCACTTGGCACTCTCAAACCAGACACAGTTGCCTGTGGGGGCACCTTGCATCTGGGAGATATCCTGAAGCATGCGGAATTTCAGCAGGCAGCCGGCAACTCCGGGCCACCGGGCCCTGGACACGAACCATGCCCTTTCCCCTGAGAAACAAAACTCACCAGGCCAGGTTCCTGATGTCAGTTTGCAGGAGGCACTTGGCACTCTCAAACCAGACACAGTTGCCTGTGGGTGCTCCTTGCATCTGGGAGATATCCTGAAGCATGCGGAAGTTCAGAAGGCAGCCAGCCACTCCGGGCCACCGGGCCCTGGACACGAACGATGGCCTTTCCCCTGAGAAATAAAACTCACCAGGCCAGGTTCCTGATGTCAGTTTGCAGGAGGCACTTGGCACTGTCAAACCAGACACAGTTGCCTGTGGGTGCTCCTTGCATCTGGGAGATATCCTGAAGCATGCGGAAGTTCAGCAGGCAGCCAGCCACTCCGGGCCACCGGGCCCTGGACACGAACGATGGCCTTTCCCCTGAGAAATAAAACTCACCAGGCCAGGTTCCTGATGTCAGTTTGCAGGAGGCACTTGGCACTGTCAAACCAGACACAGTTGCCTGTGGGGGCACCTTGCATCTGGGAGATATCCTGAAGCATGCGGAATTTCAGCAGGCAGCCGGCCACTCCGGGCCACGGGGCCCTGGACACGAACCATGGCCTTTCCCCTGAGAAACAAAACTCACCAGGCCAGGTTCCTGATGTCAGTTTGCAGGAGGCACTTGGCACTCTCAAACCAGACACAGTTGCCTGTGGGGGCACCTTGCATCTGGGAGATATCCTGAAGCATGCGGAATTTCAGCAGGCAGCCGGCCACTCCGGGCCACCGGGCCCTGGACACGAACGATGCCCTTTCCCCTGAGAAACAAAACTCACCAGGCCAGGTTCCTGATGTCAGTTTGCAGGAGGCACTTGGCACTCTCAAACCAGACACAGTTGCCTGTGGGGGCACCTTGCATCTGGGAGATATCCTGAAGCATGCGGAATTTCAGCAGGCAGCCGGCCACTCCGGGCCACGGGGCCCTGGACACGAATGATGCCATTTCCCCTGAGAAACAAAACTCACCAGGCCAGGTTCCTGATGTCAGTTTGCAGGAGGCACTTGGCACTCTCAAACCAGACACAGTTGCCTGTGGGTGCTCCTTGCATCTGGGAGATATCCTGAAGCATGCGGAAGTTCAGCAGGCAGCCAGCCACTCCGGGCCACCGGGCCCTGGACACGAACGATGGCCTTTCCCCTGAGAAATAAAACTCACCAGGCCAGGTTCCTGATGTCAGTTTGCAGGAGGCACTTGGCACTGTCAAACCAGACACAGTTGCCTGTGGGGGCACCTTGCATCTGGGAGATATCCTGAAGCATGCGGAATTTCAGCAGGCAGCCGGCCACTCCGGGCCACCGGGCCCTGGACACGAACGATGCCCTTTCCCCTGAGAAACAAAACTCACCAGGCCAGGTTCCTGATGTCAGTTTGCAGGAGGCACTTGGCACTGTCAAACCAGACACAGTTGCCTGTGGGGGCACCTTGCATCTGGGAGATATCCTGAAGCATGCGGAATTTCAGCAGGCAGCTGGCCACTCCGGGCCACCGGGCCCTGGACACGAACGATGCCCTTTCCCCTGAGAAACAAAACTCACCAGGCCAGGTTCCTGATGTCAGTTTGCAGGAGGCACTTGGCACTGTCAAACCAGACACAGTTGCCTGTGGGGGCACCTTGCATCTGGGAGATATCCTGAAGCATGCGGAATTTCAGCAGGCAGCCGGCCACTCCGGGCCACGGGGCCCTGGACACGAACCATGGCCTTTCCCCTGAGAAACAAAACTCACCAGGCCAGGTTCCTGATGTCAGTTTGCAGGAGGCACTTGGCACTGTCAAACCAGACACAGTTGCCTGTGGGTGCTCCTTGCATCTGGGAGATATCCTGAAGCATGCGGAATTTCAGCAGGCAGCCGGCCACTCTGGGCCACCGGGCCCTGGACACGAACGATGGCCTTTCCCCTGAGAAATAAAACTCACCAGGCCAGGTTCCTGATGTCAGTTTGCAGGAGGCACTTGGCACTGTCAAACCAGACACAGTTGCCTGTGGGGGCACCTTGCATCTGGGAGATATCCTGAAGCATGCGGAATTTCAGCAGGCAGCCGGCCACTCTGGGCCACCGGGCCCTGGACACGAACCATGCCCTTTCCCCTGAGAAATAAAACTCACCAGGCCAGGTTCCTGATGTCAGTTTGCAGGAGGCACTTGGCACTCTCAAACCAGACACAGTTGCCTGTGGGGGCACCTTGCATCTGGGAGATATCCTGAAGCATGCGGAATTTCAGCAGGCAGCAGGCCACTCCGGGCCACCGGGCCCTGGACACGAACGATGCCCTTTCCCCTGAGAAACAAAACTCACCAGGCCAGGTTCCTGATGTCAGTTTGCAGGAGGCACTTGGCACTGTCAAACCAGACACAGTTGCCTGTGGGTGCTCCTTGCATCTGGGAGATATCCTGAAGCATGCGGAATTTCAGCAGGCAGCCGGCCACTCTGGGCCACCGGGCCCTGGA
Organism: Passer domesticus; assembly: GCF_036417665.1. NCBI lineage: Eukaryota > Metazoa > Chordata > Aves > Passeriformes > Passeridae > Passer > Passer domesticus. The sequence goes on along the minus strand of NC_087495.1, from coordinate 8,301,855 downwards.
CACGAACGATGGCCTTTCCCCTGAGAAATAAAACTCACCAGGCCAGGTTCCTGATGTCAGTTTGCAGGAGGCACTTGGCACTGTCAAACCAGACACAGTTGCCTGTGGGGGCACCTTGCATCTGGGAGATATCCTGAAGCATGCGGAATTTCAGCAGGCAGCCGGCCACTCTGGGCCACCGGGCCCTGGACACGAACCATGGCCTTTCCCCTGAGAAATAAAACTCACCAGGCCAGGTTCCTGATGTCAGTTTGCAGGAGGCACTTGGCACTCTCAAACCAGACACAGTTGCCTGTGGGGGCACCTTGCATCTGGGAGATATCCTGAAGCATGCGGAATTTCAGCAGGCAGCCGGCAACTCCGGGCCACCGGGCCCTGGACACGAACCATGCCCTTTCCCCTGAGAAACAAAACTCACCAGGCCAGGTTCCTGATGTCAGTTTGCAGGAGGCACTTGGCACTCTCAAACCAGACACAGTTGCCTGTGGGTGCTCCTTGCATCTGGGAGATATCCTGAAGCATGCGGAAGTTCAGAAGGCAGCCAGCCACTCCGGGCCACCGGGCCCTGGACACGAACGATGGCCTTTCCCCTGAGAAATAAAACTCACCAGGCCAGGTTCCTGATGTCAGTTTGCAGGAGGCACTTGGCACTGTCAAACCAGACACAGTTGCCTGTGGGTGCTCCTTGCATCTGGGAGATATCCTGAAGCATGCGGAAGTTCAGCAGGCAGCCAGCCACTCCGGGCCACCGGGCCCTGGACACGAACGATGGCCTTTCCCCTGAGAAATAAAACTCACCAGGCCAGGTTCCTGATGTCAGTTTGCAGGAGGCACTTGGCACTGTCAAACCAGACACAGTTGCCTGTGGGGGCACCTTGCATCTGGGAGATATCCTGAAGCATGCGGAATTTCAGCAGGCAGCCGGCCACTCCGGGCCACGGGGCCCTGGACACGAACCATGGCCTTTCCCCTGAGAAACAAAACTCACCAGGCCAGGTTCCTGATGTCAGTTTGCAGGAGGCACTTGGCACTCTCAAACCAGACACAGTTGCCTGTGGGGGCACCTTGCATCTGGGAGATATCCTGAAGCATGCGGAATTTCAGCAGGCAGCCGGCCACTCCGGGCCACCGGGCCCTGGACACGAACGATGCCCTTTCCCCTGAGAAACAAAACTCACCAGGCCAGGTTCCTGATGTCAGTTTGCAGGAGGCACTTGGCACTCTCAAACCAGACACAGTTGCCTGTGGGGGCACCTTGCATCTGGGAGATATCCTGAAGCATGCGGAATTTCAGCAGGCAGCCGGCCACTCCGGGCCACGGGGCCCTGGACACGAATGATGCCATTTCCCCTGAGAAACAAAACTCACCAGGCCAGGTTCCTGATGTCATTTTGCAGGAGGCACTTGGCACTGTCAAACCAGACACAGTTGCCTGTGGGTGCTCCTTGCATCTGGGAGATATCCTGAAGCATGCGGAAGTTCAGCAGGCAGCCAGCCACTCCGGGCCACCGGGCCCTGGACACGAACGATGGCCTTTCCCCTGAGAAATAAAACTCACCAGGCCAGGTTCCTGATGTCAGTTTGCAGGAGGCACTTGGCACTGTCAAACCAGACACAGTTGCCTGTGGGGGCACCTTGCATCTGGGAGATATCCTGAAGCATGCGGAATTTCAGCAGGCAGCCGGCCACTCCGGGCCACCGGGCCCTGGACACGAACGATGCCCTTTCCCCTGAGAAACAAAACTCACCAGGCCAGGTTCCTGATGTCAGTTTGCAGGAGGCACTTGGCACTGTCAAACCAGACACAGTTGCCTGTGGGGGCACCTTGCATCTGGGAGATATCCTGAAGCATGCGGAATTTCAGCAGGCAGCCGGCCACTCCGGGCCACCGGGCCCTGGACACGAACGATGCCCTTTCCCCTGAGAAACAAAACTCACCAGGCCAGGTTCCTGATGTCAGTTTGCAGGAGGCACTTGGCACTGTCAAACCAGACACAGTTGCCTGTGGGGGCACCTTGCATCTGGGAGATATCCTGAAGCATGCGGAATTTCAGCAGGCAGCCGGCCACTCCGGGCCACGGGGCCCTGGACACGAACCATGGCCTTTCCCCTGAGAAACAAAACTCACCAGGCCAGGTTCCTGATGTCAGTTTGCAGGAGGCACTTGGCACTGTCAAACCAGACACAGTTGCCTGTGGGTGCTCCTTGCATCTGGGAGATATCCTGAAGCATGTGGAATTTCAGCAGGCAGCCGGCCACTCTGGGCCACCGGGCCCTGGACACGAACGATGGCCTTTCCCCTGAGAAATAAAACTCACCAGGCCAGGTTCCTGATGTCAGTTTGCAGGAGGCACTTGGCACTGTCAAACCAGACACAGTTGCCTGTGGGGGCACCTTGCATCTGGGAGATATCCTGAAGCATGCGGAATTTCAGCAGGCAGCCGGCCACTCTGGGCCACCGGGCCCTGGACACGAACCATGCCCTTTCCCCTGAGAAATAAAACTCACCAGGCCAGGTTCCTGATGTCAGTTTGCAGGAGGCACTTGGCACTCTCAAACCAGACACAGTTGCCTGTGGGGGCACCTTGCATCTGGGAGATATCCTGAAGCATGCGGAATTTCAGCAGGCAGCCGGCCACTCCGGGCCACCGGGCCCTGGACACGAACCATGCCCTTTCCCCTGAGAAACAAAACTCACCAGGCCAGGTTCCTGATGTCAGTTTGCAGGAGGCACTTGGCACTCTCAAACCAGACACAGTTGCCTGTGGGTGCTCCTTGCATCTGGGAGATATCCTGAAGCATGCGGAAGTTCAGAAGGCAGCCAGCCACTCCGGGCCACCGGGCCCTGGACACGAACGATGGCCTTTCCCCTGAGAAATAAAACTCACCAGGCCAGGTTCCTGATGTCAGTTTGCAGGAGGCACTTGGCACTGTCAAACCAGACACAGTTGCCTGTGGGTGCTCCTTGCATCTGGGAGATATCCTGAAGCATGCGGAAGTTCAGCAGGCAGCCAGCCACTCCGGGCCACCGGGCCCTGGACACGAACGATGGCCTTTCCCCTGAGAAATAAAACTCACCAGGCCAGGTTCCTGATGTCAGTTTGCAGGAGGCACTTGGCACTGTCAAACCAGACACAGTTGCCTGTGGGGGCACCTTGCATCTGGGAGATATCCTGAAGCATGCGGAATTTCAGCAGGCAGCCGGCCACTCCGGGCCACGGGGCCCTGGACACGAACCATGGCCTTTCCCCTGAGAAACAAAACTCACCAGGCCAGGTTCCTGATGTCAGTTTGCAGGAGGCACTTGGCACTCTCAAACCAGACACAGTTGCCTGTGGGGGCACCTTGCATCTGGGAGATATCCTGAAGCATGCGGAATTTCAGCAGGCAGCCGGCCACTCCGGGCCACCGGGCCCTGGACACGAACGATGCCCTTTCCCCTGAGAAACAAAACTCACCAGGCCAGGTTCCTGATGTCAGTTTGCAGGAGGCACTTGGCACTCTCAAACCAGACACAGTTGCCTGTGGGGGCACCTTGCATCTGGGAGATATCCTGAAGCATGCGGAATTTCAGCAGGCAGCCGGCCACTCCGGGCCACCGGGCCCTGGACACGAACGATGCCCTTTCCCCTGAGAAACAAAACTCACCAGGCCAGGTTCCTGATGTCAGTTTGCAGGAGGCACTTGGCACTGTCAAACCAGACACAGTTGCCTGTGGGGGCACCTTGCATCTGGGAGATATCCTGAAGCATGCGGAATTTCAGCAGGCAGCCGGCCACTCCGGGCCACGGGGCCCTGGACACGAACCATGGCCTTTCCCCTGAGAAACAAAACTCACCAGGCCAGGTTCCTCATGTCATTTTGCAGGAGGCACTTGGCACTCTCAAACCAGACACAGTTGCCTGTGGGTGCTCCTTGCATCTGGGAGATATCCTGAAGCATGCGGAATTTCAGCAGGCAGCAGGCCACTCCGGGCCACCGGGCCCTGGACACGAACGATGCCCTTTCCCCTGAGAAACAAAACTCACCAGGCCAGGTTCCTGATGTCAGTTTGCAGGAGGCACTTGGCACTGTCAAACCAGACACAGTTGCCTGTGGGTGCTCCTTGCATCTGGGAGATATCCTGAAGCATGCGGAATTTCAGCAGGCAGCCGGCCACTCTGGGCCACCGGGCCCTGGACACGAACGATGGCCTTTCCCCTGAGAAATAAAACTCACCAGGCCAGGTTCCTGATGTCAGTTTGCAGGAGGCACTTGGCACTGTCAAACCAGACACAGTTGCCTGTGGGGGCACCTTGCATCTGGGAGATATCCTGAAGCATGCGGAATTTCAGCAGGCAGCCGGCCACTCTGGGCCACCGGGCCCTGGACACGAACCATGGCCTTTCCCCTGAGAAATAAAACTCACCAGGCCAGGTTCCTGATGTCAGTTTGCAGGAGGCACTTGGCACTCTCAAACCAGACACAGTTGCCTGTGGGGGCACCTTGCATCTGGGAGATATCCTGAAGCATGCGGAATTTCAGCAGGCAGCCGGCCACTCCGGGCCACCGGGCCCTGGACACGAACCATGCCCTTTCCCCTGAGAAACAAAACTCACCAGGCCAGGTTCCTGATGTCAGTTTGCAGGAGGCACTTGGCACTCTCAAACCAGACACAGTTGCCTGTGGGTGCTCCTTGCATCTGGGAGATATCCTGAAGCATGCGGAAGTTCAGAAGGCAGCCAGCCACTCCGGGCCACCGGGCCCTGGACACGAACGATGGCCTTTCCCCTGAGAAATAAAACTCACCAGGCCAGGTTCCTGATGTCAGTTTGCAGGAGGCACTTGGCACTGTCAAACCAGACACAGTTGCCTGTGGGGGCACCTTGCATCTGGGAGATATCCTGAAGCATGCGGAATTTCAGCAGGCAGCCGGCCACTCCGGGCCACCGGGCCTGGACACGAACGATGCCCTTTCCCCTGAGAAACAAAACTCACCAGGCCAGGTTCCTGATGTCATTTTGCAGGAGGCACTTGGCACTGTCAAACCAGACACAGTTGCCTGTGGGGGCACCTTGCATCTGGGAGATATCCTGAAGCATGCGGAATTTCAGCAGGCAGCCGGCCACTCCGGGCCACGAGGCCCTGGACACGAACGATGCCCTTTCCCCTGAGAAACAAAACTCACCAGGCCAGGTTCCTGATGTCAGTTCGCAGGAGGCACTTGGCACTCTCAAACCAGACACAGTTGCCTGTGGGGGCACCTTGCATCTGGGAGATATCCTGAAGCATGCGGAATTTCAGCAGGCAGCCGGCCACTCCAGGCCACGGGGCCCTGGACACGAACGATGCCATTTCCCCTGAGAAACAAAACTCACCAGGCCAGGTTCCTGATGTCAGTTTGCAGGAGGCACTTGGCACTGTCAAACCAGACACAGTTGCCTGTGGGGGCACCTTGCATCTGCGAGATATCCTGAAGCATGCGGAATTTCAGCAGGCAGCCAGCCACTCCGGGCCACCGGGCCCTGGACACGAACGATGGCCTTTCCCCTGAGAAACAAAACTCACCAGGCCAGGTTCCTGATGTCAGTTTGCAGGAGGCACTTGGCACTGTCAAACCAGACACAGTTGCCTGTGGGTGCTCCTTGCATCTGGGAGATATCCTGAAGCATGCGGAATTTCAGCAGGCAGCCGGCCACTCCGGGCCACCGGGCCCTGGACACGAACCATGCCCTTTCCCCTGAGAAACAAAACTCACCAGGCCAGGTTCCTGATGTCAGTTTGCAGGAGACACTTGGCACTCTCAAACCAGACACAGTTGCCTGTGGGGGCACCTTGCATCTGGGAGATATCCTGAAGCATGCGGAATTTCAGCAGGCAGCCGGCCACTCCGGGCCACCGGGCCTGGACACGAACGATGCCCTTTCCCCTGAGAAACAAAACTCACCAGGCCAGGTTCCTGATGTCATTTTGCAGGAGGCACTTGGCACTGTCAAACCAGACACAGTTGCCTGTGGGGGCACCTTGCATCTGGGAGATATCCTGAAGCATGCGGAATTTCAGCAGGCAGCCGGCCACTCCGGGCCACCGGGCCCTGGACAAGAACGATGCCCTTTCCCCTGAGAAACAAAACTCACCAGGCCAGGTTCCTGATGTCAGTTCGCAGGAGGCACTTGGCACTCTCAAACCAGACACAGTTGCCTGTGGGGGCACCTTGCATCTGGGAGATATCCTGAAGCATGCGGAATTTCAGCAGGCAGCCGGCCACTCCGGGCCACGGGGCCCTGGACACGAACGATGCCATTTCCCCTGAGTAACAAAACTCACCAGGCCAGGTTCCTGATGTCAGTTTGCAGGAGGCACTTGGCACTGTCAAACCAGACACAGTTGCCTGTGGGGGCACCTTGCATCTGCGAGATATCCTGAAGCATGCGGAATTTCAGCAGGCAGCCGGCCACTCCGGGCCACCGGGCCCTGGACACGAACGATGGCCTTTCCCCTGAGAAACAAAACTCACCAGGCCAGGTTCCTGATGTCAGTTTGCAGGAGGCACTTGGCACTGTCAAACCAGACACAGTTGCCTGTGGGTGCTCCTTGCATCTGGGAGATATCCTGAAGCATGCGGAATTTCAGCAGGCAGCCGGCCACTCCGGGCCACGGGGCCCTGGACACGAACGATGGCCTTTCCCCTGAGAAACAAAACTCACCAGGCCAGGTTCCTGATGTCAGTTTGCAGGAGGCACTTGGCACTGTCAAACCAGACACAGTTGCCTGTGGGTGCTCCTTGCATCTGGGAGATATCCTGAAGCATGCGGAAGTTCAGCAGGCAGCCAGCCACTCCGGGCCACCGGGCCCTGGACACGAACGATGGCCTTTCCCCTGAGAAATAAAACTCACCAGGCCAGGTTCCTGATGTCAGTTTGCAGGAGGCACTTGGCACTGTCAAACCAGACACAGTTGCCTGTGGGGGCACCTTGCATCTGGGAGATATCCTGAAGCATGCGGAATTTCAGCAGGCAGCCGGCCACTCCGGGCCACGGGGCCCTGGACACGAACCATGGCCTTTCCCCTGAGAAACAAAACTCACCAGGCCAGGTTCCTGATGTCAGTTTGCAGGAGGCACTTGGCACTCTCAAACCAGACACAGTTGCCTGTGGGGGCACCTTGCATCTGGGAGATATCCTGAAGCATGCGGAATTTCAGCAGGCAGCCGGCCACTCCGGGCCACGGGGCCCTGGACACGAACGATGGCCTTTCCCCTGAGAAACAAAACTCACCAGGCCAGGTTCCTGATGTCAGTTTGCAGGAGGCACTTGGCACTCTCAAACCAGACACAGTTGCCTGTGGGGGCACCTTGCATCTGGGAGATATCCTGAAGCATGCGGAATTTCAGCAGGCAGCCGGCCACTCCGGGCCACCGGGCCCTGGACACGAACGATGCCCTTTCCCCTGAGAAACAAAACTCACCAGGCCAGGTTCCTGATGTCAGTTTGCAGGAGGCACTTGGCACTCTCAAACCAGACACAGTTGCCTGTGGGGGCACCTTGCATCTGGGAGATATCCTGAAGCATGCGGAATTTCAGCAGGCAGCCGGCCACTCCGGGCCACCGGGCCCTGGACACGAACCATGCCCTTTCCCCTGAGAAACAAAACTCACCAGGCCAGGTTCCTGATGTCAGTTTGCAGGAGGCACTTGGCACTGTCAAACCAGACACAGTTGCCTGTGGGGGCACCTTGCATCTGGGAGATATCCTGAAGCATGCGGAATTTCAGCAGGCAGCCGGCCACTCCGGGCCACGGGGCCCTGGACACGAACCATGGCCTTTCCCCTGAGAAACAAAACTCACCAGGCCAGGTTCCTCATGTCATTTTGCAGGAGGCACTTGGCACTCTCAAACCAGACACAGTTGCCTGTGGGTGCTCCTTGCATCTGGGAGATATCCTGAAGCATGCGGAATTTCAGCAGGCAGCAGGCCACTCCGGGCCACCGGGCCCTGGACACGAACGATGCCCTTTCCCCTGAGAAACAAAACTCACCAGGCCAGGTTCCTGATGTCAGTTTGCAGGAGGCACTTGGCACTGTCAAACCAGACACAGTTGCCTGTGGGTGCTCCTTGCATCTGGGAGATATCCTGAAGCATGCGGAATTTCAGCAGGCAGCCGGCCACTCTGGGCCACCGGGCCCTGGACACGAACGATGGCCTTTCCCCTGAGAAATAAAACTCACCAGGCCAGGTTCCTGATGTCAGTTTGCAGGAGGCACTTGGCACTGTCAAACCAGACACAGTTGCCTGTGGGGGCACCTTGCATCTGGGAGATATCCTGAAGCATGCGGAATTTCAGCAGGCAGCCGGCCACTCTGGGCCACCGGGCCCTGGACACGAACCATGGCCTTTCCCCTGAGAAATAAAACTCACCAGGCCAGGTTCCTGATGTCAGTTTGCAGGAGGCACTTGGCACTCTCAAACCAGACACAGTTGCCTGTGGGGGCACCTTGCATCTGGGAGATATCCTGAAGCATGCGGAATTTCAGCAGGCAGCCGGCCACTCCGGGCCACCGGGCCCTGGACACGAACCATGCCCTTTCCCCTGAGAAACAAAACTCACCAGGCCAGGTTCCTGATGTCAGTTTGCAGGAGGCACTTGGCACTCTCAAACCAGACACAGTTGCCTGTAGGGGCTCCTTGCATCTGGGAGATATCCTGAAGCATGCGGAAGTTCAGAAGGCAGCCAGCCACTCCGGGCCACCGGGCCCTGGACACGAACGATGGCCTTTCCCCTGAGAAATAAAACTCACCAGGCCAGGTTCCTGATGTCAGTTTGCAGGAGGCACTTGGCACTGTCAAACCAGACACAGTTGCCTGTGGGGGCACCTTGCATCTGGGAGATATCCTGAAGCATGCGGAATTTCAGCAGGCAGCCGGCCACTCCGGGCCACCGGGCCTGGACACGAACGATGCCCTTTCCCCTGAGAAACAAAACTCACCAGGCCAGGTTCCTGATGTCATTTTGCAGGAGGCACTTGGCACTGTCAAACCAGACACAGTTGCCTGTGGGGGCACCTTGCATCTGGGAGATATCCTGAAGCATGCGGAATTTCAGCAGGCAGCCGGCCACTCCGGGCCACGAGGCCCTGGACACGAACGATGCCCTTTCCCCTGAGAAACAAAACTCACCAGGCCAGGTTCCTGATGTCAGTTTGCAGGAGGCACTTGGCACTCTCAAACCAGACACAGTTGCCTGTGGGGGCACCTTGCATCTGGGAGATATCCTGAAGCATGCGGAATTTCAGCAGGCAGCCGGCCACTCCAGGCCACGGGGCCCTGGACACGAACGATGCCATTTCCCCTGAGAAACAAAACTCACCAGGCCAGGTTCCTGATGTCAGTTTGCAGGAGGCACTTGGCACTGTCAAACCAGACACAGTTGCCTGTGGGGGCACCTTGCATCTGCGAGATATCCTGAAGCATGCGGAATTTCAGCAGGCAGCCGGCCACTCCGGGCCACCGGGCCCTGGACACGAACGATGGCCTTTCCCCTGAGAAACAAAACTCACCAGGCCAGGTTCCTGATGTCAGTTTGCAGGAGGCACTTGGCACTGTCAAACCAGACACAGTTGCCTGTGGGTGCTCCTTGCATCTGGGAGATATCCTGAAGCATGCGGAATTTCAGCAGGCAGCCGGCCACTCCGGGCCACCGGGCCCTGGACACGAACCATGCCCTTTCCCCTGAGAAACAAAACTCACCAGGCCAGGTTCCTGATGTCAGTTTGCAGGAGACACTTGGCACTGTCAAACCAGACACAGTTGCCTGTGGGGGCACCTTGCATCTGGGAGATATCCTGAAGCATGCGGAATTTCAGCAGGCAGCCGGCCACTCCGGGCCACCGGGCCTGGACACGAACGATGCCCTTTCCCCTGAGAAACAAAACTCACCAGGCCAGGTTCCTGATGTCATTTTGCAGGAGGCACTTGGCACTGTCAAACCAGACACAGTTGCCTGTGGGGGCACCTTGCATCTGGGAGATATCCTGAAGCATGCGGAATTTCAGCAGGCAGCCGGCCACTCCGGGCCACCGGGCCCTGGACAAGAACGATGCCCTTTCCCCTGAGAAACAAAACTCACCAGGCCAGGTTCCTGATGTCAGTTCGCAGGAGGCACTTGGCACTCTCAAACCAGACACAGTTGCCTGTGGGGGCACCTTGCATCTGGGAGATATCCTGAAGCATGCGGAATTTCAGCAGGCAGCCGGCCACTCCGGGCCACGGGGCCCTGGACACGAACGATGCCATTTCCCCTGAGTAACAAAACTCACCAGGCCAGGTTCCTGATGTCAGTTTGCAGGAGGCACTTGGCACTGTCAAACCAGACACAGTTGCCTGTGGGGGCACCTTGCATCTGCGAGATATCCTGAAGCATGCGGAATTTCAGCAGGCAGCCGGCCACTCCGGGCCACCGGGCCCTGGACACGAACGATGGCCTTTCCCCTGAGAAACAAAACTCACCAGGCCAGGTTCCTGATGTCACTTTGCAGGAGGCACTTGGCACTCTCAAACCAGACACAGTTGCCTGTGGGTGCTCCTTGCATCTGGGAGATATCCTGAAGCATGCGGAATTTCAGCAGGCAGCCGGCCACTCCGGGCCACGGGGCCCTGGACACGAACGATGGCCTTTCCCCTGAGAAACAAAACTCACCAGGCCAGGTTCCTGATGTCAGTTTGCAGGAGGCACTTGGCACTGTCAAACCAGACACAGTTGCCTGTGGGGGCACCTTGCATCTGGGAGATATCCTGAAGCATGCGGAATTTCAGCAGGCAGCCGGCCACTCCGGGCCACGGGGCCCTGGACACGAACCATGGCCTTTCCCCTGAGAAACAAAACTCACCAGGCCAGGTTCCTCATGTCATTTTGCAGGAGGCACTTGGCACTCTCAAACCAGACACAGTTGCCTGTGGGTGCTCCTTGCATCTGGGAGATATCCTGAAGCATGCGGAATTTCAGCAGGCAGCAGGCCACTCCGGGCCACCGGGCCCTGGACACGAACGATGCCCTTTCCCCTGAGAAACAAAACTCACCAGGCCAGGTTCCTGATGTCAGTTTGCAGGAGGCACTTGGCACTGTCAAACCAGACACAGTTGCCTGTGGGTGCTCCTTGCATCTGGGAGATATCCTGAAGCATGCGGAATTTCAGCAGGCAGCCAGCCACTCCGGGCCACCGGGCCCTGGACACGAACGATGGCCTTTCCCCTGAGAAATAAAACTCACCAGGCCAGGTTCCTGATGTCAGTTTGCAGGAGGCACTTGGCACTGTCAAACCAGACACAGTTGCCTGTGGGGGCACCTTGCATCTGGGAGATATCCTGAAGCATGCGGAATTTCAGCAGGCAGCCGGCCACTCCGGGCCACCGGGCCCTGGACACGAACGATGGCCTTTCCCCTGAGAAACAAAACTCACCAGGCCAGGTTCCTGATGTCAGTTTGCAGGAGGCACTTGGCACTGTCAAACCAGACACAGTTGCCTGTGGGGGCACCTTGCATCTGGGAGATATCCTGAAGCATGCGGAATTTCAGCAGGCAGCCGGCCACTCCGGGCCACCGGGCCCTGGACACGAACGATGCCCTTTCCCCTGAGAAACAAAACTCACCAGGCCAGGTTCCTGATGTCAGTTTGCAGGAGGCACTTGGCACTGTCAAACCAGACACAGTTGCCTGTAGGGGCACCTTGCATCTGGGAGATATCCTGAAGCATGCGGAATTTCAGCAGGCAGCCGGCCACTCTGGGCCACCGGGCCCTGGACACGAACGATGGCCTTTCCCCTGAGAAACAAAACTCACCAGGCCAGGTTCCTGATGTCAGTTTGCAGGAGGCACTTGGCACTGTCAAACCAGACACAGTTGCCTGTGGGGGCACCTTGCATCTGGGAGATATCCTGAAGCATGCGGAATTTCAGCAGGCAGCCGGCCACTCCGGGCCACGGGGCCCTGGACACGAACGATGGCCTTTCCCCTGAGAAACAAAACTCACCAGGCCAGGTTCCTGATGTCAGTTTGCAGGAGGCACTTGGCACTGTCAAACCAGACACAGCTGCCTGTGGGTGCACCTTGCATCTGCGAGATATCCTGAAGCATGCGGAATTTCAGCAGGCAGCCGGCCACTCCGGGCCACCGGGCCCTGGACACGAACGATGCCCTTTCCCCTGAGAAACAAAACTCACCAGGCCAGGTTCCTGATGTCAGTTTGCAGGAGGCACTTGGCACTCTCAAACCAGACACAGTTGCCTGTGGGTGCACCTTGCATCTGGGAGATATCCTGAAGCATGCGGAATTTCAGCAGGCAGCCGGCCACTCCGGGCCACCGGGCCCTGGACACGAACGATGCCCTTTCCCCTGAGAAACAAAACTCACCAGGCCAGGTTCCTGATGTCAGTTTGCAGGAGGCACTTGGCACTCTCAAACCAGACACAGTTGCCTGTGGGGGCACCTTGCATCTGGGAGATATCCTGAAGCATGCGGAATTTCAGCAGGCAGCCGGCCACTCCGGGCCACCGGGCCCTGGACACGAACGATGCCCTTTCCCCTGAGAAACAAAACTCACCAGGCCAGGTTCCTGATGTCAGTTTGCAGGAGGCACTTGGCACTGTCAAACCAGACACAGTTGCCTGTGGGGGCACCTTGCATCTGGGAGATATCCTGAAGCATGCGGAATTTCAGCAGGCAGCCGGCCACTCCGGGCCACGGGGCCCTGGACACGAACCATGGCCTTTCCCCTGAGAAACAAAACTCACCAGGCCAGGTTCCTCATGTCATTTTGCAGGAGGCACTTGGCACTCTCAAACCAGACACAGTTGCCTGTGGGTGCTCCTTGCATCTGGGAGATATCCTGAAGCATGCGGAATTTCAGCAGGCAGCAGGCCACTCCGGGCCACCGGGCCCTGGACACGAACGATGCCCTTTCCCCTGAGAAACAAAACTCACCAGGCCAGGTTCCTGATGTCAGTTTGCAGGAGGCACTTGGCACTGTCAAACCAGACACAGTTGCCTGTGGGTGCTCCTTGCATCTGGGAGATATCCTGAAGCATGCGGAATTTCAGCAGGCAGCCGGCCACTCTGGGCCACCGGGCCCTGGACACGAACGATGGCCTTTCCCCTGAGAAATAAAACTCACCAGGCCAGGTTCCTGATGTCAGTTTGCAGGAGGCACTTGGCACTGTCAAACCAGACACAGTTGCCTGTGGGGGCACCTTGCATCTGGGAGATATCCTGAAGCATGCGGAATTTCAGCAGGCAGCCGGCCACTCTGGGCCACCGGGCCCTGGACACGAACCATGGCCTTTCCCCTGAGAAATAAAACTCACCAGGCCAGGTTCCTGATGTCAGTTTGCAGGAGGCACTTGGCACTCTCAAACCAGACACAGTTGCCTGTGGGGGCACCTTGCATCTGGGAGATATCCTGAAGCATGCGGAATTTCAGCAGGCAGCCGGCCACTCCGGGCCACCGGGCCCTGGACACGAACCATGCCCTTTCCCCTGAGAAACAAAACTCACCAGGCCAGGTTCCTGATGTCAGTTTGCAGGAGGCACTTGGCACTCTCAAACCAGACACAGTTGCCTGTGGGTGCTCCTTGCATCTGGGAGATATCCTGAAGCATGCGGAAGTTCAGAAGGCAGCCAGCCACTCCGGGCCACCGGGCCCTGGACACGAACGATGGCCTTTCCCCTGAGAAATAAAACTCACCAGGCCAGGTTCCTGATGTCAGTTTGCAGGAGGCACTTGGCACTGTCAAACCAGACACAGTTGCCTGTGGGGGCACCTTGCATCTGGGAGATATCCTGAAGCATGCGGAATTTCAGCAGGCAGCCGGCCACTCCGGGCCACCGGGCCTGGACACGAACGATGCCCTTTCCCCTGAGAAACAAAACTCACCAGGCCAGGTTCCTGATGTCATTTTGCAGGAGGCACTTGGCACTGTCAAACCAGACACAGTTGCCTGTGGGGGCACCTTGCATCTGGGAGATATCCTGAAGCATGCGGAATTTCAGCAGGCAGCCGGCCACTCCGGGCCACGAGGCCCTGGACACGAACGATGCCCTTTCCCCTGAGAAACAAAACTCACCAGGCCAGGTTCCTGATGTCAGTTCGCAGGAGGCACTTGGCACTCTCAAACCAGACACAGTTGCCTGTGGGGGCACCTTGCATCTGGGAGATATCCTGAAGCATGCGGAATTTCAGCAGGCAGCCGGCCACTCCAGGCCACGGGGCCCTGGACACGAACGATGCCATTTCCCCTGAGAAACAAAACTCACCAGGCCAGGTTCCTGATGTCAGTTTGCAGGAGGCACTTGGCACTGTCAAACCAGACACAGTTGCCTGTGGGGGCACCTTGCATCTGCGAGATATCCTGAAGCATGCGGAATTTCAGCAGGCAGCCGGCCACTCCGGGCCACCGGGCCCTGGACACGAACGATGGCCTTTCCCCTGAGAAACAAAACTCACCAGGCCAGGTTCCTGATGTCAGTTTGCAGGAGGCACTTGGCACTGTCAAACCAGACACAGTTGCCTGTGGGTGCTCCTTGCATCTGGGAGATATCCTGAAGCATGCGGAATTTCAGCAGGCAGCCGGCCACTCCGGGCCACCGGGCCCTGGACACGAACCATGCCCTTTCCCCTGAGAAACAAAACTCACCAGGCCAGGTTCCTGATGTCAGTTTGCAGGAGACACTTGGCACTGTCAAACCAGACACAGTTGCCTGTGGGGGCACCTTGCATCTGGGAGATATCCTGAAGCATGCGGAATTTCAGCAGGCAGCCGGCCACTCCGGGCCACCGGGCCTGGACACGAACGATGCCCTTTCCCCTGAGAAACAAAACTCACCAGGCCAGGTTCCTGATGTCATTTTGCAGGAGGCACTTGGCACTGTCAAACCAGACACAGTTGCCTGTGGGGGCACCTTGCATCTGGGAGATATCCTGAAGCATGCGGAATTTCAGCAGGCAGCCGGCCACTCCGGGCCACGAGGCCCTGGACACGAACGATGCCCTTTCCCCTGAGAAACAAAACTCACCAGGCCAGGTTCCTGATGTCAGTTCGCAGGAGGCACTTGGCACTCTCAAACCAGACACAGTTGCCTGTGGGGGCACCTTGCATCTGGGAGATATCCTGAAGCATGCGGAATTTCAGCAGGCAGCCGGCCACTCCGGGCCACGGGGCCCTGGACACGAACGATGCCATTTCCCCTGAGTAACAAAACTCACCAGGCCAGGTTCCTGATGTCAGTTTGCAGGAGGCACTTGGCACTGTCAAACCAGACACAGTTGCCTGTGGGGGCACCTTGCATCTGCGAGATATCCTGAAGCATGCGGAATTTCAGCAGGCAGCCGGCCACTCCGGGCCACCGGGCCCTGGACACGAACGATGGCCTTTCCCCTGAGAAACAAAACTCACCAGGCCAGGTTCCTGATGTCAGTTTGCAGGAGGCACTTGGCACTGTCAAACCAGACACAGTTGCCTGTGGGTGCTCCTTGCATCTGGGAGATATCCTGAAGCATGCGGAATTTCAGCAGGCAGCCGGCCACTCCGGGCCACGGGGCCCTGGACACGAACGATGGCCTTTCCCCTGAGAAACAAAACTCACCAGGCCAGGTTCCTGATGTCAGTTTGCAGGAGGCACTTGGCACTGTCAAACCAGACACAGTTGCCTGTGGGTGCTCCTTGCATCTGGGAGATATCCTGAAGCATGCGGAATTTCAGCAGGCAGCCAGCCACTCCGGGCCACCGGGCCCTGGACACGAACGATGGCCTTTCCCCTGAGAAATAAAACTCACCAGGCCAGGTTCCTGATGTCAGTTTGCAGGAGGCACTTGGCACTGTCAAACCAGACACAGTTGCCTGTGGGGGCACCTTGCATCTGGGAGATATCCTGAAGCATGCGGAATTTCAGCAGGCAGCCGGCCACTCCGGGCCACCGGGCCCTGGACACGAACGATGGCCTTTCCCCTGAGAAACAAAACTCACCAGGCCAGGTTCCTGATGTCAGTTTGCAGGAGGCACTTGGCACTGTCAAACCAGACACAGTTGCCTGTGGGGGCACCTTGCATCTGCGAGATATCCTGAAGCATGCGGAATTTCAGCAGGCAGCCGGCCACTCCGGGCCACCGGGCCCTGGACACGAACGATGGCCTTTCCCCTGAGAAACAAAACTCACCAGGCCAGGTTCCTGATGTCAGTTTGCAGGAGGCACTTGGCACTGTCAAACCAGACACAGTTGCCTGTGGGTGCTCCTTGCATCTGGGAGATATCCTGAAGCATGCGGAATTTCAGCAGGCAGCCGGCCACTCCGGGCCACCGGGCCCTGGACACGAACCATGCCCTTTCCCCTGAGAAACAAAACTCACCAGGCCAGGTTCCTGATGTCAGTTTGCAGGAGACACTTGGCACTGTCAAACCAGACACAGTTGCCTGTGGGGGCACCTTGCATCTGGGAGATATCCTGAAGCATGCGGAATTTCAGCAGGCAGCCGGCCACTCCGGGCCACCGGGCCTGGACACGAACGATGCCCTTTCCCCTGAGAAACAAAACTCACCAGGCCAGGTTCCTGATGTCATTTTGCAGGAGGCACTTGGCACTGTCAAACCAGACACAGTTGCCTGTGGGGGCACCTTGCATCTGGGAGATATCCTGAAGCATGCGGAATTTCAGCAGGCAGCCGGCCACTCCGGGCCACCGGGCCCTGGACAAGAACGATGCCCTTTCCCCTGAGAAACAAAACTCACCAGGCCAGGTTCCTGATGTCAGTTCGCAGGAGGCACTTGGCACTCTCAAACCAGACACAGTTGCCTGTGGGGGCACCTTGCATCTGGGAGATATCCTGAAGCATGCGGAATTTCAGCAGGCAGCCGGCCACTCCGGGCCACGGGGCCCTGGACACGAACGATGCCATTTCCCCTGAGTAACAAAACTCACCAGGCCAGGTTCCTGATGTCAGTTTGCAGGAGGCACTTGGCACTGTCAAACCAGACACAGTTGCCTGTGGGGGCACCTTGCATCTGCGAGATATCCTGAAGCATGCGGAATTTCAGCAGGCAGCCGGCCACTCCGGGCCACCGGGCCCTGGACACGAACGATGGCCTTTCCCCTGAGAAACAAAACTCACCAGGCCAGGTTCCTGATGTCAGTTTGCAGGAGGCACTTGGCACTGTCAAACCAGACACAGTTGCCTGTGGGTGCTCCTTGCATCTGGGAGATATCCTGAAGCATGCGGAATTTCAGCAGGCAGCCGGCCACTCCGGGCCACGGGGCCCTGGACACGAACGATGGCCTTTCCCCTGAGAAACAAAACTCACCAGGCCAGGTTCCTGATGTCAGTTTGCAGGAGGCACTTGGCACTGTCAAACCAGACACAGTTGCCTGTGGGTGCTCCTTGCATCTGGGAGATATCCTGAAGCATGCGGAATTTCAGCAGGCAGCCAGCCACTCCGGGCCACCGGGCCCTGGACACGAACGATGGCCTTTCCCCTGAGAAATAAAACTCACCAGGCCAGGTTCCTGATGTCAGTTTGCAGGAGGCACTTGGCACTGTCAAACCAGACACAGTTGCCTGTGGGGGCACCTTGCATCTGGGAGATATCCTGAAGCATGCGGAATTTCAGCAGGCAGCCGGCCACTCCGGGCCACCGGGCCCTGGACACGAACGATGGCCTTTCCCCTGAGAAACAAAACTCACCAGGCCAGGTTCCTGATGTCAGTTTGCAGGAGGCACTTGGCACTGTCAAACCAGACACAGTTGCCTGTGGGGGCACCTTGCATCTGGGAGATATCCTGAAGCATGCGGAATTTCAGCAGGCAGCCGGCCACTCCGGGCCACCGGGCCCTGGACACGAACGATGCCCTTTCCCCTGAGAAACAAAACTCACCAGGCCAGGTTCCTGATGTCAGTTTGCAGGAGGCACTTGGCACTGTCAAACCAGACACAGTTGCCTGTAGGGGCACCTTGCATCTGGGAGATATCCTGAAGCATGCGGAATTTCAGCAGGCAGCCGGCCACTCTGGGCCACCGGGCCCTGGACACGAACGATGGCCTTTCCCCTGAGAAACAAAACTCACCAGGCCAGGTTCCTGATGTCAGTTTGCAGGAGGCACTTGGCACTGTCAAACCAGACACAGTTGCCTGTGGGGGCACCTTGCATCTGGGAGATATCCTGAAGCATGCGGAATTTCAGCAGGCAGCCGGCCACTCCGGGCCACGGGGCCCTGGACACGAACCATGGCCTTTCCCCTGAGAAACAAAACTCACCAGGCCAGGTTCCTGATGTCAGTTTGCAGGAGGCACTTGGCACTGTCAAACCAGACACAGCTGCCTGTGGGTGCACCTTGCATCTGGGAGATATCCTGAAGCATGCGGAATTTCAGCAGGCAGCCGGCCACTCCGGGCCACCGGGCCCTGGACACGAACGATGCCCTTTCCCCTGAGAAACAAAACTCACCAGGCCAGGTTCCTGATGTCAGTTTGCAGGAGGCACTTGGCACTCTCAAACCAGACACAGTTGCCTGTGGGTGCACCTTGCATCTGGGAGATATCCTGAAGCATGCGGAATTTCAGCAGGCAGCCGGCCACTCCGGGCCACCGGGCCCTGGACACGAACCATGCCCTTTCCCCTGAGAAACAAAACTCACCAGGCCAGGTTCCTGATGTCAGTTTGCAGGAGGCACTTGGCACTCTCAAACCAGACACAGTTGCCTGTGGGGGCACCTTGCATCTGGGAGATATCCTGAAGCATGCGGAATTTCAGCAGGCAGCCGGCCACTCCGGGCCACCGGGCCCTGGACACGAACCATGGCCTTTCCCCTGAGAAACAAAACTCACCAGGCCAGGTTCCTCATGTCATTTTGCAGGAGGCACTTGGCACTCTCAAACCAGACACAGTTGCCTGTGGGTGCTCCTTGCATCTGGGAGATATCCTGAAGCATGCGGAATTTCAGCAGGCAGCAGGCCACTCCGGGCCACCGGGCCCTGGACACGAACGATGCCCTTTCCCCTGAGAAACAAAACTCACCAGGCCAGGTTCCTGATGTCAGTTTGCAGGAGGCACTTGGCACTGTCAAACCAGACACAGTTGCCTGTGGGTGCTCCTTGCATCTGGGAGATATCCTGAAGCATGCGGAATTTCAGCAGGCAGCCGGCCACTCTGGGCCACCGGGCCCTGGACACGAACGATGGCCTTTCCCCTGAGAAATAAAACTCACCAGGCCAGGTTCCTGATGTCAGTTTGCAGGAGGCACTTGGCACTGTCAAACCAGACACAGTTGCCTGTGGGGGCACCTTGCATCTGGGAGATATCCTGAAGCATGCGGAATTTCAGCAGGCAGCCGGCCACTCTGGGCCACCGGGCCCTGGACACGAACCATGGCCTTTCCCCTGAGAAATAAAACTCACCAGGCCAGGTTCCTGATGTCAGTTTGCAGGAGGCACTTGGCACTCTCAAACCAGACACAGTTGCCTGTGGGGGCACCTTGCATCTGGGAGATATCCTGAAGCATGCGGAATTTCAGCAGGCAGCCGGCCACTCCGGGCCACCGGGCCCTGGACACGAACCATGCCCTTTCCCCTGAGAAACAAAACTCACCAGGCCAGGTTCCTGATGTCAGTTTGCAGGAGGCACTTGGCACTCTCAAACCAGACACAGTTGCCTGTGGGTGCTCCTTGCATCTGGGAGATATCCTGAAGCATGCGGAAGTTCAGAAGGCAGCCAGCCACTCCGGGCCACCGGGCCCTGGACACGAACGATGGCCTTTCCCCTGAGAAATAAAACTCACCAGGCCAGGTTCCTGATGTCAGTTTGCAGGAGGCACTTGGCACTGTCAAACCAGACACAGTTGCCTGTGGGGGCACCTTGCATCTGGGAGATATCCTGAAGCATGCGGAATTTCAGCAGGCAGCCGGCCACTCCGGGCCACCGGGCCTGGACACGAACGATGCCCTTTCCCCTGAGAAACAAAACTCACCAGGCCAGGTTCCTGATGTCATTTTGCAGGAGGCACTTGGCACTGTCAAACCAGACACAGTTGCCTGTGGGGGCACCTTGCATCTGGGAGATATCCTGAAGCATGCGGAATTTCAGCAGGCAGCCGGCCACTCCGGGCCACCGGGCCCTGGACAAGAACGATGCCCTTTCCCCTGAGAAACAAAACTCACCAGGCCAGGTTCCTGATGTCAGTTCGCAGGAGGCACTTGGCACTCTCAAACCAGACACAGTTGCCTGTGGGGGCACCTTGCATCTGGGAGATATCCTGAAGCATGCGGAATTTCAGCAGGCAGCCGGCCACTCCGGGCCACGGGGCCCTGGACACGAACGATGCCATTTCCCCTGAGTAACAAAACTCACCAGGCCAGGTTCCTGATGTCAGTTTGCAGGAGGCACTTGGCACTGTCAAACCAGACACAGTTGCCTGTGGGGGCACCTTGCATCTGCGAGATATCCTGAAGCATGCGGAATTTCAGCAGGCAGCCGGCCACTCCGGGCCACCGGGCCCTGGACACGAACGATGGCCTTTCCCTTGAGAAACAAAACTCACCAGGCCAGGTTCCTGATGTCAGTTTGCAGGAGGCACTTGGCACTGTCAAACCAGACACAGTTGCCTGTGGGTGCTCCTTGCATCTGGGAGATATCCTGAAGCATGCGGAATTTCAGCAGGCAGCCGGCCACTCCGGGCCACGGGGCCCTGGACACGAACGATGGCCTTTCCCCTGAGAAACAAAACTCACCAGGCCAGGTTCCTGATGTCAGTTTGCAGGAGGCACTTGGCACTGTCAAACCAGACACAGTTGCCTGTGGGTGCTCCTTGCATCTGGGAGATATCCTGAAGCATGCGGAATTTCAGCAGGCAGCCAGCCACTCCGGGCCACCGGGCCCTGGACACGAACGATGGCCTTTCCCCTGAGAAATAAAACTCACCAGGCCAGGTTCCTGATGTCAGTTTGCAGGAGGCACTTGGCACTGTCAAACCAGACACAGTTGCCTGTGGGGGCACCTTGCATCTGGGAGATATCCTGAAGCATGCGGAATTTCAGCAGGCAGCCGGCCACTCCGGGCCACCGGGCCCTGGACACGAACGATGGCCTTTCCCCTGAGAAACAAAACTCACCAGGCCAGGTTCCTGATGTCAGTTTGCAGGAGGCACTTGGCACTGTCAAACCAGACACAGTTGCCTGTGGGGGCACCTTGCATCTGGGAGATATCCTGAAGCATGCGGAATTTCAGCAGGCAGCCGGCCACTCCGGGCCACCGGGCCCTGGACACGAACGATGCCCTTTCCCCTGAGAAACAAAACTCACCAGGCCAGGTTCCTGATGTCAGTTTGCAGGAGGCACTTGGCACTGTCAAACCAGACACAGTTGCCTGTAGGGGCACCTTGCATCTGGGAGATATCCTGAAGCATGCGGAATTTCAGCAGGCAGCCGGCCACTCTGGGCCACCGGGCCCTGGACACGAACGATGGCCTTTCCCCTGAGAAACAAAACTCACCAGGCCAGGTTCCTGATGTCAGTTTGCAGGAGGCACTTGGCACTGTCAAACCAGACACAGTTGCCTGTGGGGGCACCTTGCATCTGGGAGATATCCTGAAGCATGCGGAATTTCAGCAGGCAGCCGGCCACTCCGGGCCACGGGGCCCTGGACACGAACCATGGCCTTTCCCCTGAGAAACAAAACTCACCAGGCCAGGTTCCTGATGTCAGTTTGCAGGAGGCACTTGGCACTGTCAAACCAGACACAGCTGCCTGTGGGTGCACCTTGCATCTGGGAGATATCCTGAAGCATGCGGAATTTCAGCAGGCAGCCGGCCACTCCGGGCCACCGGGCCCTGGACACGAACGATGCCCTTTCCCCTGAGAAACAAAACTCACCAGGCCAGGTTCCTGATGTCAGTTTGCAGGAGGCACTTGGCACTCTCAAACCAGACACAGTTGCCTGTGGGTGCACCTTGCATCTGGGAGATATCCTGAAGCATGCGGAATTTCAGCAGGCAGCCGGCCACTCCGGGCCACCGGGCCCTGGACACGAACGATGCCCTTTCCCCTGAGAAACAAAACTCACCAGGCCAGGTTCCTGATGTCAGTTTGCAGGAGGCACTTGGCACTCTCAAACCAGACACAGTTGCCTGTGGGTGCTCCTTGCATCTGGGAGATATCCTGAAGCATGCGGAATTTCAGCAGGCAGCCGGCCACTCCGGGCCACCGGGCCCTGGACACGAACGATGGCCTTTCCCCTGAGAAATAAAACTCACCAGGCCAGGTTCCTGATGTCAGTTTGCAGGAGGCACTTGGCACTGTCAAAACAGACACAGTTGCCTGTGGGGGCACCTTGCATCTGGGAGATATCCTGAAGCATGCGGAATTTCAGCAGGCAGCCGGCCACTCCGGGCCACCGGGCCCTGGACACGAACGATGGCCTTTCCCCTGAGAAACAAAACTCACCAGGCCAGGTTCCTGATGTCAGTTTGCAGGAGGCACTTGGCACTCTCAAACCAGACACAGTTGCCTGTGGGTGCTCCTTGCATCTGGGAGATATCCTGAAGCATGCGGAATTTCAGCAGGCAGCCGGCCACTCTGGGCCACCGGGCCCTGGACACGAACCATGCCCTTTCCCCTGAGAAATAAAACTCACCAGGCCAGGTTCCTGATGTCAGTTTGCAGGAGGCACTTGGCACTGTCAAACCAGACACAGTTGCCTGTGGGGGCACCTTGCATCTGGGAGATATCCTGAAGCATGCGGAATTTCAGCAGGCAGCCGGCCACTCCAGGCCACGGGGCCCTGGACACGAACCATGGCCTTTCCCCTGAGAAATAAAACTCACCAGGCCAGGTTCCTGATGTCAGTTTGCAGGAGGCACTTGGCACTGTCAAACCAGACACAGTTGCCTGTGGGGGCACCTTGCATCTGGGAGATATCCTGAAGCATGCGGAATTTCAGCAGGCAGCCGGCCACTCCGGGCCACCGGGCCCTGGACACGAACGATGCCCTTTCCCCTGAGAAACAAAACTCACCAGGCCAGGTTCCTGATGTCAGTTTGCAGGAGGCACTTGGCACTGTCAAACCAGACACAGTTGCCTGTGGGGGCACCTTGCATCTGGGAGATATCCTGAAGCATGCGGAATTTCAGCAGGCAGCCGGCCACTCCGGGCCACCGGGCCCTGGACACGAACCATGCCCTTTCCCCTGAGAAACAAAACTCACCAGGCCAGGTTCCTGATGTCAGTTTGCAGGAGACACTTGGCACTGTCAAACCAGACACAGTTGCCTGTGGGGGCACCTTGCATCTGGGAGATATCCTGAAGCATGCGGAATTTCAGCAGGCAGCCGGCCACTCCGGGCCACCGGGCCTGGACACGAACGATGCCCTTTCCCCTGAGAAACAAAACTCACCAGGCCAGGTTCCTGATGTCATTTTGCAGGAGGCACTTGGCACTGTCAAACCAGACACAGTTGCCTGTGGGGGCACCTTGCATCTGGGAGATATCCTGAAGCATGCGGAATTTCAGCAGGCAGCCGGCCACTCCGGGCCACCGGGCCCTGGACAAGAACGATGCCCTTTCCCCTGAGAAACAAAACTCACCAGGCCAGGTTCCTGATGTCAGTTCGCAGGAGGCACTTGGCACTCTCAAACCAGACACAGTTGCCTGTGGGGGCACCTTGCATCTGGGAGATATCCTGAAGCATGCGGAATTTCAGCAGGCAGCCGGCCACTCCGGGCCACGGGGCCCTGGACACGTACGATGCCATTTCCCCTGAGTAACAAAACTCACCAGGCCAGGTTCCTGATGTCAGTTTGCAGGAGGCACTTGGCACTGTCAAACCAGACACAGTTGCCTGTGGGGGCACCTTGCATCTGCGAGATATCCTGAAGCATGCGGAATTTCAGCAGGCAGCCGGCCACTCCGGGCCACCGGGCCCTGGACACGAACGATGGCCTTTCCCCTGAGAAACAAAACTCACCAGGCCAGGTTCCTGATGTCAGTTTGCAGGAGGCACTTGGCACTGTCAAACCAGACACAGTTGCCTGTGGGTGCTCCTTGCATCTGGGAGATATCCTGAAGCATGCGGAATTTCAGCAGGCAGCCGGCCACTCCGGGCCACGGGGCCCTGGACACGAACGATGGCCTTTCCCCTGAGAAACAAAACTCACCAGGCCAGGTTCCTGATGTCAGTTTGCAGGAGGCACTTGGCACTGTCAAACCAGACACAGTTGCCTGTGGGTGCTCCTTGCATCTGGGAGATATCCTGAAGCATGCGGAATTTCAGCAGGCAGCCAGCCACTCCGGGCCACCGGGCCCTGGACACGAACGATGGCCTTTCCCCTGAGAAATAAAACTCACCAGGCCAGGTTCCTGATGTCAGTTTGCAGGAGGCACTTGGCACTGTCAAACCAGACACAGTTGCCTGTGGGGGCACCTTGCATCTGGGAGATATCCTGAAGCATGCGGAATTTCAGCAGGCAGCCGGCCACTCCGGGCCACCGGGCCCTGGACACGAACGATGGCCTTTCCCCTGAGAAACAAAACTCACCAGGCCAGGTTCCTGATGTCAGTTTGCAGGAGGCACTTGGCACTGTCAAACCAGACACAGTTGCCTGTGGGGGCACCTTGCATCTGGGAGATATCCTGAAGCATGCGGAATTTCAGCAGGCAGCCGGCCACTCCGGGCCACCGGGCCCTGGACACGAACGATGCCCTTTCCCCTGAGAAACAAAACTCACCAGGCCAGGTTCCTGATGTCAGTTTGCAGGAGGCACTTGGCACTGTCAAACCAGACACAGTTGCCTGTAGGGGCACCTTGCATCTGGGAGATATCCTGAAGCATGCGGAATTTCAGCAGGCAGCCGGCCACTCTGGGCCACCGGGCCCTGGACACGAACGATGGCCTTTCCCCTGAGAAACAAAACTCACCAGGCCAGGTTCCTGATGTCAGTTTGCAGGAGGCACTTGGCACTGTCAAACCAGACACAGTTGCCTGTGGGGGCACCTTGCATCTGGGAGATATCCTGAAGCATGCGGAATTTCAGCAGGCAGCCGGCCACTCCGGGCCACGGGGCCCTGGACACGAACCATGGCCTTTCCCCTGAGAAACAAAACTCACCAGGCCAGGTTCCTGATGTCAGTTTGCAGGAGGCACTTGGCACTGTCAAACCAGACACAGCTGCCTGTGGGTGCACCTTGCATCTGGGAGATATCCTGAAGCATGCGGAATTTCAGCAGGCAGCCGGCCACTCCGGGCCACCGGGCCCTGGACACGAACGATGCCCTTTCCCCTGAGAAACAAAACTCACCAGGCCAGGTTCCTGATGTCAGTTTGCAGGAGGCACTTGGCACTCTCAAACCAGACACAGTTGCCTGTGGGTGCACCTTGCATCTGGGAGATATCCTGAAGCATGCGGAATTTCAGCAGGCAGCCGGCCACTCCGGGCCACCGGGCCCTGGACACGAACCATGCCCTTTCCCCTGAGAAACAAAACTCACCAGGCCAGGTTCCTGATGTCAGTTTGCAGGAGGCACTTGGCACTCTCAAACCAGACACAGTTGCCTGTGGGGGCACCTTGCATCTGGGAGATATCCTGAAGCATGCGGAATTTCAGCAGGCAGCCGGCCACTCCGGGCCACCGGGCCCTGGACACGAACCATGGCCTTTCCCCTGAGAAACAAAACTCACCAGGCCAGGTTCCTCATGTCATTTTGCAGGAGGCACTTGGCACTCTCAAACCAGACACAGTTGCCTGTGGGTGCTCCTTGCATCTGGGAGATATCCTGAAGCATGCGGAATTTCAGCAGGCAGCAGGCCACTCCGGGCCACCGGGCCCTGGACACGAACGATGCCCTTTCCCCTGAGAAACAAAACTCACCAGGCCAGGTTCCTGATGTCAGTTTGCAGGAGGCACTTGGCACTGTCAAACCAGACACAGTTGCCTGTGGGTGCTCCTTGCATCTGGGAGATATCCTGAAGCATGCGGAATTTCAGCAGGCAGCCGGCCACTCTGGGCCACCGGGCCCTGGACACGAACCATGGCCTTTCCCCTGAGAAATAAAACTCACCAGGCCAGGTTCCTGATGTCAGTTTGCAGGAGGCACTTGGCACTCTCAAACCAGACACAGTTGCCTGTGGGGGCACCTTGCATCTGGGAGATATCCTGAAGCATGCGGAATTTCAGCAGGCAGCCGGCCACTCCGGGCCACCGGGCCCTGGACACGAACCATGCCCTTTCCCCTGAGAAACAAAACTCACCAGGCCAGGTTCCTGATGTCAGTTTGCAGGAGGCACTTGGCACTGTCAAACCAGACACAGTTGCCTGTGGGTGCTCCTTGCATCTGGGAGATATCCTGAAGCATGCGGAAGTTCAGAAGGCAGCCAGCCACTCCGGGCCACCGGGCCCTGGACACGAACGATGGCCTTTCCCCTGAGAAATAAAACTCACCAGGCCAGGTTCCTGATGTCAGTTTGCAGGAGGCACTTGGCACTGTCAAACCAGACACAGTTGCCTGTGGGGGCACCTTGCATCTGGGAGATATCCTGAAGCATGCGGAATTTCAGCAGGCAGCCGGCCACTCCGGGCCACCGGGCCTGGACACGAACGATGCCCTTTCCCCTGAGAAACAAAACTCACCAGGCCAGGTTCCTGATGTCATTTTGCAGGAGGCACTTGGCACTGTCAAACCAGACACAGTTGCCTGTGGGGGCACCTTGCATCTGGGAGATATCCTGAAGCATGCGGAATTTCAGCAGGCAGCCGGCCACTCCTGGCCACGAGGCCCTGGACACGAACGATGCCCTTTCCCCTGAGAAACAAAACTCACCAGGCCAGGTTCCTGATGTCAGTTCGCAGGAGGCACTTGGCACTCTCAAACCAGACACAGTTGCCTGTGGGGGCACCTTGCATCTGGGAGATATCCTGAAGCATGCGGAATTTCAGCAGGCAGCCGGCCACTCCAGGCCACGGGGCCCTGGACACGAACGATGCCATTTCCCCTGAGAAACAAAACTCACCAGGCCAGGTTCCTGATGTCAGTTTGCAGGAGGCACTTGGCACTGTCAAACCAGACACAGTTGCCTGTGGGGGCACCTTGCATCTGCGAGATATCCTGAAGCATGCGGAATTTCAGCAGGCAGCCGGCCACTCCGGGCCACCGGGCCCTGGACACGAACGATGGCCTTTCCCCTGAGAAACAAAACTCACCAGGCCAGGTTCCTGATGTCAGTTTGCAGGAGGCACTTGGCACTGTCAAACCAGACACAGTTGCCTGTGGGTGCTCCTTGCATCTGGGAGATATCCTGAAGCATGCGGAATTTCAGCAGGCAGCCGGCCACTCCGGGCCACCGGGCCCTGGACACGAACCATGCCCTTTCCCCTGAGAAACAAAACTCACCAGGCCAGGTTCCTGATGTCAGTTTGCAGGAGACACTTGGCACTGTCAAACCAGACACAGTTGCCTGTGGGGGCACCTTGCATCTGGGAGATATCCTGAAGCATGCGGAATTTCAGCAGGCAGCCGGCCACTCCGGGCCACCGGGCCTGGACACGAACGATGCCCTTTCCCCTGAGAAACAAAACTCACCAGGCCAGGTTCCTGATGTCATTTTGCAGGAGGCACTTGGCACTGTCAAACCAGACACAGTTGCCTGTGGGGGCACCTTGCATCTGCGAGATATCCTGAAGCATGCGGAATTTCAGCAGGCAGCCGGCCACTCCGGGCCACCGGGCCCTGGACACGAACGATGGCCTTTCCCTTGAGAAACAAAACTCACCAGGCCAGGTTCCTGATGTCAGTTTGCAGGAGGCACTTGGCACTGTCAAACCAGACACAGTTGCCTGTGGGTGCTCCTTGCATCTGGGAGATATCCTGAAGCATGCGGAATTTCAGCAGGCAGCCGGCCACTCCGGGCCACGGGGCCCTGGACACGAACGATGGCCTTTCCCCTGAGAAACAAAACTCACCAGGCCAGGTTCCTGATGTCAGTTTGCAGGAGGCACTTGGCACTGTCAAACCAGACACAGTTGCCTGTGGGTGCTCCTTGCATCTGGGAGATATCCTGAAGCATGCGGAATTTCAGCAGGCAGCCAGCCACTCCGGGCCACCGGGCCCTGGACACGAACGATGGCCTTTCCCCTGAGAAATAAAACTCACCAGGCCAGGTTCCTGATGTCAGTTTGCAGGAGGCACTTGGCACTGTCAAACCAGACACAGTTGCCTGTGGGGGCACCTTGCATCTGGGAGATATCCTGAAGCATGCGGAATTTCAGCAGGCAGCCGGCCACTCCGGGCCACCGGGCCCTGGACACGAACGATGGCCTTTCCCCTGAGAAACAAAACTCACCAGGCCAGGTTCCTGATGTCAGTTTGCAGGAGGCACTTGGCACTGTCAAACCAGACACAGTTGCCTGTGGGGGCACCTTGCATCTGGGAGATATCCTGAAGCATGCGGAATTTCAGCAGGCAGCCGGCCACTCCGGGCCACCGGGCCCTGGACACGAACGATGCCCTTTCCCCTGAGAAACAAAACTCACCAGGCCAGGTTCCTGATGTCAGTTTGCAGGAGGCACTTGGCACTGTCAAACCAGACACAGTTGCCTGTAGGGGCACCTTGCATCTGGGAGATATCCTGAAGCATGCGGAATTTCAGCAGGCAGCCGGCCACTCTGGGCCACCGGGCCCTGGACACGAACGATGGCCTTTCCCCTGAGAAACAAAACTCACCAGGCCAGGTTCCTGATGTCAGTTTGCAGGAGGCACTTGGCACTGTCAAACCAGACACAGTTGCCTGTGGGGGCACCTTGCATCTGGGAGATATCCTGAAGCATGCGGAATTTCAGCAGGCAGCCGGCCACTCCGGGCCACGGGGCCCTGGACACGAACCATGGCCTTTCCCCTGAGAAACAAAACTCACCAGGCCAGGTTCCTGATGTCAGTTTGCAGGAGGCACTTGGCACTGTCAAACCAGACACAGCTGCCTGTGGGTGCACCTTGCATCTGGGAGATATCCTGAAGCATGCGGAATTTCAGCAGGCAGCCGGCCACTCCGGGCCACCGGGCCCTGGACACGAACGATGCCCTTTCCCCTGAGAAACAAAACTCACCAGGCCAGGTTCCTGATGTCAGTTTGCAGGAGGCACTTGGCACTGTCAAACCAGACACAGTTGCCTGTGGGTGCACCTTGCATCTGGGAGATATCCTGAAGCATGCGGAATTTCAGCAGGCAGCCGGCCACTCCGGGCCACCGGGCCCTGGACACGAACGATGCCCTTTCCCCTGAGAAACAAAACTCACCAGGCCAGGTTCCTGATGTCAGTTTGCAGGAGGCACTTGGCACTCTCAAACCAGACACAGTTGCCTGTGGGTGCTCCTTGCATCTGGGAGATATCCTGAAGCATGCGGAATTTCAGCAGGCAGCCGGCCACTCCGGGCCACCGGGCCCTGGACACGAACGATGCCCTTTCCCCTGAGAAATAAAACTCACCAGGCCAGGTTCCTGATGTCAGTTTGCAGGAGGCACTTGGCACTGTCAAAACAGACACAGTTGCCTGTGGGGGCACCTTGCATCTGGGAGATATCCTGAAGCATGCGGAATTTCAGCAGGCAGCCGGCCACTACGGGCCACCGGGCCCTGGACACGAACGATGGCCTTTCCCCTGAGAAACAAAACTCACCAGGCCAGGTTCCTGATGTCAGTTTGCAGGAGGCACTTGGCACTCTCAAACCAGACACAGTTGCCTGTGGGTGCTCCTTGCATCTGGGAGATATCCTGAAGCATGCGGAATTTCAGCAGGCAGCCGGCCACTCTGGGCCACCGGGCACTGGACACGAACGATGGCCTTTCCCCTGAGAAATAAAACTCACCAGGCCAGGTTCCTGATGTCAGTTTGCAGGAGGCACTTGGCACTGTCAAACCAGACACAGTTGCCTGTGGGGGCACCTTGCATCTGGGAGATATCCTGAAGCATGCGGAATTTCAGCAGGCAGCCGGCCACTCTGGGCCACGGGGCCCTGGACACGAACCATGGCCTTTCCCCTGAGAAATAAAACTCACCAGGCCAGGTTCCTGATGTCAGTTTGCAGGAGGCACTTGGCACTGTCAAACCAGACACAGTTGCCTGTGGGGGCACCTTGCATCTGGGAGATATCCTGAAGCATGCGGAATTTCAGCAGGCAGCCGGCCACTCCGGGCCACCGGGCCCTGGACACGAACGATGCCCTTTCCCCTGAGAAACAAAACTCACCAGGCCAGGTTCCTGATGTCAGTTTGCAGGAGGCACTTGGCACTGTCAAACCAGACACAGTTGCCTGTGGGGGCACCTTGCATCTGGGAGATATCCTGAAGCATGCGGAATTTCAGCAGGCAGCCGGCCACTCTGGGCCACCGGGCCCTGGACACGAACCATGGCCTTTCCCCTGAGAAATAAAACTCACCAGGCCAGGTTCCTGATGTCAGTTTGCAGGAGGCACTTGGCACTCTCAAACCAGACACAGTTGCCTGTGGGGGCACCTTGCATCTGGGAGATATCCTGAAGCATGCGGAATTTCAGCAGGCAGCCGGCCACTCCGGGCCACCGGGCCCTGGACACGAACCATGCCCTTTCCCCTGAGAAACAAAACTCACCAGGCCAGGTTCCTGATGTCAGTTTGCAGGAGGCACTTGGCACTCTCAAACCAGACACAGTTGCCTGTGGGTGCTCCTTGCATCTGGGAGATATCCTGAAGCATGCGGAAGTTCAGAAGGCAGCCAGCCACTCCGGGCCACCGGGCCCTGGACACGAACGATGGCCTTTCCCCTGAGAAATAAAACTCACCAGGCCAGGTTCCTGATGTCAGTTTGCAGGAGGCACTTGGCACTGTCAAACCAGACACAGTTGCCTGTGGGTGCTCCTTGCATCTGGGAGATATCCTGAAGCATGCGGAAGTTCAGCAGGCAGCCAGCCACTCCGGGCCACCGGGCCCTGGACACGAACGATGGCCTTTCCCCTGAGAAATAAAACTCACCAGGCCAGGTTCCTGATGTCAGTTTGCAGGAGGCACTTGGCACTGTCAAACCAGACACAGTTGCCTGTGGGGGCACCTTGCATCTGGGAGATATCCTGAAGCATGCGGAATTTCAGCAGGCAGCCGGCCACTCCGGGCCACCGGGCCCTGGACACGAACCATGCCCTTTCCCCTGAGAAACAAAACTCACCAGGCCAGGTTCCTGATGTCAGTTTGCAGGAGGCACTTGGCACTCTCAAACCAGACACAGTTGCCTGTGGGTGCTCCTTGCATCTGGGAGATATCCTGAAGCATGCGGAAGTTCAGAAGGCAGCCGGCCACTCCGGGCCACCGGGCCCTGGACACGAACGATGGCCTTTCCCCTGAGAAATAAAACTCACCAGGCCAGGTTCCTGATGTCAGTTTGCAGGAGGCACTTGGCACTGTCAAACCAGACACAGTTGCCTGTGGGGGCACCTTGCATCTGGGAGATATCCTGAAGCATGCGGAATTTCAGCAGGCAGCCGGCCACTCCGGGCCACCGGGCCTGGACACGAACGATGCCCTTTCCCCTGAGAAACAAAACTCACCAGGCCAGGTTCCTGATGTCATTTTGCAGGAGGCACTTGGCACTGTCATACCAGACACAGTTGCCTGTGGGGGCACCTTGCATCTGGGAGATATCCTGAAGCATGCGGAATTTCAGCAGGCAGCCGGCCACTCCGGGCCACGAGGCCCTGGACACGAACGATGCCCTTTCCCCTGAGAAACAAAACTCACCAGGCCAGGTTCCTGATGTCAGTTCGCAGGAGGCACTTGGCACTCTCAAACCAGACACAGTTGCCTGTGGGGGCACCTTGCATCTGGGAGATATCCTGAAGCATGCGGAATTTCAGCAGGCAGCCGGCCACTCCAGGCCACGGGGCCCTGGACACGAACGATGCCATTTCCCCTGAGAAACAAAACTCACCAGGCCAGGTTCCTGATGTCAGTTTGCAGGAGGCACTTGGCACTGTCAAACCAGACACAGTTGCCTGTGGGGGCACCTTGCATCTGCGAGATATCCTGAAGCATGCGGAATTTCAGCAGGCAGCCGGCCACTCCGGGCCACCGGGCCCTGGACACGAACGATGGCCTTTCCCTTGAGAAACAAAACTCACCAGGCCAGGTTCCTGATGTCAGTTTGCAGGAGGCACTTGGCACTGTCAAACCAGACACAGTTGCCTGTGGGTGCTCCTTGCATCTGGGAGATATCCTGAAGCATGCGGAATTTCAGCAGGCAGCCGGCCACTCCGGGCCACGGGGCCCTGGACACGAACGATGGCCTTTCCCCTGAGAAACAAAACTCACCAGGCCAGGTTCCTGATGTCAGTTTGCAGGAGGCACTTGGCACTGTCAAACCAGACACAGTTGCCTGTGGGTGCTCCTTGCATCTGGGAGATATCCTGAAGCATGCGGAATTTCAGCAGGCAGCCAGCCACTCCGGGCCACCGGGCCCTGGACACGAACGATGGCCTTTCCCCTGAGAAATAAAACTCACCAGGCCAGGTTCCTGATGTCAGTTTGCAGGAGGCACTTGGCACTGTCAAACCAGACACAGTTGCCTGTGGGGGCACCTTGCATCTGGGAGATATCCTGAAGCATGCGGAATTTCAGCAGGCAGCCGGCCACTCCGGGCCACCGGGCCCTGGACACGAACGATGGCCTTTCCCCTGAGAAATAAAACTCACCAGGCCAGGTTCCTGATGTCAGTTTGCAGGAGGCACTTGGCACTGTCAAACCAGACACAGTTGCCTGTGGGGGCACCTTGCATCTGGGAGATATCCTGAAGCATGCGGAATTTCAGCAGGCAGCCGGCCACTCCGGGCCACCGGGCCCTGGACACGAACCATGCCCTTTCCCCTGAGAAACAAAACTCACCAGGCCAGGTTCCTGATGTCAGTTTGCAGGAGGCACTTGGCACTGTCAAACCAGACACAGTTGCCTGTGGGGGCACCTTGCATCTGGGAGATATCCTGAAGCATGCGGAATTTCAGCAGGCAGCCGGCCACTCCGGGCCACGGGGCCCTGGACACGAACCATGGCCTTTCCCCTGAGAAACAAAACTCACCAGGCCAGGTTCCTGATGTCAGTTTGCAGGAGGCACTTGGCACTGTCAAACCAGACACAGCTGCCTGTGGGTGCACCTTGCATCTGGGAGATATCCTGAAGCATGCGGAATTTCAGCAGGCAGCCGGCCACTCCGGGCCACCGGGCCCTGGACACGAACGATGCCCTTTCCCCTGAGAAACAAAACTCACCAGGCCAGGTTCCTGATGTCAGTTTGCAGGAGGCACTTGGCACTCTCAAACCAGACACAGTTGCCTGTGGGTGCACCTTGCATCTGGGAGATATCCTGAAGCATGCGGAATTTCAGCAGGCAGCCGGCCACTCCGGGCCACCGGGCCCTGGACACGAACGATGCCCTTTCCCCTGAGAAACAAAACTCACCAGGCCAGGTTCCTGATGTCAGTTTGCAGGAGGCACTTGGCACTCTCAAACCAGACACAGTTGCCTGTGGGTGCTCCTTGCATCTGGGAGATATCCTGAAGCATGCGGAATTTCAGCAGGCAGCCGGCCACTCCGGGCCACCGGGCCCTGGACACGAACGATGGCCTTTCCCCTGAGAAATAAAACTCACCAGGCCAGGTTCCTGATGTCAGTTTGCAGGAGGCACTTGGCACTGTCAAAACAGACACAGTTGCCTGTGGGGGCACCTTGCATCTGGGAGATATCCTGAAGCATGCGGAATTTCAGCAGGCAGCCGGCCACTACGGGCCACCGGGCCCTGGACACGAACGATGGCCTTTCCCCTGAGAAACAAAACTCACCAGGCCAGGTTCCTGATGTCAGTTTGCAGGAGGCACTTGGCACTCTCAAACCAGACACAGTTGCCTGTGGGTGCTCCTTGCATCTGGGAGATATCCTGAAGCATGCGGAATTTCAGCAGGCAGCCGGCCACTCTGGGCCACCGGGCACTGGACACGAACGATGGCCTTTCCCCTGAGAAATAAAACTCACCAGGCCAGGTTCCTGATGTCAGTTTGCAGGAGGCACTTGGCACTGTCAAACCAGACACAGTTGCCTGTGGGGGCACCTTGCATCTGGGAGATATCCTGAAGCATGCGGAATTTCAGCAGGCAGCCGGCCACTCTGGGCCACGGGGCCCTGGACACGAACCATGGCCTTTCCCCTGAGAAATAAAACTCACCAGGCCAGGTTCCTGATGTCAGTTTGCAGGAGGCACTTGGCACTGTCAAACCAGACACAGTTGCCTGTGGGGGCACCTTGCATCTGGGAGATATCCTGAAGCATGCGGAATTTCAGCAGGCAGCCGGCCACTCCGGGCCACCGGGCCCTGGACACGAACGATGGCCTTTCCCCTGAGAAACAAAACTCACCAGGCCAGGTTCCTGATGTCAGTTTGCAGGAGGCACTTGGCACTGTCAAACCAGACACAGTTGCCTGTGGGGGCACCTTGCATCTGGGAGATATCCTGAAGCATGCGGAATTTCAGCAGGCAGCCGGCCACTCTGGGCCACCGGGCCCTGGACACGAACCATGGCCTTTCCCCTGAGAAATAAAACTCACCAGGCCAGGTTCCTGATGTCAGTTTGCAGGAGGCACTTGGCACTCTCAAACCAGACACAGTTGCCTGTGGGGGCACCTTGCATCTGGGAGATATCCTGAAGCATGCGGAATTTCAGCAGGCAGCCGGCCACTCCGGGCCACCGGGCCCTGGACACGAACGATGGCCTTTCCCCTGAGAAACAAAACTCACCAGGCCAGGTTCCTGATGTCAGTTTGCAGGAGGCACTTGGCACTCTCAAACCAGACACAGTTGCCTGTGGGTGCTCCTTGCATCTGGGAGATATCCTGAAGCATGCGGAAGTTCAGAAGGCAGCCAGCCACTCCGGGCCACCGGGCCCTGGACACGAACGATGGCCTTTCCCCTGAGAAATAAAACTCACCAGGCCAGGTTCCTGATGTCAGTTTGCAGGAGGCACTTGGCACTCTCAAACCAGACACAGTTGCCTGTGGGTGCTCCTTGCATCTGGGAGATATCCTGAAGCATGCGGAAGTTCAGCAGGCAGCCAGCCACTCCGGGCCACCGGGCCCTGGACACGAACGATGGCCTTTCCGCTGAGAAATAAAACTCACCAGGCCAGGTTCCTGATGTCAGTTTGCAGGAGGCACTTGGCACTGTCAAACCAGACACAGTTGCCTGTGGGGGCACCTTGCATCTGGGAGATATCCTGAAGCATGCGGAATTTCAGCAGGCAGCCGGCCACTCCGGGCCACCGGGCCCTGGACACGAACCATGCCCTTTCCCCTGAGAAACAAAACTCACCAGGCCAGGTTCCTGATGTCAGTTTGCAGGAGGCACTTGGCACTGTCAAACCAGACACAGTTGCCTGTGGGGGCACCTTGCATCTGGGAGATATCCTGAAGCATGCGGAATTTCAGCAGGCAGCCGGCCACTCCGGGCCACCGGGCCCTGGACACGAACCATGCCCTTTCCCCTGAGAAACAAAACTCACCAGGCCAGGTTCCTGATGTCAGTTTGCAGGAGGCACTTGGCACTCTCAAACCAGACACAGTTGCCTGTGGGTGCTCCTTGCATCTGGGAGATATCCTGAAGCATGCGGAAGTTCAGAAGGCAGCCAGCCACTCCGGGCCACCGGGCCCTGGACACGAACGATGGCCTTTCCCCTGAGAAATAAAACTCACCAGGCCAGGTTCCTGATGTCAGTTTGCAGGAGGCACTTGGCACTGTCAAACCAGACACAGTTGCCTGTGGGTGCACCTTGCATCTGGGAGATATCCTGAAGCATGCGGAAGTTCAGCAGGCAGCCAGCCACTCCGGGCCACCGGGCCCTGGACACGAACGATGGCCTTTCCCCTGAGAAATAAAACTCACCAGGCCAGGTTCCTGATGTCAGTTTGCAGGAGGCACTTGGCACTGTCAAACCAGACACAGTTGCCTGTGGGGGCACCTTGCATCTGGGAGATATCCTGAAGCATGCGGAATTTCAGCAGGCAGCCGGCCACTCCGGGCCACCGGGCCCTGGACACGAACGATGCCCTTTCCCCTGAGAAACAAAACTCACCAGGCCAGGTTCCTGATGTCAGTTTGCAGGAGGCACTTGGCACTGTCAAACCAGACACAGTTGCCTGTGGGTGCACCTTGCATCTGGGAGATATCCTGAAGCATGCGGAAGTTCAGAAGGCAGCCGGCCACTCCGGGCCACCGGGCCCTGGACACGAACGATGGCCTTTCCCCTGAGAAATAAAACTCACCAGGCCAGGTTCCTGATGTCAGTTTGCAGGAGGCACTTGGCACTGTCAAACCAGACACAGTTGCCTGTGGGGGCACCTTGCATCTGGGAGATATCCTGAAGCATGCGGAATTTCAGCAGGCAGCCGGCCACTCCGGGCCACCGGGCCTGGACACGAACGATGCCCTTTCCCCTGAGAAACAAAATTCACCAGGCCAGGTTCCTGATGTCATTTTGCAGGAGGCACTTGGCACTGTCAAACCAGACACAGTTGCCTGTGGGGGCACCTTGCATCTGGGAGATATCCTGAAGCATGCGGAATTTCAGCAGGCAGCCGGCCACTCCGGGCCACGAGGCCCTGGACACGAACGATGCCCTTTCCCCTGAGAAACAAAACTCACCAGGCCAGGTTCCTGATGTCAGTTCGCAGGAGGCACTTGGCACTCTCAAACCAGACACAGTTGCCTGTGGGGGCACCTTGCATCTGGGAGATATCCTGAAGCATGCGGAATTTCAGCAGGCAGCCGGCCACTCCAGGCCACGGGGCCCTGGACACGAACGATGCCATTTCCCCTGAGAAACAAAACTCACCAGGCCAGGTTCCTGATGTCAGTTTGCAGGAGGCACTTGGCACTGTCAAACCAGACACAGTTGCCTGTGGGGGCACCTTGCATCTGCGAGATATCCTGAAGCATGCGGAATTTCAGCAGGCAGCCGGCCACTCCGGGCCACCGGGCCCTGGACACGAACGATGGCCTTTCCCCTGAGAAACAAAACTCACCAGGCCAGGTTCCTGATGTCAGTTTGCAGGAGGCACTTGGCACTGTCAAACCAGACACAGTTGCCTGTGGGTGCTCCTTGCATCTGGGAGATATCCTGAAGCATGCGGAATTTCAGCAGGCAGCCGGCCACTCCGGGCCACCGGGCCCTGGACACGAACCATGCCCTTTCCCCTGAGAAACAAAACTCACCAGGCCAGGTTCCTGATGTCAGTTTGCAGCAGGCACTTGGCACTGTCAAACCAGACACAGCTGCCTGTGGGGGCACCTTGCATCTGGGAGATATCCTGAAGCATGCGGAATTTCAGCAGGCAGCCGGCCACTCCGGGCCACCGGGACTGGACACGAACGATGCCCTTTCCCCTGAGAAACAAAACTCACCAGGCCAGGTTCCTGATGTCATTTTGCAGGAGGCACTTGGCACTGTCAAACCAGACACAGTTGCCTGTGGGGGCACCTTGCATCTGGGAGATATCCTGAAGCATGCGGAATTTCAGCAGGCAGCCGGCCACTCCGGGCCACCGGGCCCTGGACAAGAACGATGCCCTTTCCCCTGAGAAACAAAACTCACCAGGCCAGGTTCCTGATGTCAGTTCGCAGGAGGCACTTGGCACTCTCAAACCAGACACAGTTGCCTGTGGGGGCACCTTGCATCTGGGAGATATCCTGAAGCATGCGGAATTTCAGCAGGCAGCCGGCCACTCCGGGCCACGGGGCCCTGGACACGAACGATGCCATTTCCCCTGAGTAACAAAACTCACCAGGCCAGGTTCCTGATGTCATTTTGCAGGAGGCACTTGGCACTGTCAAACCAGACACAGTTGCCTGTGGGGGCACCTTGCATCTGCGAGATATCCTGAAGCATGCGGAATTTCAGCAGGCAGCCGGCCACTCCGGGCCACCGGGCCCTGGACACGAACGATGGCCTTTCCCCTGAGAAACAAAACTCACCAGGCCAGGTTCCTGATGTCAGTTTGCAGGAGGCACTTGGCACTGTCAAACCAGACACAGTTGCCTGTGGGTGCTCCTTGCATCTGGGAGATATCCTGAAGCATGCGGAATTTCAGCAGGCAGCCGGCCACTCCGGGCCACGGGGCCCTGGACACGAATGATGGCCTTTCCCCTGAGAAACAAAACTCACCAGGCCAGGTTCCTGATGTCAGTTTGCAGGAGGCACTTGGCACTGTCAAACCAGACACAGTTGCCTGTGGGTGCTCCTTGCATCTGGGAGATATCCTGAAGCATGCGGAATTTCAGCAGGCAGCCAGCCACTCCGGGCCACCGGGCCCTGGACACGAACGATGGCCTTTCCCCTGAGAAATAAAACTCACCAGGCCAGGTTCCTGATGTCAGTTTGCAGGAGGCACTTGGCACTGTCAAACCAGACACAGTTGCCTGTGGGGGCACCTTGCATCTGGGAGATATCCTGAAGCATGCGGAATTTCAGCAGGCAGCCGGCCACTCCGGGCCACCGGGCCCTGGACACGAACGATGCCCTTTCCCCTGAGAAACAAAACTCACCAGGCCAGGTTCCTGATGTCAGTTTGCAGGAGGCACTTGGCACTGTCAAACCAGACACAGTTGCCTGTGGGGGCACCTTGCATCTGGGAGATATCCTGAAGCATGCGGAATTTCAGCAGGCAGCCGGCCACTCCGGGCCACCGGGCCCTGGACACGAACGATGCCCTTTCCCCTGAGAAACAAAACTCACCAGGCCAGGTTCCTGATGTCAGTTTGCAGGAGGCACTTGGCACTGTCAAACCAGACACAGTTGCCTGTAGGGGCACCTTGCATCTGGGAGATATCCTGAAGCATGCGGAATTTCAGCAGGCAGCCGGCCACGCCGGGCCACCGGGCCCTGGACACGAACGATGGCCTTTCCCCTGAGAAACAAAACTCACCAGGCCAGGTTCCTGATGTCAGTTTGCAGGAGGCACTTGGCACTGTCAAACCAGACACAGTTGCCTGTGGGGGCACCTTGCATCTGGGAGATATCCTGAAGCATGCGGAATTTCAGCAGGCAGCCGGCCACTCCGGGCCACGGGGCCCTGGACACGAACCATGGCCTTTCCCCTGAGAAACAAAACTCACCAGGCCAGGTTCCTGATGTCAGTTTGCAGGAGGCACTTGGCACTGTCAAACCAGACACAGCTGCCTGTGGGTGCACCTTGCATCTGGGAGATATCCTGAAGCATGCGGAATTTCAGCAGGCAGCCGGCCACTCCGGGCCACCGGGCCCTGGACACGAACGATGCCCTTTCCCCTGAGAAACAAAACTCACCAGGCCAGGTTCCTGATGTCAGTTTGCAGGAGGCACTTGGCAATCTCAAACCAGACACAGTTGCCTGTGGGTGCACCTTGCATCTGGGAGATATCCTGAAGCATGCGGAATTTCAGCAGGCAGCCGGCCACTCCGGGCCACCGGGCCCTGGACACGAACGATGCCCTTTCCCCTGAGAAACAAAACTCACCAGGCCAGGTTCCTGATGTCAGTTTGCAGGAGGCACTTGGCACTGTCAAACCAGACACAGTTGCCTGTGGGGGCACCTTGCATCTGGGAGATATCCTGAAGCATGCGGAATTTCAGCAGGCAGCCGGCCACTCCGGGCCACCGGGCCCTGGACACGAACCATGCCCTTTCCCCTGAGAAACAAAACTCACCAGGCCAGGTTCCTGATGTCAGTTTGCAGGAGGCACTTGGCACTCTCAAACCAGACACAGTTGCCTGTGGGTGCTCCTTGCATCTGGGAGATATCCTGAAGCATGCGGAAGTTCAGAAGGCAGCCAGCCACTCCGGGCCACCGGGCCCTGGACACGAACGATGGCCTTTCCCCTGAGAAATAAAACTCACCAGGCCAGGTTCCTGATGTCAGTTTGCAGGAGGCACTTGGCACTGTCAAACCAGACACAGTTGCCTGTGGGGGCACCTTGCATCTGGGAGATATCCTGAAGCATGCGGAATTTCAGCAGGCAGCCGGCCACTCCGGGCCACCGGGCCTGGACACGAACGATGCCCTTTCCCCTGAGAAACAAAACTCACCAGGCCAGGTTCCTGATGTCATTTTGCAGGAGGCACTTGGCACTGTCAAACCAGACACAGTTGCCTGTGGGGGCACCTTGCATCTGGGAGATATCCTGAAGCATGCGGAATTTCAGCAGGCAGCCGGCCACTCCGGGCCACGAGGCCCTGGACACGAACGATGCCCTTTCCCCTGAGAAACAAAACTCACCAGGCCAGGTTCCTGATGTCAGTTCGCAGGAGGCACTTGGCACTCTCAAACCAGACACAGTTGCCTGTGGGGGCACCTTGCATCTGGGAGATATCCTGAAGCATGCGGAATTTCAGCAGGCAGCCGGCCACTCCAGGCCACGGGGCCCTGGACACGAACGATGCCATTTCCCCTGAGAAACAAAACTCACCAGGCCAGGTTCCTGATGTCAGTTTGCAGGAGGCACTTGGCACTGTCAAACCAGACACAGTTGCCTGTGGGGGCACCTTGCATCTGCGAGATATCCTGAAGCATGCGGAATTTCAGCAGGCAGCCGGCCACTCCGGGCCACCGGGCCCTGGACACGAACGATGGCCTTTCCCCTGAGAAACAAAACTCACCAGGCCAGGTTCCTGATGTCAGTTTGCAGGAGGCACTTGGCACTGTCAAACCAGACACAGTTGCCTGTGGGTGCTCCTTGCATCTGGGAGATATCCTGAAGCATGCGGAATTTCAGCAGGCAGCCGGCCACTCCGGGCCACCGGGCCCTGGACACGAACCATGCCCTTTCCCCTGAGAAACAAAACTCACCAGGCCAGGTTCCTGATGTCAGTTTGCAGGAGACACTTGGCACTGTCAAACCAGACACAGTTGCCTGTGGGGGCACCTTGCATCTGGGAGATATCCTGAAGCATGCGGAATTTCAGCAGGCAGCCGGCCACTCCGGGCCACCGGGCCTGGACACGAACGATGCCCTTTCCCCTGAGAAACAAAACTCACCAGGCCAGGTTCCTGATGTCATTTTGCAGGAGGCACTTGGCACTGTCAAACCAGACACAGTTGCCTGTGGGGGCACCTTGCATCTGGGAGATATCCTGAAGCATGCGGAATTTCAGCAGGCAGCCGGCCACTCCGGGCCACCGGGCCCTGGACAAGAACGATGCCCTTTCCCCTGAGAAACAAAACTCACCAGGCCAGGTTCCTGATGTCAGTTCGCAGGAGGCACTTGGCACTCTCAAACCAGACACAGTTGCCTGTGGGGGCACCTTGCATCTGGGAGATATCCTGAAGCATGCGGAATTTCAGCAGGCAGCCGGCCACTCCGGGCCACGGGGCCCTGGACACGAACGATGCCATTTCCCCTGAGTAACAAAACTCACCAGGCCAGGTTCCTGATGTCAGTTTGCAGGAGGCACTTGGCACTGTCAAACCAGACACAGTTGCCTGTGGGGGCACCTTGCATCTGCGAGATATCCTGAAGCATGCGGAATTTCAGCAGGCAGCCGGCCACTCCGGGCCACCGGGCCCTGGACACGAACGATGGCCTTTCCCCTGAGAAACAAAACTCACCAGGCCAGGTTCCTGATGTCAGTTTGCAGGAGGCACTTGGCACTGTCAAACCAGACACAGTTGCCTGTGGGTGCTCCTTGCATCTGGGAGATATCCTGAAGCATGCGGAATTTCAGCAGGCAGCCGGCCACTCCGGGCCACGGGGCCCTGGACACGAACGATGGCCTTTCCCCTGAGAAACAAAACTCACCAGGCCAGGTTCCTGATGTCAGTTTGCAGGAGGCACTTGGCACTGTCAAACCAGACACAGTTGCCTGTGGGTGCTCCTTGCATCTGGGAGATATCCTGAAGCATGCGGAATTTCAGCAGGCAGCCAGCCACTCCGGGCCACCGGGCCCTGGACACGAACGATGGCCTTTCCCCTGAGAAATAAAACTCACCAGGCCAGGTTCCTGATGTCAGTTTGCAGGAGGCACTTGGCACTGTCAAACCAGACACAGTTGCCTGTGGGGGCACCTTGCATCTGGGAGATATCCTGAAGCATGCGGAATTTCAGCAGGCAGCCGGCCACTCCGGGCCACCGGGCCCTGGACACGAACGATGGCCTTTCCCCTGAGAAACAAAACTCACCAGGCCAGGTTCCTGATGTCAGTTTGCAGGAGGCACTTGCCACTGTCAAACCAGACACAGTTGCCTGTGGGGGCACCTTGCATCTGGGAGATATCCTGAAGCATGCGGAATTTCAGCAGGCAGCCGGCCACTCCGGGCCACCGGGCCCTGGACACGAACGATGCCCTTTCCCCTGAGAAACAAAACTCACCAGGCCAGGTTCCTGATGTCAGTTTGCAGGAGGCACTTGGCACTGTCAAACCAGACACAGTTGCCTGTA
Source organism: Passer domesticus (assembly GCF_036417665.1). Classification (NCBI taxonomy): domain Eukaryota; kingdom Metazoa; phylum Chordata; class Aves; order Passeriformes; family Passeridae; genus Passer; species Passer domesticus. The sequence continues at coordinate 8,259,394 of NC_087495.1, read as the reverse complement.
GGGGCACCTTGCATCTGGGAGATATCCTGAAGCATGCGGAATTTCAGCAGGCAGCCGGCCACTCTGGGCCACCGGGCCCTGGACACGAACGATGGCCTTTCCCCTGAGAAACAAAACTCACCAGGCCAGGTTCCTGATGTCAGTTTGCAGGAGGCACTTGGCACTGTCAAACCAGACACAGCTGCCTGTGGGTGCACCTTGCATCTGGGAGATATCCTGAAGCATGCGGAATTTCAGCAGGCAGCCGGCCACTCCGGGCCACCGGGCCCTGGACACGAACGATGCCCTTTCCCCTGAGAAACAAAACTCACCAGGCCAGGTTCCTGATGTCAGTTTGCAGGAGGCACTTGGCACTCTCAAACCAGACACAGTTGCCTGTGGGTGCACCTTGCATCTGGGAGATATCCTGAAGCATGCGGAATTTCAGCAGGCAGCCGGCCACTCCGGGCCACCGGGCCCTGGACACGAACGATGCCCTTTCCCCTGAGAAACAAAACTCACCAGGCCAGGTTCCTGATGTCAGTTTGCAGGAGGCACTTGGCACTCTCAAACCAGACACAGTTGCCTGTGGGTGCTCCTTGCATCTGGGAGATATCCTGAAGCATGCGGAATTTCAGCAGGCAGCCGGCCACTCCGGGCCACGGGGCCCTGGACACGAACCATGGCCTTTCCCCTGAGAAACAAAACTCACCAGGCCAGGTTCCTCATGTCATTTTGCAGGAGGCACTTGGCACTCTCAAACCAGACACAGTTGCCTGTGGGTGCTCCTTGCATCTGGGAGATATCCTGAAGCATGCGGAATTTCAGCAGGCAGCAGGCCACTCCGGGCCACCGGGCCCTGGACACGAACGATGCCCTTTCCCCTGAGAAACAAAACTCACCAGGCCAGGTTCCTGATGTCAGTTTGCAGGAGGCACTTGGCACTGTCAAACCAGACACAGTTGCCTGTGGGTGCTCCTTGCATCTGGGAGATATCCTGAAGCATGCGGAATTTCAGCAGGCAGCCGGCCACTCTGGGCCACCGGGCCCTGGACACGAACGATGGCCTTTCCCCTGAGAAACAAAACTCACCAGGCCAGGTTCCTGATGTCAGTTTGCAGGAGGCACTTGGCACTGTCAAACCAGACACAGTTGCCTGTGGGGGCACCTTGCATCTGGGAGATATCCTGAAGCATGCGGAATTTCAGCAGGCAGCCGGCCACTCCGGGCCACCGGGCCCTGGACACGAACGATGCCCTTTCCCCTGAGAAACAAAACTCACCAGGCCAGGTTCCTGATGTCAGTTTGCAGGAGGCACTTGGCACTGTCAAACCAGACACAGTTGCCTGTAGGGGCACCTTGCATCTGGGAGATATCCTGAAGCATGCGGAATTTCAGCAGGCAGCCGGCCACGCCGGGCCACCGGGCCCTGGACACGAACGATGGCCTTTCCCCTGAGAAACAAAACTCACCAGGCCAGGTTCCTGATGTCAGTTTGCAGGAGGCACTTGGCACTGTCAAACCAGACACAGTTGCCTGTGGGGGCACCTTGCATCTGGGAGATATCCTGAAGCATGCGGAATTTCAGCAGGCAGCCGGCCACTCCGGGCCACGGGGCCCTGGACACGAACCATGGCCTTTCCCCTGAGAAACAAAACTCACCAGGCCAGGTTCCTGATGTCAGTTTGCAGGAGGCACTTGGCACTGTCAAACCAGACACAGCTGCCTGTGGGTGCACCTTGCATCTGGGAGATATCCTGAAGCATGCGGAATTTCAGCAGGCAGCCGGCCACTCCGGGCCACCGGGCCCTGGACACGAACGATGCCCTTTCCCCTGAGAAACAAAACTCACCAGGCCAGGTTCCTGATGTCAGTTTGCAGGAGGCACTTGGCACTCTCAAACCAGACACAGTTGCCTGTGGGTGCTCCTTGCATCTGGGAGATATCCTGAAGCATGCGGAATTTCAGCAGGCAGCCGGCCACTCCGGGCCACCGGGCCCTGGACACGAACGATGGCCTTTCCCCTGAGAAATAAAACTCACCAGGCCAGGTTCCTGATGTCAGTTTGCAGGAGGCACTTGGCACTGTCAAAACAGACACAGTTGCCTGTGGGGGCACCTTGCATCTGGGAGATATCCTGAAGCATGCGGAATTTCAGCAGGCAGCCGGCCACTACGGGCCACCGGGCCCTGGACACGAACGATGGCCTTTCCCCTGAGAAACAAAACTCACCAGGCCAGGTTCCTGATGTCAGTTTGCAGGAGGCACTTGGCACTCTCAAACCAGACACAGTTGCCTGTGGGTGCTCCTTGCATCTGGGAGATATCCTGAAGCATGCGGAATTTCAGCAGGCAGCCGGCCACTCTGGGCCACCGGGCACTGGACACGAACGATGGCCTTTCCCCTGAGAAATAAAACTCACCAGGCCAGGTTCCTGATGTCAGTTTGCAGGAGGCACTTGGCACTGTCAAACCAGACACAGTTGCCTGTGGGGGCACCTTGCATCTGGGAGATATCCTGAAGCATGCGGAATTTCAGCAGGCAGCCGGCCACTCTGGGCCACGGGGCCCTGGACACGAACCATGGCCTTTCCCCTGAGAAATAAAACTCACCAGGCCAGGTTCCTGATGTCAGTTTGCAGGAGGCACTTGGCACTGTCAAACCAGACACAGTTGCCTGTGGGGGCACCTTGCATCTGGGAGATATCCTGAAGCATGCGGAATTTCAGCAGGCAGCCGGCCACTCCGGGCCACCGGGCCCTGGACACGAACCATGGCCTTTCCCCTGAGAAACAAAACTCACCAGGCCAGGTTCCTGATGTCAGTTTGCAGGAGGCACTTGGCACTGTCAAACCAGACACAGTTGCCTGTGGGGGCACCTTGCATCTGGGAGATATCCTGAAGCATGCGGAATTTCAGCAGGCAGCCGGCCACTCTGGGCCACCGGGCCCTGGACACGAACCATGGCCTTTCCCCTGAGAAATAAAACTCACCAGGCCAGGTTCCTGATGTCAGTTTGCAGGAGGCACTTGGCACTCTCAAACCAGACACAGTTGCCTGTGGGGGCACCTTGCATCTGGGAGATATCCTGAAGCATGCGGAATTTCAGCAGGCAGCCGGCCACTCCGGGCCACCGGGCCCTGGACACGAACCATGCCCTTTCCCCTGAGAAACAAAACTCACCAGGCCAGGTTCCTGATGTCAGTTTGCAGGAGGCACTTGGCACTGTCAAACCAGACACAGTTGCCTGTGGGTGCTCCTTGCATCTGGGAGATATCCTGAAGCATGCGGAAGTTCAGAAGGCAGCCAGCCACTCCGGGCCACCGGGCCCTGGACACGAACGATGGCCTTTCCCCTGAGAAATAAAACTCACCAGGCCAGGTTCCTGATGTCAGTTTGCAGGAGGCACTTGGCACTGTCAAACCAGACACAGTTGCCTGTGGGTGCTCCTTGCATCTGGGAGATATCCTGAAGCATGCGGAAGTTCAGCAGGCAGCCAGCCACTCCGGGCCACCGGGCCCTGGACACGAACGATGGCCTTTCCCCTGAGAAATAAAACTCACCAGGCCAGGTTCCTGATGTCAGTTTGCAGGAGGCACTTGGCACTGTCAAACCAGACACAGTTGCCTGTGGGGGCACCTTGCATCTGGGAGATATCCTGAAGCATGCGGAATTTCAGCAGGCAGCCGGCCACTCCGGGCCACGGGGCCCTGGACACGAACCATGGCCTTTCCCCTGAGAAACAAAACTCACCAGGCCAGGTTCCTGATGTCAGTTTGCAGGAGGCACTTGGCACTCTCAAACCAGACACAGTTGCCTGTGGGGGCACCTTGCATCTGGGAGATATCCTGAAGCATGCGGAATTTCAGCAGGCAGCCGGCCACTCCGGGCCACCGGGCCCTGGACACGAACGATGCCCTTTCCCCTGAGAAACAAAACTCACCAGGCCAGGTTCCTGATGTCAGTTTGCAGGAGGCACTTGGCACTCTCAAACCAGACACAGTTGCCTGTGGGGGCACCTTGCATCTGGGAGATATCCTGAAGCATGCGGAATTTCAGCAGGCAGCCGGCCACTCCGGGCCACCGGGCCCTGGACACGAACGATGCCCTTTCCCCTGAGAAACAAAACTCACCAGGCCAGGTTCCTGATGTCAGTTTGCAGGAGGCACTTGGCACTGTCAAACCAGACACAGTTGCCTGTGGGGGCACCTTGCATCTGGGAGATATCCTGAAGCATGCGGAATTTCAGCAGGCAGCCGGCCACTCCGGGCCACGGGGCCCTGGACACGAACCATGGCCTTTCCCCTGAGAAACAAAACTCACCAGGCCAGGTTCCTCATGTCATTTTGCAGGAGGCACTTGGCACTCTCAAACCAGACACAGTTGCCTGTGGGTGCTCCTTGCATCTGGGAGATATCCTGAAGCATGCGGAATTTCAGCAGGCAGCAGGCCACTCCGGGCCACCGGGCCCTGGACACGAACGATGCCCTTTCCCCTGAGAAACAAAACTCACCAGGCCAGGTTCCTGATGTCAGTTTGCAGGAGGCACTTGGCACTGTCAAACCAGACACAGTTGCCTGTGGGTGCTCCTTGCATCTGGGAGATATCCTGAAGCATGCGGAATTTCAGCAGGCAGCCGGCCACTCTGGGCCACCGGGCCCTGGACACGAACGATGGCCTTTCCCCTGAGAAACAAAACTCACCAGGCCAGGTTCCTGATGTCAGTTTGCAGGAGGCACTTGGCACTGTCAAACCAGACACAGTTGCCTGTGGGGGCACCTTGCATCTGGGAGATATCCTGAAGCATGCGGAATTTCAGCAGGCAGCCGGCCACTCCGGGCCACCGGGCCCTGGACACGAACGATGCCCTTTCCCCTGAGAAACAAAACTCACCAGGCCAGGTTCCTGATGTCAGTTTGCAGGAGGCACTTGGCACTGTCAAACCAGACACAGTTGCCTGTAGGGGCACCTTGCATCTGGGAGATATCCTGAAGCATGCGGAATTTCAGCAGGCAGCCGGCCACGCCGGGCCACCGGGCCCTGGACACGAACGATGGCCTTTCCCCTGAGAAACAAAACTCACCAGGCCAGGTTCCTGATGTCAGTTTGCAGGAGGCACTTGGCACTGTCAAACCAGACACAGTTGCCTGTGGGGGCACCTTGCATCTGGGAGATATCCTGAAGCATGCGGAATTTCAGCAGGCAGCCGGCCACTCCGGGCCACGGGGCCCTGGACACGAACCATGGCCTTTCCCCTGAGAAACAAAACTCACCAGGCCAGGTTCCTGATGTCAGTTTGCAGGAGGCACTTGGCACTGTCAAACCAGACACAGCTGCCTGTGGGTGCACCTTGCATCTGGGAGATATCCTGAAGCATGCGGAATTTCAGCAGGCAGCCGGCCACTCCGGGCCACCGGGCCCTGGACACGAACGATGCCCTTTCCCCTGAGAAACAAAACTCACCAGGCCAGGTTCCTGATGTCAGTTTGCAGGAGGCACTTGGCACTCTCAAACCAGACACAGTTGCCTGTGGGTGCACCTTGCATCTGGGAGATATCCTGAAGCATGCGGAATTTCAGCAGGCAGCCGGCCACTCCGGGCCACCGGGCCCTGGACACGAACGATGCCCTTTCCCCTGAGAAACAAAACTCACCAGGCCAGGTTCCTGATGTCAGTTTGCAGGAGGCACTTGGCACTCTCAAACCAGACACAGTTGCCTGTGGGTGCTCCTTGCATCTGGGAGATATCCTGAAGCATGCGGAATTTCAGCAGGCAGCCGGCCACTCCGGGCCACCGGGCCCTGGACACGAACGATGGCCTTTCCCCTGAGAAATAAAACTCACCAGGCCAGGTTCCTGATGTCAGTTTGCAGGAGGCACTTGGCACTGTCAAAACAGACACAGTTGCCTGTGGGGGCACCTTGCATCTGGGAGATATCCTGAAGCATGCGGAATTTCAGCAGGCAGCCGGCCACTACGGGCCACCGGGCCCTGGACACGAACGATGGCCTTTCCCCTGAGAAACAAAACTCACCAGGCCAGGTTCCTGATGTCAGTTTGCAGGAGGCACTTGGCACTCTCAAACCAGACACAGTTGCCTGTGGGTGCTCCTTGCATCTGGGAGATATCCTGAAGCATGCGGAATTTCAGCAGGCAGCCGGCCACTCTGGGCCACCGGGCACTGGACACGAACGATGGCCTTTCCCCTGAGAAATAAAACTCACCAGGCCAGGTTCCTGATGTCAGTTTGCAGGAGGCACTTGGCACTGTCAAACCAGACACAGTTGCCTGTGGGGGCACCTTGCATCTGGGAGATATCCTGAAGCATGCGGAATTTCAGCAGGCAGCCGGCCACTCTGGGCCACGGGGCCCTGGACACGAACCATGGCCTTTCCCCTGAGAAATAAAACTCACCAGGCCAGGTTCCTGATGTCAGTTTGCAGGAGGCACTTGGCACTGTCAAACCAGACACAGTTGCCTGTGGGGGCACCTTGCATCTGGGAGATATCCTGAAGCATGCGGAATTTCAGCAGGCAGCCGGCCACTCCGGGCCACCGGGCCCTGGACACGAACGATGCCCTTTCCCCTGAGAAACAAAACTCACCAGGCCAGGTTCCTGATGTCAGTTTGCAGGAGGCACTTGGCACTCTCAAACCAGACACAGTTGCCTGTGGGTGCTCCTTGCATCTGGGAGATATCCTGAAGCATGCGGAAGTTCAGCAGGCAGCCAGCCACTCCGGGCCACCGGGCCCTGGACACGAACGATGCCCTTTCCCCTGAGAAATAAAACTCACCAGGCCAGGTTCCTGATGTCAGTTTGCAGGAGGCACTTGGCACTGTCAAACCAGACACAGTTGCCTGTGGGGGCACCTTGCATCTGGGAGATATCCTGAAGCATGCGGAATTTCAGCAGGCAGCCGGCCACTCCGGGCCACCGGGCCCTGGACATGAACGATGCCCTTTCCCCTGAGAAACAAAACTCACCAGGCCAGGTTCCTGATGTCAGTTTGCAGGAGGCACTTGGCACTGTCAAACCAGACACAGTTGCCTGTGGGGGCACCTTGCATCTGGGAGATATCCTGAAGCATGCGGAATTTCAGCAGGCAGCCGGCCACTCCGGGCCACCGGGCCCTGGACACGAACGATGCCCTTTCCCCTGAGAAACAAAACTCACCAGGCCAGGTTCCTGATGTCAGTTTGCAGGAGGCACTTGGCACTGTCAAACCAGACACAGTTGCCTGTGGGTGCACCTTGCATCTGGGAGATATCCTGAAGCATGCGGAATTTCAGCAGGCAGCCGGCCACTCCGGGCCACCGGGCCCTGGACACGAACGATGCCCTTTCCCCTGAGAAACAAAACTCACCAGGCCAGGTTCCTGATGTCAGTTTGCAGGAGGCACTTGGCACTCTCAAACCAGACACAGTTGCCTGTGGGTGCTCCTTGCATCTGGGAGATATCCTGAAGCATGCGGAATTTCAGCAGGCAGCCGGCCACTCTGGGCCACCGGGCCCTGGACACGAACCATGCCATTTCCCCTGAGAAACAAAACTCACCAGGCCAGGTTCCTGATGTCAGTTTGCAGGAGGCACTTGGCACTGTCAAACCAGACACAGTTGCCTGTGGGTGCACCTTGCATCTGGGAGATATCCTGAAGCATGCGGAATTTCAGCAGGCAGCCGGCCACTCCGGGCCACCGGGCCCTGGACACGAACGATGGCCTTTCCCCTGAGAAATAAAACTCACCAGGCCAGGTTCCTGATGTCAGTTTGCAGGAGGCACTTGGCACTGTCAAACCAGACACAGTTGCCTGTGGGGGCACCTTGCATCTGGGAGATATCCTGAAGCATGCGGAATTTCAGCAGGCAGCCGGCCACTCCGGGCCACCGGGCCCTGGACACGAACCATGGCCTTTCCCCTGAGAAACAAAACTCACCAGGCCAGGTTCCTGATGTCAGTTTGCAGGAGGCACTTGGCACTGTCAAACCAGACACAGTTGCCTGTGGGGGCACCTTGCATCTGGGAGATATCCTGAAGCATGCGGAATTTCAGCAGGCAGCCGGCCACTCCGGGCCACCGGGCCCTGGACACGAACGATGCCCTTTCCCCTGAGAAACAAAACTCACCAGGCCAGGTTCCTGATGTCAGTTTGCAGGAGGCACTTGGCACTGTCAAACCAGACACAGTTGCCTGTAGGGGCACCTTGCATCTGGGAGATATCCTGAAGCATGCGGAATTTCAGCAGGCAGCCGGCCACTCCGGGCCACCGGGCCCTGGACACGAACGATGCCCTTTCCCCTGAGAAACAAAACTCACCAGGCCAGGTTCCTGATGTCAGTTTGCAGGAGGCACTTGGCACTGTCAAACCAGACACAGTTGCCTGTGGGGGCACCTTGCATCTGGGAGATATCCTGAAGCATGCGGAATTTCAGCAGGCAGCCGGCCACTCCGGGCCACGGGGCCCTGGACACGAACCATGGCCTTTCCCCTGAGAAACAAAACTCACCAGGCCAGGTTCCTGATGTCAGTTTGCAGGAGGCACTTGGCACTGTCAAACCAGACACAGCTGCCTGTGGGTGCACCTTGCATCTGGGAGATATCCTGAAGCATGCGGAATTTCAGCAGGCAGCCGGCCACTCCGGGCCACCGGGCCCTGGACACGAACGATGCCCTTTCCCCTGAGAAACAAAACTCACCAGGCCAGGTTCCTGATGTCAGTTTGCAGGAGGCACTTGGCACTCTCAAACCAGACACAGTTGCCTGTGGGGGCACCTTGCATCTGGGAGATATCCTGAAGCATACGGAATTTCAGCAGGCAGCCGGCCACTCTGGGCCACGGGGCCCTGGACACGAACCATGGCCTTTCCCCTGAGAAATAAAACTCACCAGGCCAGGTTCCTGATGTCAGTTTGCAGGAGGCACTTGGCACTGTCAAACCAGACACAGTTGCCTGTGGGGGCACCTTGCATCTGGGAGATATCCTGAAGCATGCGGAATTTCAGCAGGCAGCCGGCCACTCCGGGAGACCGGGCCCTGGACACGAACGATGCCCTTTCCCCTGAGAAACAAAACTCACCAGGCCAGGTTCCTGATGTCAGTTTGCAGGAGGCACTTGGCACTCTCAAACCAGACACAGTTGCCTGTGGGTGCTCCTTGCATCTGGGAGATATCCTGAAGCATGCGGAAGTTCAGCAGGCAGCCAGCCACTCCGGGCCACCGGGCCCTGGACACGAACGATGCCCTTTCCCCTGAGAAATAAAACTCACCAGGCCAGGTTCCTGATGTCAGTTTGCAGGAGGCACTTGGCACTGTCAAACCAGACACAGTTGCCTGTGGGGGCACCTTGCATCTGGGAGATATCCTGAAGCATGCGGAATTTCAGCAGGCAGTCGGCCACTCCGGGCCACCGGGCCCTGGACATGAACGATGCCCTTTCCCCTGAGAAACAAAACTCACCAGGCCAGGTTCCTGATGTCAGTTTGCAGGAGGCACTTGGCACTGTCAAACCAGACACAGTTGCCTGTGGGGGCACCTTGCATCTGGGAGATATCCTGAAGCATGCGGAATTTCAGCAGGCAGCCGGCCACTCCGGGCCACCGGGCCCTGGACACGAACGATGCCCTTTCCCCTGAGAAACAAAACTCACCAGGCCAGGTTCCTGATGTCAGTTTGCAGGAGGCACTTGGCACTGTCAAACCAGACACAGTTGCCTGTGGGTGCACCTTGCATCTGGGAGATATCCTGAAGCATGCGGAATTTCAGCAGGCAGCCGGCCACTCCGGGCCACCGGGCCCTGGACACGAACGATGCCCTTTCCCCTGAGAAACAAAACTCACCAGGCCAGGTTCCTGATGTCAGTTTGCAGGAGGCACTTGGCACTGTCAAACCAGACACAGTTGCCTGTGGGTGCTCCTTGCATCTGGGAGATATCCTGAAGCATGCGGAATTTCAGCAGGCAGCCGGCCACTCTGGGCCACCGGGCCCTGGACACGAACCATGCCATTTCCCCTGAGAAACAAAACTCACCAGGCCAGGTTCCTGATGTCAGTTTGCAGGAGGCACTTGGCACTGTCAAACCAGACACAGTTGCCTGTGGGTGCACCTTGCATCTGGGAGATATCCTGAAGCATGCGGAATTTCAGCAGGCAGCCGGCCACTCCGGGCCACCGGGCCCTGGACACGAACCATGCCCTTTCCCCTGAGAAACAAAACTCACCAGGCCAGGTTCCTGATGTCAGTTTGCAGGAGGCACTTGGCACTGTCAAACCAGACACAGTTGCCTGTGGGGGCACCTTGCATCTGGGAGATATCCTGAAGCATGCGGAATTTCAGCAGGCAGCCGGCCACTCCGGGCCACCGGGCCCTGGACACGAACGATGCCCTTTCCCCTGAGAAATAAAACTCACCAGGCCAGGTTCCTGATGTCAGTTTGCAGGAGGCACTTGGCACTGTCAAACCAGACACAGTTGCCTGTGGGGGCACCTTGCATCTGGGAGATATCCTGAAGCATGCGGAATTTCAGCAGGCAGCCGGCCACTCCGGGCCACCGGGCCCTGGACATGAACGATGCCCTTTCCCCTGAGAAACAAAACTCACCAGGCCAGGTTCCTGATGTCAGTTTGCAGGAGGCACTTGGCACTGTCAAACCAGACACAGTTGCCTGTGGGGGCACCTTGCATCTGGGAGATATCCTGAAGCATGCGGAATTTCAGCAGGCAGCCGGCCACTCCGGGCCACCGGGCCCTGGACACGAACGATGCCCTTTCCCCTGAGAAATAAAACTCACCAGGCCAGGTTCCTGATGTCAGTTTGCAGGAGGCACTTGGCACTCTCAAACCAGACACAGTTGCCTGTGGGTGCTCCTTGCATCTGGGAGATATCCTGAAGCATGCGGAATTTCAGCAGGCAGCCAGCCACTCCGGGCCACCGGGCCCTGGACACGAACGATGGCCTTTCCCCTGAGAAATAAAACTCACCAGGCCAGGTTCCTGATGTCAGTTTGCAGGAGGCACTTGGCACTGTCAAACCAGACACAGTTGCCTGTGGGGGCACCTTGCATCTGGGAGATATCCTGAAGCATGCGGAATTTCAGCAGGCAGCCGGCCACTCCGGGCCACCGGGCCCTGGACACGAACGATGGCCTTTCCCCTGAGAAACAAAACTCACCAGGCCAGGTTCCTGATGTCAGTTTGCAGGAGGCACTTGGCACTGTCAAACCAGACACAGTTGCCTGTGGGGGCACCTTGCATCTGGGAGATATCCTGAAGCATGCGGAATTTCAGCAGGCAGCCGGCCACTCCGGGCCACCGGGCCCTGGACACGAACGATGCCCTTTCCCCTGAGAAACAAAACTCACCAGGCCAGGTTCCTGATGTCAGTTTGCAGGAGGCACTTGGCACTGTCAAACCAGACACAGTTGCCTGTAGGGGCACCTTGCATCTGGGAGATATCCTGAAGCATGCGGAATTTCAGCAGGCAGCCGGCCACTCCGGGCCACCGGGCCCTGGACACGAACGATGCCCTTTCCCCTGAGAAACAAAACTCACCAGGCCAGGTTCCTGATGTCAGTTTGCAGGAGGCACTTGGCACTGTCAAACCAGACACAGTTGCCTGTGGGGGCACCTTGCATCTGGGAGATATCCTGAAGCATGCGGAATTTCAGCAGGCAGCCGGCCACTCCGGGCCACGGGGCCCTGGACACGAACCATGGCCTTTCCCCTGAGAAACAAAACTCACCAGGCCAGGTTCCTGATGTCAGTTTGCAGGAGGCACTTGGCACTGTCAAACCAGACACAGCTGCCTGTGGGTGCACCTTGCATCTGGGAGATATCCTGAAGCATGCGGAATTTCAGCAGGCAGCCGGCCACTCCGGGCCACCGGGCCCTGGACACGAACGATGCCCTTTCCCCTGAGAAACAAAACTCACCAGGCCAGGTTCCTGATGTCAGTTTGCAGGAGGCACTTGGCACTCTCAAACCAGACACAGTTGCCTGTGGGTGCACCTTGCATCTGGGAGATATCCTGAAGCATGCGGAATTTCAGCAGGCAGCCGGCCACTCCGGGCCACCGGGCCCTGGACACGAACGATGCCCTTTCCCCTGAGAAACAAAACTCACCAGGCCAGGTTCCTGATGTCAGTTTGCAGGAGGCACTTGGCACTCTCAAACCAGACACAGTTGCCTGTGGGTGCTCCTTGCATCTGGGAGATATCCTGAAGCATGCGGAATTTCAGCAGGCAGCCGGCCACTACGGGCCACCGGGCCCTGGACACGAACGATGCCCTTTCCCCTGAGAAACAAAACTCACCAGGCCAGGTTCCTGATGTCAGTTTGCAGGAGGCACTTGGCACTCTCAAACCAGACACAGTTGCCTGTGGGTGCTCCTTGCATCTGGGAGATATCCTGAAGCATGCGGAATTTCAGCAGGCAGCCGGCCACTCTGGGCCACCGGGCACTGGACACGAACGATGGCCTTTCCCCTGAGAAATAAAACTCACCAGGCCAGGTTCCTGATGTCAGTTTGCAGGAGGCACTTGGCACTGTCAAACCAGACACAGTTGCCTGTGGGGGCACCTTGCATCTGGGAGATATCCTGAAGCATGCGGAATTTCAGCAGGCAGCCGGCCACTCTGGGCCACGGGGCCCTGGACACGAACCATGGCCTTTCCCCTGAGAAATAAAACTCACCAGGCCAGGTTCCTGATGTCAGTTTGCAGGAGGCACTTGGCACTGTCAAACCAGACACAGTTGCCTGTGGGGGCACCTTGCATCTGGGAGATATCCTGAAGCATGCGGAATTTCAGCAGGCAGCCGGCCACTCCGGGCCACCGGGCCCTGGACACGAACGATGCCCTTTCCCCTGAGAAACAAAACTCACCAGGCCAGGTTCCTGATGTCAGTTTGCAGGAGGCACTTGGCACTCTCAAACCAGACACAGTTGCCTGTGGGTGCTCCTTGCATCTGGGAGATATCCTGAAGCATGCGGAAGTTCAGCAGGCAGCCAGCCACTCCGGGCCACCGGGCCCTGGACATGAACGATGCCCTTTCCCCTGAGAAATAAAACTCACCAGGCCAGGTTCCTGATGTCAGTTTGCAGGAGGCACTTGGCACTGTCAAACCAGACACAGTTGCCTGTGGGGGCACCTTGCATCTGGGAGATATCCTGAAGCATGCGGAATTTCAGCAGGCAGCCGGCCACGCCGGGCCACCGGGCCCTGGACACGAACGATGCCCTTTCCCCTGAGAAATAAAACTCACCAGGCCAGGTTCCTGATGTCAGTTTGCAGGAGGCACTTGGCACTGTCAAACCAGACACAGTTGCCTGTGGGTGCTCCTTGCATCTGGGAGATATCCTGAAGCATGCGGAATTTCAGCAGGCAGCCAGCCACTCCGGGCCACCGGGCCCTGGACACGAACGATGGCCTTTCCCCTGAGAAATAAAACTCACCAGGCCAGGTTCCTGATGTCAGTTTGCAGGAGGCACTTGGCACTGTCAAACCAGACACAGTTGCCTGTGGGGGCACCTTGCATCTGGGAGATATCCTGAAGCATGCGGAATTTCAGCAGGCAGCCGGCCACTCCGGGCCACCGGGCCCTGGACACGAACGATGCCCTTTCCCCTGAGAAACAAAACTCACCAGGCCAGGTTCCTGATGTCAGTTTGCAGGAGGCACTTGGCACTGTCAAACCAGACACAGTTGCCTGTGGGGGCACCTTGCATCTGGGAGATATCCTGAAGCATGCGGAATTTCAGCAGGCAGCCGGCCACTCCGGGCCACCGGGCCCTGGACACGAACGATGCCCTTTCCCCTGAGAAACAAAACTCACCAGGCCAGGTTCCTGATGTCAGTTTGCAGGAGGCACTTGGCACTGTCAAACCAGACACAGTTGCCTGTAGGGGCACCTTGCATCTGGGAGATATCCTGAAGCATGCGGAATTTCAGCAGGCAGCCGGCCACTCCGGGCCACCGGGCCCTGGACACGAACGATGCCATTTCCCCTGAGAAACAAAACTCACCAGGCCAGGTTCCTGATGTCAGTTTGCAGGAGGCACTTGGCACTGTCAAACCAGACACAGTTGCCTGTGGGGGCACCTTGCATCTGGGAGATATCCTGAAGCATGCGGAATTTCAGCAGGCAGCCGGCCACTCCGGGCCACGGGGCCCTGGACACGAACCATGGCCTTTCCCCTGAGAAACAAAACTCACCAGGCCAGGTTCCTGATGTCAGTTTGCAGGAGGCACTTGGCACTGTCAAACCAGACACAGCTGCCTGTGGGTGCACCTTGCATCTGGGAGATATCCTGAAGCATGCGGAATTTCAGCAGGCAGCCGGCCACTCCGGGCCACCGGGCCCTGGACACGAACGATGCCCTTTCCCCTGAGAAACAAAACTCACCAGGCCAGGTTCCTGATGTCAGTTTGCAGGAGGCACTTGGCACTCTCAAACCAGACACAGTTGCCTGTGGGTGCACCTTGCATCTGGGAGATATCCTGAAGCATGCGGAATTTCAGCAGGCAGCCGGCCACTCCGGGCCACCGGGCCCTGGACACGAACGATGCCCTTTCCCCTGAGAAACAAAACTCACCAGGCCAGGTTCCTGATGTCAGTTTGCAGGAGGCACTTGGCACTCTCAAACCAGACACAGTTGCCTGTGGGTGCTCCTTGCATCTGGGAGATATCCTGAAGCATGCGGAATTTCAGCAGGCAGCCGGCCACTACGGGCCACCGGGCCCTGGACACGAACGATGCCCTTTCCCCTGAGAAATAAAACTCACCAGGCCAGGTTCCTGATGTCAGTTTGCAGGAGGCACTTGGCACTCTCAAACCAGACACAGTTGCCTGTGGGTGCTCCTTGCATCTGGGAGATATCCTGAAGCATGCGGAATTTCAGCAGGCAGCCGGCCACTCTGGGCCACCGGGCACTGGACACGAACGATGGCCTTTCCCCTGAGAAATAAAACTCACCAGGCCAGGTTCCTGATGTCAGTTTGCAGGAGGCACTTGGCACTGTCAAACCAGACACAGTTGCCTGTGGGGGCACCTTGCATCTGGGAGATATCCTGAAGCATGCGGAATTTCAGCAGGCAGCCGGCCACTCTGGGCCACGGGGCCCTGGACACGAACCATGGCCTTTCCCCTGAGAAATAAAACTCACCAGGCCAGGTTCCTGATGTCAGTTTGCAGGAGGCACTTGGCACTGTCAAACCAGACACAGTTGCCTGTGGGGGCACCTTGCATCTGGGAGATATCCTGAAGCATGCGGAATTTCAGCAGGCAGCCGGCCACTCCGGGCCACCGGGCCCTGGACACGAACGATGCCCTTTCCCCTGAGAAACAAAACTCACCAGGCCAGGTTCCTGATGTCAGTTTGCAGGAGGCACTTGGCACTCTCAAACCAGACACAGTTGCCTGTGGGTGCTCCTTGCATCTGGGAGATATCCTGAAGCATGCGGAAGTTCAGCAGGCAGCCAGCCACTCCGGGCCACCGGGCCCTGGACATGAACGATGCCCTTTCCCCTGAGAAATAAAACTCACCAGGCCAGGTTCCTGATGTCAGTTTGCAGGAGGCACTTGGCACTGTCAAACCAGACACAGTTGCCTGTGGGGGCACCTTGCATCTGGGAGATATCCTGAAGCATGCGGAATTTCAGCAGGCAGCCGGCCACTCCGGGCCACCGGGCCCTGGACACGAACGATGCCCTTTCCCCTGAGAAACAAAACTCACCAGGCCAGGTTCCTGATGTCAGTTTGCAGGAGGCACTTGGCACTGTCAAACCAGACACAGTTGCCTGTGGGGGCACCTTGCATCTGGGAGATATCCTGAAGCATGCGGAATTTCAGCAGGCAGCCGGCCACTCCGGGCCACCGGGCCCTGGACACGAACGATGCCCTTTCCCCTGAGAAACAAAACTCACCAGGCCAGGTTCCTGATGTCAGTTTGCAGGAGGCACTTGGCACTGTGAAACCAGACACAGTTGCCTGTGGGTGCACCTTGCATCTGGGAGATATCCTGAAGCATGCGGAATTTCAGCAGGCAGCCGGCCACTCCGGGCCACCGGGCCCTGGACACGAACGATGCCCTTTCCCCTGAGAAACAAAACTCACCAGGCCAGGTTCCTGATGTCAGTTTGCAGGAGGCACTTGGCACTGTCAAACCAGACACAGTTGCCTGTGGGTGCACCTTGCATCTGGGAGATATCCTGAAGCATGCGGAATTTCAGCAGGCAGCCGGCCACTCCGGGCCACCGGGCCCTGGACACGAACCATGCCCTTTCCCCTGAGAAACAAAACTCACCAGGCCAGGTTCCTGATGTCAGTTTGCAGGAGGCACTTGGCACTGTCAAACCAGACACAGTTGCCTGTGGGGGCACCTTGCATCTGGGAGATATCCTGAAGCATGCGGAATTTCAGCAGGCAGCCGGCCACTCCGGGCCTCCGGGCCCTGGATACGAACGATGCCCTTTCCCCTGAGAAACAAAACTCACCAGGCCAGGTTCCTGATGTCAGTTTGCAGGAGGCACTTGGCACTGTCAAACCAGACACAGTTGCCTGTGGGGGCACCTTGCATCTGGGAGATATCCTGAAGCATGCGGAATTTCAGCAGGCAGCCGGCCACTCCGGGCCACCGGGCCCTGGACACGAACGATGCCCTTTCCCCTGAGAAATAAAACTCACCAGGCCAGGTTCCTGATGTCAGTTTGCAGGAGGCACTTGGCACTGTCAAACCAGACACAGTTGCCTGTGGGTGCTCCTTGCATCTGGGAGATATCCTGAAGCATGCGGAATTTCAGCAGGCAGCCGGCCACTCCGGGCCACCGGGCCCTGGACACGAACGATGGCCTTTCCCCTGAGAAACAAAACTCACCAGGCCAGGTTCCTGATGTCAGTTTGCAGGAGGCACTTGGCACTGTCAAACCAGACACAGTTGCCTGTGGGTGCTCCTTGCATCTGGGAGATATCCTGAAGCATGCGGAATTTCAGCAGGCAGCCGGCCACTCCGGGCCACCGGGCCCTGGACACGAACGATGCCCTTTCCCCTGAGAAACAAAACTCACCAGGCCAGGTTCCTGATGTCAGTTTGCAGGAGGCACTTGGCACTGTCAAACCAGACACAGTTGCCTGTGGGGGCACCTTGCATCTGGGAGATATCCTGAAGCATGCGGAATTTCAGCAGGCAGCCGGCCACTCCGGGCCACCGGGCCCTGGACACGAACGATGCCCTTTCCCCTGAGAAACAAAACTCACCAGGCCAGGTTCCTGATGTCAGTTTGCAGGAGGCACTTGGCACTGTCAAACCAGACACAGTTGCCTGTGGGGGCACCTTGCATCTGGGAGATATCCTGAAGCATGCGGAATTTCAGCAGGCAGCCGGCCACTCCGGGCCACCGGGCCTGGACACGAACGATGCCCTTTCCCCTGAGAAACAAAACTCACCAGGCCAGGTTCCTGATGTCAGTTTGCAGGAGGCACTTGGCACTGTCAAACCAGACACAGTTGCCTGTGGGGGCACCTTGCATCTGGGAGATATCCTGAAGCATGCGGAATTTCAGCAGGCAGCCGGCCACTCCGGGCCACCGGGCCCTGGATACGAACGATGCCCTTTCCCCTGAGAAACAAAACTCACCAGGCCAGGTTCCTGATGTCAGTTTGCAGGAGGCACTTGGCACTGTCAAACCAGACACAGTTGCCTGTGGGGGCACCTTGCATCTGGGAGATATCCTGAAGCATGCGGAATTTCAGCAGGCAGCCGGCCACTCCGGGCCACCGGGCCCTGGACACGAACGATGCCCTTTCCCCTGAGAAATAAAACTCACCAGGCCAGGTTCCTGATGTCAGTTTGCAGGAGGCACTTGGCACTGTCAAACCAGACACAGTTGCCTGTGGGTGCTCCTTGCATCTGGGAGATATCCTGAAGCATGCGGAATTTCAGCAGGCAGCCGGCCACTCCGGGCCACCGGGCCCTGGACACGAACGATGCCCTTTCCCCTGAGAAACAAAACTCACCAGGCCAGGTTCCTGATGTCAGTTTGCAGGAGGCACTTGGCACTGTCAAACCAGACACAGTTGCCTGTGGGTGCTCCTTGCATCTGGGAGATATCCTGAAGCATGCGGAATTTCAGCAGGCAGCCGGCCACTCCGGGCCACCGGGCCCTGGACACGAACGATGCCCTTTCCCCTGAGAAACAAAACTCACCAGGCCAGGTTCCTGATGTCAGTTTGCAGGAGGCACTTGGCACTGTCAAACCAGACACAGTTGCCTGTGGGGGCACCTTGCATCTGGGAGATATCCTGAAGCATGCGGAATTTCAGCAGGCAGCCGGCCACTCCGGGCCACCGGGCCCTGGACACGAACGATGCCCTTTCCCCTGAGAAACAAAACTCACCAGGCCAGGTTCCTGATGTCAGTTTGCAGGAGGCACTTGGCACTGTCAAACCAGACACAGTTGCCTGTGGGGGCACCTTGCATCTGGGAGATATCCTGAAGCATGCGGAATTTCAGCAGGCAGCCGGCCACTCCGGGCCACCGGGCCTGGACACGAACGATGCCCTTTCCCCTGAGAAACAAAACTCACCAGGCCAGGTTCCTGATGTCATTTTGCAGGAGCCACTTGGCACTGTCAAACCAGACACAGTTGCCTGTGGGGGCACCTTGCATCTGGGAGATATCCTGAAGCATGCGGAATTTCAGCAGGCAGCCGGCCACTCCGGGCCACCGGGCCCTGGACACGAACGATGCCCTTTCCCCTGAGAAACAAAACTCACCAGGCCAGGTTCCTGATGTCAGTTTGCAGGAGGCACTTGGCACTCTCAAACCAGACACAGTTGCCTGTGGGGGCACCTTGCATCTGGGAGATATCCTGAAGCATGCGGAATTTCAGCAGGCAGCCGGCCACTCCGGGCCACGGGGCCCTGGACACGAACGATGCCATTTCCCCTGAGAAACAAAACTCACCAGGCCAGGTTCCTGATGTCAGTTTGCAGGAGGCACTTGGCACTGTCAAACCAGACACAGTTGCCTGTGGGGGCACCTTGCATCTGGGAGATATCCTGAAGCATGCGGAATTTCAGCAGGCAGCCGGCCACTCCGGGCCACCGGGCCCTGGACACGAACGATGGCCTTTCCCCTGAGAAACAAAACTCACCAGGCCAGGTTCCTGATGTCAGTTTGCAGGAGGCACTTGGCACTGTCAAACCAGACACAGTTGCCTGTGGGTGCTCCTTGCATCTGGGAGATATCCTGAAGCATGCGGAATTTCAGCAGGCAGCCGGCCACTCCGGGCCACGGGGCCCTGGACACGAACGATGGCCTTTCCCCTGAGAAACAAAACTCACCAGGCCAGGTTCCTGATGTCAGTTTGCAGGAGGCACTTGGCACTGTCAAACCAGACACAGTTGCCTGTGGGTGCTCCTTGCATCTGGGAGATATCCTGAAGCATGCGGAAGTTCAGCAGGCAGCCAGCCACTCCGGGCCACCGGGCCCTGGACACGAACGATGGCCTTTCCCCTGAGAAATAAAACTCACCAGGCCAGGTTCCTGATGTCAGTTTGCAGGAGGCACTTGGCACTGTCAAACCAGACACAGTTGCCTGTGGGGGCACCTTGCATCTGGGAGATATCCTGAAGCATGCGGAATTTCAGCAGGCAGCCGGCCACTCCGGGCCACCGAGCCCTGGACACGAACGATGCCCTTTCCCCTGAGAAACAAAACTCACCAGGCCAGGTTCCTGATGTCAGTTTGCAGGAGGCACTTGGCACTGTCAAACCAGACACAGTTGCCTGTGGGGGCACCTTGCATCTGGGAGATATCCTGAAGCATGCGGAATTTCAGCAGGCAGCCGGCCACTCCGGGCCACCGGGCCCTGGACACGAACGATGCCCTTTCCCCTGAGAAACAAAACTCACCAGGCCAGGTTCCTGATGTCAGTTTGCAGGAGGCACTTGGCACTGTCAAACCAGACACAGTTGCCTGTGGGGGCACCTTGCATCTGGGAGATATCCTGAAGCATGCGGAATTTCAGCAGGCAGCCGGCCACTCCGGGCCACCGGGCCCTGGACACGAACGATGCCCTTTCCCCTGAGAAACAAAACTCACCAGGCCAGGTTCCTGATGTCAGTTTGCAGGAGGCACTTGGCACTGTCAAACCAGACACAGTTGCCTGTGGGGGCACCTTGCATCTGGGAGATATCCTGAAGCATGCGGAATTTCAGCAGGCAGCCGGCCACTCCGGGCCACGGGGCCCTGGACACGAACCATGGCCTTTCCCCTGAGAAACAAAACTCACCAGGCCAGGTTCCTGATGTCAGTTTGCAGGAGGCACTTGGCACTCTCAAACCAGACACAGTTGCCTGTGGGGGCTCCTTGCATCTGGGAGATATCCTGAAGCATGCGGAATTTCAGCAGGCAGCCGGCCACTCCGGGCCACCGGGCCCTGGACACGAACGATGCCCTTTCCCCATGAAACAAAACTCACCAGGCCAGGTTCCTGATGTCAGTTTGCAGGAGGCACTTGGCACTGTCAAACCAGACACAGTTGCCTGTGGGTGCTCCTTGCATCTGGGAGATATCCTGAAGCATGCGGAAGTTCAGCAGGCAGCCAGCCACTCCGGGCCACCGGGCCCTGGACACGAACGATGGCCTTTCCCCTGAGAAATAAAACTCACCAGGCCAGGTTCCTGATGTCAGTTTGCAGGAGGCACTTGGCACTGTCAAACCAGACACAGTTGCCTGTGGGGGCACCTTGCATCTGGGAGATATCCTGAAGCATGCGGAATTTCAGCAGGCAGCCGGCCACTCCGGGCCACCGGGCCCTGGACACGAACGATGCCCTTTCCCCTGAGAAATAAAACTCACCAGGCCAGGTTCCTGATGTCAGTTTGCAGGAGGCACTTGGCACTGTCAAACCAGACACAGTTGCCTGTGGGGGCACCTTGCATCTGGGAGATATCCTGAAGCATGCGGAATTTCAGCAGGCAGCCGGCCACTCCGGGCCACCGGGCCCTGGACGCGAACGATGCCCTTTCCCCTGAGAAACAAAACTCACCAGGCCAGGTTCCTGATGTCAGTTTGCAGGAGGCACTTGGCACTGTCAAACCAGACACAGTTGCCTGTGGGGGCACCTTGCATCTGGGAGATATCCTGAAGCATGCGGAATTTCAGCAGGCAGCCGGCCACTCCGGGCCACCGGGCCCTGGACACGAACGATGCCCTTTCCCCTGAGAAACAAAACTCACCAGGCCAGGTTCCTGATGTCAGTTTGCAGGAGGCACTTGGCACTGTCAAACCAGACACAGTTGCCTGTGGGTGCTCCTTGCATCTGGGAGATATCCTGAAGCATGCGGAATTTCAGCAGGCAGCCGGCCACTCCGGGCCACCGGGCCCTGGACACGAACCATGCCATTTCCCCTGAGAAACAAAACTCACCAGGCCAGGTTCCTGATGTCAGTTTGCAGGAGGCACTTGGCACTGTCAAACCAGACACAGTTGCCTGTGGGTGCACCTTGCATCTGGGAGATATCCTGAAGCATGCGGAATTTCAGCAGGCAGCCGGCCACTCCGGGCCACCGGGCCCTGGACACGAACGATGCCCTTTCCCCTGAGAAATAAAACTCACCAGGCCAGGTTCCTGATGTCAGTTTGCAGGAGGCACTTGGCACTGTCAAACCAGACACAGTTGCCTGTGGGGGCACCTTGCATCTGGGAGATATCCTGAAGCATGCGGAATTTCAGCAGGCAGCCGGCCACTCCGGGCCACCGGGCCCTGGACACGAACCATGCCCTTTCCCCTGAGAAACAAAACTCACCAGGCCAGGTTCCTGATGTCAGTTTGCAGGAGGCACTTGGCACTGTCAAACCAGACACAGTTGCCTGTGGGTGCTCCTTGCATCTGGGAGATATCCTGAAGCATGCGGAATTTCAGCAGGCAGCCGGCCACTCCGGGCCACCGGGCCCTGGACACGAACGATGCCCTTTCCCCTGAGAAACAAAACTCACCAGGCCAGGTTCCTGATGTCAGTTTGCAGGAGGCACTTGGCACTGTCAAACCAGACACAGTTGCCTGTGGGGGCACCTTGCATCTGGGAGATATCCTGAAGCATGCGGAATTTCAGCAGGCAGCCGGCCACTCCGGGCCACCGGGCCCTGGACACGAACCATGCCCTTTCCCCTGAGAAATAAAACTCACCAGGCCAGGTTCCTGATGTCAGTTTGCAGGAGGCACTTGGCACTGTCAAACCAGACACAGTTGCCTGTGGGGGCACCTTGCATCTGGGAGATATCCTGAACCATGCGGAATTTCAGCAGGCAGCCGGCCACTCCGGGCCACCGGGCCCTGGACACGAACGATGCCCTTTCCCCTGAGAAATAAAACTCACCAGGCCAGGTTCCTGATGTCAGTTTGCAGGAGGCACTTGGCACTGTCAAACCAGACACAGTTGCCTGTGGGGGCACCTTGCATCTGGGAGATATCCTGAAGCATGCGGAATTTCAGCAGGCAGCCGGCCACTCCGGGCCACCGGGCCCTGGACACGAACGATGCCCTTTCCCCTGAGAAACAAAACTCACCAGGCCAGGTTCCTGATGTCAGTTTGCAGGAGGCACTTGGCACTGTCAAACCAGACACAGTTGCCTGTGGGTGCACCTTGCATCTGGGAGATATCCTGAAGCATGCGGAATTTCAGCAGGCAGCCGGCCACTCCGGGCCACCGGGCCCTGGACACGAACGATAGCCTTTCCCCTGAGAAACAAAACTCACCAGGCCAGGTTCCTGATGTCAGTTTGCAGGAGGCACTTGGCACTCTCAAACCAGACACAGTTGCCTGTGGGGGCACCTTGCATCTGGGAGATATCCTGAAGCATGCGGAATTTCAGCAGGCAGCCGGCCACTCCGGGCCACCGGGCCCTGGTCACGAACCATGCCCTTTCCCCTGAGAAACAAAACTCACCAGGCCAGGTTCCTGATGTCAGTTTGCAGGAGGCACTTGGCACTGTCAAACCAGACACAGTTGCCTGTGGGTGCACCTTGCATCTGGGAGATATCCTGAAGCATGCGGAATTTCAGCAGGCAGCCGGCCACTCCGGGCCACCGGGCCCTGGACACGAACGATGCCCTTTCCCCTGAGAAATAAAACTCACCAGGCCAGGTTCCTGATGTCAGTTTGCAGGAGGCACTTGGCACTGTCAAACCAGACACAGTTGCCTGTGGGGGCACCTTGCATCTGGGAGATATCCTGAAGCATGCGGAATTTCAGCAGGCAGCCGGCCACTCCGGGCCACCGGGCCCTGGACACGAACCATGCCCTTTCCCCTGAGAAACAAAACTCACCAGGCCAGGTTCCTGATGTCAGTTTGCAGGAGGCACTTGGCACTGTCAAACCAGACACAGTTGCCTGTGGGGGCACCTTGCATCTGGGAGATATCCTGAAGCATGCGGAATTTCAGCAGGCAGCCGGCCACTCCGGGCCACCGGGCCCTGGACACGAACCATGCCCTTTCCCCTGAGAAACAAAACTCACCAGGCCAGGTTCCTGATGTCAGTTTGCAGGAGGCACTTGGCACTGTCAAACCAGACACAGTTGCCTGTGGGTGCACCTTGCATCTGGGAGATATCCTGAAGCATGCGGAATTTCAGCAGGCAGCCGGCCACTCCGGGCCACCGGGCCCTGGACACGAACGATGCCCTTTCCCCTGAGAAACAAAACTCACCAGGCCAGGTTCCTGATGTCAGTTTGCAGGAGACACTTGGCACTGTCAAACCAGACACAGTTGCCTGTGGGGGCACCTTGCATCTGGGAGATATCCTGAAGCATGCGGAATTTCAGCAGGCAGCCGGCCACTCCGGGCCACCGGGCCTGGACACGAACGATGCCCTTTCCCCTGAGAAACAAAACTCACCAGGCCAGGTTCCTGATGTCATTTTGCAGGAGGCACTTGGCACTGTCAAACCAGACACAGTTGCCTGTGGGGGCACCTTGCATCTGGGAGATATCCTGAAGCATGCGGAATTTCAGCAGGCAGCCGGCCACTCCGGGCCACCGGGCCCTGGACACGAACGATGCCCTTTCCCCTGAGAAACAAAACTCACCAGGCCAGGTTCCTGATGTCAGTTCGCAGGAGGCACTTGGCACTCTCAAACCAGACACAGTTGCCTGTGGGGGCACCTTGCATCTGGGAGATATCCTGAAGCATGCGGAATTTCAGCAGGCAGCCGGTCACTCCGGGCCACGGGGCCCTGGACACGAACGATGCCATTTCCCCTGAGAAACAAAACTCACCAGGCCAGGTTCCTGATGTCAGTTTGCAGGAGGCACTTGGCACTGTCAAACCAGACACAGTTGCCTGTGGGGGCACCTTGCATCTGGGAGATATCCTGAAGCATGCGGAATTTCAGCAGGCAGCCGGCCACTCCGGGCCACCGGGCCCTGGACACGAACGATGCCCTTTCCCCTGAGAAACAAAACTCACCAGGCCAGGTTCCTGATGTCAGTTTGCAGGAGGCACTTGGCACTGTCAAACCAGACACAGTTGCCTGTGGGTGCTCCTTGCATCTGGGAGATATCCTGAAGCATGCGGAATTTCAGCAGGCAGCCAGCCACTCCGGGCCACCGGGCCCTGGACACGAACGATGCCCTTTCCCCTGAGAAACAAAACTCACCAGGCCAGGTTCCTGATGTCAGTTTGCAGGAGACACTTGGCACTGTCAAACCAGACACAGTTGCCTGTGGGGGCACCTTGCATCTGGGAGATATCCTGAAGCATGCGGAATTTCAGCAGGCAGCCGGCCACTCCGGGCCACCGGGCCTGGACACGAACGATGCCCTTTCCCCTGAGAAACAAAACTCACCAGGCCAGGTTCCTGATGTCATTTTGCAGGAGGCACTTGGCACTGTCAAACCAGACACAGTTGCCTGTGGGGGCACCTTGCATCTGGGAGATATCCTGAAGCATGCGGAATTTCAGCAGGCAGCCGGCCACTCCGGGCCACCGGGCCCTGGACACGAACGATGCCCTTTCCCCTGAGAAACAAAACTCACCAGGCCAGGTTCCTGATGTCAGTTCGCAGGAGGCACTAGGCACTCTCAAACCAGACACAGTTGCCTGTGGGGGCACCTTGCATCTGGGAGATATCCTGAAGCATGCGGAATTTCAGCAGGCAGCCGGTCACTCCGGGCCACGGGGCCCTGGACACGAACGATGCCATTTCCCCTGAGAAACAAAACTCACCAGGCCAGGTTCCTGATGTCAGTTTGCAGGAGGCACTTGGCACTGTCAAACCAGACACAGTTGCCTGTGGGGGCACCTTGCATCTGGGAGATATCCTGAAGCATGCGGAATTTCAGCAGGCAGCCGGCCACTCCGGGCCACCGGGCCCTGGACACGAACGATGCCCTTTCCCCTGAGAAACAAAACTCACCAGGCCAGGTTCCTGATGTCAGTTTGCAGGAGGCACTTGGCACTGTCAAACCAGACACAGTTGCCTGTGGGTGCTCCTTGCATCTGGGAGATATCCTGAAGCATGCGGAATTTCAGCAGGCAGCCAGCCACTCCGGGCCACCGGGCCCTGGACACGAACGATGGCCTTTCCCCTGAGAAATAAAACTCACCAGGCCAGGTTCCTGATGTCAGTTTGCAGGAGGCACTTGGCACTGTCAAACCAGACACAGTTGCCTGTGGGGGCACCTTGCATCTGGGAGATATCCTGAAGCATGCGGAATTTCAGCAGGCAGCCGGCCACTCCGGGCCACCGGGCCCTGGACACGAACCATGCCCTTTCCCCTGAGAAACAAAACTCACCAGGCCAGGTTCCTGATGTCAGTTTGCAGGAGGCACTAGGCACTCTCAAACCAGACACAGTTGCCTGTGGGTGCTCCTTCCATCTGGGAGATATCCTGAAGCATGCGGAATTTCAGCAGGCAGCCGGCCACTCCGGGCCACCGGGCCCTGGACACGAACCATGCCCTTTCCCCTGAGAAACAAAACTCACCAGGCCAGGTTCCTGATGTCAGTTTGCAGGAGGCACTTGGCACTGTCAAACCAGACACAGTTGCCTGTGGGGGCACCTTGCATCTGGGAGATATCCTGAAGCATGCGGAATTTCAGCAGGCAGCCGGCCACTTCGGGCCTCCGGGCCCTGGACACGAACGATGCCCTTTCCCCTGAGAAACAAAACTCACCAGGCCAGGTTCCTGATGTCAGTTTGCAGGAGGCACTTGGCACTGTCAAACCAGACACAGTTGCCTGTGGGGGCACCTTGCATCTGGGAGATATCCTGAAGCATGCGGAATTTCAGCAGGCAGCCGGCCACTCCGGGCCACCGGGCCCTGGACACGAACCATGCCCTTTCCCCTGAGAAACAAAACTCACCAGGCCAGGTTCCTGATGTCAGTTTGCAGGAGGCACTTGGCACTGTCAAACCAGACACAGTTGCCTGTGGGTGCTCCTTGCATCTGGGAGATATCCTGAAGCATGCGGAATTTCAGCAGGCAGCCGGCCACTCCGGGCCACCGGGCCCTGGACACGAACGATGCCCTTTCCCCTGAGAAACAAAACTCACCAGGCCAGGTTCCTGATGTCAGTTTGCAGGAGGCACTTGGCACTGTCAAACCAGACACAGTTGCCTGTGGGGGCACCTTGCATCTGGGAGATATCCTGAAGCATGCGGAATTTCAGCAGGCAGCCGGCCACTCCGGGCCACCGGGCCCTGGACACGAACCATGCCCTTTCCCCTGAGAAATAAAACTCACCAGGCCAGGTTCCTGATGTCAGTTTGCAGGAGGCACTTGGCACTGTCAAACCAGACACAGTTGCCTGTGGGGGCACCTTGCATCTGGGAGATATCCTGAACCATGCGGAATTTCAGCAGGCAGCCGGCCACTCCGGGCCACCGGGCCCTGGACACGAACGATGCCCTTTCCCCTGAGAAATAAAACTCACCAGGCCAGGTTCCTGATGTCAGTTTGCAGGAGGCACTTGGCACTGTCAAACCAGACACAGTTGCCTGTGGGGGCACCTTGCATCTGGGAGATATCCTGAAGCATGCGGAATTTCAGCAGGCAGCCGGCCACTCCGGGCCACCGGGCCCTGGACACGAACGATGCCCTTTCCCCTGAGAAACAAAACTCACCAGGCCAGGTTCCTGATGTCAGTTTGCAGGAGGCACTTGGCACTGTCAAACCAGACACAGTTGCCTGTGGGTGCACCTTGCATCTGGGAGATATCCTGAAGCATGCGGAATTTCAGCAGGCAGCCGGCCACTCCGGGCCACCGGGCCCTGGACACGAAGGATGCCCTTTCCCCTGAGAAACAAAACTCACCAGGCCAGGTTCCTGATGTCAGTTTGCAGGAGGCACTTGGCACTCTCAAACCAGACACAGTTGCCTGTGGGGGCACCTTGCATCTGGGAGATATCCTGAAGCATGCGGAATTTCAGCAGGCAGCCGGCCACTCCGGGCCACCGGGCCCTGGTCACGAACCATGCCCTTTCCCCTGAGAAACAAAACTCACCAGGCCAGGTTCCTGATGTCAGTTTGCAGGAGGCACTTGGCACTGTCAAACCAGACACAGTTGCCTGTGGGTGCACCTTGCATCTGGGAGATATCCTGAAGCATGCGGAATTTCAGCAGGCAGCCGGCCACTCCGGGCCACCGGGCCCTGGACACGAACGATGCCCTTTCCCCTGAGAAATAAAACTCACCAGGCCAGGTTCCTGATGTCAGTTTGCAGGAGGCACTTGGCACTGTCAAACCAGACACAGTTGCCTGTGGGGGCACCTTGCATCTGGGAGATATCCTGAAGCATGCGGAATTTCAGCAGGCAGCCGGCCACTCCGGGCCACCGGGCCCTGGACACGAACCATGCCCTTTCCCCTGAGAAACAAAACTCACCAGGCCAGGTTCCTGATGTCAGTTTGCAGGAGGCACTTGGCACTGTCAAACCAGACACAGTTGCCTGTGGGGGCACCTTGCATCTGGGAGATATCCTGAAGCATGCGGAATTTCAGCAGGCAGCCGGCCACTCCGGGCCACCGGGCCCTGGACACGAACCATGGCCTTTCCCCTGAGAAATAAAACTCACCAGGCCAGGTTCCTGATGTCAGTTTGCAGGAGGCACTTGGCACTGTCAAACCAGACACAGTTGCCTGTGGGTGCACCTTGCATCTGGGAGATATCCTGAAGCATGCGGAATTTCAGCAGGCAGCCGGCCACTCCGGGCCACCGGGCCCTGGACACGAACGATGCCCTTTCCCCTGAGAAACAAAACTCACCAGGCCAGGTTCCTGATGTCAGTTTGCAGGAGGCACTTGGCACTGTCAAACCAGACACAGTTGCCTGTGGGGGCACCTTGCATCTGGGAGATATCCTGAAGCATGCGGAATTTCAGCAGGCAGCCGGCCACTCCGGGCCACCGGGCCCTGGACACGAACGATGCCCTTTCCCCTGAGAAACAAAACTCACCAGGCCAGGTTCCTGATGTCAGTTTGCAGGAGGCACTTGGCACTGTCAAACCAGACACAGTTGCCTGTGGGTGCTCCTTGCATCTGGGAGATATCCTGAAGCATGCGGAAGTTCAGCAGGCAGCCGGCCACTCCGGGCCACCGGGCCCTGGACACGAACGATGGCCTTTCCCCTGAGAAATAAAACTCACCAGGCCAGGTTCCTGATGTCAGTTTGCAGGAGGCACTTGGCACTCTCAAACCAGACACAATTGCCTGTGGGGGCACCTTGCATCTGGGAGATATCCTGAAGCATGCGGAATTTCAGCAGGCAGCCGGCCACTCCGGGCCACCGGGCCCTGGACACGAACGATGCCCTTTCCCCTGAGAAACAAAACTCACCAGGCCAGGTTCCTGATGTCAGTTTGCAGGAGGCACTTGGCACTGTCAAACCAGACACAGTTGCCTGTGGGGGCACCTTGCATCTGGGAGATATCCTGAAGCATGCGGAATTTCAGCAGGCAGCCGGCCACTCCGGGCCACCGGGCCCTGGACACGAACCATGCCCTTTCCCCTGAGAAATAAAACTCACCAGGCCAGGTTCCTGATGTCAGTTTGCAGGAGGCACTTGGCACTGTCAAACCAGACACAGTTGCCTGTGGGGGCACCTTGCATCTGGGAGATATCCTGAACCATGCGGAATTTCAGCAGGCAGCCGGCCACTCCGGGCCACCGGGCCCTGGACACGAACGATGCCCTTTCCCCTGAGAAATAAAACTCACCAGGCCAGGTTCCTGATGTCAGTTTGCAGGAGGCACTTGGCACTGTCAAACCAGACACAGTTGCCTGTGGGGGCACCTTGCATCTGGGAGATATCCTGAAGCATGCGGAATTTCAGCAGGCAGCCGGCCACTCCGGGCCACCGGGCCCTGGACACGAACGATGCCCTTTCCCCTGAGAAACAAAACTCACCAGGCCAGGTTCCTGATGTCAGTTTGCAGGAGGCACTTGGCACTGTCAAACCAGACACAGTTGCCTGTGGGTGCACCTTGCATCTGGGAGATATCCTGAAGCATGCGGAATTTCAGCAGGCAGCCGGCCACTCCGGGCCACCGGGCCCTGGACACGAAGGATGCCCTTTCCCCTGAGAAACAAAACTCACCAGGCCAGGTTCCTGATGTCAGTTTGCAGGAGGCACTTGGCACTCTCAAACCAGACACAGTTGCCTGTGGGGGCACCTTGCATCTGGGAGATATCCTGAAGCATGCGGAATTTCAGCAGGCAGCCGGCCACTCCGGGCCACCGGGCCCTGGTCACGAACCATGCCCTTTCCCCTGAGAAACAAAACTCACCAGGCCAGGTTCCTGATGTCAGTTTGCAGGAGGCACTTGGCACTGTCAAACCAGACACAGTTGCCTGTGGGTGCACCTTGCATCTGGGAGATATCCTGAAGCATGCGGAATTTCAGCAGGCAGCCGGCCACTCCGGGCCACCGGGCCCTGGACACGAACGATGCCCTTTCCCCTGAGAAATAAAACTCACCAGGCCAGGTTCCTGATGTCAGTTTGCAGGAGGCACTTGGCACTGTCAAACCAGACACAGTTGCCTGTGGGGGCACCTTGCATCTGGGAGATATCCTGAAGCATGCGGAATTTCAGCAGGCAGCCGGCCACTCCGGGCCACCGGGCCCTGGACACGAACCATGCCCTTTCCCCTGAGAAACAAAACTCACCAGGCCAGGTTCCTGATGTCAGTTTGCAGGAGGCACTTGGCACTGTCAAACCAGACACAGTTGCCTGTGGGGGCACCTTGCATCTGGGAGATATCCTGAAGCATGCGGAATTTCAGCAGGCAGCCGGCCACTCCGGGCCACCGGGCCCTGGACACGAACCATGGCCTTTCCCCTGAGAAATAAAACTCACCAGGCCAGGTTCCTGATGTCAGTTTGCAGGAGGCACTTGGCACTGTCAAACCAGACACAGTTGCCTGTGGGTGCACCTTGCATCTGGGAGATATCCTGAAGCATGCGGAATTTCAGCAGGCAGCCGGCCACTCCGGGCCACCGGGCCCTGGACACGAACGATGCCCTTTCCCCTGAGAAACAAAACTCACCAGGCCAGGTTCCTGATGTCAGTTTGCAGGAGGCACTTGGCACTGTCAAACCAGACACAGTTGCCTGTGGGGGCACCTTGCATCTGGGAGATATCCTGAAGCATGCGGAATTTCAGCAGGCAGCCGGCCACTCCGGGCCACCGGGCCCTGGACACGAACGATGCCCTTTCCCCTGAGAAACAAAACTCACCAGGCCAGGTTCCTGATGTCAGTTTGCAGGAGGCACTTGGCACTGTCAAACCAGACACAGTTGCCTGTGGGTGCTCCTTGCATCTGGGAGATATCCTGAAGCATGCGGAAGTTCAGCAGGCAGCCGGCCACTCCGGGCCACCGGGCCCTGGACACGAACGATGGCCTTTCCCCTGAGAAATAAAACTCACCAGGCCAGGTTCCTGATGTCAGTTTGCAGGAGGCACTTGGCACTCTCAAACCAGACACAATTGCCTGTGGGGGCACCTTGCATCTGGGAGATATCCTGAAGCATGCGGAATTTCAGCAGGCAGCCGGCCACTCCGGGCCACCAGGCCCTGGACACGAACCATGCCCTTTCCCCTGAGAAATAAAACTCACCAGGCCAGGTTCCTGATGTCAGTTTGCAGGAGGCACTTGGCACTGTCAAACCAGACACAGTTGCCTGTGGGGGCACCTTGCATCTGGGAGATATCCTGAAGCATGCGGAATTTCAGCAGGCAGCCGGCCACTCCGGGCCACCGGGCCCTGGACACGAACGATGCCCTTTCCCCTGAGAAACAAAACTCACCAGGCCAGGTTCCTGATGTCAGTTTGCAGGAGGCACTTGGCACTGTCAAACCAGACACAGTTGCCTGTGGGTGCTCCTTGCATCTGGGAGATATCCTGAAGCATGCGGAATTTCAGCAGGCAGCCGGCCACTCCGGGCCACCGGGCCCTGGACACGAAGGATGCCCTTTCCCCTGAGAAACAAAACTCACCAGGCCAGGTTCCTGATGTCAGTTTGCAGGAGGCACTTGGCACTGTCAAACCAGACACAGTTGCCTGTGGGTGCTCCTTGCATCTGGGAGATATCCTGAAGCATGCGGAATTTCAGCAGGCAGCCGGCCACTCTGGGCCACCGGGCCCTGGACACGAACAATGCCCTTTCCCCTGAGAAACAAAACTCACCAGGCCAGGTTCCTGATGTCAGTTTGCAGGAGGCACTTGGCACTGTCAAACCAGACACAGTTGCCTGTGGGGGCACCTTGCATCTGGGAGATATCCTGAAGCATGCGGAATTTCAGCAGGCAGCCGGCCACTCCGGGCCACCGGGCCCTGGACACGAACGATGCCCTTTCCCCTGAGAAACAAAACTCACCAGGCCAGGTTCCTGATGTCAGTTTGCAGGAGGCACTTGGCACTGTCAAACCAGACACAGTTGCCTGTGGGTGCTCCTTGCATCTGGGAGATATCCTGAAGCATACGGAATTTCAGCAGGCAGCCGGCCACTCCGGGCCACGGGGCCCTGGACACGAACCATGGCCTTTCCCCTGAGAAACAAAACTCACCAGGCCAGGTTCCTGATGTCAGTTTGCAGGAGGCACTTGGCACTGTCAAACCAGACACAGTTGCCTGTGGGTGCTCCTTGCATCTGGGAGATATCCTGAAGCATGCGGAATTTCAGCAGGCAGCCAGCCACTCCGGGCCACCGGGCCCTGGACACGAACGATGGCCTTTC
The DNA here is from genome assembly GCF_036417665.1 of Passer domesticus. Taxonomy (NCBI): domain Eukaryota; kingdom Metazoa; phylum Chordata; class Aves; order Passeriformes; family Passeridae; genus Passer; species Passer domesticus. The sequence continues at coordinate 8,227,188 of NC_087495.1, read as the reverse complement.
CCCTGAGAAATAAAACTCACCAGGCCAGGTTCCTGATGTCAGTTTGCAGGAGGCACTTGGCACTGTCAAACCAGACACAGTTGCCTGTGGGGGCACCTTGCATCTGGGAGATATCCTGAACCATGCGGAATTTCAGCAGGCAGCCGGCCACTCCGGGCCACCGGGCCCTGGACACGAACGATGGCCTTTCCCCTGAGAAACAAAACTCACCAGGCCAGGTTCCTGATGTCAGTTTGCAGGAGGCACTTGGCACTGTCAAACCAGACACAGTTGCCTGTGGGGGCACCTTGCATCTGGGAGATATCCTGAAGCATGCGGAATTTCAGCAGGCAGCCGGCCACTCCGGGCCACCGGGCCCTGGACACGAACGATGCCCTTTCCCCTGAGAAACAAAACTCACCAGGCCAGGTTCCTGATGTCAGTTTGCAGGAGGCACTTGGCACTGTCAAACCAGACACAGTTGCCTGTGGTGGCACCTTGCATCTGGGAGATATCCTGAAGCATGCGGAATTTCAGCAGGCAGCCGGCCACTCCGGGCCTCCGGGCCCTGGACACGAACGAGGCCCTTTCCCCTGAGAAACAAAACTCACCAGGCCAGGTTCCTGATGTCAGTTTGCAGGAGGCACTTGGCACTCTCAAACCAGACACAGTTGCCTGTGGGGGCACCTTGCATCTGGGAGATATCCTGAACCATGCGGAATTTCAGCAGGCAGCCGGCCACTCCGGGCCACCGGGCCCTGGACAAGAACGATGCCCTTTCCCCTGAGAAACAAAACTCACCAGGCCAGGTTCCTGATGTCAGTTTGCAGGAGGCACTTGGCACTGTCAAACCAGACACAGTTGCCTGTGGGTGCACCTTGCATCTGGGAGATATCCTGAAGCATGCGGAATTTCAGCAGGCAGCCGGCCACTCCGGGCCACCGGGCCCTGGACACGAACCATGCCCTTTCCCCTGAGAAATAAAACTCACCAGGCCAGGTTCCTGATGTCAGTTTGCAGGAGGCACTTGGCACTGTCAAACCAGACACAGTTGCCTGTGGGGGCACCTTGCATCTGGGAGATATCCTGAAGCATGCGGAATTTCAGCAGGCAGCCGGCCACTCCGGGCCACCGGGCCCTGGACACGAACGATGCCCTTTCCCCTGAGAAACAAAACTCACCAGGCCAGGTTCCTGATGTCAGTTTGCAGGAGGCACTTGGCACTGTCAAACCAGACACAGTTGCCTGTGGGGGCACCTTGCATCTGGGAGATATCCTGAAGCATGCGGAATTTCAGCAGGCAGCCGGCAACTCTGGGCCACCGGGCCCTGGACACGAACGATGCCCTTTCCCCTGAGAAACAAAACTCACCAGGCCAGGTTCCTGATGTCAGTTTGCAGGAGGCACTTGGCACTGTCAAACCAGACACAGTTGCCTGTGGGGGCACCTTGCATCTGGGAGATATCCTGAAGCATGCGGAATTTCAGCAGGCAGCCGGCCACTCCGGGCCACCGGGCCCTGGACACGAACGATGCCCTTTCCCCTGAGAAACAAAACTCACCAGGCCAGGTTCCTGATGTCAGTTTGCAGGAGGCACTTGGCACTGTCAAACCAGACACAGTTGCCTGTGGGGGCACCTTGCATCTGGGAGATATCCTGAAGCATGCGGAATTTCTGCAGGCAGCCGGCCACTCCGGGCCACCGGGCCCTGGACACGAACGATGCCCTTTCCCCTGAGAAACAAAACTCACCAGGCCAGGTTCCTGATGTCAGTTTGCAGGAGGCACTTGGCACTCTCAAACCAGACACAGTTGCCTGTGGGGGCACCTTGCATCTGGGAGATATCCTGAAGCATGCGGAATTTCAGCAGGCAGCCGGCCACTCCGGGCCACTGGGCCCTGGACACGAACCATGCCCTTTCCCCTGAGAAATAAAACTCACCAGGCCAGGTTCCTGATGTCAGTTTGCAGGAGGCACTTGGCACTGTCAAACCAGACACAGTTGCCTGTGGGGGCACCTTGCATCTGGGAGATATCCTGAAGCATGCGGAATTTCAGCAGGCAGCCGGCCACTCCGGGCCACCGGGCCCTGGACACGAACGATGCCCTTTCCCCTGAGAAACAAAACTCACCAGGCCAGGTTCCTGATGTCAGTTTGCAGGAGGCACTTGGCACTGTCAAACCAGACACAGTTGCCTGTGGGGGCACCTTGCATCTGGGAGATATCCTGAAGCATGCGGAATTTCAGCAGGCAGCCGGCCACTCCGGGCCACCGGGCCCTGGACACGAACCATGCCCTTTCCCCTGAGAAACAAAACTCACCAGGCCAGGTTCCTGATGTCAGTTTGCAGGAGGCACTTGGCACTGTCAAACCAGACACAGTTGCCTGTGGGGGCACCTTGCATCTGGGAGATATCCTGAAGCATGCGGAATTTCAGCAGGCAGCCGGCCACTCCGGGCCACCGGGCCCTGGACACGAAGGATGCCCTTTCCCCTGAGAAACAAAACTCACCAGGCCAGGTTCCTGATGTCAGTTTGCAGGAGGCACTTGGCACTGTCAAACCAGACACAGTTGCCTGTGGGGGCACCTTGCATCTGGGAGATATCCTGAAGCATGCGGAATTTCAGCAGGCAGCCGGCCACTCCGGGCCACGGGGCCCTGGACACGAACCATGGCCTTTCCCCTGAGAAACAAAACTCACCAGGCCAGGTTCCTGATGTCAGTTTGCAGGAGGCACTTGGCACTGTCAAACCAGACACAGTTGCCTGTGGGGGCACCTTGCATCTGGGAGATATCCTGAAGCATGCGGAATTTCAGCAGGCAGCCGGCCACTCCGGGCCACCGGGCCCTGGACACGAACGATGCCCTTTCCCCTGAGAAACAAAACTCACCAGGCCAGGTTCCTGATGTCAGTTTGCAGGAGGCACTTGGCACTCTCAAACCAGACACAGTTGCCTGTGGGGGCACCTTGCATCTGGGAGATATCCTGAAGCATGCGGAATTTCAGCAGGCAGCCGGCCACTCCGGGCCACCGGGCCCTGGACACAAACGATGCCCTTTCCCCTGAGAAACAAAACTCACCAGGCCAGGTTCCTGATGTCAGTTTGCAGGAGGCACTTGGCACTCTCAAACCAGACACAGTTGCCTGTGGGTGCTCCTTGCATCTGGGAGATATCCTGAAGCATGCGGAATTTCAGCAGGCAGCCGGCCACTCCGGGCCACCGGGCCCTGGACACGAACGATGGCCTTTCCCCTGAGAAATAAAACTCACCAGGCCAGGTTCCTGATGTCAGTTTGCAGGAGGCACTTGGCACTGTCAAACCAGACACAGTTGCCTGTGGGGGCACCTTGCATCTGGGAGATATCCTGAAGCATGCGGAATTTCAGCAGGCAGCCGGCCACTCTGGGCCACTGGGCCCTGGACACGAACCATGGCCTTTCCCCTGAGAAATAAAACTCACCAGGCCAGGTTCCTGATGTCAGTTTGCAGGAGGCACTTGGCACTGTCAAACCAGACACAGTTGCCTGTGGGGGCACCTTGCATCTGGGAGATATCCTGAAGCATGCGGAATTTCAGCAGGCAGCCGGCCACTCCGGGCCACCGGGCCCTGGACACAAACGATGCCCTTTCCACTGAGAAACAAAACTCACCAGGCCAGGTTCCTGATGTCAGTTTGCAGGAGGCACTTGGCACTGTCAAACCAGACACAGTTGCCTGTGGGTGCTCCTTGCATCTGGGAGATATCCTGAAGCATGCGGAAGTTCAGCAGGCAGCCGGCCACTCCGGGCCACCGGGCCCTGGACACGAACGATGCCCTTTCCCCTGAGAAATAAAACTCACCAGGCCAGGTTCCTGATGTCAGTTTGCAGGAGGCACTTGGCACTGTCAAACCAGACACAGTTGCCTGTGGGGGCACCTTGCATCTGGGAGATATCCTGAAGCATGCGGAATTTCAGCAGGCAGCCGGCCACTCCGGGCCACCGGGCCCTGGACACGAACGATGGCCTTTCCCCTGAGAAATAAAACTCACCAGGCCAGGTTCCTGATGTCAGTTTGCAGGAGGCACTTGGCACTGTCAAACCAGACACAGTTGCCTGTGGGGGCACCTTGCATCTGGGAGATATCCTGAAGCATGCGGAATTTCAGCAGGCAGCCGGCCACTCCGGGCCACCGGGCCCTGGACACGAACGATGCCCTTTCCCCTGAGAAACAAAACTCACCAGGCCAGGTTCCTGATGTCAGTTTGCAGGAGGCACTTGGCACTGTCAAACCAGACACAGTTGCCTGTGGGGGCACCTTGCATCTGGGAGATATCCTGAAGCATGCGGAATTTCAGCAGGCAGCCGGCCACTCCGGGCCACCGGGCCCTGGACACGAACGATGGCCTTTCCCCTGAGAAACAAAACTCACCAGGCCAGGTTCCTGATGTCAGTTTGCAGGAGGCACTTGGCACTGTCAAACCAGACACAGTTGCCTGTGGGGGCACCTTGCATCTGGGAGATATCCTGAAGCATGCGGAATTTCAGCAGGCAGCCGGCCACTCCGGGCCACCGGGCCCTGGACACGAACCATGCCCTTTCCCCTGAGAAACAAAACTCACCAGGCCAGGTTCCTGATGTCAGTTTGCAGGAGGCACTTGGCACTGTCAAACCAGACACAGTTGCCTGTGGGGGCACCTTGCATCTGGGAGATATCCTGAAGCATGCGGAATTTCAGCAGGCAGCCGGCCACTCCGGGCCACCGGGCCCTGGACACGAACGATGGCCTTTCCCCTGAGAAATAAAACTCACCAGGCCAGGTTCCTGATGTCAGTTTGCAGGAGGCACTTGGCACTCTCAAACCAGACACAGTTGCCTGTGGGGGCACCTTGCATCTGGGAGATATCCTGAAGCATGCGGAATTTCAGCAGGCAGCCGGCCACTCCGGGCCACCGGGCCCTGGACACGAACGATGCCCTTTCCCCTGAGAAACAAAACTCACCAGGCCAGGTTCCTGATGTCAGTTTGCAGGAGGCACTTGGCACTGTGAAACCAGACACAGTTGCCTGTGGGTGCACCTTGCATCTGGGAGATATCCTGAACCATGCAGAATTTCAGCAGGCAGCCGGCCACTCCGGGCCACCGGGCCCTGGACACGAACGATGCCCTTTCCCCTGAGAAATAAAACTCACCAGGCCAGGTTCCTGATGTCAGTTTGCAGGAGGCACTTGGCACTGTCAAACCAGACACAGTTGCCTGTGGGGGCACCTTGCATCTGGGAGATATCCTGAAGCATGCGGAATTTCAGCAGGCAGCCGGCCACTCCGGGCCACCGGGCCCTGGACACGAACGATGGCCTTTCCCCTGAGAAACAAAACTCACCAGGCCAGGTTCCTGATGTCAGTTTGCAGGAGGCACTTGGCACTGTCAAACCAGACACAGTTGCCTGTGGGGGCACCTTGCATCTGGGAGATATCCTGAAGCATGCGGAATTTCAGCAGGCAGCCGGCCAGTCCGGGCCACCGGGCCCTGGACACGAACGATGCCCTTTCCCCTGAGAAACAAAACTCACCAGGCCAGGTTCCTGATGTCAGTTTGCAGGAGGCACTTGGCACTGTCAAACCAGACACAGTTGCCTGTGGGTGCTCCTTGCATCTGGGAGATATCCTGAAGCATGCGGAAGTTCAGCAGGCAGCCGGCCACTGCGGGCCACCGGGCCCTGGACACGAACGATGGCCTTTCCCCTGAGAAATAAAACTCACCAGGCCAGGTTCCTGATGTCAGTTTGCAGGAGGCACTTGGCACTGTCAAACCAGACACAATTGCCTGTGGGGGCACCTTGCATCTGGGAGATATCCTGAAGCATGCGGAAGTTCAGCAGGCAGCCGGCCACTCCGGGCCACCGGGCCCTGGACACGAACGATGGCCTTTCCCCTGAGAAACAAAACTCACCAGGCCAGGTTCCTGATGTCAGTTTGCAGGAGGCACTTGGCACTCTCAAACCAGACACAGTTGCCTGTGGGGGCACCTTGCATCTGGGAGATATCCTGAAGCATGCGGAATTTCAGCAGGCAGCCGGCCACTCCGGGCCACCAGGCCCTGGACACGAACGATGCCCTTTCCCCTGAGAAACAAAACTCACCAGGCCAGGTTCCTGATGTCAGTTTGCAGGAGGCACTTGGCACTGTGAAACCAGACACAGTTGCCTGTGGGTGCACCTTGCATCTGGGAGATATCCTGAAGCATGCGGAATTTCAGCAGGCAGCCGGCCACTCCGGGCCACCGGGCCCTGGACACGAACGATGCCCTTTCCCCTGAGAAATAAAACTCACCAGGCCAGGTTCCTGATGTCAGTTTGCAGGAGGCACTTGGCACTGTCAAACCAGACACAGTTGCCTGTGGGGGCACCTTGCATCTGGGAGATATCCTGAAGCATGCGGAATTTCAGCTGGCAGCCGGCCACTCCGGGCCACCGGGCCCTGGACACGAACGATGGCCTTTCCCCTGAGAAACAAAACTCACCAGGCCAGGTTCCTGATGTCAGTTTGCAGGAGGCACTTGGCACTGTCAAACCAGACACAGTTGCCTGTGGGTGCACCTTGCATCTGGGAGATATCCTGAAGCATGCGGAATTTCAGCAGGCAGCCGGCCACTCCGGGCCACCGGGCCCTGGACACGAACGATGCCCTTTCCCCTGAGAAACAAAACTCACCAGGCCAGGTTCCTGATGTCAGTTTGCAGGAGGCACTTGGCACTGTCAAACCAGACACAGTTGCCTGTGGGGGCACCTTGCATCTGGGAGATATCCTGAAGCATGCAGAAGTTCAGCAGGCAGCCGGCCACTGCGGGCCACCGGGCCCTGGACACGAACCATGCCCTTTCCCCTGAGAAATAAAACTCACCAGGCCAGGTTCCTGATGTCAGTTTGCAGGAGGCACTTGGCACTGTCAAACCAGACACAGTTGCCTGTGGGGGCACCTTGCATCTGGGAGATATCCTGAAGCATGCGGAATTTCAGCAGGCAGCCGGCCACTCCGGGCCACCGGGCCCTGGACACGAACGATGCCCTTTCCCCTGAGAAATAAAACTCACCAGGCCAGGTTCCTGATGTCAGTTTGCAGGAGGCACTTGGCACTGTCAAACCAGACACAGTTGCCTGTGGGGGCACCTTGCATCTGGGAGATATCCTGAAGCATACGGAATTTCAGCAGGCAGCCGGCCACTCCAGGCCACCGGGCCCTGGACACGAACCATGCCCTTTCCCCTGAGAAACAAAACTCACCAGGCCAGGTTCCTGATGTCAGTTTGCAGGAGGCACTTGGCACTGTCAAACCAGACACAGTTGCCTGTGGGGGCACCTTGCATCTGGGAGATATCCTGAAGCATGCGGAATTTCAGCAGGCAGCCGGCCACTCCGGGCCACCGGGCCCTGGACACGAACGATGCCCTTTCCCCTGAGAAACAAAACTCACCAGGCCAGGTTCCTGATGTCAGTTTGCAGGAGGCACTTGGCACTGTCAAACCAGACACAGTTGCCTGTGGGGGCACCTTGCATCTGGGAGATATCCTGAAGCATGCGGAATTTCAGCAGGCAGCCGGCCACTCCGGGCCACCGGGCCCTGGACACGAACGATGCCCTTTCCCCTGAGAAATAAAACTCACCAGGCCAGGTTCCTGATGTCAGTTTGCAGGAGGCACTTGGCACTGTCAAACCAGACACAGTGGCCTGTGGGGGCACCTTGCATCTGGGAGATATCCTGAAGCATGCGGAATTTCAGCAGGCAGCCGGCCACTCCGGGCCACCGGGCCCTGGACACGAACCATGCCCTTTCCCCTGAGAAACAAAACTCACCAGGCCAGGTTCCTGATGTCAGTTTGCAGGAGGCACTTGGCACTGTCAAACCAGACACAGTTGCCTGTGGGTGCACCTTGCATCTGGGAGATATCCTGAACCATGCGGAATTTCAGCAGGCAGCCGGCCACTCCGGGCCACCGGGCCCTGGACACGAACGATGCCCTTTCCCCTGAGAAATAAAACTCACCAGGCCAGGTTCCTGATGTCAGTTTGCAGGAGGCACTTGGCACTGTCAAACCAGACACAGTTGCCTGTGGGGGCACCTTGCATCTGGGAGATATCCTGAAGCATGCGGAATTTCAGCAGGCAGCCGGCCACTCCGGGCCACCGGGCCCTGGACACGAACGATGCCCTTTCCCCTGAGAAACAAAACTCACCAGGCCAGGTTCCTGATGTCAGTTTGCAGGAGGCACTTGGCACTGTCAAACCAGACACAGTTGCCTGTGGGTGCTCCTTGCATCTGGGAGATATCCTGAAGCATGCGGAATTTCAGCAGGCAGCCGGCCACTCCGGGCCACCGGGCCCTGGACACGAACGATGCCCTTTCCCCTGAGAAACAAAACTCACCAGGCCAGGTTCCTGATGTCAGTTTGCAGGAGGCACTTGGCACTGTCAAACCAGACACAGTTGCCTGTGGGGGCACCTTGCATCTGGGAGATATCCTGAAGCATGCGGAATTTCAGCAGGCAGCCGGCCACTCCGGGCCACCGGGCCCTGGACACGAACGATGCCCTTTCCCCTGAGAAATAAAACTCACCAGGCCAGGTTCCTGATGTCAGTTTGCAGGAGGCACTTGGCACTGTCAAACCAGACACAGTTGCCTGTGGGGGCACCTTGCATCTGGGAGATATCCTGAAGCATACGGAATTTCAGCAGGCAGCCGGCCACTCCAGGCCACCGGGCCCTGGACACGAACCATGCCCTTTCCCCTGAGAAACAAAACTCACCAGGCCAGGTTCCTGATGTCAGTTTGCAGGAGGCACTTGGCACTGTCAAACCAGACACAGTTGCCTGTGGGGGCACCTTGCATCTGGGAGATATCCTGAAGCATGCGGAATTTCAGCAGGCAGCCGGCCACTCCGGGCCACCGGGCCCTGGACACGAACGATGCCCTTTCCCCTGAGAAACAAAACTCACCAGGCCAGGTTCCTGATGTCAGTTTGCAGGAGGCACTTGGCACTGTCAAACCAGACACAGTTGCCTGTGGGGGCACCTTGCATCTGGGAGATATCCTGAAGCATGCGGAATTTCAGCAGGCAGCCGGCCACTCCGGGCCACCGGGCCCTGGACACGAACGATGCCCTTTCCCCTGAGAAATAAAACTCACCAGGCCAGGTTCCTGATGTCAGTTTGCAGGAGGCACTTGGCACTGTCAAACCAGACACAGTGGCCTGTGGGGGCACCTTGCATCTGGGAGATATCCTGAAGCATGCGGAATTTCAGCAGGCAGCCGGCCACTCCGGGCCACCGGGCCCTGGACACGAACCATGCCCTTTCCCCTGAGAAACAAAACTCACCAGGCCAGGTTCCTGATGTCAGTTTGCAGGAGGCACTTGGCACTGTCAAACCAGACACAGTTGCCTGTGGGTGCACCTTGCATCTGGGAGATATCCTGAACCATGCGGAATTTCAGCAGGCAGCCGGCCACTCCGGGCCACCGGGCCCTGGACACGAACGATGCCCTTTCCCCTGAGAAATAAAACTCACCAGGCCAGGTTCCTGATGTCAGTTTGCAGGAGGCACTTGGCACTGTCAAACCAGACACAGTTGCCTGTGGGGGCACCTTGCATCTGGGAGATATCCTGAAGCATGCGGAATTTCAGCAGGCAGCCGGCCACTCCGGGCCACCGGGCCCTGGACACGAACGATGCCCTTTCCCCTGAGAAACAAAACTCACCAGGCCAGGTTCCTGATGTCAGTTTGCAGGAGGCACTTGGCACTGTCAAACCAGACACAGTTGCCTGTGGGTGCTCCTTGCATCTGGGAGATATCCTGAAGCATGCGGAATTTCAGCAGGCAGCCGGCCACTCCGGGCCACCGGGCCCTGGACACGAACGATGGCCTTTCCCCTGAGAAACAAAACTCACCAGGCCAGGTTCCTGATGTCAGTTTGCAGGAGGCACTTGGCACTGTCAAACCAGACACAGTTGCCTGTGGGTGCACCTTGCATCTGGGAGATATCCTGAAGCATGCGGAATTTCAGCAGGCAGCCGGCCACTCCGGGCCACCGGGCCCTGGACACGAACGATGCCCTTTCCCCTGAGAAATAAAACTCACCAGGCCAGGTTCTTGATGTCAGTTTGCAGGAGGCACTTGGCACTGTCAAACCAGACACAGTTGCCTGTGGGGGCACCTTGCATCTGGGAGATATCCTGAAGCATGCGGAATTTCAGCAGGCAGCCGGCCACTCCGGGCCACCGGGCCCTGGACACGAACGATGCCCTTTCCCCTGAGAAACAAAACTCACCAGGCCAGGTTCCTGATGTCAGTTTGCAGGAGGCACTTGGCACTGTCAAACCAGACACAGTTGCCTGTGGGGGCACCTTGCATCTGGGAGATATCCTGAAGCATGCGGAATTTCAGCAGGCAGCCGGCCACTCCGGGCCACCGGGCCCTGGACACGAACCATGGCCTTTCCCCTGAGAAACAAAACTCACCAGGCCAGGTTCCTGATGTCAGTTTGCAGGAGGCACTTGGCACTGTCAAACCAGACACAGTTGCCTGTGGGGGCACCTTGCATCTGGGAGATATCCTGAAGCATGCGGAATTTCAGCAGGCAGCCGGCCACTCCGGGCCACCGGGCCCTGGACACAAACGATGGCCTTTCCCCTGAGAAACAAAACTCACCAGGCCAGGTTCCTGATGTCAGTTTGCAGGAGGCACTTGGCACTGTCAAACCAGACACAGTTGCCTGTGGGGGCACCTTGCATCTGGGAGATATCCTGAAGCATGCGGAATTTCAGCAGGCAGCCGGCCACTCCGGGCCACCGGGCCCTGGACACGAACGATGCCCTTTCCCCTGAGAAACAAAACTCACCAGGCCAGGTTCCTGATGTCAGTTTGCAGGAGGCACTTGGCACTCTCAAACCAGACACAGTTGCCTGTGGGTGCTCCTTGCATCTGGGAGATATCCTGAAGCATGCGGAATTTCAGCAGGCAGCCGGCCACTCCGGGCCACCGGGCCCTGGACACGAACGATGGCCTTTCCCCTGAGAAATAAAACTCACCAGGCCAGGTTCCTGATGTCAGTTTGCAGGAGGCACTTGGCACTGTCAAACCAGACACAGTTGCCTGTGGGTGCTCCTTGCATCTGGGAGATATCCTGAAGCATGCGGAATTTCAGCAGGCAGCCGGCCACTCTGGGCCACCGGGCCCTGGACACGAACGATGGCCTTTCCCCTGAGAAATAAAACTCACCAGGCCAGGTTCCTGATGTCAGTTTGCAGGAGGCACTTGGCACTGTCAAACCAGACACAGTTGCCTGTGGGGGCACCTTGCATCTGGGAGATATCCTGAAGCATGCGGAATTTCAGCAGGCAGCCGGCCACTCCGGGCCACCGGGCCCTGGACACAAACGATGCCCTTTCCCCTGAGAAACAAAACTCACCAGGCCAGGTTCCTGATGTCAGTTTGCAGGAGGCACTTGGCACTGTCAAACCAGACACAGTTGCCTGTGGGTGCTCCTTGCATCTGGGAGATATCCTGAAGCATGCGGAAGTTCAGCAGGCAGCCGGCCACTCCGGGCCACCGGGCCCTGGACACGAACGATGGCCTTTCCCCTGAGAAATACAACTCACCAGGCCAGGTTCCTGATGTCAGTTTGCAGGAGGCACTTGGCACTGTCAAACCAGACACAGTTGCCTGTGGGGGCACCTTGCATCTGGGAGATATCCTGAAGCATGCGGAATTTCAGCAGGCAGCCGGCCACTCCGGGCCACCGGGCCCTGGACACGAACGATGGCCTTTCCCCTGAGAAATAAAACTCACCAGGCCAGGTTCCTGATGTCAGTTTGCAGGAGGCACTTGGCACTGTCAAACCAGACACAGTTGCCTGTGGTGGCACCTTGCATCTGGGAGATATCCTGAAGCATGCGGAATTTCAGCAGGCAGCCGGCCACTCCGGGCCTCCGGGCCCTGGACACGAACGATGCCCTTTCCCCTGAGAAACAAAACTCACCAGGCCAGGTTCCTGATGTCAGTTTGCAGGAGGCACTTGGCACTCTCAAACCAGACACAGTTGCCTGTGGGGGCACCTTGCATCTGGGAGATATCCTGAACCATGCGGAATTTCAGCAGGCAGCCGGCCACTCCGGGCCACCGGGCCCTGGACAAGAACGATGCCCTTTCCCCTGAGAAACAAAACTCACCAGGCCAGGTTCCTGATGTCAGTTTGCAGGAGGCACTTGGCACTGTCAAACCAGACACAGTTGCCTGTGGGTGCACCTTGCATCTGGGAGATATCCTGAAGCATGCGGAATTTCAGCAGGCAGCCGGCCACTCCGGGCCACCGGGCCCTGGACACGAACCATGCCCTTTCCCCTGAGAAATAAAACTCACCAGGCCAGGTTCCTGATGTCAGTTTGCAGGAGGCACTTGGCACTGTCAAACCAGACACAGTTGCCTGTGGGGGCACCTTGCATCTGGGAGATATCCTGAAGCATGCGGAATTTCAGCAGGCAGCCGGCCACTCCGGGCCACCGGGCCCTGGACACGAAGGATGCCCTTTCCCCTGAGAAACAAAACTCACCAGGCCAGGTTCCTGATGTCAGTTTGCAGGAGGCACTTGGCACTGTCAAACCAGACACAGTTGCCTGTGGGGGCACCTTGCATCTGGGAGATATCCTGAAGCATGCGGAATTTCAGCAGGCAGCCGGCCACTCCGGGCCACCGGGCCCTGGACACGAACGATGCCCTTTCCCCTGAGAAACAAAACTCACCAGGCCAGGTTCCTGATGTCAGTTTGCAGGAGGCACTTGGCACTGTCAAACCAGACACAGTTGCCTGTGGGGGCACCTTGCATCTGGGAGATATCCTGAAGCATGCGGAATTTCAGCAGGCAGCCGGCAACTCTGGGCCACCGGGCCCTGGACACGAACGATGCCCTTTCCCCTGAGAAACAAAACTCACCAGGCCAGGTTCCTGATGTCAGTTTGCAGGAGGCACTTGGCACTGTCAAACCAGACACAGTTGCCTGTGGGGGCACCTTGCATCTGGGAGATATCCTGAAGCATGCGGAATTTCAGCAGGCAGCCGGCCACTCCGGGCCACCGGGCCCTGGACACGAACGATGCCCTTTCCCCTGAGAAACAAAACTCACCAGGCCAGGTTCCTGATGTCAGTTTGCAGGAGGCACTTGGCACTGTCAAACCAGACACAGTTGCCTGTGGGGGCACCTTGCATCTGGGAGATATCCTGAAGCATGCGGAATTTCTGCAGGCAGCCGGCCACTCCGGGCCACCGGGCCCTGGACACGAACGATGCCCTTTCCCCTGAGAAACAAAACTCACCAGGCCAGGTTCCTGATGTCAGTTTGCAGGAGGCACTTGGCACTCTCAAACCAGACACAGTTGCCTGTGGGGGCACCTTGCATCTGGGAGATATCCTGAAGCATGCGGAATTTCAGCAGGCAGCCGGCCACTCCGGGCCACCGGGCCCTGGACACGAACCATGCCCTTTCCCCTGAGAAATAAAACTCACCAGGCCAGGTTCCTGATGTCAGTTTGCAGGAGGCACTTGGCACTGTCAAACCAGACACAGTTGCCTGTGGGGGCACCTTGCATCTGGGAGATATCCTGAAGCATGCGGAATTTCAGCAGGCAGCCGGCCACTCCGGGCCACCGGGCCCTGGACACGAACGATGCCCTTTCCCCTGAGAAACAAAACTCACCAGGCCAGGTTCCTGATGTCAGTTTGCAGGAGGCACTTGGCACTGTCAAACCAGACACAGTTGCCTGTGGGGGCACCTTGCATCTGGGAGATATCCTGAAGCATGCGGAATTTCAGCAGGCAGCCGGCCACTCCGGGCCACCGGGCCCTGGACACGAACCATGCCCTTTCCCCTGAGAAACAAAACTCACCAGGCCAGGTTCCTGATGTCAGTTTGCAGGAGGCACTTGGCACTGTCAAACCAGACACAGTTGCCTGTGGGGGCACCTTGCATCTGGGAGATATCCTGAAGCATGCGGAATTTCAGCAGGCAGCCGGCCACTCCGGGCCACCGGGCCCTGGACACGAACGATGCCCTTTCCCCTGAGAAACAAAACTCACCAGGCCAGGTTCCTGATGTCAGTTTGCAGGAGGCACTTGGCACTGTCAAACCAGACACAGTTGCCTGTGGGGGCACCTTGCATCTGGGAGATATCCTGAAGCATGCGGAATTTCAGCAGGCAGCCGGCCACTCCGGGCCACGGGGCCCTGGACACGAACCATGGCCTTTCCCCTGAGAAACAAAACTCACCAGGCCAGGTTCCTGATGTCAGTTTGCAGGAGGCACTTGGCACTGTCAAACCAGACACAGTTGCCTGTGGGGGCACCTTGCATCTGGGAGATATCCTGAAGCATGCGGAATTTCAGCAGGCAGCCGGCCACTCCGGGCCACCGGGCCCTGGACACGAACGATGCCCTTTCCCCTGAGAAACAAAACTCACCAGGCCAGGTTCCTGATGTCAGTTTGCAGGAGGCACTTGGCACTCTCAAACCAGACACAGTTGCCTGTGGGGGCACCTTGCATCTGGGAGATATCCTGAAGCATGCGGAATTTCAGCAGGCAGCCGGCCACTCCGGGCCACCGGGCCCTGGACACAAACGATGCCCTTTCCCCTGAGAAACAAAACTCACCAGGCCAGGTTCCTGATGTCAGTTTGCAGGAGGCACTTGGCACTCTCAAACCAGACACAGTTGCCTGTGGGTGCTCCTTGCATCTGGGAGATATCCTGAAGCATGCGGAATTTCAGCAGGCAGCCGGCCACTCCGGGCCACCGGGCCCTGGACACGAACGATGGCCTTTCCCCTGAGAAATAAAACTCACCAGGCCAGGTTCCTGATGTCAGTTTGCAGGAGGCACTTGGCACTGTCAAACCAGACACAGTTGCCTGTGGGGGCACCTTGCATCTGGGAGATATCCTGAAGCATGCGGAATTTCAGCAGGCAGCCGGCCACTCTGGGCCACTGGGCCCTGGACACGAACCATGGCCTTTCCCCTGAGAAATAAAACTCACCAGGCCAGGTTCCTGATGTCAGTTTGCAGGAGGCACTTGGCACTGTCAAACCAGACACAGTTGCCTGTGGGGGCACCTTGCATCTGGGAGATATCCTGAAGCATGCGGAATTTCAGCAGGCAGCCGGCCACTCCGGGCCACCGGGCCCTGGACACGAACGATGCCCTTTCCCCTGAGAAACAAAACTCACCAGGCCAGGTTCCTGATGTCAGTTTGCAGGAGGCACTTGGCACTGTCAAACCAGACACAGTTGCCTGTGGGGGCACCTTGCATCTGGGAGATATCCTGAAGCATGCGGAATTTCAGCAGGCAGCCGGCAACTCTGGGCCACCGGGCCCTGGACACGAACGATGCCCTTTCCCCTGAGAAACAAAACTCACCAGGCCAGGTTCCTGATGTCAGTTTGCAGGAGGCACTTGGCACTGTCAAACCAGACACAGTTGCCTGTGGGGGCACCTTGCATCTGGGAGATATCCTGAAGCATGCGGAATTTCAGCAGGCAGCCGGCCACTCCGGGCCACCGGGCCCTGGACACGAACGATGCCCTTTCCCCTGAGAAACAAAACTCACCAGGCCAGGTTCCTGATGTCAGTTTGCAGGAGGCACTTGGCACTGTCAAACCAGACACAGTTGCCTGTGGGGGCACCTTGCATCTGGGAGATATCCTGAAGCATGCGGAATTTCTGCAGGCAGCCGGCCACTCCGGGCCACCGGGCCCTGGACACGAACGATGCCCTTTCCCCTGAGAAACAAAACTCACCAGGCCAGGTTCCTGATGTCAGTTTGCAGGAGGCACTTGGCACTCTCAAACCAGACACAGTTGCCTGTGGGGGCACCTTGCATCTGGGAGATATCCTGAAGCATGCGGAATTTCAGCAGGCAGCCGGCCACTCCGGGCCACCGGGCCCTGGACACGAACCATGCCCTTTCCCCTGAGAAATAAAACTCACCAGGCCAGGTTCCTGATGTCAGTTTGCAGGAGGCACTTGGCACTGTCAAACCAGACACAGTTGCCTGTGGGGGCACCTTGCATCTGGGAGATATCCTGAAGCATGCGGAATTTCAGCAGGCAGCCGGCCACTCCGGGCCACCGGGCCCTGGACACGAACGATGCCCTTTCCCCTGAGAAACAAAACTCACCAGGCCAGGTTCCTGATGTCAGTTTGCAGGAGGCACTTGGCACTGTCAAACCAGACACAGTTGCCTGTGGGGGCACCTTGCATCTGGGAGATATCCTGAAGCATGCGGAATTTCAGCAGGCAGCCGGCCACTCCGGGCCACCGGGCCCTGGACACGAACCATGCCCTTTCCCCTGAGAAACAAAACTCACCAGGCCAGGTTCCTGATGTCAGTTTGCAGGAGGCACTTGGCACTGTCAAACCAGACACAGTTGCCTGTGGGGGCACCTTGCATCTGGGAGATATCCTGAAGCATGCGGAATTTCAGCAGGCAGCCGGCCACTCCGGGCCACCGGGCCCTGGACACGAACGATGCCCTTTCCCCTGAGAAACAAAACTCACCAGGCCAGGTTCCTGATGTCAGTTTGCAGGAGGCACTTGGCACTGTCAAACCAGACACAGTTGCCTGTGGGGGCACCTTGCATCTGGGAGATATCCTGAAGCATGCGGAATTTCAGCAGGCAGCCGGCCACTCCGGGCCACGGGGCCCTGGACACGAACCATGGCCTTTCCCCTGAGAAACAAAACTCACCAGGCCAGGTTCCTGATGTCAGTTTGCAGGAGGCACTTGGCACTGTCAAACCAGACACAGTTGCCTGTGGGGGCACCTTGCATCTGGGAGATATCCTGAAGCATGCGGAATTTCAGCAGGCAGCCGGCAACTCTGGGCCACCGGGCCCTGGACACGAACGATGCCCTTTCCCCTGAGAAACAAAACTCACCAGGCCAGGTTCCTGATGTCAGTTTGCAGGAGGCACTTGGCACTGTCAAACCAGACACAGTTGCCTGTGGGGGCACCTTGCATCTGGGAGATATCCTGAAGCATGCGGAATTTCAGCAGGCAGCCGGCCACTCCGGGCCACCGGGCCCTGGACACGAACGATGCCCTTTCCCCTGAGAAACAAAACTCACCAGGCCAGGTTCCTGATGTCAGTTTGCAGGAGGCACTTGGCACTGTCAAACCAGACACAGTTGCCTGTGGGGGCACCTTGCATCTGGGAGATATCCTGAAGCATGCGGAATTTCTGCAGGCAGCCGGCCACTCCGGGCCACCGGGCCCTGGACACGAACGATGCCCTTTCCCCTGAGAAACAAAACTCACCAGGCCAGGTTCCTGATGTCAGTTTGCAGGAGGCACTTGGCACTCTCAAACCAGACACAGTTGCCTGTGGGGGCACCTTGCATCTGGGAGATATCCTGAAGCATGCGGAATTTCAGCAGGCAGCCGGCCACTCCGGGCCACCGGGCCCTGGACACGAACCATGCCCTTTCCCCTGAGAAATAAAACTCACCAGGCCAGGTTCCTGATGTCAGTTTGCAGGAGGCACTTGGCACTGTCAAACCAGACACAGTTGCCTGTGGGGGCACCTTGCATCTGGGAGATATCCTGAAGCATGCGGAATTTCAGCAGGCAGCCGGCCACTCCGGGCCACCGGGCCCTGGACACGAACGATGCCCTTTCCCCTGAGAAACAAAACTCACCAGGCCAGGTTCCTGATGTCAGTTTGCAGGAGGCACTTGGCACTGTCAAACCAGACACAGTTGCCTGTGGGGGCACCTTGCATCTGGGAGATATCCTGAAGCATGCGGAATTTCAGCAGGCAGCCGGCCACTCCGGGCCACCGGGCCCTGGACACGAACCATGCCCTTTCCCCTGAGAAACAAAACTCACCAGGCCAGGTTCCTGATGTCAGTTTGCAGGAGGCACTTGGCACTGTCAAACCAGACACAGTTGCCTGTGGGGGCACCTTGCATCTGGGAGATATCCTGAAGCATGCGGAATTTCAGCAGGCAGCCGGCCACTCCGGGCCACCGGGCCCTGGACACGAACGATGCCCTTTCCCCTGAGAAACAAAACTCACCAGGCCAGGTTCCTGATGTCAGTTTGCAGGAGGCACTTGGCACTGTCAAACCAGACACAGTTGCCTGTGGGGGCACCTTGCATCTGGGAGATATCCTGAAGCATGCGGAATTTCAGCAGGCAGCCGGCCACTCCGGGCCACGGGGCCCTGGACACGAACCATGGCCTTTCCCCTGAGAAACAAAACTCACCAGGCCAGGTTCCTGATGTCAGTTTGCAGGAGGCACTTGGCACTGTCAAACCAGACACAGTTGCCTGTGGGGGCACCTTGCATCTGGGAGATATCCTGAAGCATGCGGAATTTCAGCAGGCAGCCGGCCACTCCGGGCCACCGGGCCCTGGACACGAACGATGCCCTTTCCCCTGAGAAACAAAACTCACCAGGCCAGGTTCCTGATGTCAGTTTGCAGGAGGCACTTGGCACTCTCAAACCAGACACAGTTGCCTGTGGGGGCACCTTGCATCTGGGAGATATCCTGAAGCATGCGGAATTTCAGCAGGCAGCCGGCCACTCCGGGCCACCGGGCCCTGGACACAAACGATGCCCTTTCCCCTGAGAAACAAAACTCACCAGGCCAGGTTCCTGATGTCAGTTTGCAGGAGGCACTTGGCACTCTCAAACCAGACACAGTTGCCTGTGGGTGCTCCTTGCATCTGGGAGATATCCTGAAGCATGCGGAATTTCAGCAGGCAGCCGGCCACTCCGGGCCACCGGGCCCTGGACACGAACGATGGCCTTTCCCCTGAGAAATAAAACTCACCAGGCCAGGTTCCTGATGTCAGTTTGCAGGAGGCACTTGGCACTGTCAAACCAGACACAGTTGCCTGTGGGGGCACCTTGCATCTGGGAGATATCCTGAAGCATGCGGAATTTCAGCAGGCAGCCGGCCACTCCGGGCCACCGGGCCCTGGACACAAACGATGCCCTTTCCACTGAGAAACAAAACTCACCAGGCCAGGTTCCTGATGTCAGTTTGCAGGAGGCACTTGGCACTGTCAAACCAGACACAGTTGCCTGTGGGTGCTCCTTGCATCTGGGAGATATCCTGAAGCATGCGGAAGTTCAGCAGGCAGCCGGCCACTCCGGGCCACCGGGCCCTGGACACGAACGATGCCCTTTCCCCTGAGAAATAAAACTCACCAGGCCAGGTTCCTGATGTCAGTTTGCAGGAGGCACTTGGCACTGTCAAACCAGACACAGTTGCCTGTGGGGGCACCTTGCATCTGGGAGATATCCTGAAGCATGCGGAATTTCAGCAGGCAGCCGGCCACTCCGGGCCACCGGGCCCTGGACACGAACGATGGCCTTTCCCCTGAGAAATAAAACTCACCAGGCCAGGTTCCTGATGTCAGTTTGCAGGAGGCACTTGGCACTGTCAAACCAGACACAGTTGCCTGTGGGGGCACCTTGCATCTGGGAGATATCCTGAAGCATGCGGAATTTCAGCAGGCAGCCGGCCACTCCGGGCCACCGGGCCCTGGACACGAACGATGCCCTTTCCCCTGAGAAACAAAACTCACCAGGCCAGGTTCCTGATGTCAGTTTGCAGGAGGCACTTGGCACTGTCAAACCAGACACAGTTGCCTGTGGGGGCACCTTGCATCTGGGAGATATCCTGAAGCATGCGGAATTTCAGCAGGCAGCCGGCCACTCCGGGCCACCGGGCCCTGGACACGAACGATGGCCTTTCCCCTGAGAAACAAAACTCACCAGGCCAGGTTCCTGATGTCAGTTTGCAGGAGGCACTTGGCACTGTCAAACCAGACACAGTTGCCTGTGGGGGCACCTTGCATCTGGGAGATATCCTGAAGCATGCGGAATTTCAGCAGGCAGCCGGCCACTCCGGGCCACCGGGCCCTGGACACGAACGATGCCCTTTCCCCTGAGAAACAAAACTCACCAGGCCAGGTTCCTGATGTCAGTTTGCAGGAGGCACTTGGCACTGTCAAACCAGACACAGTTGCCTGTGGGGGCACCTTGCATCTGGGAGATATCCTGAAGCATGCGGAATTTCAGCAGGCAGCCGGCCACTCCGGGCCACCGGGCCCTGGACACGAACGATGGCCTTTCCCCTGAGAAATAAAACTCACCAGGCCAGGTTCCTGATGTCAGTTTGCAGGAGGCACTTGGCACTCTCAAACCAGACACAGTTGCCTGTGGGGGCACCTTGCATCTGGGAGATATCCTGAAGCATGCGGAATTTCAGCAGGCAGCCGGCCACTCCGGGCCACCGGGCCCTGGACACGAACGATGCCCTTTCCCCTGAGAAACAAAACTCACCAGGCCAGGTTCCTGATGTCAGTTTGCAGGAGGCACTTGGCACTGTGAAACCAGACACAGTTGCCTGTGGGTGCACCTTGCATCTGGGAGATATCCTGAACCATGCAGAATTTCAGCAGGCAGCCGGCCACTCCGGGCCACCGGGCCCTGGACACGAACGATGCCCTTTCCCCTGAGAAATAAAACTCACCAGGCCAGGTTCCTGATGTCAGTTTGCAGGAGGCACTTGGCACTGTCAAACCAGACACAGTTGCCTGTGGGGGCACCTTGCATCTGGGAGATATCCTGAAGCATGCGGAATTTCAGCAGGCAGCCGGCCACTCCGGGCCACCGGGCCCTGGACACGAACGATGGCCTTTCCCCTGAGAAACAAAACTCACCAGGCCAGGTTCCTGATGTCAGTTTGCAGGAGGCACTTGGCACTGTCAAACCAGACACAGTTGCCTGTGGGGGCACCTTGCATCTGGGAGATATCCTGAAGCATGCGGAATTTCAGCAGGCAGCCGGCCAGTCCGGGCCACCGGGCCCTGGACACGAACGATGCCCTTTCCCCTGAGAAACAAAACTCACCAGGCCAGGTTCCTGATGTCAGTTTGCAGGAGGCACTTGGCACTGTCAAACCAGACACAGTTGCCTGTGGGTGCTCCTTGCATCTGGGAGATATCCTGAAGCATGCGGAAGTTCAGCAGGCAGCCGGCCACTGCGGGCCACCGGGCCCTGGACACGAACGATGGCCTTTCCCCTGAGAAATAAAACTCACCAGGCCAGGTTCCTGATGTCAGTTTGCAGGAGGCACTTGGCACTGTCAAACCAGACACAATTGCCTGTGGGGGCACCTTGCATCTGGGAGATATCCTGAAGCATGCGGAATTTCAGCAGGCAGCCGGCCACTCCGGGCCACCGGGCCCTGGACACGAACGATGGCCTTTCCCCTGAGAAACAAAACTCACCAGGCCAGGTTCCTGATGTCAGTTTGCAGGAGGCACTTGGCACTCTCAAACCAGACACAGTTGCCTGTGGGTGCTCCTTGCATCTGGGAGATATCCTGAAGCATGCGGAATTTCAGCAGGCAGCCGGCCACTCCGGGCCACCGGGCCCTGGACACGAACGATGCCCTTTCCCCTGAGAAACAAAACTCACCAGGCCAGGTTCCTGATGTCAGTTTGCAGGAGGCACTTGGCACTGTCAAACCAGACACAGTTGCCTGTGGGTGCTCCTTGCATCTGGGAGATATCCTGAAGCATGCGGAATTTCAGCAGGCAGCCGGCCACTCCGGGCCACCGGGCCCTGGACACGAACCATGCCATTTCCCCTGAGAAACAAAACTCACCAGGCCAGGTTCCTGATGTCAGTTTGCAGGAGGCACTTGGCACTCTCAAACCAGACACAGTTGCCTGTGGGGGCACCTTGCATCTGGGAGATATCCTGAAGCATGCGGAATTTCAGCAGGCAGCCGGCCACTCCGGGCCACCAGGCCCTGGACACGAACGATGCCCTTTCCCCTGAGAAACAAAACTCACCAGGCCAGGTTCCTGATGTCAGTTTGCAGGAGGCACTTGGCACTGTGAAACCAGACACAGTTGCCTGTGGGTGCACCTTGCATCTGGGAGATATCCTGAAGCATGCGGAATTTCAGCAGGCAGCCGGCCACTCCGGGCCACCGGGCCCTGGACACGAACGATGCCCTTTCCCCTGAGAAATAAAACTCACCAGGCCAGGTTCCTGATGTCAGTTTGCAGGAGGCACTTGGCACTGTCAAACCAGACACAGTTGCCTGTGGGGGCACCTTGCATCTGGGAGATATCCTGAAGCATGCGGAATTTCAGCTGGCAGCCGGCCACTCCGGGCCACCGGGCCCTGGACACGAACGATGGCCTTTCCCCTGAGAAACAAAACTCACCAGGCCAGGTTCCTGATGTCAGTTTGCAGGAGGCACTTGGCACTGTCAAACCAGACACAGTTGCCTGTGGGTGCACCTTGCATCTGGGAGATATCCTGAAGCATGCGGAATTTCAGCAGGCAGCCGGCCACTCCGGGCCACCGGGCCCTGGACACGAACGATGCCCTTTCCCCTGAGAAACAAAACTCACCAGGCCAGGTTCCTGATGTCAGTTTGCAGGAGGCACTTGGCACTGTCAAACCAGACACAGTTGCCTGTGGGGGCACCTTGCATCTGGGAGATATCCTGAAGCATGCAGAAGTTCAGCAGGCAGCCGGCCACTGCGGGCCACCGGGCCCTGGACACGAACCATGCCCTTTCCCCTGAGAAATAAAACTCACCAGGCCAGGTTCCTGATGTCAGTTTGCAGGAGGCACTTGGCACTGTCAAACCAGACACAGTTGCCTGTGGGGGCACCTTGCATCTGGGAGATATCCTGAAGCATGCGGAATTTCAGCAGGCAGCCGGCCACTCCGGGCCACCGGGCCCTGGACACGAACGATGCCCTTTCCCCTGAGAAATAAAACTCACCAGGCCAGGTTCCTGATGTCAGTTTGCAGGAGGCACTTGGCACTGTCAAACCAGACACAGTTGCCTGTGGGGGCACCTTGCATCTGGGAGATATCCTGAAGCATACGGAATTTCAGCAGGCAGCCGGCCACTCCAGGCCACCGGGCCCTGGACACGAACCATGCCCTTTCCCCTGAGAAACAAAACTCACCAGGCCAGGTTCCTGATGTCAGTTTGCAGGAGGCACTTGGCACTGTCAAACCAGACACAGTTGCCTGTGGGGGCACCTTGCATCTGGGAGATATCCTGAAGCATGCGGAATTTCAGCAGGCAGCCGGCCACTCCGGGCCACCGGGCCCTGGACACGAACGATGCCCTTTCCCCTGAGAAACAAAACTCACCAGGCCAGGTTCCTGATGTCAGTTTGCAGGAGGCACTTGGCACTGTCAAACCAGACACAGTTGCCTGTGGGGGCACCTTGCATCTGGGAGATATCCTGAAGCATGCGGAATTTCAGCAGGCAGCCGGCCACTCCGGGCCACCGGGCCCTGGACACGAACGATGCCCTTTCCCCTGAGAAATAAAACTCACCAGGCCAGGTTCCTGATGTCAGTTTGCAGGAGGCACTTGGCACTGTCAAACCAGACACAGTGGCCTGTGGGGGCACCTTGCATCTGGGAGATATCCTGAAGCATGCGGAATTTCAGCAGGCAGCCGGCCACTCCGGGCCACCGGGCCCTGGACACGAACCATGCCCTTTCCCCTGAGAAACAAAACTCACCAGGCCAGGTTCCTGATGTCAGTTTGCAGGAGGCACTTGGCACTGTCAAACCAGACACAGTTGCCTGTGGGTGCACCTTGCATCTGGGAGATATCCTGAACCATGCGGAATTTCAGCAGGCAGCCGGCCACTCCGGGCCACCGGGCCCTGGACACGAACGATGCCCTTTCCCCTGAGAAATAAAACTCACCAGGCCAGGTTCCTGATGTCAGTTTGCAGGAGGCACTTGGCACTGTCAAACCAGACACAGTTGCCTGTGGGGGCACCTTGCATCTGGGAGATATCCTGAAGCATGCGGAATTTCAGCAGGCAGCCGGCCACTCCGGGCCACCGGGCCCTGGACACGAACGATGCCCTTTCCCCTGAGAAACAAAACTCACCAGGCCAGGTTCCTGATGTCAGTTTGCAGGAGGCACTTGGCACTGTCAAACCAGACACAGTTGCCTGTGGGTGCTCCTTGCATCTGGGAGATATCCTGAAGCATGCGGAATTTCAGCAGGCAGCCGGCCACTCCGGGCCACCGGGCCCTGGACACGAACGATGGCCTTTCCCCTGAGAAACAAAACTCACCAGGCCAGGTTCCTGATGTCAGTTTGCAGGAGGCACTTGGCACTGTCAAACCAGACACAGTTGCCTGTGGGTGCACCTTGCATCTGGGAGATATCCTGAACCATGCGGAATTTCAGCAGGCAGCCGGCCACTCCGGGCCACCGGGCCCTGGACACGAACGATGCCCTTTCCCCTTAGAAATAAAACTCACCAGGCCAGGTTCTTGATGTCAGTTTGCAGGAGGCACTTGGCACTGTCAAACCAGACACAGTTGCCTGTGGGGGCACCTTGCATCTGGGAGATATCCTGAAGCATGCGGAATTTCAGCAGGCAGCCGGCCACTCCGGGCCACCGGG
Organism: Passer domesticus; assembly: GCF_036417665.1. Classification (NCBI taxonomy): domain Eukaryota; kingdom Metazoa; phylum Chordata; class Aves; order Passeriformes; family Passeridae; genus Passer; species Passer domesticus. The sequence goes on along the minus strand of NC_087495.1, from coordinate 8,202,703 downwards.
CCCTGGACACGAACGATGCCCTTTCCCCTGAGAAACAAAACTCACCAGGCCAGGTTCCTGATGTCAGTTTGCAGGAGGCACTTGGCACTGTCAAACCAGACACAGTTGCCTGTGGGGGCACCTTGCATCTGGGAGATATCCTGAAGCATGCGGAATTTCAGCAGGCAGCCGGCCACTCCGGGCCACCGGGCCCTGGACACGAACCATGGCCTTTCCCCTGAGAAACAAAACTCACCAGGCCAGGTTCCTGATGTCAGTTTGCAGGAGGCACTTGGCACTGTCAAACCAGACACAGTTGCCTGTGGGGGCACCTTGCATCTGGGAGATATCCTGAAGCATGCGGAATTTCAGCAGGCAGCCGGCCACTCCGGGCCACCGGGCCCTGGACACAAACGATGGCCTTTCCCCTGAGAAACAAAACTCACCAGGCCAGGTTCCTGATGTCAGTTTGCAGGAGGCACTTGGCACTGTCAAACCAGACACAGTTGCCTGTGGGGGCACCTTGCATCTGGGAGATATCCTGAAGCATGCGGAATTTCAGCAGGCAGCCGGCCACTCCGGGCCACCGGGCCCTGGACACGAACGATGCCCTTTCCCCTGAGAAACAAAACTCACCAGGCCAGGTTCCTGATGTCAGTTTGCAGGAGGCACTTGGCACTCTCAAACCAGACACAGTTGCCTGTGGGTGCTCCTTGCATCTGGGAGATATCCTGAAGCATGCGGAATTTCAGCAGGCAGCCGGCCACTCCGGGCCACCGGGCCCTGGACACGAACGATGGCCTTTCCCCTGAGAAATAAAACTCACCAGGCCAGGTTCCTGATGTCAGTTTGCAGGAGGCACTTGGCACTGTCAAACCAGACACAGTTGCCTGTGGGTGCTCCTTGCATCTGGGAGATATCCTGAAGCATGCGGAATTTCAGCAGGCAGCCGGCCACTCTGGGCCACCGGGCCCTGGACACGAACGATGGCCTTTCCCCTGAGAAATAAAACTCACCAGGCCAGGTTCCTGATGTCAGTTTGCAGGAGGCACTTGGCACTGTCAAACCAGACACAGTTGCCTGTGGGGGCACCTTGCATCTGGGAGATATCCTGAAGCATGCGGAATTTCAGCAGGCAGCCGGCCACTCCGGGCCACCGGGCCCTGGACACAAACGATGCCCTTTCCCCTGAGAAACAAAACTCACCAGGCCAGGTTCCTGATGTCAGTTTGCAGGAGGCACTTGGCACTGTCAAACCAGACACAGTTGCCTGTGGGTGCTCCTTGCATCTGGGAGATATCCTGAAGCATGCGGAAGTTCAGCAGGCAGCCGGCCACTCCGGGCCACCGGGCCCTGGACACGAACGATGGCCTTTCCCCTGAGAAATACAACTCACCAGGCCAGGTTCCTGATGTCAGTTTGCAGGAGGCACTTGGCACTGTCAAACCAGACACAGTTGCCTGTGGGGGCACCTTGCATCTGGGAGATATCCTGAAGCATGCGGAATTTCAGCAGGCAGCCGGCCACTCCGGGCCACCGGGCCCTGGACACGAACGATGGCCTTTCCCCTGAGAAATAAAACTCACCAGGCCAGGTTCCTGATGTCAGTTTGCAGGAGGCACTTGGCACTGTCAAACCAGACACAGTTGCCTGTGGGGGCACCTTGCATCTGGGAGATATCCTGAAGCATGCGGAATTTCAGCAGGCAGCCGGCCACTCCGGGCCACCGGGCCCTGGACACGAACGATGGCCTTTCCCCTGAGAAACAAAACTCACCAGGCCAGGTTCCTGATGTCAGTTTGCAGGAGGCACTTGGCACTGTCAAACCAGACACAGTTGCCTGTGGGGGCACCTTGCATCTGGGAGATATCCTGAAGCATGCGGAATTTCAGCAGGCAGCCGGCCACTCCGGGCCACAGGGCCCTGGACACGAACGATGCCCTTTCCCCTGAGAAACAAAACTCACCAGGCCAGGTTCCTGATGTCAGTTTGCAGGAGGCACTTGGCACTGTCAAACCAGACACAGTTGCCTGTGGGGGCACCTTGCATCTGGGAGATATCCTGAAGCATGCGGAATTTCAGCAGGCAGCCGGCCACTCCGGGCCACCGGGCCCTGGACACGAACGATGCCCTTTCCCCTGAGAAACAAAACTCACCAGGCCAGGTTCCTGATGTCAGTTTGCAGGAGGCACTTGGCACTGTCAAACCAGACACAGTTGCCTGTGGGTGCACCTTGCATCTGGGAGATATCCTGAAGCATGCGGAATTTCAGCAGGCAGCCGGCCACTCCGGGCCACCGGGCCCTGGACACGAACGATGCCCTTTCCCCTGAGAAACAAAACTCACCAGGCCAGGTTCCTGATGTCAGTTTGCAGGAGGCACTTGGCACTGTCAAACCAGACACAGTTGCCTGTGGGGGCACCTTGCATCTGGGAGATATCCTGAACCATGCGGAATTTCAGCAGGCAGCCGGCCACTCCGGGCCACCGGGCCCTGGACACGAACGATGCCCTTTCCCCTGAGAAATAAAACTCACCAGGCCAGGTTCCTGATGTCAGTTTGCAGGAGGCACTTGGCACTGTCAAACCAGACACAGTTGCCTGTGGGGGCACCTTGCATCTGGGAGATATCCTGAAGCATGCGGAATTTCAGCAGGCAGCCGGCCACTCCGGGCCACCGGGCCCTGGACACGAACCATGCCCTTTCCCCTGAGAAACAAAACTCACCAGGCCAGGTTCCTGATGTCAGTTTGCAGGAGGCACTTGGCACTGTCAAACCAGACACAGTTGCCTGTGGGGGCACCTTGCATCTGGGAGATATCCTGAAGCATGCGGAATTTCAGCAGGCAGCCGGCCACTCCGGGCCACCGGGCCCTGGACACGAACCATGCCCTTTCCCCTGAGAAACAAAACTCACCAGGCCAGGTTCCTGATGTCAGTTTGCAGGAGGCACTTGGCACTGTCAAACCAGACACAGTTGCCTGTGGGGGCACCTTGCATCTGGGAGATATCCTGAACCATGCGGAATTTCAGCAGGCAGCCGGCCACTCCGGGCCACCGGGCCCTGGACACGAACGATGCCCTTTCCCCTGAGAAATAAAACTCACCAGGCCAGGTTCCTGATGTCAGTTTGCAGGAGGCACTTGGCACTCTCAAACCAGACACAGTTGCCTGTGGGGGCACCTTGCATCTGGGAGATATCCTGAAGCATGCGGAATTTCAGCAGGCAGCCGGCCACTCCGGGCCACCGGGCCCTGGACACGAACGATGCCCTTTCCCCTGAGAAACAAAACTCACCAGGCCAGGTTCCTGATGTCAGTTTGCAGGAGGCACTTGGCACTGTCAAACCTGACACAGTTGCCTGTGGGTGCACCTTGCATCTGGGAGATATCCTGAACCATGCGGAATTTCAGCAGGCAGCCGGCCACTCCGGGCCACCGGGCCCTGGACACGAACGATGCCCTTTCCCCTGAGAAACAAAACTCACCAGGCCAGGTTCCTGATGTCAGTTTGCAGGAGGCACTTGGCACTGTCAAACCAGACACAGTTGCCTGTGGGGGCACCTTGCATCTGGGAGATATCCTGAAGCATGCGGAATTTCAGCAGGCAGCCGGCCACTCCGGGCCACCGGGCCCTGGACACGAACGATGGCCTTTCCCCTGAGAAATAAAACTCACCAGGCCAGGTTCCTGATGTCAGTTTGCAGGAGGCACTTGGCACTGTCAAACCAGACACAGTTGCCTGTGGGGGCACCTTGCATCTGGGAGATATCCTGAAGCATGCGGAATTTCAGCAGGCAGCCGGCCAGTCCGGGCCACCGGGCCCTGGACACGAACCATGCCCTTTCCCCTGAGAAACAAAACTCACCAGGCCAGGTTCCTGATGTCAGTTTGCAGGAGGCACTTGGCACTGTCAAACCAGACACAGTTGCCTGTGGGGGCACCTTGCATCTGGGAGATATCCTGAAGCATGCGGAATTTCAGCAGGCAGCCGGCCACTCCGGGCCACAGGGCCCTGGACACGAACGATGCCCTTTCCCCTGAGAAACAAAACTCACCAGGCCAGGTTCCTGATGTCAGTTTGCAGGAGGCACTTGGCACTGTCAAACCAGACACAGTTGCCTGTGGGGGCACCTTGCATCTGGGAGATATCCTGAAGCATGCGGAATTTCAGCAGGCAGCCGGCCACTCCGGGCCACCGGGCCCTGGACACGAACGATGCCCTTTCCCCTGAGAAACAAAACTCACCAGGCCAGGTTCCTGATGTCAGTTTGCAGGAGGCACTTGGCACTGTCAAACCAGACACAGTTGCCTGTGGGTGCACCTTGCATCTGGGAGATATCCTGAAGCATGCGGAATTTCAGCAGGCAGCCGGCCACTCCGGGCCACCGGGCCCTGGACACGAACGATGCCCTTTCCCCTGAGAAACAAAACTCACCAGGCCAGGTTCCTGATGTCAGTTTGCAGGAGGCACTTGGCACTGTCAAACCAGACACAGTTGCCTGTGGGGGCACCTTGCATCTGGGAGATATCCTGAAGCATGCGGAAGTTCAGCAGGCAGCCGGCCACTCCGGGCCACCGGGCCCTGGACACGAACGATGCCCTTTCCCCTGAGAAATAAAACTCACCAGGCCAGGTTCCTGATGTCAGTTTGCAGGAGGCACTTGGCACTGTCAAACCAGACACAGTTGCCTGTGGGGGCACCTTGCATCTGGGAGATATCCTGAAGCATGCGGAATTTCAGCAGGCAGCCGGCCAGTCCGGGCCACCGGGCCCTGGACACGAACCATGCCCTTTCCCCTGAGAAACAAAACTCACCAGGCCAGGTTCCTGATGTCAGTTTGCAGGAGGCACTTGGCACTGTCAAACCAGACACAGTTGCCTGTGGGGGCACATTGCATCTGGGAGATATCCTGAAGCATGCGGAATTTCAGCAGGCAGCCGGCCACTCCGGGCCACCGGGCCCTGGACACGAACGATGCCCTTTCCCCTGAGAAACAAAACTCACCAGGCCAGGTTCCTGATGTCAGTTTGCAGGAGGCACTTGGCACTGTCAAACCAGACACAGTTGCCTGTGGGGGCACCTTGCATCTGGGAGATATCCTGAACCATGCGGAATTTCAGCAGGCAGCCGGCCACTCCGGGCCACCGGGCCCTGGACACGAACGATGCCCTTTCCCCTGAGAAATAAAACTCACCAGGCCAGGTTCCTGATGTCAGTTTGCAGGAGGCACTTGGCACTCTCAAACCAGACACAGTTGCCTGTGGGGGCACCTTGCATCTGGGAGATATCCTGAAGCATGCGGAATTTCAGCAGGCAGCCGGCCACTCCGGGCCACCGGGCCCTGGACACGAACGATGCCCTTTCCCCTGAGAAACAAAACTCACCAGGCCAGGTTCCTGATGTCAGTTTGCAGGAGGCACTTGGCACTGTCAAACCAGACACAGTTGCCTGTGGGTGCACCTTGCATCTGGGAGATATCCTGAACCATGCGGAATTTCAGCAGGCAGCCGGCCACTCCGGGCCACCGGGCCCTGGACACGAACGATGCCCTTTCCCCTGAGAAATAAAACTCACCAGGCCAGGTTCCTGATGTCAGTTTGCAGGAGGCACTTGGCACTGTCAAACCAGACACAGTTGCCTGTGGGGGCACCTTGCATCTGGGAGATATCCTGAAGCATGCGGAATTTCAGCAGGCAGCCGGCCACTCCGGGCCACCGGGCCCTGGACACGAACCATGCCCTTTCCCCTGAGAAACAAAACTCACCAGGCCAGGTTCCTGATGTCAGTTTGCAGGAGGCACTTGGCACTGTCAAACCAGACACAGTTGCCTGTGGGGGCACCTTGCATCTGGGAGATATCCTGAAGCATGCGGAATTTCAGCAGGCAGCCGGCCACGCCGGGCCACCGGGCCCTGGACACGAACCATGCCCTTTCCCCTGAGAAACAAAACTCACCAGTCCAGGTTCCTGATGTCAGTTTGCAGGAGGCACTTGGCACTGTCAAACCAGACACAGTTGCCTGTGGGGGCACCTTGCATCTGGGAGATATCCTGAACCATGCGGAAGTTCAGCAGGCAGCCGGCCACTCCGGGCCACCGGGCCCTGGACACGAACGATGGCCTTTCCCCTGAGAAACAAAACTCACCAGGCCAGGTTCCGGATGTCAGTTTGCAGGAGGCACTTGGCACTGTCAAACCAGACACAGTTGCCTGTGGGTGCACCTTGCATCTGGGAGATATCCTGAACCATGCGGAATTTCAGCAGGCAGCCGGCCACTCTGGGCCACCGGGCCCTGGACACGAACGATGCCATTTCCCCTGAGAAACAAAACTCACCAGGCCAGGTTCCTGATGTCAGTTTGCAGGAGGCACTTGGCACTCTCAAACCAGACACAGTTGCCTGTGGGGGCACCTTGCATCTGGGAGATATCCTGAAGCATGCGGAATTTCAGCAGGCAGCCGGCCACTCCGGGCCACCGGGCCCTGGACACGAACGATGCCCTTTCCCCTGAGAAACAAAACTCACCAGGCCAGGTTCCTGATGTCAGTTTGCAGGAGGCACTTGGCACTGTCAAACCAGACACAGTTGCCTGTGGGGGCACCTTGCATCTGGGAGATATCCTGAAGCATGCGGAATTTCAGCAGGCAGCCGGCCACTCCGGGCCACCGGGCCCTGGACACAAACGATGGCCTTTCCCCTGAGAAACAAAACTCACCAGGCCAGGTTCCTGATGTCAGTTTGCAGGAGGCACTTGGCACTCTCAAACCAGACACAGTTGCCTGTGGGGGCACCTTGCATCTGGGAGATATCCTGAAGCATGCGGAATTTCAGCAGGCAGCCGGCCACTCCGGGCCACCGGGCCCTGGACACGAACGATGCCCTTTCCCCTGAGAAACAAAACTCACCAGGCCAGGTTCCTGATGTCAGTTTGCAGGAGGCACTTGGCACTCTCAAACCAGACACAGTTGCCTGTGGGGGCACCTTGCATCTGGGAGATATCCTGAAGCATGCGGAATTTCAGCAGGCAGCCGGCCACTCCGGGCCACCGGGCCCTGGACACGAACGATGGCCTTTCCCCTGAGAAATAAAACTCACCAGGCCAGGTTCCTGATGTCAGTTTGCAGGAGGCACTTGGCACTGTCAAACCAGACACAGTTGCCTGTGGGGGCACCTTGCATCTGGGAGATATCCTGAAGCATGCGGAAGTTCAGCAGGCAGCCGGCCACTCCGGGCCACCGGGCCCTGGACACGAACGATGGCCTTTCCCCTGAGAAACAAAACTCACCAGGCCAGGTTCCTGATGTCAGTTTGCAGGAGGCACTTGGCACTGTCAAACCAGACACAGTTGCCTGTGGGTGCACCTTGCATCTGGGAGATATCCTGAACCATGCGGAATTTCAGCAGGCAGCCGGCCACTCTGGGCCACCGGGCCCTGGACACGAACGATGCCATTTCCCCTGAGAAACAAAACTCACCAGGCCAGGTTCCTGATGTCAGTTTGCAGGAGGCACTTGGCACTCTCAAACCAGACACAGTTGCCTGTGGGGGCACCTTGCATCTGGGAGATATCCTGAAGCATGCGGAATTTCAGCAGGCAGCCGGCCACTCCGGGCCACCGGGCCCTGGACACGAACGATGCCCTTTCCCCTGAGAAACAAAACTCACCAGGCCAGGTTCCTGATGTCAGTTTGCAGGAGGCACTTGGCACTGTCAAACCAGACACAGTTGCCTGTGGGGGCACCTTGCATCTGGGAGATATCCTGAAGCATGCGGAATTTCAGCAGGCAGCCGGCCACTCCGGGCCACCGGGCCCTGGACACAAACGATGGCCTTTCCCCTGAGAAACAAAACTCACCAGGCCAGGTTCCTGATGTCAGTTTGCAGGAGGCACTTGGCACTCTCAAACCAGACACAGTTGCCTGTGGGGGCACCTTGCATCTGGGAGATATCCTGAAGCATGCGGAATTTCAGCAGGCAGCCGGCCACTCCGGGCCACCGGGCCCTGGACACGAACGATGCCCTTTCCCCTGAGAAACAAAACTCACCAGGCCAGGTTCCTGATGTCAGTTTGCAGGAGGCACTTGGCACTCTCAAACCAGACACAGTTGCCTGTGGGGGCACCTTGCATCTGGGAGATATCCTGAAGCATGCGGAATTTCAGCAGGCAGCCGGCCACTCCGGGCCACCGGGCCCTGGACACGAACGATGGCCTTTCCCCTGAGAAACAAAACTCACCAGGCCAGGTTCCTGATGTCAGTTTGCAGGAGGCACTTGGCACTGTCAAACCAGACACAGTTGCCTGTGGGGGCACCTTGCATCTGGGAGATATCCTGAAGCATGCGGAATTTCAGCAGGCAGCCGGCCACTCCGGGCCACCGGGCCCTGGACACGAACGATGCCCTTTCCCCTGAGAAACAAAACTCACCAGGCCAGGTTCCTGATGTCAGTTTGCAGGAGGCACTTGGCACTGTCAAACCAGACACAGTTGCCTGTGGGGGCACCTTGCATCTGGGAGATATCCTGAAGCATGCGGAATTTCAGCAGGCAGCCGGCCACTCCGGGCCACAGGGCCCTGGACACGAACGATGCCCTTTCCCCTGAGAAACAAAACTCACCAGGCCAGGTTTCTGATGTCAGTTTGCAGGAGGCACTTGGCACTGTCAAACCAGACACAGTTGCCTGTGGGGGCACCTTGCATCTGGGAGATATCCTGAAGCATGCGGAATTTCAGCAGGCAGCCGGCCACTCCGGGCCACCGGGCCCTGGACACGAACGATGCCCTTTCCCCTGAGAAACAAAACTCACCAGGCCAGGTTCCTGATGTCAGTTTGCAGGAGGCACTTGGCACTGTCAAACCAGACACAGTTGCCTGTGGGTGCACCTTGCATCTGGGAGATATCCTGAAGCATGCGGAATTTCAGCAGGCAGCCGGCCACTCCGGGCCACCGGGCCCTGGACACGAACGATGCCCTTTCCCCTGAGAAACAAAACTCACCAGGCCAGGTTCCTGATGTCAGTTTGCAGGAGGCACTTGGCACTCTCAAACCAGACACAGTTGCCTGTGGGGGCACCTTGCATCTGGGAGATATCCTGAACCATGCGGAAGTTCAGCAGGCAGCCGGCCACTCCGGGCCACCGGGCCCTGGACACGAACGATGCCCTTTCCCCTGAGAAATAAAACTCACCAGGCCAGGTTCCTGATGTCAGTTTGCAGGAGGCACTTGGCACTCTCAAACCAGACACAGTTGCCTGTGGGGGCACCTTGCATCTGGGAGATATCCTGAAGCATGCGGAATTTCAGCAGGCAGCCGGCCACTCCGGGCCACCGGGCCCTGGACACGAACGATGCCCTTTCCCCTGAGAAACAAAACTCACCAGGCCAGGTTCCTGATGTCAGTTTGCAGGAGGCACTTGGCACTGTCAAACCAGACACAGTTGCCTGTGGGTGCACCTTGCATCTGGGAGATATCCTGAAGCATGCGGAATTTCAGCAGGCAGCCGGCCACTCCGGGCCACCGGGCCCTGGACACGAACGATGCCCTTTCCCCTGAGAAACAAAACTCACCAGGCCAGGTTCCTGATGTCAGTTTGCAGGAGGCACTTGGCACTGTCAAACCAGACACAGTTGCCTGTGGGTGCTCCTTGCATCTGGGAGATATCCTGAAGCATGCGGAATTTCAGCAGGCAGCCGGCCACTCCGGGCCACCGGGCCCTGGACACGAACGATGGCCTTTCCCCTGAGAAACAAAACTCACCAGGCCAGGTTCCTGATGTCAGTTTGCAGGAGGCACTTGGCACTGTCAAACCAGACACAGTTGCCTGTGGGGGCACCTTGCATCTGGGAGATATCCTGAAGCATGCGGAATTTCAGCAGGCAGCCGGCCACTCCGGGCCACCGGGCCCTGGACACGAACGATGCCCTTTCCCCTGAGAAATAAAACTCACCAGGCCAGGTTCCTGATGTCAGTTTGCAGGAGGCACTTGGCACTGTCAAACCAGACACAGTTGCCTGTGGGGGCACCTTGCATCTGGGAGATATCCTGAAGCATGCGGAATTTCAGCAGGCAGCCGGCCACTCCGGGCCACCGGGCCCTGGACACGAACGATGCCCTTTCCCCTGAGAAACAAAACTCACCAGGCCAGGTTCCTGATGTCAGTTTGCAGGAGGCACTTGGCACTGTCAAACCAGACACAGTTGCCTGTGGGGGCACCTTGCATCTGGGAGATATCCTGAACCATGCGGAATTTCAGCAGGCAGCCGGCCACTCCGGGCCACCGGGCCCTGGACACGAACGATGCCCTTTCCCCTGAGAAATAAAACTCACCAGGCCAGGTTCCTGATGTCAGTTTGCAGGAGGCACTTGGCACTCTCAAACCAGACACAGTTGCCTGTGGGGGCACCTTGCATCTGGGAGATATCCTGAAGCATGCGGAATTTCAGCAGGCAGCCGGCCACTCCGGGCCACCGGGCCCTGGACACGAACGATGCCCTTTCCCCTGAGAAACAAAACTCACCAGGCCAGGTTCCTGATGTCAGTTTGCAGGAGGCACTTGGCACTGTCAAACCAGACACAGTTGCCTGTGGGTGCACCTTGCATCTGGGAGATATCCTGAAGCATGCGGAATTTCAGCAGGCAGCCGGCCACTCCGGGCCACCGGGCCCTGGACACGAACGATGCCCTTTCCCCTGAGAAATAAAACTCACCAGGCCAGGTTCCTGATGTCAGTTTGCAGGAGGCACTTGGCACTGTCAAACCAGACACAGTTGCCTGTGGGGGCACCTTGCATCTGGGAGATATCCTGAAGCATGCGGAATTTCAGCAGGCAGCCGGCCACTCCGGGCCACCGGGCCCTGGACACGAACGATGGCCTTTCCCCTGAGAAACAAAACTCACCAGGCCAGGTTCCTGATGTCAGTTTGCAGGAGGCACTTGGCACTGTCAAACCAGACACAGTTGCCTGTGGGGGCACCTTGCATCTGGGAGATATCCTGAAGCATGCGGAATTTCAGCAGGCAGCCGGCCAGTCCGGGCCACCGGGCCCTGGACACGAACGATGCCCTTTCCCCTGAGAAACAAAACTCACCAGGCCAGGTTCCTGATGTCAGTTTGCAGGAGGCACTTGGCACTGTCAAACCAGACACAGTTGCCTGTGGGTGCTCCTTGCATCTGGGAGATATCCTGAAGCATGCGGAAGTTCAGCAGGCAGCCGGCCACTCCGGGCCACCGGGCCCTGGACACGAACGATGGCCTTTCCCCTGAGAAATAAAACTCACCAGGCCAGGTTCCTGATGTCAGTTTGCAGGAGGCACTTGGCACTGTCAAACCAGACACAATTGCCTGTGGGGGCACCTTGCATCTGGGAGATATCCTGAAGCATGCGGAATTTCAGCAGGCAGCCGGCCACTCCGGGCCACCGGGCCCTGGACACGAACGATGCCCTTTCCCCTGAGAAACAAAACTCACCAGGCCAGGTTCCTGATGTCAGTTTGCAGGAGGCACTTGGCACTGTCAAACCAGACACAGTTGCCTGTGGGTGCTCCTTGCATCTGGGAGATATCCTGAAGCATGCGGAATTTCAGCAGGCAGCCGGCCACTCCGGGCCACCGGGCCCTGGACACGAACCATGCCCTTTCCCCTGAGAAACAAAACTCACCAGGCCAGGTTCCTGATGTCAGTTTGCAGGAGGCACTTGGCACTGTCAAACCAGACACAGTTGCCTGTGGGTGCTCCTTGCATCTGGGAGATATCCTGAAGCATGCGGAATTTCAGCAGGCAGCCGGCCACTCCGGGCCACCGGGCCCTGGACACGAACCATGCCATTTCCCCTGAGAAACAAAACTCACCAGGCCAGGTTCCTGATGTCAGTTTGCAGGAGGCACTTGGCACTCTCAAACCAGACACAGTTGCCTGTGGGGGCACCTTGCATCTGGGAGATATCCTGAAGCATGCGGAATTTCAGCAGGCAGCCGGCCACTCCGGGCCACCGGGCCCTGGACACGAACGATGCCCTTTCCCCTGAGAAACAAAACTCACCAGGCCAGGTTCCTGATGTCAGTTTGCAGGAGGCACTTGGCACTGTGAAACCAGACACAGTTGCCTGTGGGTGCACCTTGCATCTGGGAGATATCCTGAAGCATGCGGAATTTCAGCAGGCAGCCGGCCACTCCGGGCCACCGGGCCCTGGACACGAACGATGCCCTTTCCCCTGAGAAATAAAACTCACCAGGCCAGGTTCCTGATGTCAGTTTGCAGGAGGCACTTGGCACTGTCAAACCAGACACAGTTGCCTGTGGGGGCACCTTGCATCTGGGAGATATCCTGAAGCATGCAGAAGTTCAGCAGGCAGCCGGCCACTCCGGGCCACCGGGCCCTGGACACGAACGATGGCCTTTCCCCTGAGAAATAAAACTCACCAGGCCAGGTTCCTGATGTCAGTTTGCAGGAGGCACTTGGCACTGTCAAACCAGACACAGTTGCCTGTGGGGGCACCTTGCATCTGGGAGATATCCTGAAGCATGCGGAATTTCAGCAGGCAGCCGGCCACTCCGGGCCACCGGGCCCTGGACACGAACGATGCCCTTTCCCCTGAGAAATAAAACTCACCAGGCCAGGTTCCTGATGTCAGTTTGCAGGAGGCACTTGGCACTGTCAAACCAGACACAGTTGCCTGTGGGGGCACCTTGCATCTGGGAGATATCCTGAAGCATACGGAATTTCAGCAGGCAGCCGGCCACTCCAGGCCACCGGGCCCTGGACACGAACCATGCCCTTTCCCCTGAGAAACAAAACTCACCAGGCCAGGTTCCTGATGTCAGTTTGCAGGAGGCACTTGGCACTGTCAAACCAGACACAGTTGCCTGTGGGGGCACCTTGCATCTGGGAGATATCCTGAAGCATGCGGAATTTCAGCAGGCAGCCGGCCACTCCGGGCCACCGGGCCCTGGACACGAACCATGCCCTTTCCCCTGAGAAACAAAACTCACCAGGCCAGGTTCCTGATGTCAGTTTGCAGGAGGCACTTGGCACTGTCAAACCAGACACAGTTGCCTGTGGGGGCACCTTGCATCTGGGAGATATCCTGAAGCATGCGGAATTTCAGCAGGCAGCCGGCCAATCCGGGCCACCGGGCCCTGGACACGAACGATGCCCTTTCCCCTGAGAAATAAAACTCACCAGGCCAGGTTCCTGATGTCAGTTTGCAGGAGGCACTTGGCACTCTCAAACCAGACACAGTTGCCTGTGGGGGCACCTTGCATCTGGGAGATATCCTGAAGCATGCGGAATTTCAGCAGGCAGCCGGCCACTCCGGGCCACCGGGCCCTGGACACGAACGATGCCCTTTCCCCTGAGAAACAAAACTCACCAGGCCAGGTTCCTGATGTCAGTTTGCAGGAGGCACTTGGCACTGTCAAACCAGACACAGTTGCCTGTGGGGGCACCTTGCATCTGGGAGATATCCTGAAGCATGCGGAATTTCAGCAGGCAGCCGGCCACTCCGGGCCACCGGGCCCTGGACACAAACGATGGCCTTTCCCCTGAGAAACAAAACTCACCAGGCCAGGTTCCTGATGTCAGTTTGCAGGAGGCACTTGGCACTCTCAAACCAGACACAGTTGCCTGTGGGGGCACCTTGCATCTGGGAGATATCCTGAAGCATGCGGAATTTCAGCAGGCAGCCGGCCACTCCGGGCCACCGGGCCCTGGACACGAACGATGCCCTTTCCCCTGAGAAACAAAACTCACCAGGCCAGGTTCCTGATGTCAGTTTGCAGGAGGCACTTGGCACTCTCAAACCAGACACAGTTGCCTGTGGGGGCACCTTGCATCTGGGAGATATCCTGAAGCATGCAGAATTTCAGCAGGCAGCCGGCCACTCCGGGCCACCGGGCCCTGGACACGAACGATGGCCTTTCCCCTGAGAAACAAAACTCACCAGGCCAGGTTCCTGATGTCAGTTTGCAGGAGGCACTTGGCACTGTCAAACCAGACACAGTTGCCTGTGGGGGCACCTTGCATCTGGGAGATATCCTGAAGCATGCGGAATTTCAGCAGGCAGCCGGCCACTCCGGGCCACCGGGCCCTGGACACGAACGATGCCCTTTCCCCTGAGAAACAAAACTCACCAGGCCAGGTTCCTGATGTCAGTTTGCAGGAGGCACTTGGCACTGTCAAACCAGACACAGTTGCCTGTGGGGGCACCTTGCATCTGGGAGATATCCTGAAGCATGCGGAATTTCAGCAGGCAGCCGGCCACTCCGGGCCACAGGGCCCTGGACACGAACGATGCCCTTTCCCCTGAGAAACAAAACTCACCAGGCCAGGTTTCTGATGTCAGTTTGCAGGAGGCACTTGGCACTGTCAAACCAGACACAGTTGCCTGTGGGGGCACCTTGCATCTGGGAGATATCCTGAAGCATGCGGAATTTCAGCAGGCAGCCGGCCACTCCGGGCCACCGGGCCCTGGACACGAACGATGCCCTTTCCCCTGAGAAACAAAACTCACCAGGCCAGGTTCCTGATGTCAGTTTGCAGGAGGCACTTGGCACTGTCAAACCAGACACAGTTGCCTGTGGGTGCACCTTGCATCTGGGAGATATCCTGAAGCATGCGGAATTTCAGCAGGCAGCCGGCCACTCCGGGCCACCGGGCCCTGGACACGAACGATGCCCTTTCCCCTGAGAAACAAAACTCACCAGGCCAGGTTCCTGATGTCAGTTTGCAGGAGGCACTTGGCACTCTCAAACCAGACACAGTTGCCTGTGGGGGCACCTTGCATCTGGGAGATATCCTGAACCATGCGGAAGTTCAGCAGGCAGCCGGCCACTCCGGGCCACCGGGCCCTGGACACGAACGATGCCCTTTCCCCTGAGAAATAAAACTCACCAGGCCAGGTTCCTGATGTCAGTTTGCAGGAGGCACTTGGCACTCTCAAACCAGACACAGTTGCCTGTGGGGGCACCTTGCATCTGGGAGATATCCTGAAGCATGCGGAATTTCAGCAGGCAGCCGGCCACTCCGGGCCACCGGGCCCTGGACACGAACGATGCCCTTTCCCCTGAGAAACAAAACTCACCAGGCCAGGTTCCTGATGTCAGTTTGCAGGAGGCACTTGGCACTGTCAAACCAGACACAGTTGCCTGTGGGTGCACCTTGCATCTGGGAGATATCCTGAAGCATGCGGAATTTCAGCAGGCAGCCGGCCACTCCGGGCCACCGGGCCCTGGACACGAACGATGCCCTTTCCCCTGAGAAACAAAACTCACCAGGCCAGGTTCCTGATGTCAGTTTGCAGGAGGCACTTGGCACTGTCAAACCAGACACAGTTGCCTGTGGGTGCTCCTTGCATCTGGGAGATATCCTGAAGCATGCGGAATTTCAGCAGGCAGCCGGCCACTCCGGGCCACCGGGCCCTGGACACGAACGATGGCCTTTCCCCTGAGAAACAAAACTCACCAGGCCAGGTTCCTGATGTCAGTTTGCAGGAGGCACTTGGCACTGTCAAACCAGACACAGTTGCCTGTGGGGGCACCTTGCATCTGGGAGATATCCTGAAGCATGCGGAATTTCAGCAGGCAGCCGGCCACTCCGGGCCACCGGGCCCTGGACACGAACGATGCCCTTTCCCCTGAGAAATAAAACTCACCAGGCCAGGTTCCTGATGTCAGTTTGCAGGAGGCACTTGGCACTGTCAAACCAGACACAGTTGCCTGTGGGGGCACCTTGCATCTGGGAGATATCCTGAAGCATGCGGAATTTCAGCAGGCAGCCGGCCACTCCGGGCCACCGGGCCCTGGACACGAACGATGCCCTTTCCCCTGAGAAACAAAACTCACCAGGCCAGGTTCCTGATGTCAGTTTGCAGGAGGCACTTGGCACTGTCAAACCAGACACAGTTGCCTGTGGGGGCACCTTGCATCTGGGAGATATCCTGAACCATGCGGAATTTCAGCAGGCAGCCGGCCACTCCGGGCCACCGGGCCCTGGACACGAACGATGCCCTTTCCCCTGAGAAATAAAACTCACCAGGCCAGGTTCCTGATGTCAGTTTGCAGGAGGCACTTGGCACTCTCAAACCAGACACAGTTGCCTGTGGGGGCACCTTGCATCTGGGAGATATCCTGAAGCATGCGGAATTTCAGCAGGCAGCCGGCCACTCCGGGCCACCGGGCCCTGGACACGAACGATGCCCTTTCCCCTGAGAAACAAAACTCACCAGGCCAGGTTCCTGATGTCAGTTTGCAGGAGGCACTTGGCACTGTCAAACCAGACACAGTTGCCTGTGGGTGCACCTTGCATCTGGGAGATATCCTGAAGCATGCGGAATTTCAGCAGGCAGCCGGCCACTCCGGGCCACCGGGCCCTGGACACGAACGATGCCCTTTCCCCTGAGAAATAAAACTCACCAGGCCAGGTTCCTGATGTCAGTTTGCAGGAGGCACTTGGCACTGTCAAACCAGACACAGTTGCCTGTGGGGGCACCTTGCATCTGGGAGATATCCTGAAGCATGCGGAATTTCAGCAGGCAGCCGGCCACTCCGGGCCACCGGGCCCTGGACACGAACGATGGCCTTTCCCCTGAGAAACAAAACTCACCAGGCCAGGTTCCTGATGTCAGTTTGCAGGAGGCACTTGGCACTGTCAAACCAGACACAGTTGCCTGTGGGGGCACCTTGCATCTGGGAGATATCCTGAAGCATGCGGAATTTCAGCAGGCAGCCGGCCAGTCCGGGCCACCGGGCCCTGGACACGAACGATGCCCTTTCCCCTGAGAAACAAAACTCACCAGGCCAGGTTCCTGATGTCAGTTTGCAGGAGGCACTTGGCACTGTCAAACCAGACACAGTTGCCTGTGGGTGCTCCTTGCATCTGGGAGATATCCTGAAGCATGCGGAAGTTCAGCAGGCAGCCGGCCACTCCGGGCCACCGGGCCCTGGACACGAACGATGGCCTTTCCCCTGAGAAATAAAACTCACCAGGCCAGGTTCCTGATGTCAGTTTGCAGGAGGCACTTGGCACTGTCAAACCAGACACAATTGCCTGTGGGGGCACCTTGCATCTGGGAGATATCCTGAAGCATGCGGAATTTCAGCAGGCAGCCGGCCACTCCGGGCCACCGGGCCCTGGACACGAACGATGCCCTTTCCCCTGAGAAACAAAACTCACCAGGCCAGGTTCCTGATGTCAGTTTGCAGGAGGCACTTGGCACTGTCAAACCAGACACAGTTGCCTGTGGGTGCTCCTTGCATCTGGGAGATATCCTGAAGCATGCGGAATTTCAGCAGGCAGCCGGCCACTCCGGGCCACCGGGCCCTGGACACGAACCATGCCCTTTCCCCTGAGAAACAAAACTCACCAGGCCAGGTTCCTGATGTCAGTTTGCAGGAGGCACTTGGCACTGTCAAACCAGACACAGTTGCCTGTGGGTGCTCCTTGCATCTGGGAGATATCCTGAAGCATGCGGAATTTCAGCAGGCAGCCGGCCACTCCGGGCCACCGGGCCCTGGACACGAACCATGCCATTTCCCCTGAGAAACAAAACTCACCAGGCCAGGTTCCTGATGTCAGTTTGCAGGAGGCACTTGGCACTCTCAAACCAGACACAGTTGCCTGTGGGGGCACCTTGCATCTGGGAGATATCCTGAAGCATGCGGAATTTCAGCAGGCAGCCGGCCACTCCGGGCCACCGGGCCCTGGACACGAACGATGCCCTTTCCCCTGAGAAACAAAACTCACCAGGCCAGGTTCCTGATGTCAGTTTGCAGGAGGCACTTGGCACTGTGAAACCAGACACAGTTGCCTGTGGGTGCACCTTGCATCTGGGAGATATCCTGAAGCATGCGGAATTTCAGCAGGCAGCCGGCCACTCCGGGCCACCGGGCCCTGGACACGAACGATGCCCTTTCCCCTGAGAAATAAAACTCACCAGGCCAGGTTCCTGATGTCAGTTTGCAGGAGGCACTTGGCACTGTCAAACCAGACACAGTTGCCTGTGGGGGCACCTTGCATCTGGGAGATATCCTGAAGCATGCAGAAGTTCAGCAGGCAGCCGGCCACTCCGGGCCACCGGGCCCTGGACACGAACGATGGCCTTTCCCCTGAGAAATAAAACTCACCAGGCCAGGTTCCTGATGTCAGTTTGCAGGAGGCACTTGGCACTGTCAAACCAGACACAGTTGCCTGTGGGGGCACCTTGCATCTGGGAGATATCCTGAAGCATGCGGAATTTCAGCAGGCAGCCGGCCACTCCGGGCCACCGGGCCCTGGACACGAACGATGCCCTTTCCCCTGAGAAATAAAACTCACCAGGCCAGGTTCCTGATGTCAGTTTGCAGGAGGCACTTGGCACTGTCAAACCAGACACAGTTGCCTGTGGGGGCACCTTGCATCTGGGAGATATCCTGAAGCATACGGAATTTCAGCAGGCAGCCGGCCACTCCAGGCCACCGGGCCCTGGACACGAACCATGCCCTTTCCCCTGAGAAACAAAACTCACCAGGCCAGGTTCCTGATGTCAGTTTGCAGGAGGCACTTGGCACTGTCAAACCAGACACAGTTGCCTGTGGGGGCACCTTGCATCTGGGAGATATCCTGAAGCATGCGGAATTTCAGCAGGCAGCCGGCCACTCCGGGCCACCGGGCCCTGGACACGAACCATGCCCTTTCCCCTGAGAAACAAAACTCACCAGGCCAGGTTCCTGATGTCAGTTTGCAGGAGGCACTTGGCACTGTCAAACCAGACACAGTTGCCTGTGGGGGCACCTTGCATCTGGGAGATATCCTGAAGCATGCGGAATTTCAGCAGGCAGCCGGCCAATCCGGGCCACCGGGCCCTGGACACGAACGATGCCCTTTCCCCTGAGAAATAAAACTCACCAGGCCAGGTTCCTGATGTCAGTTTGCAGGAGGCACTTGGCACTCTCAAACCAGACACAGTTGCCTGTGGGGGCACCTTGCATCTGGGAGATATCCTGAAGCATGCGGAATTTCAGCAGGCAGCCGGCCACTCCGGGCCACCAGGCCCTGGACACGAACCATGCCCTTTCCCCTGAGAAACAAAACTCACCAGGCCAGGTTCTTGATGTCAGTTTGCAGGAGGCACTTGGCGCTCTCAAACCAGACACAGTTGCCTGTGGGGGCACCTTGCATCTGGGAGATATCCTGAAGCATGCGGAATTTCAGCAGGCAGCCGGCCACTCCGGGCCACCGGGCCCTGGACACGAACGATGCCCTTTCCCCTGAGAAACAAAACTCACCAGGCCAGGTTCCTGATGTCAGTTTGCAGGAGGCACTTGGCACTGTCAAACCAGACACAGTTGCCTGTGGGGGCACCTTGCATCTGGGAGATATCCTGAAGCATGCGGAATTTCAGCAGGCAGCCGGCCACTCCGGGCCACCGGGCCCTGGACACGAACCATGGCCTTTCCCCTGAGAAACAAAACTCACCAGGCCAGGTTCCTGATGTCAGTTTGCAGGAGGCACTTGGCACTGTCAAACCAGACACAGTTGCCTGTGGGGGCACCTTGCATCTGGGAGATATCCTGAAGCATGCGGAATTTCAGCAGGCAGCCGGCCACTCCGGGCCACCGGGCCCTGGACACAAACGATGGCCTTTCCCCTGAGAAACAAAACTCACCAGGCCAGGTTCCTGATGTCAGTTTGCAGGAGGCACTTGGCACTGTCAAACCAGACACAGTTGCCTGTGGGGGCACCTTGCATCTGGGAGATATCCTGAAGCATGCGGAATTTCAGCAGGCAGCCGGCCACTCCGGGCCACCGGGCCCTGGACACGAACCATGCCCTTTCCCCTGAGAAACAAAACTCACCAGGCCAGGTTCCTGATGTCAGTTTGCAGGAGGCACTTGGCACTCTCAAACCAGACACAGTTGCCTGTGGGTGCTCCTTGCATCTGGGAGATATCCTGAAGCATGCGGAATTTCAGCAGGCAGCCGGCCACTCCGGGCCACCGGGCCCTGGACACGAACGATGGCCTTTCCCCTGAGAAATAAAACTCACCAGGCCAGGTTCCTGATGTCAGTTTGCAGGAGGCACTTGGCACTGTCAAACCAGACACAGTTGCCTGTGGGGGCACCTTGCATCTGGGAGATATCCTGAAGCATGCGGAATTTCAGCAGGCAGCCGGCCACTCTGGGCCACCGGGCCCTGGACACGAACCATGGCCTTTCCCCTGAGAAATAAAACTCACCAGGCCAGGTTCCTGATGTCAGTTTGCAGGAGGCACTTGGCACTGTCAAACCAGACACAGTTGCCTGTGGGGGCACCTTGCATCTGGGAGATATCCTGAAGCATGCGGAATTTCAGCAGGCAGCCGGCCACTCCGGGCCACCGGGCCCTGGACACAAACGATGCCCTTTCCCCTGAGAAACAAAACTCACCAGGCCAGGTTCCTGATGTCAGTTTGCAGGAGGCACTTGGCACTGTCAAACCAGACACAGTTGCCTGTGGGTGCTCCTTGCATCTGGGAGATATCCTGAAGCATGCGGAAGTTCAGCAGGCAGCCGGCCACTCCGGGCCACCGGGCCCTGGACACGAACGATGGCCTTTCCCCTGAGAAATAAAACTCACCAGGCCAGGTTCCTGATGTCAGTTTGCAGGAGGCACTTGGCACTGTCAAACCAGACACAGTTGCCTGTGGGGGCACCTTGCATCTGGGAGATATCCTGAAGCATGCGGAATTTCAGCAGGCAGCCGGCCACTCCGGGCCACCGGGCCCTGGACACGAACGATGGCCTTTCCCCTGAGAAATAAAACTCACCAGGCCAGGTTCCTGATGTCAGTTTGCAGGAGGCACTTGGCACTGTCAAACCAGACACAGTTGCCTGTGGGGGCACCTTGCATCTGGGAGATATCCTGAAGCATGCGGAATTTCAGCAGGCAGCCGGCCAGTCCGGGCCACCGGGCCCTGGACACGAACGATGCCCTTTCCCCTGAGAAACAAAACTCACCAGGCCAGGTTCCTGATGTCAGTTTGCAGGAGGCACTTGGCACTGTCAAACCAGACACAGTTGCCTGTGGGGGCACCTTGCATCTGGGAGATATCCTGAAGCATGCGGAATTTCAGCAGGCAGCCGGCCACTCCGGGCCACAGGGCCCTGGACACGAACGATGGCCTTTCCCCTGAGAAACAAAACTCACCAGGCCAGGTTCCTGATGTCAGTTTGCAGGAGGCACTTGGCACTGTCAAACCAGACACAGTTGCCTGTGGGGGCACCTTGCATCTGGGAGATATCCTGAAGCATGCGGAATTTCAGCAGGCAGCCGGCCACTCCGGGCCACCGGGCCCTGGACACGAACGATGCCCTTTCCCCTGAGAAACAAAACTCACCAGGCCAGGTTCCTGATGTCAGTTTGCAGGAGGCACTTGGCACTGTCAAACCAGACACAGTTGCCTGTGGGTGCACCTTGCATCTGGGAGATATCCTGAAGCATGCGGAATTTCAGCAGGCAGCCGGCCACTCCGGGCCACCGGGCCCTGGACACGAACCATGCCCTTTCCCCTGAGAAACAAAACTCACCAGGCCAGGTTCCTGATGTCAGTTTGCAGGAGGCACTTGGCACTGTCAAACCAGACACAGTTGCCTGTGGGTGCTCCTTGCATCTGGGAGATATCCTGAAGCATGCGGAATTTCAGCAGGCAGCCGGCCACTCCGGGCCACCGGGCCCTGGACACGAACCATGCCATTTCCCCTGAGAAACAAAACTCACCAGGCCAGGTTCCTGATGTCAGTTTGCAGGAGGCACTTGGCACTGTCAAACCAGACACAGTTGCCTGTGGGGGCACCTTGCATCTGGGAGATATCCTGAAGCATGCGGAATTTCAGCAGGCAGCCGGCCAGTCCGGGCCACCGGGCCCTGGACACGAACGATGCCCTTTCCCCTGAGAAACAAAACTCACCAGGCCAGGTTCCTGATGTCAGTTTGCAGGAGGCACTTGGCACTGTGAAACCAGACACAGTTGCCTGTGGGTGCACCTTGCATCTGGGAGATATCCTGAAGCATGCGGAATTTCAGCAGGCAGCCGGCCACTCCGGGCCACCGGGCCCTGGACACGAACGATGCCCTTTCCCCTGAGAAATAAAACTCACCAGGCCAGGTTCCTGATGTCAGTTTGCAGGAGGCACTTGGCACTGTCAAACCAGACACAGTTGCCTGTGGGGGCACCTTGCATCTGGGAGATATCCTGAAGCATGCAGAAGTTCAGCAGGCAGCCGGCCACTCCGGGCCACCGGGCCCTGGACACGAACGATGGCCTTTCCCCTGAGAAATAAAACTCACCAGGCCAGGTTCCTGATGTCAGTTTGCAGGAGGCACTTGGCACTGTCAAACCAGACACAGTTGCCTGTGGGGGCACCTTGCATCTGGGAGATATCCTGAAGCATGCGGAATTTCAGCAGGCAGCCGGCCACTCCGGGCCACCGGGCCCTGGACACGAACGATGCCCTTTCCCCTGAGAAATAAAACTCACCAGGCCAGGTTCCTGATGTCAGTTTGCAGGAGGCACTTGGCACTGTCAAACCAGACACAGTTGCCTGTGGGGGCACCTTGCATCTGGGAGATATCCTGAAGCATACGGAATTTCAGCAGGCAGCCGGCCACTCCAGGCCACCGGGCCCTGGACACGAACCATGCCCTTTCCCCTGAGAAACAAAACTCACCAGGCCAGGTTCCTGATGTCAGTTTGCAGGAGGCACTTGGCACTGTCAAACCAGACACAGTTGCCTGTGGGGGCACCTTGCATCTGGGAGATATCCTGAAGCATGCGGAATTTCAGCAGGCAGCCGGCCACTCCGGGCCACCGGGCCCTGGACACGAACCATGCCCTTTCCCCTGAGAAACAAAACTCACCAGGCCAGGTTCCTGATGTCAGTTTGCAGGAGGCACTTGGCACTGTCAAACCAGACACAGTTGCCTGTGGGGGCACCTTGCATCTGGGAGATATCCTGAAGCATGCGGAATTTCAGCAGGCAGCCGGCCAATCCGGGCCACCGGGCCCTGGACACGAACGATGCCCTTTCCCCTGAGAAATAAAACTCACCAGGCCAGGTTCCTGATGTCAGTTTGCAGGAGGCACTTGGCACTCTCAAACCAGACACAGTTGCCTGTGGGGGCACCTTGCATCTGGGAGATATCCTGAAGCATGCGGAATTTCAGCAGGCAGCCGGCCACTCCGGGCCACCAGGCCCTGGACACGAACCATGCCCTTTCCCCTGAGAAACAAAACTCACCAGGCCAGGTTCTTGATGTCAGTTTGCAGGAGGCACTTGGCGCTCTCAAACCAGACACAGTTGCCTGTGGGGGCACCTTGCATCTGGGAGATATCCTGAAGCATGCGGAATTTCAGCAGGCAGCCGGCCACTCCGGGCCACCGGGCCCTGGACACGAACGATGCCCTTTCCCCTGAGAAACAAAACTCACCAGGCCAGGTTCCTGATGTCAGTTTGCAGGAGGCACTTGGCACTGTCAAACCAGACACAGTTGCCTGTGGGGGCACCTTGCATCTGGGAGATATCCTGAAGCATGCGGAATTTCAGCAGGCAGCCGGCCACTCCGGGCCACCGGGCCCTGGACACGAACCATGGCCTTTCCCCTGAGAAACAAAACTCACCAGGCCAGGTTCCTGATGTCAGTTTGCAGGAGGCACTTGGCACTGTCAAACCAGACACAGTTGCCTGTGGGGGCACCTTGCATCTGGGAGATATCCTGAAGCATGCGGAATTTCAGCAGGCAGCCGGCCACTCCGGGCCACCGGGCCCTGGACACAAACGATGGCCTTTCCCCTGAGAAACAAAACTCACCAGGCCAGGTTCCTGATGTCAGTTTGCAGGAGGCACTTGGCACTGTCAAACCAGACACAGTTGCCTGTGGGGGCACCTTGCATCTGGGAGATATCCTGAAGCATGCGGAATTTCAGCAGGCAGCCGGCCACTCCGGGCCACCGGGCCCTGGACACGAACCATGCCCTTTCCCCTGAGAAACAAAACTCACCAGGCCAGGTTCCTGATGTCAGTTTGCAGGAGGCACTTGGCACTCTCAAACCAGACACAGTTGCCTGTGGGTGCTCCTTGCATCTGGGAGATATCCTGAAGCATGCGGAATTTCAGCAGGCAGCCGGCCACTCCGGGCCACCGGGCCCTGGACACGAACGATGGCCTTTCCCCTGAGAAATAAAACTCACCAGGCCAGGTTCCTGATGTCAGTTTGCAGGAGGCACTTGGCACTGTCAAACCAGACACAGTTGCCTGTGGGGGCACCTTGCATCTGGGAGATATCCTGAAGCATGCGGAATTTCAGCAGGCAGCCGGCCACTCTGGGCCACCGGGCCCTGGACACGAACCATGGCCTTTCCCCTGAGAAATAAAACTCACCAGGCCAGGTTCCTGATGTCAGTTTGCAGGAGGCACTTGGCACTGTCAAACCAGACACAGTTGCCTGTGGGGGCACCTTGCATCTGGGAGATATCCTGAAGCATGCGGAATTTCAGCAGGCAGCCGGCCACTCCGGGCCACCGGGCCCTGGACACAAACGATGCCCTTTCCCCTGAGAAACAAAACTCACCAGGCCAGGTTCCTGATGTCAGTTTGCAGGAGGCACTTGGCACTGTCAAACCAGACACAGTTGCCTGTGGGTGCTCCTTGCATCTGGGAGATATCCTGAAGCATGCGGAAGTTCAGCAGGCAGCCGGCCACTCCGGGCCACCGGGCCCTGGACACGAACGATGGCCTTTCCCCTGAGAAATAAAACTCACCAGGCCAGGTTCCTGATGTCAGTTTGCAGGAGGCACTTGGCACTGTCAAACCAGACACAGTTGCCTGTGGGGGCACCTTGCATCTGGGAGATATCCTGAAGCATGCGGAATTTCAGCAGGCAGCCGGCCACTCCGGGCCACCGGGCCCTGGACACGAACGATGGCCTTTCCCCTGAGAAATAAAACTCACCAGGCCAGGTTCCTGATGTCAGTTTGCAGGAGGCACTTGGCACTGTCAAACCAGACACAGTTGCCTGTGGGGGCACCTTGCATCTGGGAGATATCCTGAAGCATGCGGAATTTCAGCAGGCAGCCGGCCAGTCCGGGCCACCGGGCCCTGGACACGAACGATGCCCTTTCCCCTGAGAAACAAAACTCACCAGGCCAGGTTCCTGATGTCAGTTTGCAGGAGGCACTTGGCACTGTCAAACCAGACACAGTTGCCTGTGGGGGCACCTTGCATCTGGGAGATATCCTGAAGCATGCGGAATTTCAGCAGGCAGCCGGCCACTCCGGGCCACAGGGCCCTGGACACGAACGATGGCCTTTCCCCTGAGAAACAAAACTCACCAGGCCAGGTTCCTGATGTCAGTTTGCAGGAGGCACTTGGCACTGTCAAACCAGACACAGTTGCCTGTGGGGGCACCTTGCATCTGGGAGATATCCTGAAGCATGCGGAATTTCAGCAGGCAGCCGGCCACTCCGGGCCACCGGGCCCTGGACACGAACGATGCCCTTTCCCCTGAGAAACAAAACTCACCAGGCCAGGTTCCTGATGTCAGTTTGCAGGAGGCACTTGGCACTGTCAAACCAGACACAGTTGCCTGTGGGTGCACCTTGCATCTGGGAGATATCCTGAAGCATGCGGAATTTCAGCAGGCAGCCGGCCACTCCGGGCCACCGGGCCCTGGACACGAACGATGCCCTTTCCCCTGAGAAACAAAACTCACCAGGCCAGGTTCCTGATGTCAGTTTGCAGGAGGCACTTGGCACTGTCAAACCAGACACAGTTGCCTGTGGGGGCACCTTGCATCTGGGAGATATCCTGAACCATGCGGAAGTTCAGCAGGCAGCCGGCCACTCCGGGCCACCGGGCCCTGGACACGAACGATGCCCTTTCCCCTGAGAAATAAAACTCACCAGGCCAGGTTCCTGATGTCAGTTTGCAGGAGGCACTTGGCACTGTCAAACCAGACACAGTTGCCTGTGGGGGCACCTTGCATCTGGGAGATATCCTGAAGCATGCGGAATTTCAGCAGGCAGCCGGCCAGTCCGGGCCACCGGGCCCTGGACACGAACCATGCCCTTTCCCCTGAGAAACAAAACTCACCAGGCCAGGTTCCTGATGTCAGTTTGCAGGAGGCACTTGGCACTGTCAAACCAGACACAGTTGCCTGTGGGGGCACCTTGCATCTGGGAGATATCCTGAAGCATGCGGAATTTCAGCAGGCAGCCGGCCACTCCGGGCCACCGGGCCCTGGACACGAACCATGCCCTTTCCCCTGAGAAACAAAACTCACCAGGCCAGGTTCCTGATGTCAGTTTGCAGGAGGCACTTGGCACTGTCAAACCAGACACAGTTGCCTGTGGGGGCACCTTGCATCTGGGAGATATCCTGAAGCATGCGGAATTTCAGCAGGCAGCCGGCCACTCCGGGCCACCGGGCCCTGGACACGAACGATGCCCTTTCCCCTGAGAAATAAAACTCACCAGGCCAGGTTCCTGATGTCAGTTTGCAGGAGGCACTTGGCACTCTCAAACCAGACACAGTTGCCTGTGGGGGCACCTTGCATCTGGGAGATATCCTGAAGCATGCGGAATTTCAGCAGGCAGCCGGCCACTCCGGGCCACCGGGCCCTGGACACGAACGATGCCCTTTCCCCTGAGAAACAAAACTCACCAGGCCAGGTTCCTGATGTCAGTTTGCAGGAGGCACTTGGCACTGTCAAACCAGACACAGTTGCCTGTGGGTGCACCTTGCATCTGGGAGATATCCTGAACCATGCGGAATTTCAGCAGGCAGCCGGCCACTCCGGGCCACCGGGCCCTGGACACGAACGATGCCCTTTCCCCTGAGAAATAAAACTCACCAGGCCAGGTTCCTGATGTCAGTTTGCAGGAGGCACTTGGCACTGTCAAACCAGACACAGTTGCCTGTGGGGGCACCTTGCATCTGGGAGATATCCTGAAGCATGCGGAATTTCAGCAGGCAGCCGGCCACTCCGGGCCACCGGGCCCTGGACACGAACCATGCCCTTTCCCCTGAGAAACAAAACTCACCAGGCCAGGTTCCTGATGTCAGTTTGCAGGAGGCACTTGGCACTGTCAAACCAGACACAGTTGCCTGTGGGGGCACCTTGCATCTGGGAGATATCCTGAAGCATGCGGAATTTCAGCAGGCAGCCGGCCACGCCGGGCCACCGGGCCCTGGACACGAACGATGCCCTTTCCCCTGAGAAACAAAACTCACCAGTCCAGGTTCCTGATGTCAGTTTGCAGGAGGCACTTGGCACTGTCAAACCAGACACAGTTGCCTGTGGGGGCACCTTGCATCTGGGAGATATCCTGAAGCATGCGGAAGTTCAGCAGGCAGCCGGCCACTCCGGGCCACCGGGCCCTGGACATGAACGATGGCCTTTCCCCTGAGAAACAAAACTCACCAGGCCAGGTTCCTGATGTCAGTTTGCAGGAGGCACTTGGCACTGTCAAACCAGACACAGTTGCCTGTGGGTGCACCTTGCATCTGGGAGATATCCTGAACCATGCGGAATTTCAGCAGGCAGCCGGCCACTCTGGGCCACCGGGCCCTGGACAAGAACGATGCCCTTTCCCCTGAGAAATAAAACTCACCAGGCTAGGTTCTTGATGTCAGTTTGCAGGAGGCACTTGGCGCTCTCAAACCAGACACAGTTGCCTGTGGGGGCACCTTGCATCTGGGAGATATCCTGAAGCATGCGGAATTTCAGCAGGCAGCCGGCCACTCCGGGCCACCGGGCCCTGGACACGAAGGATGCCCTTTCCCCTGAGAAACAAAACTCACCAGGCCAGGTTCCTGATGTCAGTTTGCAGGAGGCACTTGGCACTGTCAAACCAGACACAGTTGCCTGTGGGGGCACCTTGCATCTGGGAGATATCCTGAAGCATGCGGAATTTCAGCAGGCAGCCGGCCACTCCGGGCCACCAGGCCCTGGACACGAACCATGCCCTTTCCCCTGAGAAACAAAACTCACCAGGCCAGGTTCTTGATGTCAGTTTGCAGGAGGCACTTGGCGCTCTCAAACCAGACACAGTTGCCTGTGGGGGCACCTTGCATCTGGGAGATATCCTGAAGCATGCGGAATTTCAGCAGGCAGCCGGCCACTCCGGGCCACCGGGCCCTGGACACGAACGATGCCCTTTCCCCTGAGAAACAAAACTCACCAGGCTAGGTTCTTGATGTCAGTTTGCAGGAGGCACTTGGCACTGTCAAACCAGACACAGTTGCCTGTGGGGGCACCTTGCATCTGGGAGATATCCTGAAGCATGCGGAATTTCAGCAGGCAGCCGGCCACTCCGGGCCACCGGGCCCTGGACACGAACCATGGCCTTTCCCCTGAGAAACAAAACTCACCAGGCCAGGTTCCTGATGTCAGTTTGCAGGAGGCACTTGGCACTGTCAAACCAGACACAGTTGCCTGTGGGGGCACCTTGCATCTGGGAGATATCCTGAAGCATGCGGAATTTCAGCAGGCAGCCGGCCACTCCGGGCCACCGGGCCCTGGACACAAACGATGGCCTTTCCCCTGAGAAACAAAACTCACCAGGCCAGGTTCCTGATGTCAGTTTGCAGGAGGCACTTGGCACTGTCAAACCAGACACAGTTGCCTGTGGGGGCACCTTGCATCTGGGAGATATCCTGAAGCATGCGGAATTTCAGCAGGCAGCCGGCCACTCCGGGCCACCGGGCCCTGGACACGAACGATGCCCTTTCCCCTGAGAAACAAAACTCACCAGGCCAGGTTCCTGATGTCAGTTTGCAGGAGGCACTTGGCACTCTCAAACCAGACACAGTTGCCTGTGGGTGCTCCTTGCATCTGGGAGATATCCTGAAGCATGCGGAATTTCAGCAGGCAGCCGGCCACTCCGGGCCACCGGGCCCTGGACACGAACGATGGCCTTTCCCCTGAGAAATAAAACTCACCAGGCCAGGTTCCTGATGTCAGTTTGCAGGAGGCACTTGGCACTGTCAAACCAGACACAGTTGCCTGTGGGGGCACCTTGCATCTGGGAGATATCCTGAAGCATGCGGAATTTCAGCAGGCAGCCGGCCACTCTGGGCCACCGGGCCCTGGACACGAACCATGGCCTTTCCCCTGAGAAATAAAACTCACCAGGCCAGGTTCCTGATGTCAGTTTGCAGGAGGCACTTGGCACTGTCAAACCAGACACAGTTGCCTGTGGGGGCACCTTGCATCTGGGAGATATCCTGAAGCATGCGGAATTTCAGCAGGCAGCCGGCCACTCCGGGCCACCGGGCCCTGGACACAAACGATGCCCTTTCCCCTGAGAAACAAAACTCACCAGGCCAGGTTCCTGATGTCAGTTTGCAGGAGGCACTTGGCACTGTCAAACCAGACACAGTTGCCTGTGGGTGCTCCTTGCATCTGGGAGATATCCTGAAGCATGCGGAAGTTCAGCAGGCAGCCGGCCACTCCGGGCCACCGGGCCCTGGACACGAACGATGGCCTTTCCCCTGAGAAATAAAACTCACCAGGCCAGGTTCCTGATGTCAGTTTGCAGGAGGCACTTGGCACTGTCAAACCAGACACAGTTGCCTGTGGGGGCACCTTGCATCTGGGAGATATCCTGAAGCATGCGGAATTTCAGCAGGCAGCCGGCCACTCCGGGCCACCGGGCCCTGGACACGAACGATGGCCTTTCCCCTGAGAAATAAAACTCACCAGGCCAGGTTCCTGATGTCAGTTTGCAGGAGGCACTTGGCACTGTCAAACCAGACACAGTTGCCTGTGGGGGCACCTTGCATCTGGGAGATATCCTGAAGCATGCGGAATTTCAGCAGGCAGCCGGCCAGTCCGGGCCACCGGGCCCTGGACACGAACGATGCCCTTTCCCCTGAGAAACAAAACTCACCAGGCCAGGTTCCTGATGTCAGTTTGCAGGAGGCACTTGGCACTGTCAAACCAGACACAGTTGCCTGTGGGGGCACCTTGCATCTGGGAGATATCCTGAAGCATGCGGAATTTCAGCAGGCAGCCGGCCACTCCGGGCCACAGGGCCCTGGACACGAACGATGGCCTTTCCCCTGAGAAACAAAACTCACCAGGCCAGGTTCCTGATGTCAGTTTGCAGGAGGCACTTGGCACTGTCAAACCAGACACAGTTGCCTGTGGGGGCACCTTGCATCTGGGAGATATCCTGAAGCATGCGGAATTTCAGCAGGCAGCCGGCCACTCCGGGCCACCGGGCCCTGGACACGAACGATGCCCTTTCCCCTGAGAAACAAAACTCACCAGGCCAGGTTCCTGATGTCAGTTTGCAGGAGGCACTTGGCACTGTCAAACCAGACACAGTTGCCTGTGGGTGCACCTTGCATCTGGGAGATATCCTGAAGCATGCGGAATTTCAGCAGGCAGCCGGCCACTCCGGGCCACCGGGCCCTGGACACGAACGATGCCCTTTCCCCTGAGAAACAAAACTCACCAGGCCAGGTTCCTGATGTCAGTTTGCAGGAGGCACTTGGCACTGTCAAACCAGACACAGTTGCCTGTGGGGGCACCTTGCATCTGGGAGATATCCTGAACCATGCGGAAGTTCAGCAGGCAGCCGGCCACTCCGGGCCACCGGGCCCTGGACACGAACGATGCCCTTTCCCCTGAGAAATAAAACTCACCAGGCCAGGTTCCTGATGTCAGTTTGCAGGAGGCACTTGGCACTGTCAAACCAGACACAGTTGCCTGTGGGGGCACCTTGCATCTGGGAGATATCCTGAAGCATGCGGAATTTCAGCAGGCAGCCGGCCAGTCCGGGCCACCGGGCCCTGGACACGAACCATGCCCTTTCCCCTGAGAAACAAAACTCACCAGGCCAGGTTCCTGATGTCAGTTTGCAGGAGGCACTTGGCACTGTCAAACCAGACACAGTTGCCTGTGGGGGCACCTTGCATCTGGGAGATATCCTGAAGCATGCGGAATTTCAGCAGGCAGCCGGCCACTCCGGGCCACCGGGCCCTGGACACGAACCATGCCCTTTCCCCTGAGAAACAAAACTCACCAGGCCAGGTTCCTGATGTCAGTTTGCAGGAGGCACTTGGCACTGTCAAACCAGACACAGTTGCCTGTGGGGGCACCTTGCATCTGGGAGATATCCTGAAGCATGCGGAATTTCAGCAGGCAGCCGGCCACTCCGGGCCACCGGGCCCTGGACACGAACGATGCCCTTTCCCCTGAGAAATAAAACTCACCAGGCCAGGTTCCTGATGTCAGTTTGCAGGAGGCACTTGGCACTCTCAAACCAGACACAGTTGCCTGTGGGGGCACCTTGCATCTGGGAGATATCCTGAAGCATGCGGAATTTCAGCAGGCAGCCGGCCACTCCGGGCCACCGGGCCCTGGACACGAACGATGCCCTTTCCCCTGAGAAACAAAACTCACCAGGCCAGGTTCCTGATGTCAGTTTGCAGGAGGCACTTGGCACTGTCAAACCAGACACAGTTGCCTGTGGGTGCACCTTGCATCTGGGAGATATCCTGAACCATGCGGAATTTCAGCAGGCAGCCGGCCACTCCGGGCCACCGGGCCCTGGACACGAACGATGCCCTTTCCCCTGAGAAATAAAACTCACCAGGCCAGGTTCCTGATGTCAGTTTGCAGGAGGCACTTGGCACTGTCAAACCAGACACAGTTGCCTGTGGGGGCACCTTGCATCTGGGAGATATCCTGAAGCATGCGGAATTTCAGCAGGCAGCCGGCCACTCCGGGCCACCGGGCCCTGGACACGAACCATGCCCTTTCCCCTGAGAAACAAAACTCACCAGGCCAGGTTCCTGATGTCAGTTTGCAGGAGGCACTTGGCACTGTCAAACCAGACACAGTTGCCTGTGGGGGCACCTTGCATCTGGGAGATATCCTGAAGCATGCGGAATTTCAGCAGGCAGCCGGCCACGCCGGGCCACCGGGCCCTGGACACGAACGATGCCCTTTCCCCTGAGAAACAAAACTCACCAGTCCAGGTTCCTGATGTCAGTTTGCAGGAGGCACTTGGCACTGTCAAACCAGACACAGTTGCCTGTGGGGGCACCTTGCATCTGGGAGATATCCTGAAGCATGCGGAAGTTCAGCAGGCAGCCGGCCACTCCGGGCCACCGGGCCCTGGACATGAACGATGGCCTTTCCCCTGAGAAACAAAACTCACCAGGCCAGGTTCCTGATGTCAGTTTGCAGGAGGCACTTGGCACTGTCAAACCAGACACAGTTGCCTGTGGGTGCACCTTGCATCTGGGAGATATCCTGAACCATGCGGAATTTCAGCAGGCAGCCGGCCACTCTGGGCCACCGGGCCCTGGACAAGAACGATGCCCTTTCCCCTGAGAAATAAAACTCACCAGGCTAGGTTCTTGATGTCAGTTTGCAGGAGGCACTTGGCACTCTCAAACCAGACACAGTTGCCTGTGGGGGCACCTTGCATCTGGGAGATATCCTGAAGCATGCGGAATTTCAGCAGGCAGCCGGCCACTCCGGGCCACCGGGCCCTGGACACGAACGATGCCCTTTCCCCTGAGAAACAAAACTCACCAGGCCAGGTTCCTGATGTCAGTTTGCAGGAGGCACTTGGCACTGTCAAACCAGACACAGTTGCCTGTGGGGGCACCTTGCATCTGGGAGATATCCTGAAGCATGCGGAATTTCAGCAGGCAGCCGGCCACTCCGGGCCACCGGGCCCTGGATACAAACGATGCCCTTTCCCCTGAGAAACAAAACTCACCAGGCCAGGTTCCTGATGTCAGTTTGCAGGAGGCACTTGGCACTGTCAAACCAGACACAGTTGCCTGTGGGGGCACCTTGCATCTGGGAGATATCCTGAAGCATGCGGAATTTCAGCAGGCAGCCGGCCACTCCGGGCCACCGGGCCCTGGACACGAACGATGCCCTTTCCCCTGAGAAACAAAACTCACCAGGCCAGGTTCCTGATGTCAGTTTGCAGGAGGCACTTGGCACTCTCAAACCAGACACAGTTGCCTGTGGGTGCTCCTTGCATCTGGGAGATATCCTGAAGCATGCGGAATTTCAGCAGGCAGCCGGCCACTCCGGGCCACCGGGCCCTGGACACGAACGATGGCCTTTCCCCTGAGAAATAAAACTCACCAGGCCAGGTTCCTGATGTCAGTTTGCAGGAGGCACTTGGCACTGTCAAACCAGACACAGTTGCCTGTGGGGGCACCTTGCATCTGGGAGATATCCTGAAGCATGCGGAATTTCAGCAGGCAGCCGGCCACTCCGGGCCACCGGGCCCTGGACACGAACCATGCCCTTTCCCCTGAGAAACAAAACTCACCAGGCCAGGTTCCTGATGTCAGTTTGCAGGAGGCACTTGGCACTGTCAAACCAGACACAGTTGCCTGTGGGTGCACCTTGCATCTGGGAGATATCCTGAACCATGCGGAATTTCAGCAGGCAGCCGGCCACTCCGGGCCACCGGGCCCTGGACACGAACCATGCCCTTTCCCCTGAGAAACAAAACTCACCAGGCCAGGTTCCTGATGTCAGTTTGCAGGAGGCACTTGGCACTCTCAAACCAGACACAGTTGCCTGTGGGGGCACCTTGCATCTGGGAGATATCCTGAAGCATGCGGAATTTCAGCAGGCAGCCGGCCACTCCGGGCCACCGGGCCCTGGACACGAACGATGCCCTTTCCCCTGAGAAACAAAACTCACCAGGCCAGGTTCCTGATGTCAGTTTGCAGGAGGCACTTGGCACTCTCAAACCAGACACAGTTGCCTGTGGGGGCACCTTGCATCTGGGAGATATCCTGAAGCATGCGGAATTTCAGCAGGCAGCCGGCCACTCCGGGCCACCGGGCCCTGGACACGAACGATGGCCTTTCCCCTGAGAAACAAAACTCACCAGGCCAGGTTCCTGATGTCAGTTTGCAGGAGGCACTTGGCACTGTCAAACCAGACACAGTTGCCTGTGGGTGCTCCTTGCATCTGGGAGATATCCTGAAGCATGCGGAATTTCAGCAGGCAGCCGGCCACTCCGGGCCACCGGGCCCTGGACACGAACCATGCCATTTCCCCTGAGAAACAAAACTCACCAGGCCAGGTTCCTGATGTCAGTTTGCAGGAGGCACTTGGCACTCTCAAACCAGACACAGTTGCCTGTGGGGGCACCTTGCATCTGGGAGATATCCTGAAGCATGCGGAATTTCAGCAGGCAGCCGGCCACTCCGGGCCACCGGGCCCTGGACACGAACGATGCCCTTTCCCCTGAGAAACAAAACTCACCAGGCCAGGTTCCTGATGTCAGTTTGCAGGAGGCACTTGGCACTGTCAAACCAGACACAGTTGCCTGTGGGTGCACCTTGCATCTGGGAGATATCCTGAAGCATGCGGAATTTCAGCAGGCAGCCGGCCACTCCGGGCCACCGGGCCCTGGACACGAACGATGCCCTTTCCCCTGAGAAATAAAACTCACCAGGCCAGGTTCCTGATGTCAGTTTGCAGGAGGCACTTGGCACTGTCAAACCAGACACAGTTGCCTGTGGGGGCACCTTGCATCTGGGAGATATCCTGAAGCATGCGGAATTTCAGCTGGCAGCCGGCCACTCCGGGCCACCGGGCCCTGGACACGAACCATGCCCTTTCCCCTGAGAAACAAAACTCACCAGGCCAGGTTCCTGATGTCAGTTTGCAGGAGGCACTTGGCACTGTCAAACCAGACACAGTTGCCTGTGGGTGCACCTTGCATCTGGGAGATATCCTGAACCATGCGGAATTTCAGCAGGCAGCCGGCCACTCCGGGCCACCGGGCCCTGGACACGAACCATGCCCTTTCCCCTGAGAAACAAAACTCACCAGGCCAGGTTCCTGATGTCAGTTTGCAGGAGGCACTTGGCACTCTCAAACCAGACACAGTTGCCTGTGGGGGCACCTTGCATCTGGGAGATATCCTGAAGCATGCGGAATTTCAGCAGGCAGCCGGCCACTCCGGGCCACCGGGCCCTGGACACGAACGATGCCCTTTCCCCTGAGAAACAAAACTCACCAGGCCAGGTTCCTGATGTCAGTTTGCAGGAGGCACTTGGCACTCTCAAACCAGACACAGTTGCCTGTGGGGGCACCTTGCATCTGGGAGATATCCTGAAGCATGCGGAATTTCAGCAGGCAGCCGGCCACTCCGGGCCACCGGGCCCTGGACACGAACGATGGCCTTTCCCCTGAGAAACAAAACTCACCAGGCCAGGTTCCTGATGTCAGTTTGCAGGAGGCACTTGGCACTGTCAAACCAGACACAGTTGCCTGTGGGTGCTCCTTGCATCTGGGAGATATCCTGAAGCATGCGGAATTTCAGCAGGCAGCCGGCCACTCCGGGCCACCGGGCCCTGGACACGAACCATGCCATTTCCCCTGAGAAACAAAACTCACCAGGCCAGGTTCCTGATGTCAGTTTGCAGGAGGCACTTGGCACTCTCAAACCAGACACAGTTGCCTGTGGGGGCACCTTGCATCTGGGAGATATCCTGAAGCATGCGGAATTTCAGCAGGCAGCCGGCCACTCCGGGCCACCGGGCCCTGGACACGAACGATGCCCTTTCCCCTGAGAAACAAAACTCACCAGGCCAGGTTCCTGATGTCAGTTTGCAGGAGGCACTTGGCACTGTCAAACCAGACACAGTTGCCTGTGGGTGCACCTTGCATCTGGGAGATATCCTGAAGCATGCGGAATTTCAGCAGGCAGCCGGCCACTCCGGGCCACCGGGCCCTGGACACGAACGATGCCCTTTCCCCTGAGAAATAAAACTCACCAGGCCAGGTTCCTGATGTCAGTTTGCAGGAGGCACTTGGCACTGTCAAACCAGACACAGTTGCCTGTGGGGGCACCTTGCATCTGGGAGATATCCTGAAGCATGCGGAATTTCAGCTGGCAGCCGGCCACTCCGGGCCACCGGGCCCTGGACACGAACGATGGCCATTCCCCTGAGAAACAAAACTCACCAGGCCAGGTTCCTGATGTCAGTTTGCAGGAGGCACTTGGCACTGTCAAACCAGACACAGTTGCCTGTGGGTGCACCTTGCATCTGGGAGATATCCTGAAGCATGCGGAATTTCAGCAGGCAGCCGGCCACTCCGGGCCACCGGGCCCTGGACACGAACGATGCCCTTTCCCCTGAGAAATAAAACTCACCAGGCCAGGTTCCTGATGTCAGTTTGCAGGAGGCACTTGGCACTGTCAAACCAGACACAGTTGCCTGTGGGGGCACCTTGCATCTGGGAGATATCCTGAAGCATGCAGAAGTTCAGCAGGCAGCCGGCCACTGCGGGCCACCGGGCCCTGGACACGAACGATGGCCTTTCCCCTGAGAAATAAAACTCACCAGGCCAGGTTCCTGATGTCAGTTTGCAGGAGGCACTTGGCACTGTCAAACCAGACACAGTTGCCTGTGAGGGCACCTTGCATCTGGGAGATATCCTGAAGCATGCGGAATTTCAGCAGGCAGCCGGCCACTCCGGGCCACCGGGCCCTGGACACGAACGATGCCCTTTCCCCTGAGAAATAAAACTCACCAGGCCAGGTTCCTGATGTCAGTTTGCAGGAGGCACTTGGCACTGTCAAACCAGACACAGTTGCCTGTGGGGGCACCTTGCATCTGGGAGATATCCTGAAGCATACGGAATTTCAGCAGGCAGCCGGCCACTCCAGGCCACCGGGCCCTGGACACGAACCATGGCCTTTCCCCTGAGAAACAAAACTCACCAGGCCAGGTTCCTGATGTCAGTTTGCAGGAGGCACTTGGCACTGTCAAACCAGACACAGTTGCCTGTGGGGGCACCTTGCATCTGGGAGATATCCTGAAGCATGCGGAATTTCAGCAGGCAGCCGGCCACTCCGGGCCACCGGGCCCTGGACACGAACCATGCCATTTCCCCTGAGAAACAAAACTCACCAGGCCAGGTTCCTGATGTCACTTTGCAGGAGGCACTTGGCACTGTCAAACCAGACACAGTTGCCTGTGGGGGCACCTTGCATCTGGGAGATATCCTGAACCATGCGGAATTTCAGCAGGCAGCCGGCCACTCCGGGCCACCGGGCCCTGGACACGAACGATGCCCTTTCCCCTGAGAAATAAAACTCACCAGGCCAGGTTCCTGATGTCAGTTTGCAGGAGGCACTTGGCACTCTCAAACCAGACACAGTTGCCTGTGGGGGCACCTTGCATCTGGGAGATATCCTGAAGCATGCGGAATTTCAGCAGGCAGCCGGCCACTCCGGGCCACCGGGCCCTGGACACGAAGGATGCCCTTTCCCCTGAGAAACAAAACTCACCAGGCCAGGTTCCTGATGTCAGTTTGCAGGAGGCACTTGGCACTGTCAAACCAGACACAGTTGCCTGTGGGTGCACCTTGCATCTGGGAGATATCCTGAACCATGCGGAATTTCAGCAGGCAGCCGGCCACTCCGGGCCACCGGGCCCTGGACACGAACGATGCCCTTTCCCCTGAGAAATAAAACTCACCAGGCCAGGTTCCTGATGTCAGTTTGCAGGAGGCACTTGGCACTGTCAAACCAGACACAGTTGCCTGTGGGGGCACCTTGCATCTGGGAGATATCCTGAAGCATGCGGAATTTCAGCAGGCAGCCGGCCACTCCGGGCCACCGGGCCCTGGACACGAACGATGGCCTTTCCCCTGAGAAACAAAACTCACCAGGCCAGGTTCCTGATGTCAGTTTGCAGGAGGCACTTGGCACTGTCAAACCAGACACAGTTGCCTGTGGGGGCACCTTGCATCTGGGAGATATCCTGAAGCATGCGGAATTTCAGCATGGAGCCGGCCACTCCGGGCCACCGGGCCCTGGACACGAACGATGCCCTTTCCCCTGAGAAACAAAACTCACCAGGCCAGGTTCCTGATGTCAGTTTGCAGGAGGCACTTGGCACTGTCAAACCAGACACAGTTGCCTGTGGGTGCTCCTTGCATCTGGGAGATATCCTGAAGCATGCGGAATTTCAGCAGGCAGCCGGCCACTCCGGGCCACCGGGCCCTGGACACGAACGATGCCCTTTCCCCTGAGAAACAAAACTCACCAGGCCAGGTTCCTGATGTCAGTTTGCAGGAGGCACTTGGCACTGTCAAACCAGACACAGTTGCCTGTGGGTGCTCCTTGCATCTGGGAGATATCCTGAAGCATGCGGAATTTCAGCAGGCAGCCGGCCACTCCGGGCCACCGGGCCCTGGACACGAACCATGCCATTTCCCCTGAGAAACAAAACTCACCAGGCCAGGTTCCTGATGTCAGTTTGCAGGAGGCACTTGGCACTGTCAAACCAGACACAGTTGCCTGTGGGGGCACCTTGCATCTGGGAGATATCCTGAAGCATGCGGAATTTCAGCAGGCAGCCGGCCACTCCGGGCCACCGGGCCCTGGACACGAACGATGCCCTTTCCCCTGAGAAACAAAACTCACCAGGCCAGGTTCCTGATGTCAGTTTGCAGGAGGCACTTGGCACTGTCAAACCAGACACAGTTGCCTGTGGGTGCACCTTGCATCTGGGAGATATCCTGAAGCATGCGGAATTTCAGCAGGCAGCCGGCCACTCCGGGCCACCGGGCCCTGGACACGAACGATGCCCTTTCCCCTGAGAAATAAAACTCACCAGGCCAGGTTCCTGATGTCAGTTTGCAGGAGGCACTTGGCACTGTCAAACCAGACACAGTTGCCTGTGGGGGCACCTTGCATCTGGGAGATATCCTGAAGCATGCGGAATTTCAGCTGGCAGCCGGCCACTCCGGGCCACCGGGCCCTGGACACGAACGATGGCCTTTCCCCTGAGAAACAAAACTCACCAGGCCAGGTTCCTGATGTCAGTTTGCAGGAGGCACTTGGCACTGTCAAACCAGACACAGTTGCCTGTGGGGGCACCTTGCATCTGGGAGATATCCTGAAGCATGCAGAAGTTCAGCAGGCAGCCGGCCACTCCGGGCCACCGGGCCCTGGACACGAACGATGGCCTTTCCCCTGAGAAATAAAACTCACCAGGCCAGGTTCCTGATGTCAGTTTGCAGGAGGCACTTGGCACTGTCAAACCAGACACAGTTGCCTGTGGGGGCACCTTGCATCTGGGAGATATCCTGAAGCATGCGGAATTTCAGCAGGCAGCCGGCCACTCCGGGCCACCGGGCCCTGGACACGAACGATGCCCTTTCCCCTGAGAAATAAAACTCACCAGGCCAGGTTCCTGATGTCAGTTTGCAGGAGGCACTTGGCACTGTCAAACCAGACACAGTTGCCTGTGGGGGCACCTTGCATCTGGGAGATATCCTGAAGCATACGGAATTTCAGCAGGCAGCCGGCCACTCCAGGCCACCGGGCCCTGGACACGAACCATGCCCTTTCCCCTGAGAAACAAAACTCACCAGGCCAGGTTCCTGATGTCAGTTTGCAGGAGGCACTTGGCACTGTCAAACCAGACACAGTTGCCTGTGGGGGCACCTTGCATCTGGGAGATATCCTGAAGCATGCGGAATTTCAGCAGGCAGCCGGCCACTCCGGGCCACCGGGCCCTGGACACGAACGATGGCCTTTCCCCTGAGAAACAAAACTCACCAGGCCAGGTTCCTGATGTCAGTTTGCAGGAGGCACTTGGCACTGTCAAACCAGACACAGTTGCCTGTGGGGGCACCTTGCATCTGGGAGATATCCTGAAGCATGCAGAAGTTCAGCAGGCAGCCGGCCACTCCGGGCCACCGGGCCCTGGACACGAACGATGGCCTTTCCCCTGAGAAATAAAACTCACCAGGCCAGGTTCCTGATGTCAGTTTGCAGGAGGCACTTGGCACTGTCAAACCAGACACAGTTGCCTGTGGGGGCACCTTGCATCTGGGAGATATCCTGAAGCATGCGGAATTTCAGCAGGCAGCCGGCCACTCCGGGCCACCGGGCCCTGGACACGAACGATGCCCTTTCCCCTGAGAAATAAAACTCACCAGGCCAGGTTCCTGATGTCAGTTTGCAGGAGGCACTTGGCACTGTCAAACCAGACACAGTTGCCTGTGGGGGCACCTTGCATCTGGGAGATATCCTGAAGCATACGGAATTTCAGCAGGCAGCCGGCCACTCCAGGCCACCGGGCCCTGGACACGAACCATGCCCTTTCCCCTGAGAAACAAAACTCACCAGGCCAGGTTCCTGATGTCAGTTTGCAGGAGGCACTTGGCACTGTCAAACCAGACACAGTTGCCTGTGGGGGCACCTTGCATCTGGGAGATATCCTGAAGCATGCGGAATTTCAGCAGGCAGCCGGCCACTCCGGGCCACCGGGCCCTGGACACGAACCATGCCCTTTCCCCTGAGAAACAAAACTCACCAGGCCAGGTTCCTGATGTCAGTTTGCAGGAGGCACTTGGCACTGTCAAACCAGACACAGTTGCCTGTGGGGGCACCTTGCATCTGGGAGATATCCTGAACCATGCGGAATTTCAGCAGGCAGCCGGCCACTCCGGGCCACCGGGCCCTGGACACGAACGATGCCCTTTCCCCTGAGAAATAAAACTCACCAGGCCAGGTTCCTGATGTCAGTTTGCAGGAGGCACTTGGCACTCTCAAACCAGACACAGTTGCCTGTGGGTGCTCCTTGCATCTGGGAGATATCCTGAAGCATGCGGAATTTCAGCAGGCAGCCGGCCACTCCGGGCCACCGGGCCCTGGACACGAACGATGCCCTTTCCCCTGAGAAACAAAACTCACCAGGCCAGGTTCCTGATGTCAGTTTGCAGGAGGCACTTGGCACTGTCAAACCAGACACAGTTGCCTGTGGGTGCACCTTGCATCTGGGAGATATCCTGAACCATGCGGAATTTCAGCAGGCAGCCGGCCACTCCGGGCCACCGGGCCCTGGACACGAACGATGCCCTTTCCCCTGAGAAATAAAACTCACCAGGCCAGGTTCCTGATGTCAGTTTGCAGGAGGCACTTGGCACTGTCAAACCAGACACAGTTGCCTGTGGGGGCACCTTGCATCTGGGAGATATCCTGAAGCATGCGGAATTTCAGCAGGCAGCCGGCCACTCCGGGCCACCGGGCCCTGGACACGAACGATGGCCTTTCCCCTGAGAAACAAAACTCACCAGGCCAGGTTCCTGATGTCAGTTTGCAGGAGGCACTTGGCACTGTCAAACCAGACACAGTTGCCTGTGGGGGCACCTTGCATCTGGGAGATATCCTGAAGCATGCGGAATTTCAGCAGGCAGCCGGCCACTCCGGGCCACCGGGCCCTGGACACGAACGATGCCCTTTCCCCTGAGAAACAAAACTCACCAGTCCAGGTTCCTGATGTCAGTTTGCAGGAGGCACTTGGCACTGTCAAACCAGACACAGTTGCCTGTGGGTGCTCCTTGCATCTGGGAGATATCCTGAAGCATGCGGAAGTTCAGCAGGCAGCCGGCCACTCCGGGCCACCGGGCCCTGGACACGAACGATGGCCTTTCCCCTGAGAAATAAAACTCACCAGGCCAGGTTCCTGATGTCAGTTTGCAGGAGGCACTTGGCACTGTCAAACCAGACACAATTGCCTGTGGGGGCACCTTGCATCTGGGAGATATCCTGAAGCATGCGGAATTTCAGCAGGCAGCCGGCCACTCCGGGCCACCGGGCCCTGGACACGAACGATGCCCTTTCCCCTGAGAAATAAAACTCACCAGGCCAGGTTCCTGATGTCAGTTTGCAGGAGGCACTTGGCACTGTCAAACCAGACACAGTTGCCTGTGGGGGCACCTTGCATCTGGGAGATATCCTGAAGCATGCGGAATTTCAGCATGGAGCCGGCCACTCCGGGCCACCGGGCCCTGGACACGAACGATGCCCTTTCCCCTGAGAAACAAAACTCACCAGGCCAGGTTCCTGATGTCAGTTTGCAGGAGGCACTTGGCACTGTCAAACCAGACACAGTTGCCTGTGGGTGCTCCTTGCATCTGGGAGATATCCTGAAGCATGCGGAATTTCAGCAGGCAGCCGGCCACTCCGGGCCACCGGGCCCTGGACACGAACGATGCCCTTTCCCCTGAGAAACAAAACTCACCAGGCCAGGTTCCTGATGTCAGTTTGCAGGAGGCACTTGGCACTGTCAAACCAGACACAGTTGCCTGTGGGTGCTCCTTGCATCTGGGAGATATCCTGAAGCATGCGGAATTTCAGCAGGCAGCCGGCCACTCCGGGCCACCGGGCCCTGGACACGAACGATGCCCTTTCCCCTGAGAAACAAAACTCACCAGGCCAGGTTCCTGATGTCAGTTTGCAGGAGGCACTTGGCACTCTCAAACCAGACACAGTTGCCTGTGGGGGCACCTTGCATCTGGGAGATATCCTGAAGCATGCGGAATTTCAGCAGGCAGCCGGCCACTCCGGGCCACCGGGCCCTGGACACGAACGATGCCCTTTCCCCTGAGAAATAAAACTCACCAGGCCAGGTTCCTGATGTCAGTTTGCAGGAGGCACTTGGCACTGTCAAACCAGACACAGTTGCCTGTGGGTGCTCCTTGCATCTGGGAGATATCCTGAAGCATGCGGAATTTCAGCAGGCAGCCAGCCACTCCGGGCCACCGGGCCCTGGACACGAACGATGGCCTTTCCCCTGAGAAATAAAACTCACCAGGCCAGGTTCCTGATGTCAGTTTGCAGGAGGCACTTGGCACTGTCAAACCAGACACAGTTGCCTGTGGGGGCACCTTGCATCTGGGAGATATCCTGAAGCATGCGGAATTTCAGCAGGCAGCCGGCCACTCCGGGCCACCGGGCCCTGGACACGAACGATGCCCTTTCCCCTGAGAAATAAAACTCACCAGGCCAGGTTCCTGATGTCAGTTTGCAGGAGGCACTTGGCACTGTCAAACCAGACACAGTT
This sequence comes from Passer domesticus, assembly GCF_036417665.1. NCBI lineage: Eukaryota > Metazoa > Chordata > Aves > Passeriformes > Passeridae > Passer > Passer domesticus. Next base: position 8,159,846 of record NC_087495.1, on the reverse strand, counting down.
GCCTGTGGGTGCTCCTTGCATCTGGGAGATATCCTGAAGCATGCGGAATTTCAGCAGGCAGCCAGCCACTCCGGGCCACCGGGCCCTGGACACGAACGATGGCCTTTCCCCTGAGAAATAAAACTCACCAGGCCAGGTTCCTGATGTCAGTTTGCAGGAGGCACTTGGCACTGTCAAACCAGACACAGTTGCCTGTGGGGGCACCTTGCATCTGGGAGATATCCTGAAGCATGCGGAATTTCAGCAGGCAGCCGGCCACTCCGGGCCACCGGGCCCTGGACACGAACGATGCCCTTTCCCCTGAGAAACAAAACTCACCAGGCCAGGTTCCTGATGTCAGTTTGCAGGAGGCACTTGGCACTGTCAAACCAGACACAGTTGCCTGTGGGGGCACCTTGCATCTGGGAGATATCCTGAAGCATGCGGAATTTCAGCAGGCAGCCGGCCACTCCGGGTCACCGGGCCCTGGACACGAACGATGCCCTTTCCCCTGAGAAACAAAACTCACCAGGCCAGGTTCCTGATGTCAGTTTGCAGGAGGCACTTGGCACTGTCAAACCAGACACAGTTGCCTGTGGTGGCACCTTGCATCTGGGAGATATCCTGAAGCATGCGGAATTTCAGCAGGCAGCCGGCCACTCCGGGCCACGTGGCCCTGGACACGAACCATGGCCTTTCCCCTGAGAAACAAAACTCACCAGGCCAGGTTCCTGATGTCAGTTTGCAGGAGGCACTTGGCACTGTCAAACCAGACACAGTTGCCTGTGGGGGCACCTTGCATCTGGGAGATATCCTGAAGCATGCGGAATTTCAGCAGGCAGCCGGCCACTCCGGGCCACCGGGCCCTGGACACGAACGATGCCCTTTCCCCTGAGAAACAAAACTCACCAGGCCAGGTTCCTGATGTCAGTTTGGAGGAGGCACTTGGCACTCTCAAACCAGACACAGTTGCCTGTGGGGGCACCTTGCATCTGGGAGATATCCTGAAGCATGCGGAATTTCAGCAGGCAGCCGGCCACTCCGGGCCACCGGGCCCTGGACACGAACGATGGCCTTTCCCCTGAGAAACAAAACTCACCAGGCCAGGTTCCTGATGTCAGTTTGCAGGAGGCACTTGGCACTGTCAAACCAGACACAGTTGCCTGTGGGTGCACCTTGCATCTGGGAGATATCCTGAAGCATGCGGAATTTCAGCAGGCAGCCGGCCACTCCGGGCCACCGGGCCCTGGACACGAACCATGGCCTTTCCCCTGAGAAACAAAACTCACCAGGCCAGGTTCCTGATGTCAGTTTGCAGGAGGCACTTGGCACTGTCAAACCAGACACAGTTGCCTGTGGGGGCACCTTGCATCTGGGAGATATCCTGAAGCATGCGGAATTTCAGCAGGCAGCCGGCCACTCCGGGCCACCGGGCCCTGGACACGAACGATGCCCTTTCCCCTGAGAAATACAACTCACCAGGCCAGGTTCCTGATGTCAGTTTGCAGGAGGCACTTGGCACTGTCAAACCAGACACAGTTGCCTGTGGGTGCTCCTTGCATCTGGGAGATATCCTGAAGCATGCGGAATTTCAGCAGGCAGCCGGCCAGTCCGGGCCACCGGGCCCTGGACACGAACCATGCCCTTTCCCCTGAGAAACAAAACTCACCAGGCCAGGTTCCTGATGTCAGTTTGCAGGAGGCACTTGGCACTGTCAAACCAGACACAGTTGCCTGTGGGGGCACCTTGCATCTGGGAGATATCCTGAAGCATGCGGAATTTCAGCAGGCAGCCGGCCACTCCGGGCCACAGGGCCCTGGACACGAACGATGCCCTTTCCCCTGAGAAACAAAACTCACCAGGCCAGGTTCCTGATGTCAGTTTGCAGGAGGCACTTGGCACTGTCAAACCAGACACAGTTGCCTGTGGGGGCACCTTGCATCTGGGAGATATCCTGAAGCATGCGGAATTTCAGCAGGCAGCCGGCCACTCCGGGCCACCGGGCCCTGGACACGAACGATGGCCTTTTCCCTGAGAAACAAAACTCACCAGGCCAGGTTCCTGATGTCAGTTTGCAGGAGGCACTTGGCACTGTCAAACCAGACACAGTTGCCTGTGGGGGCACCTTGCATCTGGGAGATATCCTGAAGCATGCGGAATTTCAGCAGGCAGCCGGCCACTCCGGGCCACCGGGCCCTGGACACGAACGATGCCCTTTCCCCTGAGAAACAAAACTCACCAGGCCAGGTTCCTGATGTCAGTTTGCAGGAGGCACTTGGCACTGTCAAACCAGACACAGTTGCCTGTGGGGGCACCTTGCATCTGGGAGATATCCTGAAGCATGCGGAATTTCAGCAGGCAGCCGGCCACTCCGGGCCACCGGGCCCTGGACACGAACGATGGCCTTTCCCCTGAGAAATAAAACTCACCAGGCCAGGTTCCTGATGTCAGTTTGCAGGAGGCACTTGGCACTGTCAAACCAGACACAGTTGCCTGTGGGGGCACCTTGCATCTGGGAGATATCCTGAAGCATGCGGAATTTCAGCAGGCAGCCGGCCACTCCGGGCCACCGGGCCCTGGACACGAACGATGCCCTTTCCCCTGAGAAATAAAACTCACCAGGCCAGGTTCCTGATGTCAGTTTGCAGGAGGCACTTGGCACTGTCAAACCAGACACAGTTGCCTGTGGGTGCTCCTTGCATCTGGGAGATATCCTGAAGCATGCGGAATTTCAGCAGGCAGCCGGCCACTCCGGGCCACGGGGCCCTGGACACGAACCATGGCCTTTCCCCTGAGAAACAAAACTCACCAGGCCAGGTTCATGATGTCAGTTTGCAGGAGGCACTTGGCACTGTCAAACCAGACACAGTTGCCTGTGGGGGCACCTTGCATCTGGGAGATATCCTGAAGCATGCGGAATTTCAGCAGGCAGCCAGCCACTCCGGGCCACCGGGCCCTGGACACGAACGATGGCCTTTCCCCTGAGAAATAAAACTCACCAGGCCAGGTTCCTGATGTCAGTTTGCAGGAGGCACTTGGCACTGTCAAACCAGACACAGTTGCCTGTGGGGGCACCTTGCATCTGGGAGATATCCTGAAGCATGCGGAATTTCAGCAGGCAGCCGGCCACTCCGGGCCACCGGGCCCTGGACACGAACCATGCCCTTTCCCCTGAGAAACAAAACTCACCAGGCCAGGTTCCTGATGTCAGTTTGCAGGAGGCACTTGGCACTCTCAAACCAGACACAGTTGCCTGTGGGGGCACCTTGCATCTGGGAGATATCCTGAAGCATGCGGAATTTCAGCAGGCAGCCGGCCACTCCGGGTCACCGGGCCCTGGACACGAACGATGCCCTTTCCCCTGAGAAACAAAACTCACCAGGCCAGGTTCCTGATGTCAGTTTGCAGGAGGCACTTGGCACTGTCAAACCAGACACAGTTGCCTGTGGTGGCACCTTGCATCTGGGAGATATCCTGAAGCATGCGGAATTTCAGCAGGCAGCCGGCCACTCCGGGCCACCGGGCCCTGGACACGAACGATGGCCTTTCCCCTGAGAAACAAAACTCACCAGGCCAGGTTCCTGATGTCACTTTGCAGGAGGCACTTGGCACTGTCAAACCAGACACAGTTGCCTGTGGGGGCACCTTGCATCTGGGAGATATCCTGAAGCATGCGGAATTTCAGCAGGCAGCCGGCCACTCCGGGCCACCGGGCCCTGGACACGAACGATGCCCTTTCCCCTGAGAAACAAAACTCACCAGGCCAGGTTCCTGATGTCAGTTTGCAGGAGGCACTTGGCACTCTCAAACCAGACACAGTTGCCTGTGGGGGCACCTTGCATCTGGGAGATATCCTGAAGCATGCGGAATTTCAGCAGGCAGCCGGCCACTCCGGGCCACCGGGCCCTGGACACGAACGATGCCCTTTCCCCTGAGAAACAAAACTCACCAGGCCAGGTTCCTGATGTCAGTTTGCAGGAGGCACTTGGCACTGTCAAACCAGACACAGTTGCCTGTGGGTGCACCTTGCATCTGGGAGATATCCTGAAGCATGCGGAATTTCAGCAGGCAGCCGGCCACTCCGGGCCACCGGGCCCTGGACACGAACCATGGCCTTTCCCCTGAGAAACAAAACTCACCAGGCCAGGTTCCTGATGTCAGTTTGCAGGAGGCACTTGGCACTGTCAAACCAGACACAGTTGCCTGTGGGGGCACCTTGCATCTGGGAGATATCCTGAAGCATGCGGAATTTCAGCAGGCAGCCGGCCACTCCGGGCCACCGGGCCCTGGACACGAACGATGCCCTTTCCCCTGAGAAACAAAACTCACCAGGCCAGGTTCCTGATGTCAGTTTGCAGGAGGCACTTGGCACTCTCAAACCAGACACAGTTGCCTGTGGGGGCACCTTGCATCTGGGAGATATCCTGAAGCATGCGGAATTTCAGCAGGCAGCCGGCCACTCCGGGCCACCGGGCCCTGGACACGAACGATGCCCTTTCCCCTGAGAAACAAAACTCACCAGGCCAGGTTCCTGATGTCAGTTTGCAGGAGGCACTTGGCACTGTCAAACCAGACACAGTTGCCTGTGGGGGCACCTTGCATCTGGGAGATATCCTGAAGCATGCGGAATTTCAGCAGGCAGCCGGCCACTCCGGGTCACCGGGCCCTGGACACGAACGATGCCCTTTCCCCTGAGAAACAAAACTCACCAGGCCAGGTTCCTGATGTCAGTTTGCAGGAGGCACTTGGCACTGTCAAACCAGACACAGTTGCCTGTGGTGGCACCTTGCATCTGGGAGATATCCTGAAGCATGCGGAATTTCAGCAGGCAGCCGGCCACTCCGGGCCACGTGGCCCTGGACACGAACCATGGCCTTTCCCCTGAGAAACAAAACTCACCAGGCCAGGTTCCTGATGTCAGTTTGCAGGAGGCACTTGGCACTGTCAAACCAGACACAGTTGCCTGTGGGGGCACCTTGCATCTGGGAGATATCCTGAAGCATGCGGAATTTCAGCAGGCAGCCGGCCACTCCGGGCCACCGGGCCCTGGACACGAACGATGCCCTTTCCCCTGAGAAACAAAACTCACCAGGCCAGGTTCCTGATGTCAGTTTGGAGGAGGCACTTGGCACTCTCAAACCAGACACAGTTGCCTGTGGGGGCACCTTGCATCTGGGAGATATCCTGAAGCATGCGGAATTTCAGCAGGCAGCCGGCCACTCCGGGCCACCGGGCCCTGGACACGAACGATGGCCTTTCCCCTGAGAAACAAAACTCACCAGGCCAGGTTCCTGATGTCAGTTTGCAGGAGGCACTTGGCACTGTCAAACCAGACACAGTTGCCTGTGGGTGCACCTTGCATCTGGGAGATATCCTGAAGCATGCGGAATTTCAGCAGGCAGCCGGCCACTCCGGGCCACCGGGCCCTGGACACGAACCATGGCCTTTCCCCTGAGAAACAAAACTCACCAGGCCAGGTTCCTGATGTCAGTTTGCAGGAGGCACTTGGCACTGTCAAACCAGACACAGTTGCCTGTGGGGGCACCTTGCATCTGGGAGATATCCTGAAGCATGCGGAATTTCAGCAGGCAGCCGGCCACTCCGGGCCACCGGGCCCTGGACACGAACGATGCCCTTTCCCCTGAGAAATACAACTCACCAGGCCAGGTTCCTGATGTCAGTTTGCAGGAGGCACTTGGCACTGTCAAACCAGACACAGTTGCCTGTGGGTGCTCCTTGCATCTGGGAGATATCCTGAAGCATGCGGAATTTCAGCAGGCAGCCGGCCACTCCGGGCCACCGGGCCCTGGACACGAACCATGCCCTTTCCCCTGAGAAACAAAACTCACCAGGCCAGGTTCCTGATGTCAGTTTGCAGGAGGCACTTGGCACTGTCAAACCAGACACAGTTGCCTGTGGGGGCACCTTGCATCTGGGAGATATCCTGAAGCATGCGGAATTTCAGCAGGCAGCCGGCCACTCCGGGCCACAGGGCCCTGGACACGAACGATGCCCTTTCCCCTGAGAAACAAAACTCACCAGGCCAGGTTCCTGATGTCAGTTTGCAGGAGGCACTTGGCACTGTCAAACCAGACACAGTTGCCTGTGGGGGCACCTTGCATCTGGGAGATATCCTGAAGCATGCGGAATTTCAGCAGGCAGCCGGCCACTCCGGGCCACCGGGCCCTGGACACGAACGATGGCCTTTTCCCTGAGAAACAAAACTCACCAGGCCAGGTTCCTGATGTCAGTTTGCAGGAGGCACTTGGCACTGTCAAACCAGACACAGTTGCCTGTGGGGGCACCTTGCATCTGGGAGATATCCTGAAGCATGCGGAATTTCAGCAGGCAGCCGGCCACTCCGGGCCACCGGGCCCTGGACACGAACGATGCCCTTTCCCCTGAGAAACAAAACTCACCAGGCCAGGTTCCTGATGTCAGTTTGCAGGAGGCACTTGGCACTGTCAAACCAGACACAGTTGCCTGTGGGGGCACCTTGCATCTGGGAGATATCCTGAAGCATGCGGAATTTCAGCAGGCAGCCGGCCACTCCGGGCCACCGGGCCCTGGACACGAACGATGGCCTTTCCCCTGAGAAATAAAACTCACCAGGCCAGGTTCCTGATGTCAGTTTGCAGGAGGCACTTGGCACTGTCAAACCAGACACAGTTGCCTGTGGGGGCACCTTGCATCTGGGAGATATCCTGAAGCATGCGGAATTTCAGCAGGCAGCCGGCCACTCCGGGCCACCGGGCCCTGGACACGAACGATGCCCTTTCCCCTGAGAAATAAAACTCACCAGGCCAGGTTCCTGATGTCAGTTTGCAGGAGGCACTTGGCACTGTCAAACCAGACACAGTTGCCTGTGGGTGCTCCTTGCATCTGGGAGATATCCTGAAGCATGCGGAATTTCAGCAGGCAGCCGGCCACTCCGGGCCACGGGGCCCTGGACACGAACCATGGCCTTTCCCCTGAGAAACAAAACTCACCAGGCCAGGTTCATGATGTCAGTTTGCAGGAGGCACTTGGCACTGTCAAACCAGACACAGTTGCCTGTGGGGGCACCTTGCATCTGGGAGATATCCTGAAGCATGCGGAATTTCAGCAGGCAGCCAGCCACTCCGGGCCACCGGGCCCTGGACACGAACCATGCCCTTTCCCCTGAGAAACAAAACTCACCAGGCCAGGTTCCTGATGTCAGTTTGCAGGAGGCACTTGGCACTCTCAAACCAGACACAGTTGCCTGTGGGGGCACCTTGCATCTGGGAGATATCCTGAAGCATGCGGAATTTCAGCAGGCAGCCGGCCACTCCGGGTCACCGGGCCCTGGACACGAACGATGCCCTTTCCCCTGAGAAACAAAACTCACCAGGCCAGGTTCCTGATGTCAGTTTGCAGGAGGCACTTGGCACTGTCAAACCAGACACAGTTGCCTGTGGTGGCACCTTGCATCTGGGAGATATCCTGAAGCATGCGGAATTTCAGCAGGCAGCCGGCCACTCCGGGCCACCGGGCCCTGGACACGAACGATGGCCTTTCCCCTGAGAAACAAAACTCACCAGGCCAGGTTCCTGATGTCACTTTGCAGGAGGCACTTGGCACTGTCAAACCAGACACAGTTGCCTGTGGGGGCACCTTGCATCTGGGAGATATCCTGAAGCATGCGGAATTTCAGCAGGCAGCCGGCCACTCCGGGCCACCGGGCCCTGGACACGAACGATGCCCTTTCCCCTGAGAAACAAAACTCACCAGGCCAGGTTCCTGATGTCAGTTTGCAGGAGGCACTTGGCACTCTCAAACCAGACACAGTTGCCTGTGGGGGCACCTTGCATCTGGGAGATATCCTGAAGCATGCGGAATTTCAGCAGGCAGCCGGCCACTCCGGGCCACCGGGCCCTGGACACGAACGATGCCCTTTCCCCTGAGAAACAAAACTCACCAGGCCAGGTTCCTGATGTCAGTTTGCAGGAGGCACTTGGCACTGTCAAACCAGACACAGTTGCCTGTGGGTGCACCTTGCATCTGGGAGATATCCTGAAGCATGCGGAATTTCAGCAGGCAGCCGGCCACTCCGGGCCACCGGGCCCTGGACACGAAGGATGCCCTTTCCCCTGAGAAACAAAACTCACCAGGCCAGGTTCCTGATGTCAGTTTGCAGGAGGCACTTGGCACTGTCAAACCAGACACAGTTGCCTGTGGGTGCACCTTGCATCTGGGAGATATCCTGAACCATGCGGAATTTCAGCAGGCAGCCGGCCACTCCGGGCCACCGGGCCCTGGACACGAACGATGCCCTTTCCCCTGAGAAACAAAACTCACCAGGCCAGGTTCCTGATGTCAGTTTGCAGGAGGCACTTGGCACTCTCAAACCAGACACAGTTGCCTGTGGGGGCACCTTGCATCTGGGAGATATCCTGAAGCATGCGGAATTTCAGCAGGCAGCCGGCCACTCCGGGCCACCGGGCCCTGGACAAGAACGATGCCCTTTCCCCTGAGAAACAAAACTCACCAGGCCAGGTTCCTGATGTCAGTTTGCAGGAGGCACTTGGCACTGTCAAACCAGACACAGTTGCCTGTGGGTGCTCCTTGCATCTGGGAGATAACCTCAACCATGCGGAATTTCAGCAGGCAGCCGGCCACTCCGGGCCACCGGGGCCTGGACACGAACGATGCCCTTTCCCCTGAGAAACAAAACTCACCAGGCCAGGTTCCTGATGTCAGTTTGCAGGAGGCACTTGGCACTGTCAAACCAGACACAGTTGCCTGTGGGGGCACCTTGCATCTGGGAGATATCCTGAAGCATGCGGAATTTCAGCAGGCAGCCGGCCACTCCGGGCCACCAGGCCCTGGACACGAACCATGCCCTTTCCCCTGAGAAACAAAACTCACCAGGCCAGGTTCCTGATGTCAGTTTGCAGGAGGCACTTGGCACTGTCAAACCAGACACAGTTGCCTGTGGGGGCACCTTGCATCTGGGAGATATCCTGAAGCATGCGGAATTTCAGCAGGCAGCCGGCCACTCCGGGCCACCGGGCCCTGGACACGAACGATGCCCTTTCCCCTGAGAAACAAAACTCACCAGGCCAGGTTCCTGATGTCAGTTTGCAGGAGGCACTTGGCACTGTCAAACCAGACACAGTTGCCTGTGGGGGCACCTTGCATCTGGGAGATATCCTGAAGCATGCGGAATTTCAGCAGGCAGCCGGCCACTCTGGGCCACCGGGCCCTGGACACGAACGATGCCCTTTCCCCTGAGAAATAAAACTCACCAGGCCAGGTTCCTGATGTCAGTTTGCAGGAGGCACTTGGCACTGTCAAACCAGACACAGTTGCCTGTGGGGGCACCTTGCATCTGGGAGATATCCTGAAGCATGCGGAATTTCAGCAGGCAGCCGGCCACTCCGGGCCACCGGGCCCTGGACACGAACCATGCCCTTTCCCCTGAGAAACAAAACTCACCAGGCCAGGTTCCTGATGTCAGTTTGCAGGAGGCACTTGGCACTCTCAAACCAGACACAGTTGCCTGTGGGGGCACCTTGCATCTGGGAGATATCCTGAAGCATGCGGAATTTCAGCAGGCAGCCGGCCACTCCGGGCCACCGGGCCCTGGACACGAACGATGCCCTTTCCCCTGAGAAACAAAACTCACCAGGCCAGGTTCCTGATGTCAGTTTGCAGGAGGCACTTGGCACTGTCAAACCAGACACAGTTGCCTGTGGGGGCACCTTGCATCTGGGAGATATCCTGAAGCATGCGGAATTTCAGCAGGCAGCCGGCCACTCCGGGCCACCGGGCCCTGGACACGAACGATGCCCTTTCCCCTGAGAAACAAAACTCACCAGGCCAGGTTCCTGATGTCAGTTTGCAGGAGGCACTTGGCACTGTCAAACCAGACACAGTTGCCTGTGGGGGCACCTTGCATCTGGGAGATATCCTGAAGCATGCGGAATTTCAGCAGGCAGCCGGCCACTCCGGGCCACCGGGCCCTGGACACGAACCATGCCCTTTCCCCTGAGAAACAAAACTCACCAGGCCAGGTTCCTGATGTCAGTTTGCAGGAGGCACTTGGCACTGTCAAACCAGACACAGTTGCCTGTGGGGGCACCTTGCATCTGGGAGATATCCTGAAGCATGCGGAATTTCAGCAGGCAGCCGGCCACTCCGGGCCACCGGGCCCTGGACAAGAACGATGCCCTTTCCCCTGAGAAACAAAACTCACCAGGCCAGGTTCCTGATGTCAGTTTGCAGGAGGCACTTGGCACTGTCAAACCAGACACAGTTGCCTGTGGGGGCACCTTGCATCTGGGAGATATCCTGAAGCATGCGGAATTTCAGCAGGCAGCCGGCCACTCCGGGCCACCGGGCCCTGGACACGAACGATGGCCTTTTCCCTGAGAAACAAAACTCACCAGGCCAGGTTCCTGATGTCAGTTTGCAGGAGGCACTTGGCACTCTCAAACCAGACACAGTTGCCTGTGGGGGCACCTTGCATCTGGGAGATATCCTGAAGCATGCGGAATTTCAGCAGGCAGCCGGCCACTCCGGGCCACCGGGCCCTGGACAAGAACCATGCCATTTCCCCTGAGAAACAAAACTCACCAGGCCAGGTTCCTGATGTCAGTTTGCAGGAGGCACTTGGCACTGTCAAACCAGACACAGTTGCCTGTGGGGGCACCTTGCATCTGGGAGATATCCTGAAGCATGCGGAATTTCAGCAGGCAGCCGGCCACTCCGGGCCACCGGGCCCTGGACACGAACCATGGCCTTTCCCCTGAGAAACAAAATTCACCAGGCCAGGTTCCTGATGTCACTTTGCAGGAGGCACTTGGCACTCTCAAACCAGACACAGTTGCCTGTGGGGGCACCTTGCATCTGGGAGATATCCTGAAGCATGCGGAATTTCAGCAGGCAGCCGGCCACTCCGGGCCACCGGGCCCTGGACACGAACGATGCCCTTTCCCCTGAGAAACAAAACTCACCAGGCCAGGTTCCTGATGTCAGTTTGCAGGAGGCACTTGGCACTGTCAAACCAGACACAGTTGCCTGTGGGGGCACCTTGCATCTGGGAGATATCCTGAAGCATGCGGAATTTCAGCAGGCAGCCGGCCACTCCGGGCCACCGGGCCCTGGACACGAACCATGCCCTTTCCCCTGAGAAACAAAACTCACCAGGCCAGGTTCCTGATGTCAGTTTGCAGGAGGCACTTGGCACTGTCAAACCAGACACAGTTGCCTGTGGGGGCACCTTGCATCTGGGAGATATCCTGAAGCATGCGGAATTTCAGCAGGCAGCCGGCCACTCCGGGCCACCGGGCCCTGGACACGAACCATGCCCTTTCCCCTGAGAAACAAAACTCACCAGGCCAGGTTCCTGATGTCAGTTTGCAGGAGGCACTTGGCACTGTCAAACCAGACACAGTTGCCTGTGGGTGCACCTTGCATCTGGGAGATATCCTGAAGCATGCGGAATTTCAGCAGGCAGCCGGCCACTCTGGGCCACCGGGCCCTGGACACGAACGATGCCCTTTCCCCTGAGAAATAAAACTCACCAGGCCAGGTTCTTGATGTCAGTTTGCAGGAGGCACTTGGCACTCTCAAACCAGACACAGTTGCCTGTGGGTGCACCTTGCATCTGGGAGATATCCTGAAGCATGCGGAATTTCAGCAGGCAGCCGGCCACTCCGGGCCACGGGGCCCTGGACACGAACCATGGCCTTTCCCCTGAGAAACAAAACTCACCAGGCCAGGTTCCTGATGTCAGTTTGCAGGAGGCACTTGGCACTGTCAAACCAGACACAGTTGCCTGTGGGGGCACCTTGCATCTGGGAGATATCCTGAAGCATGCGGAATTTCAGCAGGCAGCCGGCCACTCCGGGCCACCGGGCCCTGGACACGAACCATGCCCTTTCCCCTGAGAAACAAAACTCACCAGGCCAGGTTCCTGATGTCAGTTTGCAGGAGGCACTTGGCACTCTCAAACCAGACACAGTTGCCTGTGGGGGCACCTTGCATCTGGGAGATATCCTGAAGCATGCGGAATTTCAGCAGGCAGCCGGCCACTCCGGGCCACCGGGCCCTGGACACGAACGATGCCCTTTCCCCTGAGAAACAAAACTCACCAGGCCAGGTTCCTGATGTCAGTTTGCAGGAGGCACTTGGCACTCTCAAACCAGACACAGTTGCCTGTGGGTGCTCCTTGCATCTGGGAGATATCCTGAAGCATGCGGAATTTCAGCAGGCAGCCGGCCACTCCGGGCCACCGGGCCCTGGACACGAACGATGGCCTTTCCCCTGAGAAATAAAACTCACCAGGCCAGGTTCCTGATGTCAGTTTGCAGGAGGCACTTGGCACTGTCAAACCAGACACAGTTGCCTGTGGGTGCTCCTTGCATCTGGGAGATATCCTGAAGCATGCCGAAGTTCAGCAGGCAGCCGGCCACTCCGGGCCACCGGGCCCTGGACACGAACGATGGCCTTTCCCCTGAGAAATAAAACTCACCAGGCCAGGTTCCTGATGTCAGTTTGCAGGAGGCACTTGGCACTGTCAAACCAGACACAGTTGCCTGTGGGGGCACCTTGCATCTGGGAGATATCCTGAAGCATGCGGAATTTCAGCAGGCAGCCGGCCACTCCGGGCCACTGGGCCCTGGACACGAACGATGGCCTTTCCCCTGAGAAATACAACTCACCAGGCCAGGTTCCTGATGTCAGTTTGCAGGAGGCACTTGGCACTGTCAAACCAGACACAGTTGCCTGTGGGTGCTCCTTGCATCTGGGAGATATCCTGAAGCATGCGGAATTTCAGCAGGCAGCCGGCCACTCCGGGCCACCGGGCCCTGGACACGAACGATGCCCTTTCCCCTGAGAAACAAAACTCACCAGGCCAGGTTCCTGATGTCAGTTTGCAGGAGGCACTTGGCACTGTCAAACCAGACACAGTTGCCTTTGGGGGCACCTTGCATCTGGGAGATATCCTGAAGCATGCGGAATTTCAGCAGGCAGCCGGCCACTCCGGGCCACAGGGCCCTGGACACGAACGATGCCCTTTCCCCTGAGAAACAAAACTCACCAGGCCAGGTTCCTGATGTCAGTTTGCAGGAGGCACTTGGCACTGTCAAACCAGACACAGTTGCCTGTGGGGGCACCTTGCATCTGGGAGATATCCTGAAGCATGCGGAATTTCAGCAGGCAGCCGGCCACTCCGGGCCACCGGGCCCTGGACACGAACGATGGCCTTTTCCCTGAGAAACAAAACTCACCAGGCCAGGTTCCTGATGTCAGTTTGCAGGAGGCACTTGGCACTGTCAAACCAGACACAGTTGCCTGTGGGGGCACCTTGCATCTGGGAGATATCCTGAAGCATGCAGAATTTCAGCAGGCAGCCAGCCACTCCGGGCCACCGGGTCCTGGACACGAACCATGCCCTTTCCCCTGAGAAACAAAACTCACCAGGCCAGGTTCCTGATGTCAGTTTGCAGGAGGCACTTGGCACTGTCAAACCAGACACAGTTGCCTGTGGGTGCACCTTGCATCTGGGAGATATCCTGAAGCATGCGGAATTTCAGCAGGCAGCCGGCCACTCTGGGCCACCGGGCCCTGGACACGAACGATGCCCTTTCCCCTGAGAAATAAAACTCACCAGGCCAGGTTCCTGATGTCAGTTTGCAGGAGGCACTTGGCACTCTCAAACCAGACACAGTTGCCTGTGGGGGCACCTTGCATCTGGGAGATATCCTGAAGCATGCGGAATTTCAGCAGGCAGCCGGCCACTCCGGGCCACCGGGCCCTGGACACGAACGATGCCCTTTCCCCTGAGAAACAAAACTCACCAGGCCAGGTTCCTGATGTCAGTTTGCAGGAGGCACTTGGCACTGTCAAACCAGACACAGTTGCCTGTGGGGGCACCTTGCATCTGGGAGATATCCTGAAGCATGCGGAATTTCAGCAGGCAGCCGGCCACTCCGGGCCACCGGGCCCTGGACACGAACGATGCCCTTTCCCCTGAGAAACAAAACTCACCAGGCCAGGTTCCTGATGTCAGTTTGCAGGAGGCACTTGGCACTGTCAAACCAGACACAGTTGCCTGTGGGTGCACCTTGCATCTGGGAGATATCCTGAAGCATGCGGAATTTCAGCAGGCAGCCGGCCACTCTGGGCCACCGGGCCCTGGACACGAACGATGCCCTTTCCCCTGAGAAATAAAACTCACCAGGCCAGGTTCTTGATGTCAGTTTGCAGGAGGCACTTGGCACTCTCAAACCAGACACAGTTGCCTGTGGGGGCACCTTGCATCTGGGAGATATCCTGAAGCATGCGGAATTTCAGCAGGCAGCCGGCCACTCCGGGCCACCGGGCCCTGGACACGAACGATGCCCTTTCCCCTGAGAAACAAAACTCACCAGGCCAGGTTCCTGATGTCAGTTTGCAGGAGGCACTTGGCACTGTCAAACCAGACACAGTTGCCTGTGGGGGCACCTTGCATCTGGGAGATATCCTGAAGCATGCGGAATTTCAGCAGGCAGCCGGCCACTCCGGGCCACGGGGCCCTGGACACGAACGATGCCCTTTCCCCTGAGAAACAAAACTCACCAGGCCAGGTTCCTGATGTCAGTTTGCAGGAGGCACTTGGCACTGTCAAACCAGACACAGTTGCCTGTGGGGGCACCTTGCATCTGGGAGATATCCTGAAGCATGCGGAATTTCAGCAGGCAGCCGGCCACTCCGGGCCACCGGGCCCTGGACACGAACCATGCCCTTTCCCCTGAGAAACAAAACTCACCAGGCCAGGTTCCTGATGTCAGTTTGCAGGAGGCACTTGGCACTCTCAAACCAGACACAGTTGCCTGTGGGGGCACCTTGCATCTGGGAGATATCCTGAAGCATGCGGAATTTCAGCAGGCAGCCGGCCACTCCGGGCCACCGGGCCCTGGACACGAACGATGCCGTTTCCCCTGAGAAACAAAACTCACCAGGCCAGGTTCCTGATGTCAGTTTGCAGGAGGCACTTGGCACTGTCAAACCAGACACAGTTGCCTGTGGGTGCTCCTTGCATCTGGGAGATATCCCGAAGCATGCGGAATTTCAGCAGGCAGCCGGCCACTCCGGGCCACTGGGCCCTGGACACGAACGATGGCCTTTCCCCTGAGAAATAAAACTCACCAGGCCAGGTTCCTGATGTCAGTTTGCAGGAGGCACTTGGCACTGTCAAACCAGACACAGTTGCCTGTGGGGGCACCTTGCATCTGCGAGATATCCTGAAGCATGCGGAATTTCAGCAGGCAGCCGGCCACTCTGGGCCACCGGGCCCTGGACACGAACCATGGCCTTTCCCCTGAGAAATAAAACTCACCAGGCCAGGTTCCTGATGTCAGTTTGCAGGAGGCACTTGGCACTGTCAAACCAGACACAGTTGCCTGTGGGGGCACCTTGCATCTGGGAGATATCCTGAAGCATGCGGAATTTCAGCAGGCAGCCGGCCACTCCGGGCCACCGGGCCCTGGACACGAACGATGCCCTTTCCCCTGAGAAACAAAACTCACCAGGCCAGGTTCCTGATGTCAGTTTGCAGGAGGCACTTGGCACTGTCAAACCAGACACAGTTGCCTGTGGGTGCTCCTTGCATCTGGGAGATATCCTGAAGCATGCCGAAGTTCAGCAGGCAGCCGGCCACTCCGGGCCACCGGGCCCTGGACACGAACGATGGCCTTTCCCCTGAGAAATAAAACTCACCAGGCCAGGTTCCTGATGTCAGTTTGCAGGAGGCACTTGGCACTGTCAAACCAGACACAGTTGCCTGTGGGGGCACCTTGCATCTGGGAGATATCCTGAAGCATGCGGAATTTCAGCAGGCAGCCGGCCACTCCGGGCCACCGGGCCCTGGACACGAACGATGGCCTTTCCCCTGAGAAATACAACTCACCAGGCCAGGTTCCTGATGTCAGTTTGCAGGAGGCACTTGGCACTGTCAAACCAGACACAGTTGCCTGTGGGTGCTCCTTGCATCTGGGAGATATCCTGAAGCATGCGGAATTTCAGCAGGCAGCCGGCCAGTCCGGGCCACCGGGCCCTGGACACGAACGATGCCCTTTCCCCTGAGAAACAAAACTCACCAGGCCAGGTTCCTGATGTCAGTTTGCAGGAGGCACTTGGCACTGTCAAACCAGACACAGTTGCCTGTGGGGGCACCTTGCATCTGGGAGATATCCTGAAGCATGCGGAATTTCAGCAGGCAGCCGGCCACTCCGGGCCACAGGGCCCTGGACACGAACGATGCCCTTTCCCCTGAGAAACAAAACTCACCAGGCCAGGTTCCTGATGTCAGTTTGCAGGAGGCACTTGGCACTGTCAAACCAGACACAGTTGCCTGTGGGGGCACCTTGCATCTGGGAGATATCCTGAAGCATGCGGAATTTCAGCAGGCAGCCGGCCACTCCGGGCCACCGGGCCCTGGACACGAACGATGGCCTTTTCCCTGAGAAACAAAACTCACCAGGCCAGGTTCCTGATGTCAGTTTGCAGGAGGCACTTGGCACTGTCAAACCAGACACAGTTGCCTGTGGGGGCACCTTGCATCTGGGAGATATCCTGAAGCATGCAGAATTTCAGCAGGCAGCCAGCCACTCCGGGCCACCGGGCCCTGGACACGAACCATGCCCTTTCCCCTGAGAAACAAAACTCACCAGGCCAGGTTCCTGATGTCAGTTTGCAGGAGGCACTTGGCACTCTCAAACCAGACACAGTTGCCTGTGGGTGCACCTTGCATCTGGGAGATATCCTGAAGCATGCGGAATTTCAGCAGGCAGCCGGCCACTCCGGGCCACCGGGCCCTGGACACGAACGATGCCCTTTCCCCTGAGAAATAAAACTCACCAGGCCAGGTTCCTGATGTCAGTTTGCAGGAGGCACTTGGCACTGTCAAACCAGACACAGTTGCCTGTGGGGGCACCTTGCATCTGGGAGATATCCTGAAGCATGCGGAATTTCAGCAGGCAGCCGGCCACTCCGGGCCACCGGGCCCTGGACACGAACGATGCCCTTTCCCCTGAGAAACAAAACTCACCAGGCCAGGTTCCTGATGTCAGTTTGCAGGAGGCACTTGGCACTGTCAAACCAGACACAGTTGCCTGTGGGGGCACCTTGCATCTGGGAGATATCCTGAAGCATGCGGAATTTCAGCAGGCAGCCAGCCACTCCGGGCCACCGGGCCCTGGACACGAACCATGCCCTTTCCCCTGAGAAACAAAACTCACCAGGCCAGGTTCCTGATGTCAGTTTGCAGGAGGCACTTGGCACTGTCAAACCAGACACAGTTGCCTGTGGGTGCACCTTGCATCTGGGAGATATCCTGAAGCATGCGGAATTTCAGCAGGCAGCCGGCCACTCTGGGCCACCGGGCCCTGGACACGAACGATGCCCTTTCCCCTGAGAAATAAAACTCACCAGGCCAGGTTCTTGATGTCAGTTTGCAGGAGGCACTTGGCACTCTCAAACCAGACACAGTTGCCTGTGGGGGCACCTTGCATCTGGGAGATATCCTGAAGCATGCGGAATTTCAGCAGGCAGCCGGCCACTCCGGGCCACCGGGCCCTGGACACGAACGATGCCCTTTCCCCTGAGAAACAAAACTCACCAGGCCAGGTTCCTGATGTCAGTTTGCAGGAGGCACTTGGCACTGTCAAACCAGACACAGTTGCCTGTGGGGGCACCTTGCATCTGGGAGATATCCTGAAGCATGCGGAATTTCAGCAGGCAGCCGGCCACTCCGGGCCACGGGGCCCTGGACACGAACCATGGCCTTTCCCCTGAGAAACAAAACTCACCAGGCCAGGTTCCTGATGTCAGTTTGCAGGAGGCACTTGGCACTGTCAAACCAGACACAGTTGCCTGTGGGGGCACCTTGCATCTGGGAGATATCCTGAAGCATGCGGAATTTCAGCAGGCAGCCGGCCACTCCGGGCCACCGGGCCCTGGACACGAACGATGCCCTTTCCCCTGAGAAACAAAACTCACCAGGCCAGGTTCCTGATGTCAGTTTGCAGGAGGCACTTGGCACTCTCAAACCAGACACAGTTGCCTGTGGGGGCACCTTGCATCTGGGAGATATCCTGAAGCATGCGGAATTTCAGCAGGCAGCCGGCCACTCCGGGCCACCGGGCCCTGGACACGAACGATGCCCTTTCCCCTGAGAAACAAAACTCACCAGGCCAGGTTCCTGATGTCAGTTTGCAGGAGGCACTTGGCACTGTCAAACCAGACACAGTTGCCTGTGGGGGCACCTTGCATCTGCGAGATATCCTGAAGCATGCGGAATTTCAGCAGGCAGCCGGCCACTCTGGGCCACCGGGCCCTGGACACGAACCATGGCCTTTCCCCTGAGAAATAAAACTCACCAGGCCAGGTTCCTGATGTCAGTTTGCAGGAGGCACTTGGCACTGTCAAACCAGACACAGTTGCCTGTGGGTGCTCCTTGCATCTGGGAGATATCCTGAAGCATGCGGAATTTCAGCAGGCAGCCGGCCACTCCGGGCCACCGGGCCCTGGACACGAACGATGCCCTTTCCCCTGAGAAACAAAACTCACCAGGCCAGGTTCCTGATGTCAGTTTGCAGGAGGCACTTGGCACTGTCAAACCAGACACAGTTGCCTGTGGGGGCACCTTGCATCTGGGAGATATCCTGAAGCATGCGGAATTTCAGCAGGCAGCCGGCCAGTCCGGGCCACAGGGCCCTGGACACGAACGATGCCCTTTCCCCTGAGAAACAAAACTCACCAGGCCAGGTTCCTGATGTCAGTTTGCAGGAGGCACTTGGCACTGTCAAACCAGACACAGTTGCCTGTGGGGGCACCTTGCATCTGGGAGATATCCTGAAGCATGCGGAATTTCAGCAGGCAGCCGGCCACTCCGGGCCACCGGGCCCTGGACACGAACGATGGCCTTTTCCCTGAGAAACAAAACTCACCAGGCCAGGTTCCTGATGTCAGTTTGCAGGAGGCACTTGGCACTGTCAAACCAGACACAGTTGCCTGTGGGGGCACCTTGCATCTGGGAGATATCCTGAAGCATGCAGAATTTCAGCAGGCAGCCAGCCACTCCGGGCCACCGGGTCCTGGACACGAACCATGCCCTTTCCCCTGAGAAACAAAACTCACCAGGCCAGGTTCCTGATGTCAGTTTGCAGGAGGCACTTGGCACTCTCAAACCAGACACAGTTGCCTGTGGGTGCACCTTGCATCTGGGAGATATCCTGAAGCATGCGGAATTTCAGCAGGCAGCCGGCCACTCCGGGCCACCGGGCCCTGGACACGAACGATGCCCTTTCCCCTGAGAAATAAAACTCACCAGGCCAGGTTCCTGATGTCAGTTTGCAGGAGGCACTTGGCACTGTCAAACCAGACACAGTTGCCTGTGGGGGCACCTTGCATCTGGGAGATATCCTGAAGCATGCGGAATTTCAGCAGGCAGCCGGCCACTCCGGGCCACCGGGCCCTGGACACGAACGATGCCCTTTCCCCTGAGAAACAAAACTCACCAGGCCAGGTTCCTGATGTCAGTTTGCAGGAGGCACTTGGCACTGTCAAACCAGACACAGTTGCCTGTGGGGGCACCTTGCATCTGGGAGATATCCTGAAGCATGCGGAATTTCAGCAGGCAGCCAGCCACTCCGGGCCACCGGGCCCTGGACACGAACCATGCCCTTTCCCCTGAGAAACAAAACTCACCAGGCCAGGTTCCTGATGTCAGTTTGCAGGAGGCACTTGGCACTGTCAAACCAGACACAGTTGCCTGTGGGTGCACCTTGCATCTGGGAGATATCCTGAAGCATGCGGAATTTCAGCAGGCAGCCGGCCACTCTGGGCCACCGGGCCCTGGACACGAACGATGCCCTTTCCCCTGAAAAATAAAACTCACCAGGCCAGGTTCTTGATGTCAGTTTGCAGGAGGCACTTGGCACTCTCAAACCAGACACAGTTGCCTGTGGGGGCACCTTGCATCTGGGAGATATCCTGAAGCATGCGGAATTTCAGCAGGCAGCCGGCCACTCCGGGCCACCGGGCCCTGGACACGAACGATGCCCTTTCCCCTGAGAAACAAAACTCACCAGGCCAGGTTCCTGATGTCAGTTTGCAGGAGGCACTTGGCACTGTCAAACCAGACACAGTTGCCTGTGGGGGCACCTTGCATCTGGGAGATATCCTGAAGCATGCGGAATTTCAGCAGGCAGCCGGCCACTCCGGGCCACGGGGCCCTGGACACGAACCATGGCCTTTCCCCTGAGAAACAAAACTCACCAGGCCAGGTTCCTGATGTCAGTTTGCAGGAGGCACTTGGCACTGTCAAACCAGACACAGTTGCCTGTGGGGGCACCTTGCATCTGGGAGATATCCTGAAGCATGCGGAATTTCAGCAGGCAGCCGGCCACTCCGGGCCACCGGGCCCTGGACACGAACGATGCCCTTTCCCCTGAGAAACAAAACTCACCAGGCCAGGTTCCTGATGTCAGTTTGCAGGAGGCACTTGGCACTCTCAAACCAGACACAGTTGCCTGTGGGGGCACCTTGCATCTGGGAGATATCCTGAAGCATGCGGAATTTCAGCAGGCAGCCGGCCACTCCGGGCCACCGGGCCCTGGACACGAACGATGCCCTTTCCCCTGAGAAACAAAACTCACCAGGCCAGGTTCCTGATGTCAGTTTGCAGGAGGCACTTGGCACTGTCAAACCAGACACAGTTGCCTGTGGGGGCACCTTGCATCTGCGAGATATCCTGAAGCATGCGGAATTTCAGCAGGCAGCCGGCCACTCTGGGCCACCGGGCCCTGGACACGAACCATGGCCTTTCCCCTGAGAAATAAAACTCACCAGGCCAGGTTCCTGATGTCAGTTTGCAGGAGGCACTTGGCACTGTCAAACCAGACACAGTTGCCTGTGGGGGCACCTTGCATCTGGGAGATATCCTGAAGCATGCGGAATTTCAGCAGGCAGCCGGCCACTCCGGGCCACCGGGCCCTGGACACAAACGATGCCCTTTCCCCTGAGAAACAAAACTCACCAGGCCAGGTTCCTGATGTCAGTTTGCAGGAGGCACTTGGCACTGTCAAACCAGACACAGTTGCCTGTGGGTGCTCCTTGCATCTGGGAGATATCCTGAAGCATGCGGAATTTCAGCAGGCAGCCGGCCAGTCCGGGCCACCGGGCCCTGGACACGAACGATGCCCTTTCCCCTGAGAAACAAAACTCACCAGGCCAGGTTCCTGATGTCAGTTTGCAGGAGGCACTTGGCACTGTCAAACCAGACACAGTTGCCTGTGGGGGCACCTTGCATCTGGGAGATATCCTGAAGCATGCGGAATTTCAGCAGGCAGCCGGCCACTCCGGGCCACAGGGCCCTGGACACGAACCATGCCCTTTCCCCTGAGAAACAAAACTCACCAGGCCAGGTTCCTGATGTCAGTTTGCAGGAGGCACTTGGCACTGTCAAACCAGACACAGTTGCCTGTGGGGGCACCTTGCATCTGGGAGATATCCTGAAGCATGCGGAATTTCAGCAGGCAGCCGGCCACTCCGGGCCACCGGGCCCTGGACACGAACGATGGCCTTTTCCCTGAGAAACAAAACTCACCAGGCCAGGTTCCTGATGTCAGTTTGCAGGAGGCACTTGGCACTGTCAAACCAGACACAGTTGCCTGTGGGGGCACCTTGCATCTGGGAGATATCCTGAAGCATGCAGAATTTCAGCAGGCAGCCAGCCACTCCGGGCCACCGGGTCCTGGACACGAACCATGCCCTTTCCCCTGAGAAACAAAACTCACCAGGCCAGGTTCCTGATGTCAGTTTGCAGGAGGCACTTGGCACTGTCAAACCAGACACAGTTGCCTGTGGGTGCACCTTGCATCTGGGAGATATCCTGAAGCATGCGGAATTTCAGCAGGCAGCCGGCCACTCCGGGCCACCGGGCCCTGGACACGAACGATGCCCTTTCCCCTGAGAAATAAAACTCACCAGGCCAGGTTCCTGATGTCAGTTTGCAGGAGGCACTTGGCACTGTCAAACCAGACACAGTTGCCTGTGGGGGCACCTTGCATCTGGGAGATATCCTGAAGCATGCGGAATTTCAGCAGGCAGCCGGCCACTCCGGGCCACCGGGCCCTGGACACGAACGATGCCCTTTCCCCTGAGAAACAAAACTCACCAGGCCAGGTTCCTGATGTCAGTTTGCAGGAGGCACTTGGCACTGTCAAACCAGACACAGTTGCCTGTGGGGGCACCTTGCATCTGGGAGATATCCTGAAGCATGCGGAATTTCAGCAGGCAGCCAGCCACTCCGGGCCACCGGGCCCTGGACATGAACGATGCCCTTTCCCCTGAGAAACAAAACTCACCAGGCCAGGTTCCTGATGTCAGTTTGCAGGAGGCACTTGGCACTGTCAAACCAGACACATTTGCCTGTGGGGGCACCTTGCATCTGGGAGATATCCTGAAGCATGCGGAATTTCAGCAGGCAGCCGGCCACTCCGGGCCACCGGGCCTGGACACGAACGATGCCCTTTCCCCTGAGAAACAAAACTCACCAGGCCAGGTTCCTGATGTCATTTTGCAGGAGGCACTTGGCACTGTCAAACCAGACACAGTTGCCTGTGGGGGCACCTTGCATCTGGGAGATATCCTGAAGCATGCGGAATTTCAGCAGGCAGCCGGCCACTCCGGGCCACCGGGCCCTGGACACGAACGATGCCCTTTCCCCTGAGAAACAAAACTCACCAGGCCAGGTTCCTGATGTCAGTTCGCAGGAGGCACTTGGCACTCTCAAACCAGACACAGTTGCCTGTGGGGGCACCTTGCATCTGGGAGATATGCTGAAGCATGCGGAATTTCAGCAGGCAGCCGGCCACTCCGGGCCACGGGGCCCTGGACACGAACGATGCCATTTCCCCTGAGAAACAAAACTCACCAGGCCAGGTTCCTGATGTCAGTTTGCAGGAGGCACTTGGCACTGTCAAACCAGACACAGTTGCCTGTGGGGGCACCTTGCATCTGGGAGATATCCTGAAGCATGCGGAATTTCAGCAGGCAGCCGGCCACTCCGGGCCACCGGGCCCTGGACACGAACGATGGCCTTTCCCCTGAGAAACAAAACTCACCAGGCCAGGTTCCTGATGTCAGTTTGCAGGAGGCACTTGGCACTCTCAAACCAGACACAGTTGCCTGTGGGGGCACCTTGCATCTGGGAGATATCCTGAAGCATGCGGAATTTCAGCAGGCATCCGGCCACTCCGGGCCACCGGGCCCTGGACACGAACCATGCCCTTTCCCCTGAGAAACAAAACTCACCAGGCCAGGTTCCTGATGTCAGTTTGCAGGAGGCACTTGGCACTGTCAAACCAGACACAGTTGCCTGTGGGGGCACCTTGCATCTGGGAGATATCCTGAAGCATGCGGAATTTCAGCAGGCAGCCGGCCACGCCGGGCCACCGGGCCCTGGACACGAACGATGCCCTTTCCCCTGAGAAACAAAACTCACCAGGCCAGGTTCCTGATGTCAGTTCGCAGGAGGCACTTGGCACTGTCAAACCAGACACAGTTGCCTGTGGGGGCACCTTGCATCTGGGAGATATCCTGAAGCATGCGGAATTTCAGCAGGCAGCCGGCCACTCCGGGCCACGGGGCCCTGGACACGAACGATGCCATTTCCCCTGAGAAACAAAACTCACCAGGCCAGGTTCCTGATGTCAGTTTGCAGGAGGCACTTGGCACTGTCAAACCAGACACAGTTGCCTGTGGGGGCACCTTGCATCTGGGAGATATCCTGAAGCATGCGGAATTTCAGCAGGCAGCCGGCCACTCCGGGCCACCGGGCCCTGGACACGAACGATGCCCTTTCCCCTGAGAAACAAAACTCACCAGGCCAGGTTCCTGATGTCAGTTTGCAGGAGGCACTTGGCACTGTCAAACCAGACACAGTTGCCTGTGGGGGCACCTTGCATCTGGGAGATATCCTGAAGCATGCGGAATTTCAGCAGGCAGCCGGCCACTCCGGGCCACCGGGCCCTGGACACGAACGATGCCCTTTCCCCTGAGAAACAAAACTCACCAGGCCAGGTTCCTGATGTCATTTTGCAGGAGGCACTTGGCACTGTCACCCAGACACAGTTGCCTGTGGGGGCACCTTGCATCTGGGAGATATCCTGAAGCATGCGGAATTTCAGCAGGCAGCCGGCCACTCCGGGCCACCGGGCCCTGGACACGAACGATGCCCTTTCCCCTGAGAAACAAAACTCACCAGGCCAGGTTCCTGATGTCAGTTCGCAGGAGGCACTTGGCACTGTCAAACCAGACACAGTTGCCTGTGGGGGCACCTTGCATCTGGGAGATATCCTGAAGCATGCGGAATTTCAGCAGGCAGCCGGCCACTCCGGGCCACGGGGCCCTGGACACGAACGATGCCATTTCCCCTGAGAAACAAAACTCACCAGGCCAGGTTCCTGATGTCAGTTTGCAGGAGGCACTTGGCACTGTCAAACCAGACACAGTTGCCTGTGGGGGCACCTTGCATCTGGGAGATATCCTGAAGCATGCGGAATTTCAGCAGGCAGCCGGCCACTCTGGGCCACCGGGCCCTGGACACGAACCATGGCCTTTCCCCTGAGAAATAAAACTCACCAGGCCAGGTTCCTGATGTCAGTTTGCAGCAGGCACTTGGCACTGTCAAACCAGACACAGTTGCCTGTGGGGGCACCTTGCATCTGGGAGGTATCCTGATCCGTGCGGAATTTCAGCAGGCAGCCGGCCACTCCGGGCCTCCGGGCCCTGGACACAAACGATGCCCTTTCCCCTGAGAAACAAAACTCACCAGGCCAGGTTCCTGATGTCAGTTTGCAGGAGGCACTTGGCACTGTCAAACGAGACACAGCTGTCTGTGGGGGCACCTTGCATCTGGGAGATATCCTGAAGCATGCGGAAGTTCAGCAGGCAGCCGGCCACTCCGGGCCACCGGG
The DNA here is from genome assembly GCF_036417665.1 of Passer domesticus. Lineage (NCBI taxonomy): Eukaryota > Metazoa > Chordata > Aves > Passeriformes > Passeridae > Passer > Passer domesticus. The sequence goes on along the minus strand of NC_087495.1, from coordinate 8,134,875 downwards.
CCCTGGACACGAACGATGGACTTTCCCCTGAGAAATAAAACTCACCAGGCCAGGTTCCTGATGTCAGTTTGCAGGAGGCACTTGGCACTGTCAAACCAGACACAGTTGCCTGTGGGGGCACCTTGCATCTGGGAGATATCCTGAAGCATGCGGAATTTCAGCAGGCAGCCGGCCACTCCGGGCCACCGGGCCCTGGACACGAACGATGGCCTTTCCCCTGAGAAATAAAACTCACCAGGCCAGGTTCCTGATGTCAGTTTGCAGGAGACACTTGGCACTGTCAAACCAGACACAGTTGCCTGTGGGGGCACCTTGCATCTGGGAGATATCCTGAAGCATGCGGAATTTCAGCAGGCAGCCGGCCACTCCGGGCCACCGGGCCCTGGACACGAACGATGCCCGTTCCCCTGAGAAACAAAACTCACCAGGCCAGGTTCCTGATGTCAGTTTGCAGGAGGCACTTGGCACTGTCAAACCAGACACAGTTGCCTGTGGGGGCACCTTGCATCTGGGAGATATCCTGAAGCATGCGGAATTTCAGCAGGCAGCCGGCCACTCCGGGCCACAGGGCCCTGGACACGAACGATGCCCTTTCCCCTGAGAAACAAAACTCACCAGGCCAGGTTCCTGATGTCAGTTTGCAGGAGGCACTTGGCACTGTCAAACCAGACACAGTTGCCTGTGGGGGCACCTTGCATCTGGGAGATATCCTGAAGCATGCGGAATTTCAGCAGGCAGCCGGCCACTCCGGGCCACCGGGCCCTGGACACGAACGATGGCCTTTTCCCTGAGAAACAAAACTCACCAGGCCAGGTTCCTGATGTCAGTTTGCAGGAGGCACTTGGCACTGTCAAACCAGACACAGTTGCCTGTGGGGGCACCTTGCATCTGGGAGATATCCTGAAGCAAGCAGAATTTCAGCAGGCAGCCAGCCACTCCGGGCCACCGGGCCCTGGACACGAACCATGCCCTTTCCCCTGAGAAACAAAACTCACCAGGCCAGGTTCCTGATGTCAGTTTGCAGGAGGCACTTGGCACTGTCAAACCAGACACAGTTGCCTGTGGGGGCACCTTGCATCTGGGAGATATCCTGAAGCATGCGGAATTTCAGCAGGCAGCCGGCCAGTCCGGGCCACAGGGCCCTGGACACGAACGATGCCCTTTCCCCTGAGAAACAAAACTCACCAGGCCAGGTTCCTGATGTCAGTTTGCAGGAGGCACTTGGCACTGTCAAACCAGACACAGTTGCCTGTGGGGGCACCTTGCATCTGGGAGATATCCTGAAGCATGCGGAATTTCAGCAGGCAGCCGGCCACTCCGGGCCACCGGGCCCTGGACACGAACGATGGCCTTTTCCCTGAGAAACAAAACTCACCAGGCCAGGTTCCTGATGTCAGTTTGCAGGAGGCACTTGGCACTGTCAAACCAGACACAGTTGCCTGTGGGGGCACCTTGCATCTGGGAGATATCCTGAAGCATGCAGAATTTCAGCAGGCAGCCAGCCACTCCGGGCCACCGGGTCCTGGACACGAACCATGCCCTTTCCCCTGAGAAACAAAACTCACCAGGCCAGGTTCCTGATGTCAGTTTGCAGGAGGCACTTGGCACTCTCAAACCAGACACAGTTGCCTGTGGGTGCACCTTGCATCTGGGAGATATCCTGAAGCATGCGGAATTTCAGCAGGCAGCCGGCCACTCCGGGCCACCGGGCCCTGGACACGAACGATGCCCTTTCCCCTGAGAAATAAAACTCACCAGGCCAGGTTCCTGATGTCAGTTTGCAGGAGGCACTTGGCACTGTCAAACCAGACACAGTTGCCTGTGGGGGCACCTTGCATCTGGGAGATATCCTGAAGCATGCGGAATTTCAGCAGGCAGCCGGCCACTCCGGGCCACCGGGCCCTGGACACGAACGATGCCCTTTCCCCTGAGAAACAAAACTCACCAGGCCAGGTTCCTGATGTCAGTTTGCAGGAGGCACTTGGCACTGTCAAACCAGACACAGTTGCCTGTGGGGGCACCTTGCATCTGGGAGATATCCTGAAGCATGCGGAATTTCAGCAGGCAGCCAGCCACTCCGGGCCACCGGGCCCTGGACACGAACCATGCCCTTTCCCCTGAGAAACAAAACTCACCAGGCCAGGTTCCTGATGTCAGTTTGCAGGAGGCACTTGGCACTGTCAAACCAGACACAGTTGCCTGTGGGTGCACCTTGCATCTGGGAGATATCCTGAAGCATGCGGAATTTCAGCAGGCAGCCGGCCACTCTGGGCCACCGGGCCCTGGACACGAACGATGCCCTTTCCCCTGAAAAATAAAACTCACCAGGCCAGGTTCTTGATGTCAGTTTGCAGGAGGCACTTGGCACTCTCAAACCAGACACAGTTGCCTGTGGGGGCACCTTGCATCTGGGAGATATCCTGAAGCATGCGGAATTTCAGCAGGCAGCCGGCCACTCCGGGCCACCGGGCCCTGGACACGAACGATGCCCTTTCCCCTGAGAAACAAAACTCACCAGGCCAGGTTCCTGATGTCAGTTTGCAGGAGGCACTTGGCACTGTCAAACCAGACACAGTTGCCTGTGGGGGCACCTTGCATCTGGGAGATATCCTGAAGCATGCGGAATTTCAGCAGGCAGCCGGCCACTCCGGGCCACGGGGCCCTGGACACGAACCATGGCCTTTCCCCTGAGAAACAAAACTCACCAGGCCAGGTTCCTGATGTCAGTTTGCAGGAGGCACTTGGCACTGTCAAACCAGACACAGTTGCCTGTGGGGGCACCTTGCATCTGGGAGATATCCTGAAGCATGCGGAATTTCAGCAGGCAGCCGGCCACTCCGGGCCACCGGGCCCTGGACACGAACGATGCCCTTTCCCCTGAGAAACAAAACTCACCAGGCCAGGTTCCTGATGTCAGTTTGCAGGAGGCACTTGGCACTCTCAAACCAGACACAGTTGCCTGTGGGGGCACCTTGCATCTGGGAGATATCCTGAAGCATGCGGAATTTCAGCAGGCAGCCGGCCACTCCGGGCCACCGGGCCCTGGACACGAACGATGCCCTTTCCCCTGAGAAACAAAACTCACCAGGCCAGGTTCCTGATGTCAGTTTGCAGGAGGCACTTGGCACTGTCAAACCAGACACAGTTGCCTGTGGGGGCACCTTGCATCTGCGAGATATCCTGAAGCATGCGGAATTTCAGCAGGCAGCCGGCCACTCTGGGCCACCGGGCCCTGGACACGAACCATGGCCTTTCCCCTGAGAAATAAAACTCACCAGGCCAGGTTCCTGATGTCAGTTTGCAGGAGGCACTTGGCACTGTCAAACCAGACACAGTTGCCTGTGGGGGCACCTTGCATCTGGGAGATATCCTGAAGCATGCGGAATTTCAGCAGGCAGCCGGCCACTCCGGGCCACCGGGCCCTGGACACAAACGATGCCCTTTCCCCTGAGAAACAAAACTCACCAGGCCAGGTTCCTGATGTCAGTTTGCAGGAGGCACTTGGCACTGTCAAACCAGACACAGTTGCCTGTGGGTGCTCCTTGCATCTGGGAGATATCCTGAAGCATGCGGAATTTCAGCAGGCAGCCGGCCAGTCCGGGCCACCGGGCCCTGGACACGAACGATGCCCTTTCCCCTGAGAAACAAAACTCACCAGGCCAGGTTCCTGATGTCAGTTTGCAGGAGGCACTTGGCACTGTCAAACCAGACACAGTTGCCTGTGGGGGCACCTTGCATCTGGGAGATATCCTGAAGCATGCGGAATTTCAGCAGGCAGCCGGCCACTCCGGGCCACAGGGCCCTGGACACGAACCATGCCCTTTCCCCTGAGAAACAAAACTCACCAGGCCAGGTTCCTGATGTCAGTTTGCAGGAGGCACTTGGCACTGTCAAACCAGACACAGTTGCCTGTGGGGGCACCTTGCATCTGGGAGATATCCTGAAGCATGCGGAATTTCAGCAGGCAGCCGGCCACTCCGGGCCACCGGGCCCTGGACACGAACGATGGCCTTTTCCCTGAGAAACAAAACTCACCAGGCCAGGTTCCTGATGTCAGTTTGCAGGAGGCACTTGGCACTGTCAAACCAGACACAGTTGCCTGTGGGGGCACCTTGCATCTGGGAGATATCCTGAAGCATGCAGAATTTCAGCAGGCAGCCAGCCACTCCGGGCCACCGGGTCCTGGACACGAACCATGCCCTTTCCCCTGAGAAACAAAACTCACCAGGCCAGGTTCCTGATGTCAGTTTGCAGGAGGCACTTGGCACTGTCAAACCAGACACAGTTGCCTGTGGGTGCACCTTGCATCTGGGAGATATCCTGAAGCATGCGGAATTTCAGCAGGCAGCCGGCCACTCCGGGCCACCGGGCCCTGGACACGAACGATGCCCTTTCCCCTGAGAAATAAAACTCACCAGGCCAGGTTCCTGATGTCAGTTTGCAGGAGGCACTTGGCACTGTCAAACCAGACACAGTTGCCTGTGGGGGCACCTTGCATCTGGGAGATATCCTGAAGCATGCGGAATTTCAGCAGGCAGCCGGCCACTCCGGGCCACCGGGCCCTGGACACGAACGATGCCCTTTCCCCTGAGAAACAAAACTCACCAGGCCAGGTTCCTGATGTCAGTTTGCAGGAGGCACTTGGCACTGTCAAACCAGACACAGTTGCCTGTGGGGGCACCTTGCATCTGGGAGATATCCTGAAGCATGCGGAATTTCAGCAGGCAGCCAGCCACTCCGGGCCACCGGGCCCTGGACATGAACGATGCCCTTTCCCCTGAGAAACAAAACTCACCAGGCCAGGTTCCTGATGTCAGTTTGCAGGAGGCACTTGGCACTGTCAAACCAGACACATTTGCCTGTGGGGGCACCTTGCATCTGGGAGATATCCTGAAGCATGCGGAATTTCAGCAGGCAGCCGGCCACTCCGGGCCACCGGGCCTGGACACGAACGATGCCCTTTCCCCTGAGAAACAAAACTCACCAGGCCAGGTTCCTGATGTCATTTTGCAGGAGGCACTTGGCACTGTCAAACCAGACACAGTTGCCTGTGGGGGCACCTTGCATCTGGGAGATATCCTGAAGCATGCGGAATTTCAGCAGGCAGCCGGCCACTCCGGGCCACCGGGCCCTGGACACGAACGATGCCCTTTCCCCTGAGAAACAAAACTCACCAGGCCAGGTTCCTGATGTCAGTTCGCAGGAGGCACTTGGCACTCTCAAACCAGACACAGTTGCCTGTGGGGGCACCTTGCATCTGGGAGATATGCTGAAGCATGCGGAATTTCAGCAGGCAGCCGGCCACTCCGGGCCACGGGGCCCTGGACACGAACGATGCCATTTCCCCTGAGAAACAAAACTCACCAGGCCAGGTTCCTGATGTCAGTTTGCAGGAGGCACTTGGCACTGTCAAACCAGACACAGTTGCCTGTGGGGGCACCTTGCATCTGGGAGATATCCTGAAGCATGCGGAATTTCAGCAGGCAGCCGGCCACTCCGGGCCACCGGGCCCTGGACACGAACGATGGCCTTTCCCCTGAGAAACAAAACTCACCAGGCCAGGTTCCTGATGTCAGTTTGCAGGAGGCACTTGGCACTCTCAAACCAGACACAGTTGCCTGTGGGGGCACCTTGCATCTGGGAGATATCCTGAAGCATGCGGAATTTCAGCAGGCATCCGGCCACTCCGGGCCACCGGGCCCTGGACACGAACCATGCCCTTTCCCCTGAGAAACAAAACTCACCAGGCCAGGTTCCTGATGTCAGTTTGCAGGAGGCACTTGGCACTGTCAAACCAGACACAGTTGCCTGTGGGGGCACCTTGCATCTGGGAGATATCCTGAAGCATGCGGAATTTCAGCAGGCAGCCGGCCACGCCGGGCCACCGGGCCCTGGACACGAACGATGCCCTTTCCCCTGAGAAACAAAACTCACCAGGCCAGGTTCCTGATGTCAGTTCGCAGGAGGCACTTGGCACTGTCAAACCAGACACAGTTGCCTGTGGGGGCACCTTGCATCTGGGAGATATCCTGAAGCATGCGGAATTTCAGCAGGCAGCCGGCCACTCCGGGCCACGGGGCCCTGGACACGAACGATGCCATTTCCCCTGAGAAACAAAACTCACCAGGCCAGGTTCCTGATGTCAGTTTGCAGGAGGCACTTGGCACTGTCAAACCAGACACAGTTGCCTGTGGGGGCACCTTGCATCTGGGAGATATCCTGAAGCATGCGGAATTTCAGCAGGCAGCCGGCCACTCCGGGCCACCGGGCCCTGGACACGAACGATGCCCTTTCCCCTGAGAAACAAAACTCACCAGGCCAGGTTCCTGATGTCAGTTTGCAGGAGGCACTTGGCACTGTCAAACCAGACACAGTTGCCTGTGGGGGCACCTTGCATCTGGGAGATATCCTGAAGCATGCGGAATTTCAGCAGGCAGCCGGCCACTCCGGGCCACCGGGCCCTGGACACGAACGATGCCCTTTCCCCTGAGAAACAAAACTCACCAGGCCAGGTTCCTGATGTCATTTTGCAGGAGGCACTTGGCACTGTCACCCAGACACAGTTGCCTGTGGGGGCACCTTGCATCTGGGAGATATCCTGAAGCATGCGGAATTTCAGCAGGCAGCCGGCCACTCCGGGCCACCGGGCCCTGGACACGAACGATGCCCTTTCCCCTGAGAAACAAAACTCACCAGGCCAGGTTCCTGATGTCAGTTCGCAGGAGGCACTTGGCACTGTCAAACCAGACACAGTTGCCTGTGGGGGCACCTTGCATCTGGGAGATATCCTGAAGCATGCGGAATTTCAGCAGGCAGCCGGCCACTCCGGGCCACGGGGCCCTGGACACGAACGATGCCATTTCCCCTGAGAAACAAAACTCACCAGGCCAGGTTCCTGATGTCAGTTTGCAGGAGGCACTTGGCACTGTCAAACCAGACACAGTTGCCTGTGGGGGCACCTTGCATCTGGGAGATATCCTGAAGCATGCGGAATTTCAGCAGGCAGCCGGCCACTCTGGGCCACCGGGCCCTGGACACGAACCATGGCCTTTCCCCTGAGAAATAAAACTCACCAGGCCAGGTTCCTGATGTCAGTTTGCAGCAGGCACTTGGCACTGTCAAACCAGACACAGTTGCCTGTGGGGGCACCTTGCATCTGGGAGGTATCCTGATCCGTGCGGAATTTCAGCAGGCAGCCGGCCACTCCGGGCCTCCGGGCCCTGGACACAAACGATGCCCTTTCCCCTGAGAAACAAAACTCACCAGGCCAGGTTCCTGATGTCAGTTTGCAGGAGGCACTTGGCACTGTCAAACGAGACACAGCTGTCTGTGGGGGCACCTTGCATCTGGGAGATATCCTGAAGCATGCGGAAGTTCAGCAGGCAGCCGGCCACTCCGGGCCACCGGGCCCTGGACACGAACGATGGACTTTCCCCTGAGAAATAAAACTCACCAGGCCAGGTTCCTGATGTCAGTTTGCAGGAGGCACTTGGCACTGTCAAACCAGACACAGTTGCCTGTGGGGGCACCTTGCATCTGGGAGATATCCTGAAGCATGCGGAATTTCAGCAGGCAGCCGGCCACTCCGGGCCACCGGGCCCTGGACACGAACGATGGCCTTTCCCCTGAGAAATAAAACTCACCAGGCCAGGTTCCTGATGTCAGTTTGCAGGAGACACTTGGCACTGTCAAACCAGACACAGTTGCCTGTGGGGGCACCTTGCATCTGGGAGATATCCTGAAGCATGCGGAATTTCAGCAGGCAGCCGGCCACTCCGGGCCACCGGGCCCTGGACACGAACGATGCCCGTTCCCCTGAGAAACAAAACTCACCAGGCCAGGTTCCTGATGTCAGTTTGCAGGAGGCACTTGGCACTGTCAAACCAGACACAGTTGCCTGTGGGGGCACCTTGCATCTGGGAGATATCCTGAAGCATGCGGAATTTCAGCAGGCAGCCGGCCACTCCGGGCCACAGGGCCCTGGACACGAACGATGCCCTTTCCCCTGAGAAACAAAACTCACCAGGCCAGGTTCCTGATGTCAGTTTGCAGGAGGCACTTGGCACTGTCAAACCAGACACAGTTGCCTGTGGGGGCACCTTGCATCTGGGAGATATCCTGAAGCATGCGGAATTTCAGCAGGCAGCCGGCCACTCCGGGCCACCGGGCCCTGGACACGAACGATGGCCTTTTCCCTGAGAAACAAAACTCACCAGGCCAGGTTCCTGATGTCAGTTTGCAGGAGGCACTTGGCACTGTCAAACCAGACACAGTTGCCTGTGGGGGCACCTTGCATCTGGGAGATATCCTGAAGCAAGCAGAATTTCAGCAGGCAGCCAGCCACTCCGGGCCACCGGGCCCTGGACACGAACCATGCCCTTTCCCCTGAGAAACAAAACTCACCAGGCCAGGTTCCTGATGTCAGTTTGCAGGAGGCACTTGGCACTGTCAAACCAGACACAGTTGCCTGTGGGTGCACCTTGCATCTGGGAGATATCCTGAAGCATGCGGAATTTCAGCAGGCAGCCGGCCACTCTGGGCCACCGGGCCCTGGACACGAACGATGCCCTTTCCCCTGAGAAATAAAACTCACCAGGCCAGGTTCCTGATGTCAGTTTGCAGGAGGCACTTGGCACTGTCAAACCAGACACAGTTGCCTGTGGGGGCACCTTGCATCTGGGAGATATCCTGAAGCATGCGGAATTTCAGCAGGCAGCCGGCCACTCCGGGCCACCGGGCCTGGACACGAACGATGCCCTTTCCCCTGAGAAACAAAACTCACCAGGCCAGGTTCCTGATGTCATTTTGCAGGAGGCACTTGGCACTGTCAAACCAGACACAGTTGCCTGTGGGGGCACCTTGCATCTGGGAGATATCCTGAAGCATGCGGAATTTCAGCAGGCAGCCGGCCACTCCGGGCCACCGGGCCCTGGACACGAACGATGCCCTTTCCCCTGAGAAACAAAACTCACCAGGCCAGGTTCCTGATGTCAGTTCGCAGGAGGCACTTGGCACTGTCAAACCAGACACAGTTGCCTGTGGGGGCACCTTGCATCTGGGAGATATCCTGAAGCATGCGGAATTTCAGCAGGCAGCCGGCCACTCCGGGCCACGGGGCCCTGGACACGAACGATGCCATTTCCCCTGAGAAACAAAACTCACCAGGCCAGGTTCCTGATGTCAGTTTGCAGGAGGCACTTGGCACTGTCAAACCAGACACAGTTGCCTGTGGGGGCACCTTGCATCTGGGAGATATCCTGAAGCATGCGGAATTTCAGCAGGCAGCCGGCCACTCCGGGCCACCGGGCCCTGGACACGAACGATGGCCTTTCCCCTGAGAAATAAAACTCACCAGGCCAGGTTCCTGATGTCAGTTTGCAGGAGGCACTTGGCACTGTCAAACCAGACACAGTTGCCTGTGGGGGCACCTTGCATCTGGGAGATATCCTGAAGCATGCGGAATTTCAGCAGGCAGCCGGCCACTCCGGGCCACCGGGCCCTGGACACGAACGATGCCCGTTCCCCTGAGAAACAAAACTCACCAGGCCAGGTTCCTGATGTCAGTTTGCAGGAGGCACTTGGCACTGTCAAACCAGACACAGTTGCCTGTGGGGGCACCTTGCATCTGGGAGATATCCTGAAGCATGCGGAATTTCAGCAGGCAGCCGGCCACTCCGGGCCACAGGGCCCTGGACACGAACGATGCCCTTTCCCCTGAGAAACAAAACTCACCAGGCCAGGTTCCTGATGTCAGTTTGCAGGAGGCACTTGGCACTGTCAAACCAGACACAGTTGCCTGTGGGGGCACCTTGCATCTGGGAGATATCCTGAAGCATGCGGAATTTCAGCAGGCAGCCGGCCACTCCGGGCCACCGGGCCCTGGACACGAACGATGGCCTTTTCCCTGAGAAACAAAACTCACCAGGCCAGGTTCCTGATGTCAGTTTGCAGGAGGCACTTGGCACTGTCAAACCAGACACAGTTGCCTGTGGGGGCACCTTGCATCTGGGAGATATCCTGAAGCATGCAGAATTTCAGCAGGCAGCCAGCCACTCCGGGCCACCGGGCCCTGGACACGAACCATGCCCTTTCCCCTGAGAAACAAAACTCACCAGGCCAGGTTCCTGATGTCAGTTTGCAGGAGGCACTTGGCACTGTCAAACCAGACACAGTTGCCTGTGGGTGCACCTTGCATCTGGGAGATATCCTGAAGCATGCGGAATTTCAGCAGGCAGCCGGCCACTCTGGGCCACCGGGCCCTGGACACGAACGATGCCCTTTCCCCTGAGAAATAAAACTCACCAGGCCAGGTTCCTGATGTCAGTTTGCAGGAGGCACTTGGCACTCTCAAACCAGACACAGTTGCCTGTGGGGGCACCTTGCATCTGGGAGATATCCTGAAGCATGCGGAATTTCAGCAGGCAGCCGGCCACTCCGGGCCACCGGGCCCTGGACACGAACGATGCCCTTTCCCCTGAGAAACAAAACTCACCAGGCCAGGTTCCTGATGTCAGTTTGCAGGAGGCACTTGGCACTCTCAAACCAGACACAGTTGCCTGTGGGGGCACCTTGCATCTGGGAGATATCCTGAAGCATGCGGAATTTCAGCAGGCAGCCGGCCACTCCGGGCCACGGGGCCCTGGACACGAACGATGCCATTTCCCCTGAGAAACAAAACTCACCAGGCCAGGTTCCTGATGTCAGTTTGCAGGAGGCACTTGGCACTGTCAAACCAGACACAGTTGCCTGTGGGGGCACCTTGCATCTGCGAGATATCCTGAAGCATGCGGAATTTCAGCAGGCAGCCGGCCACTCCGGGCCACCGGGCCCTGGACACGAACGATGGCCTTTTCCCTGAGAAACAAAACTCACCAGGCCAGGTTCCTGATGTCAGTTTGCAGGAGGCACTTGGCACTCTCAAACCAGACACAGTTGCCTGTGGGGGCACTTTGCATCTGGGAGATATCCTAAAGCATGCGGAATTTCAGCAGGCAGCCGGCCACTCCGGGCCACCGGGCCCTGGACACGAACCATGCCCTTTCCCCTGAGAAACAAAACTCACCAGGCCAGGTTCCTGATGTCAGTTTGCAGGAGGCACTTGGCACTGTCAAACCAGACACAGTTGCCTGTGGGGGCACCTTGCATCTGGGAGATATCCTGAAGCATGCGGAATTTCAGCAGGCAGCCGGCCACTCCGGGCCACCGGGCCTGGACACGAACGATGCCGTTTCCCCTGAGAAACAAAACTCACCAGGCCAGGTTCCTGATGTCATTTTGCAGGAGGCACTTGGCACTGTCAAACCAGACACAGTTGCCTGTGGGGGCACCTTGCATCTGGGAGATATCCTGAACCATGCGGAATTTCAGCAGGCAGCCGGCCACTCTGGGCCACCGGGCCCTGGACACGAACGATGCCCTTTCCCCTGAGAAACAAAACTCACCAGGCCAGGTTCCTGATGTCAGTTCGCAGGAGGCACTTGGCACTCTCAAACCAGACACAGTTGCCTGTGGGGGCACCTTGCATCTGGGAGATATCCTGAAGCATGCGGAATTTCAGCAGGCAGCCGGCCACTCCGGGCCACCGGGCCCTGGACACGAACCATGCCATTTCCCCTGAGAAACAAAACTCACCAGGCCAGGTTCCTGATGTCAGTTTGCAGGAGGCACTTGGCAGTCTCAATCCAGACACAGTTGCCTGTGGGTGCTCCCTGCATCTGGGAGATATCCTGAAGCATGCGGAATTTCAGCAGGCAGCCGGCCACTCCGGGCCACCGGGCCCTGGACACGAACGATGCCCTTTCCCCTGAGAAACAAAACTCACCAGGCCAGGTTCCTGATGTCAGTTTGCAGGAGGCACTTGGCACTGTCAAACCAGACACAGTTGCCTGTGGGGGCACCTTGCATCTGGGAGATATCCTGAAGCATGCGGAATTTCAGCAGGCAGCCGGCCACTCCGGGCCTCCGGGCCCTGGACACGAACGATGCCCTTTCCCCTGAGAAACAAAACTCACCAGGCCAGGTTCCTGATGTCAGTTTGCAGGAGGCACTTGGCACTCTCAAACCAGACACAGTTGCCTGTGGGGGCACCTTGCATCTGGGAGATATCCTGAACCATGCGGAATTTCAGAAGGCAGCCGGCCACTCCGGGCCACCGGGCCCTGGACACGAACCATGCCCTTTCCCCTGAGAAACAAAACTCACCAGGCCAGGTTCCTGATGTCAGTTTGCAGGAGGCACTTGGCACTCTCAAACCAGACACAGTTGCCTGTGGGTGCACCTTGCATCTGGGAGATATCCTGAAGCATGCGGAATTTCAGCAGGCAGCCGGCCACTCCGTGCCACCGGGCCCTGGACACGAACGATGCCCTTTCCCCTGAGAAACAAAACTCACCAGGCCAGGTTCCTGATGTCAGTTTGCAGGAGGCACTTGGCACTGTCAAACCAGACACAGTTGCCTGTGGGTGCACCTTGCATCTGGGAGATATCCTGAAGCATGCGGAATTTCAGCAGGCAGCCGGCCACTCCGGGCCTCCGGGCCCTGGACACGAACGATGCCCTTTCCCCTGAGAAACAAAACTCACCAGGCCAGGTTCCTCATGTCAGTTTGCAGGAGGCACTTGGCACTCTCAAACCAGACACAGTTGCCTGTGGGGGCACCTTGCATCTGGGAGATATCCTGAACCATGTGGAATTTCAGAAGGCAGCCGGCCACTCCGGGCCACCGGGCCCTGGACACGAACGATGCCCTTTCCCCTGAGAAACAAAACTCACCAGGCCAGGTTCCTGATGTCAGTTTGCAGGAGGCACTTGGCACTCTCAAACCAGACACAGTTGCCTGTGGGGGCACCTTGCATCTGGGAGATATCCTGAAGCATGCGGAATTTCAGCAGGCAGCCGGCCACTCAGGGCCACAGGGCCCTGGACACGAACGATGCCCTTTCCCCTGAGAAATAAAACTCACCAGGCCAGGTTCCTGATGTCAGTTTGCAGGAGGCACTTGGCACTGTCAAACCAGACACAGTTGCCTGTGGGGGCACCTTGCATCTGGGAGATATCCTGAAGCATGCGGAATTTCAGCAGGCAGCCGGCCACTCCAGGCCACCGGGCCCTGGACACGAACGATGCCCTTTCCCCTGAGAAACAAAACTCACCAGGCCAGGTTCCTGATGTCAGTTTGCAGGAGGCACTTGGCACTGTCAAACCAGACACAGTTGCCTGTGGGGGCACCTTGCATCTGGGAGATATCCTGAAGCATGCGGAATTTCAGCAGGCAGCCGGCCACTCCGGGCCACCGGGCCTGGACACGAACGATGCCCTTTCCCCTGAGAAACAAAAGTCACCAGGCCAGGTTCCTGATGTCAGTTTGCAGGAGGCACTTGGCACTCTCAAACCAGACACAGTTGCCTGTGGGGGCACCTTGCATCTGGGAGATATCCTGAAGCATGCGGAATTTCAGCAGGCAGCCGGCCACTCCGGGCCACCGGGCCCTGGACACGAACGATGCCCTTTCCCCTGAGAAACAAAACTCACCAGGCCAGGTTCCTGATGTCAGTTCGCAGGAGGCACTTGGCACTCTCAAACCAGACACAGTTGCCTGTGGGGGCACCTTGCATCTGGGAGATATCCTGAAGCATGCGGAATTTCAGCAGGCAGCCGGCCACTCCGGGCCACGGGGCCCTGGACACGAACGATGCCATTTCCCCTGAGAAACAAAACTCACCAGGCCAGGTTCCTGATGTCAGTTTGCAGGAGGCACTTGGCACTGTCAAACCAGACACAGTTGCCTGTGGGGGCACCTTGCATCTGGGAGATATCCTGAAGCATGCGGAATTTCAGCAGGCAGCCGGCCACTCCGGGCCACCGGGCCCTGGACACGAACGATGGCCTTTCCCCTGAGAAACAAAACTCACCAGGCCAGGTTCCTGATGTCACTTTGCAGGAGGCACTTGGCACTCTCAAACCAGACACAGTTGCCTGTGGGGGCACCTTGCATCTGGGAGATATCCTGAAGCATGCGGAATTTCAGCAGGCAGCCGGCCACTCCGGGCCACCGGGCCCTGGACACGAACCATGCCCTTTCCCCTGAGAAACAAAACTCACCAGGCCAGGTTCCTGATGTCAGTTTGCAGGAGGCACTTGGCACTGTCAAACCAGACACAGTTGCCTGTGGGGGCACCTTGCATCCGGGAGATATCCTGAAGCATGCGGAATTTCAGCAGGCAGCCGGCCACTCCGGGCCACCGGGCCCTGGACACGAACGATGCCCTTTCCCCTGAGAAACAAAACTCACCAGGCCAGGTTCCTGATGTCAGTTCGCAGGAGGCACTTGGCACTGTCAAACCAGACACAGTTGCCTGTGGGGGCACCTTGCATCCGGGAGATATCCTGAAGCATGCGGAATTTCAGCAGGCAGCCGGCCACTCCGGGCCTCCGGGCCCTGGACACGAACCATGCCCTTTCCCCTGAGAAACAAAACTCACCAGGCCAGGTTCCTGATGTCAGTTTGCAGGAGGCACTTGGCACTGTCAAACCAGACACAGTTGCCTGTGGGGGCACCTTGCATCTGGGAGATATCCTGAACCATGCGGAATTTCAGAAGGCAGCCGGCCACTCCGGGCCACCGGGCCCTGGACACGAACCATGCCCTTTCCCCTGAGAAACAAAACTCACCAGGCCAGGTTCCTGATGTCAGTTTGCAGGAGGCACTTGGCACTGTCAAACCAGACACAGTTGCCTGTGGGGGCACCTTGCATCTGGGAGATATCCTGAAGCATGCGGAATTTCAGCAGGCAGCCGGCCACTCCGGGCCACCGGGCCCTGGACACGAACGATGCCATTTCCCCTGAGAAACAAAACTCACCAGGCCAGGTTCCTGATGTCAGTTTGCAGGAGGCACTTGGCACTGTCAAACCAGACACAGTTGCCTGTGGGGGCTCCTTGCATCTGGGAGATATCCTGAAGCATGCGGAATTTCAGCAGGCAGCCGGCCACTCCGGGCCACCGGGCCCTGGACACGAACGATGCCCTTTCCCCTGAGAAACAAAACTCACCAGGCCAGGTTCCTGATGTCAGTTTGCAGGAGGCACTTGGCACTGTCAAACCAGACACAGTTGCCTGTGGGGGCACCTTGCATCTGGGAGATATCCTGAAGCATGCGGAATTTCAGCAGGCAGCCGGCCACTCCGGGCCACCGGGCCTGGACACGAACGATGCCGTTTCCCCTGAGAAACAAAACTCACCAGGCCAGGTTCCTGATGTCATTTTGCAGGAGGCACTTGGCACTGTCAAACCAGACACAGTTGCCTGTGGGGGCACCTTGCATCTGGGAGATATCCTGAACCATGCGGAATTTCAGCAGGCAGCCGGCCACTCTGGGCCACCGGGCCCTGGACACGAACGATGCCCTTTCCCCTGAGAAACAAAACTCACCAGGCCAGGTTCCTGATGTCAGTTCGCAGGAGGCACTTGGCACTCTCAAACCAGACACAGTTGCCTGTGGGGGCACCTTGCATCTGGGAGATATCCTGAAGCATGCGGAATTTCAGCAGGCAGCCGGCCACTCCGGGCCACCGGGCCCTGGACACGAACGATGCCCTTTCCCCTGAGAAACAAAACTCACCAGGCCAGGTTCCTGATGTCAGTTCGCAGGAGGCACTTGGCACTCTCAAACCAGACACAGTTGCCTGTGGGGGCACCTTGCATCTGGGAGATATCCTGAAGCATGCGGAATTTCAGCAGGCAGCCGGCCACTCCGGGCCACGGGGCCCTGGACACGAACGATGCCATTTCCCCTGAGAAACAAAACTCACCAGGCCAGGTTCCTGATGTCAGTTTGCAGGAGGCACTTGGCACTGTCAAACCAGACACAGTTGCCTGTGGGGGCACCTTGCATCTGGGAGATATCCTGAAGCATGCGGAATTTCAGCAGGCAGCCGGCCACTCCGGGCCACCGGGCCCTGGACACGAACGATGGCCTTTCCCCTGAGAAACAAAACTCACCAGGCCAGGTTCCTGATGTCACTTTGCAGGAGGCACTTGGCACTCTCAAACCAGACACAGTTGCCTGTGGGGGCACCTTGCATCTGGGAGATATCCTGAAGCATGCGGAATTTCAGCAGGCAGCCGGCCACTCCGGGCCACCGGGCCCTGGACACGAACCATGCCCTTTCCCCTGAGAAACAAAACTCACCAGGCCAGGTTCCTGATGTCAGTTTGCAGGAGGCACTTGGCACTGTCAAACCAGACACAGTTGCCTGTGGGGGCACCTTGCATCTGGGAGATATCCTGAAGCATGCGGAATTTCAGCAGGCAGCCGGCCACTCCGGGCCACCGGGCCCTGGACACGAACGATGCCCTTTCCCCTGAGAAACAAAACTCACCAGGCCAGGTTCCTGATGTCAGTTCGCAGGAGGCACTTGGCACTGTCAAACCAGACACAGTTGCCTGTGGGGGCACCTTGCATCCGGGAGATATCCTGAAGCATGCGGAATTTCAGCAGGCAGCCGGCCACTCCGGGCCTCCGGGCCCTGGACACGAACCATGCCCTTTCCCCTGAGAAACAAAACTCACCAGGCCAGGTTCCTGATGTCAGTTTGCAGGAGGCACTTGGCACTGTCAAACCAGACACAGTTGCCTGTGGGGGCACCTTGCATCTGGGAGATATCCTGAACCATGCGGAATTTCAGAAGGCAGCCGGCCACTCCGGGCCACCGGGCCCTGGACACGAACCATGCCCTTTCCCCTGAGAAACAAAACTCACCAGGCCAGGTTCCTGATGTCAGTTTGCAGGAGGCACTTGGCACTCTCAAACCAGACACAGTTGCCTGTGGGTGCACCTTGCATCTGGGAGATATCCTGAAGCATGCGGAATTTCAGCAGGCAGCTGGCCACTCCGGGCCACCGGGCCCTGGACACGAACGATGCCCTTTCCCCTGAGAAACAAAACTCACCAGGCCAGGTTCCTGATGTCAGTTTGCAGGAGGCACTTGGCACTGTCAAACCAGACACAGTTGCCTGTGGGGGCACCTTGCATCTGGGAGATATCCTGAAGCATGCGGAATTTCAGCAGGCAGCCGGCCACTCCGGGTCACCGGGCCCTGGACACGAACGATGCCCTTTCCCCTGAGAAACAAAACTCACCAGGCCAGGTTCCTGATGTCAGTTTGCAGGAGGCACTTGGCACTGTCAAACCAGACACAGTTGCCTGTGGGGGCACCTTGCATCTGGGAGATATCCTGAAGCATGCGGAATTTCAGCAGGCAGCCGGCCACTCCGGGCCACCGGGCCCTGGACACGAACGATGCCATTTCCCCTGAGAAACAAAACTCACCAGGCCAGGTTCCTGATGTCAGTTTGCAGGAGGCACTTGGCACTGTCAAACCAGACACAGTTGCCTGTGGGTGCTCCTTGCATCTGGGAGATATCCTGAAGCATGCGGAATTTCAGCAGGCAGCCGGCCACTCCGGGCCACCGGGCCCTGGACACGAACGATGCCCTTTCCCCTGAGAAACAAAACTCACCAGGCCAGGTTCCTGATGTCAGTTTGCAGGAGGCACTTGGCACTGTCAAACCAGACACAGTTGCCTGTGGGGGCACCTTGCATCTGGGAGATATCCTGAAGCATGCGGAATTTCAGCAGGCAGCCGGCCACTCCGGGCCACCGGGCCTGGACACGAACGATGCCGTTTCCCCTGAGAAACAAAACTCACCAGGCCAGGTTCCTGATGTCAGTTTGCAGGAGGCACTTGGCACTCTCAAACCAGACACAGTTGCCTGTGGGGGCACCTTGCATCTGGGAGATATCCTGAAGCATGCGGAATTTCAGCAGGCAGCCGGCCACTCCGGGCCACCGGGCCCTGGACACAAACGATGCCCTTTCCCCTGAGAAACAAAACTCACCAGGCCAGGTTCCTGATGTCAGTTCGCAGGAGGCACTTGGCACTCTCAAACCAGACACAGTTGCCTGTGGGGGCACCTTGCATCTGGGAGATATCCTGAAGCATGCGGAATTTCAGCAGGCAGCCGGCCACTCCGGGCCACGGGGCCCTGGACACGAACGATGCCATTTCCCCTGAGAAACAAAACTCACCAGGCCAGGTTCCTGATGTCAGTTTGCAGGAGGCACTTGGCACTGTCAAACCAGACACAGTTGCCTGTGGGGGCACCTTGCATCTGGGAGATATCCTGAAGCATGCGGAATTTCAGCAGGCAGCCGGCCACTCCGGGCCACCGGGCCCTGGACACGAACGATGGCCTTTCCCCTGAGAAACAAAACTCACCAGGCCAGGTTCCTGATGTCACTTTGCAGGAGGCACTTGGCACTCTCAAACCAGACACAGTTGCCTGTGGGGGCACCTTGCATCTGGGAGATATCCTGAAGCATGCGGAATTTCAGCAGGCAGCCGGCCACTCCGGGCCACCGGGCCCTGGACACGAACCATGCCCTTTCCCCTGAGAAACAAAACTCACCAGGCCAGGTTCCTGATGTCAGTTTGCAGGAGGCACTTGGCACTGTCAAACCAGACACAGTTGCCTGTGGGGGCACCTTGCATCTGGGAGATATCCTGAAGCATGCGGAATTTCAGCAGGCAGCCGGCCACTCCGGGCCACCGGGCCCTGGACACGAACGATGCCCTTTCCCCTGAGAAACAAAACTCACCAGGCCAGGTTCCTGATGTCAGTTCGCAGGAGGCACTTGGCACTGTCAAACCAGACACAGTTGCCTGTGGGGGCACCTTGCATCCGGGAGATATCCTGAAGCATGCGGAATTTCAGCAGGCAGCCGGCCACTCCGGGCCTCCGGGCCCTGGACACGAACCATGCCCTTTCCCCTGAGAAACAAAACTCACCAGGCCAGGTTCCTGATGTCAGTTTGCAGGAGGCACTTGGCACTGTCAAACCAGACACAGTTGCCTGTGGGGGCACCTTGCATCTGGGAGATATCCTGAACCATGCGGAATTTCAGAAGGCAGCCGGCCACTCCGGGCCACCGGGCCCTGGACACGAACCATGCCCTTTCCCCTGAGAAACAAAACTCACCAGGCCAGGTTCCTGATGTCAGTTTGCAGGAGGCACTTGGCACTCTCAAACCAGACACAGTTGCCTGTGGGTGCACCTTGCATCTGGGAGATATCCTGAAGCATGCGGAATTTCAGCAGGCAGCTGGCCACTCCGGGCCACCGGGCCCTGGACACGAACGATGCCCTTTCCCCTGAGAAACAAAACTCACCAGGCCAGGTTCCTGATGTCAGTTTGCAGGAGGCACTTGGCACTGTCAAACCAGACACAGTTGCCTGTGGGGGCACCTTGCATCTGGGAGATATCCTGAAGCATGCGGAATTTCAGCAGGCAGCCGGCCACTCCGGGTCACCGGGCCCTGGACACGAACGATGCCCTTTCCCCTGAGAAACAAAACTCACCAGGCCAGGTTCCTGATGTCAGTTTGCAGGAGGCACTTGGCACTGTCAAACCAGACACAGTTGCCTGTGGGGGCACCTTGCATCTGGGAGATATCCTGAAGCATGCGGAATTTCAGCAGGCAGCCGGCCACTCCGGGCCACCGGGCCCTGGACACGAACGATGCCATTTCCCCTGAGAAACAAAACTCACCAGGCCAGGTTCCTGATGTCAGTTTGCAGGAGGCACTTGGCACTGTCAAACCAGACACAGTTGCCTGTGGGTGCTCCTTGCATCTGGGAGATATCCTGAAGCATGCGGAATTTCAGCAGGCAGCCGGCCACTCCGGGCCACCGGGCCCTGGACACGAACGATGCCCTTTCCCCTGAGAAACAAAACTCACCAGGCCAGGTTCCTGATGTCAGTTTGCAGGAGGCACTTGGCACTGTCAAACCAGACACAGTTGCCTGTGGGTGCTCCTTGCATCTGGGAGATATCCTGAAGCATGCGGAATTTCAGCAGGCAGCCGGCCACTCCGGGCCACCGGGCCCTGGACATGAACCATGCCATTTCCCCTGAGAAACAAAACTCACCAGGCCAGGTTCCTGATGTCAGTTTGCAGGAGGCACTTGGCACTGTCAAACCAGACACAGTTGCCTGTGGGGGCACCTTGCATCTGGGAGATATCCTGAAGCATGCGGAATTTCAGCAGGCAGCCGGCCACTCCGGGCCACCGGGCCTGGACACGAACGATGCCCTTTCCCCTGAGAAACAAAACTCACCAGGCCAGGTTCCTGATGTCATTTTGCAGGAGGCACTTGGCACTGTCAAACCAGACACAGTTGCCTGTGGGGGCACCTTGCATCTGGGAGATATCCTGAAGCATGCGGAATTTCAGCAGGCAGCCGGCCACTCCGGGCCACCGGGCCCTGGACACGAACGATGCCCTTTCCCCTGAGAAACAAAACTCACCAGGCCAGGTTCCTGATGTCAGTTCGCAGGAGGCACTTGGCACTGTCAAACCAGACACAGTTGCCTGTGGGGGCACCTTGCATCTGGGAGATATCCTGAAGCATGCGGAATTTCAGCAGGCAGCCGGCCACTCCGGGCCACGGGGCCCTGGACACGAACGATGCCATTTCCCCTGAGAAACAAAACTCACCAGGCCAGGTTCCTGATGTCAGTTTGCAGGAGGCACTTGGCACTGTCAAACCAGACACAGTTGCCTGTGGGGGCACCTTCCATCTGGGAGATATCCTGATCCGTGCGGAATTTCAGCAGGCAGCCGGCCACTCCGGGCCACGGGGCCCTGGACACGAACGATGCCATTTCCCCTGAGAAACAAAACTCACCAGGCCAGGTTCCTGATGTCAGTTTGCAGGAGGCACTTGGCACTCTCAAACCAGACACAGTTGCCTGTGGGGGCGCCTTGCATCTGGGAGATATCCTGAAGCATGCGGAATTTCAGCAGGCAGCCGGCCACTCCGGGCCACCGGGCCCTGGACAAGAACGATGCCCTTTCCCCTGAGAAACAAAACTCACCAGGCCAGGTTCCTGATGTCACTTTGCAGGAGGCACTTGGCACTGTCAAACCAGACACAGTTGCCTTTGGGGGCACCTTGCATCTGGGAGATATCCTGAAGCATGCGGAATTTCAGCAGGCAGCCGGCCACTCCGGGCCACCGGGCCTGGACACGAACGATGCCCTTTCCCCTGAGAAACAAAACTCACCAGGCCAGGTTCCTGATGTCATTTTGCAGGAGGCACTTGGCACTCTCAAACCAGACACAGTTGCCTGTGGGGGCACCTTGCATCTGGGAGATATCCTGAAGCATGCGGAATTTCAGAAGGCAGCCGGCCACTCCGGGCCACCGGGCCCTGGACACGAACCATGCCCTTTCCCCTGAGAAACAAAACTCACCAGGCCAGGTTCCTGATGTCAGTTTGCAGGAGGCACTTGGCACTCTCAAACCAGACACAGTTGCCTGTGGGTGCACCTTGCATCTGGGAGATATCCTGAAGCATGCGGAATTTCAGCAGGCAGCCGGCCACTCCGGGCCACCGGGCCCTGGACACGAACGATGCCCTTTCCACTGAGAAACAAAACTCACCAGGCCAGGTTCCTGATGTCAGTTTGCAGGAGGCACTTGGCACTGTCAAACCAGACACAGTTGCCTGTGGGTGCTCCTTGCATCTGGGAGATATCCTGAAGCATGAGGAATTTCAGCAGGCAGCCGGCCACTCCGGGCCACCGGGCCCTGGACACGAACGATGCCCTTTCCCCTGAGAAACAAAACTCACCAGGCCAGGTTCCTGATGTCAGTTTGCAGGAGGCACTTGGCACTGTCAAACCAGACACAGTTGCCTGTGGGTGCTCCTTGCATCTGGGAGATATCCTGAAGCATGCGGAATTTCAGCAGGCAGCCGGCCACTCCGGGCCACCGGGCCCTGGACATGAACCATGCCATTTCCCCTGAGAAACAAAACTCACCAGGCCAGGTTCCTGATGTCAGTTTGCAGGAGGCACTTGGCACTCTCAAACCAGACACAGTTGCCTGTGGGGGCACCTTGCATCTGGGAGATATCCTGAAGCATGCGGAATTTCAGCAGGCAGCCGGCCACTCCGGGCCACCGGGCCTGGACACGAACGATGCCCTTTCCCCTGAGAAACAAAACTCACCAGGCCAGGTTCCTGATGTCATTTTGCAGGAGGCACTTGGCACTGTCAAACCAGACACAGTTGCCTGTGGGGGCACCTTGCATCTGGGAGATATCCTGAAGCATGCGGAATTTCAGCAGGCAGCCGGCCACTACGGGCCACCGGGCCCTGGACACGAACGATGCCCTTTCCCCTGAGAAACAAAACTCACCAGGCCAGGTTCCTGATGTCAGTTCGCAGGAGGCACTTGGCACTGTCAAACCAGACACAGTTGCCTGTGGGGGCACCTTGCATCTGGGAGATATCCTGAAGCATGCGGAATTTCAGCAGGCAGCCGGCCACTCCGGGCCACGGGGCCCTGGACACGAACGATGCCATTTCCCCTGAGAAACAAAACTCACCAGGCCAGGTTCCTGATGTCAGTTTGCAGGAGGCACTTGGCACTGTCAAACCAGACACAGTTGCCTGTGGGGGCACCTTGCATCTGGGAGATATCCTGATCCGTGCGGAATTTCAGCAGGCAGCCGGCCACTCCGGGCCACGGGGCCCTGGACACGAACGATGCCATTTCCCCTGAGAAACAAAACTCACCAGGCCAGGTTCCTGATGTCAGTTTGCAGGAGGCACTTGGCACTCTCAAACCAGACACAGTTGCCTGTGGGGGCGCCTTGCATCTGGGAGATATCCTGAAGCATGCGGAATTTCAGCAGGCAGCCGGCCACTCCGGGCCACCGGGCCCTGGACACGAACGATGCCCTTTCCCCTGAGAAACAAAACTCACCAGGCCAGGTTCCTGATGTCAGTTCGCAGGAGGCACTTGGCACTGTCAAACCAGACACAGTTGCCTGTGGGGGCACCTTGCATCCGGGAGATATCCTGAAGCATGCGGAATTTCAGCAGGCAGCCGGCCACTCCGGGCCTCCGGGCCCTGGACACGAACCATGCCCTTTCCCCTGAGAAACAAAACTCACCAGGCCAGGTTCCTGATGTCAGTTTGCAGGAGGCACTTGGCACTGTCAAACCAGACACAGTTGCCTGTGGGGGCACCTTGCATCTGGGAGATATCCTGAACCATGCGGAATTTCAGAAGGCAGCCGGCCACTCCGGGCCACCGGGCCCTGGACACGAACCATGCCCTTTCCCCTGAGAAACAAAACTCACCAGGCCAGGTTCCTGATGTCAGTTTGCAGGAGGCACTTGGCACTCTCAAACCAGACACAGTTGCCTGTGGGTGCACCTTGCATCTGGGAGATATCCTGAAGCATGCGGAATTTCAGCAGGCAGCTGGCCACTCCGGGCCACCGGGCCCTGGACACGAACGATGCCCTTTCCCCTGAGAAACAAAACTCACCAGGCCAGGTTCCTGATGTCAGTTTGCAGGAGGCACTTGGCACTGTCAAACCAGACACAGTTGCCTGTGGGGGCACCTTGCATCTGGGAGATATCCTGAAGCATGCGGAATTTCAGCAGGCAGCCGGCCACTCCGGGTCACCGGGCCCTGGACACGAACGATGCCCTTTCCCCTGAGAAACAAAACTCACCAGGCCAGGTTCCTGATGTCAGTTTGCAGGAGGCACTTGGCACTGTCAAACCAGACACAGTTGCCTGTGGGGGCACCTTGCATCTGGGAGATATCCTGAAGCATGCGGAATTTCAGCAGGCAGCCGGCCACTCCGGGCCACCGGGCCCTGGACACGAACGATGCCATTTCCCCTGAGAAACAAAACTCACCAGGCCAGGTTCCTGATGTCAGTTTGCAGGAGGCACTTGGCACTGTCAAACCAGACACAGTTGCCTGTGGGTGCTCCTTGCATCTGGGAGATATCCTGAAGCATGCGGAATTTCAGCAGGCAGCCGGCCACTCCGGGCCACCGGGCCCTGGACACGAACGATGCCCTTTCCCCTGAGAAACAAAACTCACCAGGCCAGGTTCCTGATGTCAGTTTGCAGGAGGCACTTGGCACTGTCAAACCAGACACAGTTGCCTGTGGGTGCTCCTTGCATCTGGGAGATATCCTGAAGCATGCGGAATTTCAGCAGGCAGCCGGCCACTCCGGGCCACCGGGCCCTGGACATGAACCATGCCATTTCCCCTGAGAAACAAAACTCACCAGGCCAGGTTCCTGATGTCAGTTTGCAGGAGGCACTTGGCACTGTCAAACCAGACACAGTTGCCTGTGGGGGCACCTTGCATCTGGGAGATATCCTGAAGCATGCGGAATTTCAGCAGGCAGCCGGCCACTCCGGGCCACCGGGCCTGGACACGAACGATGCCCTTTCCCCTGAGAAACAAAACTCACCAGGCCAGGTTCCTGATGTCATTTTGCAGGAGGCACTTGGCACTGTCAAACCAGACACAGTTGCCTGTGGGGGCACCTTGCATCTGGGAGATATCCTGAAGCATGCGGAATTTCAGCAGGCAGCCGGCCACTCCGGGCCACCGGGCCCTGGACACGAACGATGCCCTTTCCCCTGAGAAACAAAACTCACCAGGCCAGGTTCCTGATGTCAGTTCGCAGGAGGCACTTGGCACTGTCAAACCAGACACAGTTGCCTGTGGGGGCACCTTGCATCTGGGAGATATCCTGAAGCATGCGGAATTTCAGCAGGCAGCCGGCCACTCCGGGCCACGGGGCCCTGGACACGAACGATGCCATTTCCCCTGAGAAACAAAACTCACCAGGCCAGGTTCCTGATGTCAGTTTGCAGGAGGCACTTGGCACTGTCAAACCAGACACAGTTGCCTGTGGGGGCACCTTCCATCTGGGAGATATCCTGATCCGTGCGGAATTTCAGCAGGCAGCCGGCCACTCCGGGCCACGGGGCCCTGGACACGAACGATGCCATTTCCCCTGAGAAACAAAACTCACCAGGCCAGGTTCCTGATGTCAGTTTGCAGGAGGCACTTGGCACTCTCAAACCAGACACAGTTGCCTGTGGGGGCGCCTTGCATCTGGGAGATATCCTGAAGCATGCGGAATTTCAGCAGGCAGCCGGCCACTCCGGGCCACCGGGCCCTGGACAAGAACGATGCCCTTTCCCCTGAGAAACAAAACTCACCAGGCCAGGTTCCTGATGTCACTTTGCAGGAGGCACTTGGCACTGTCAAACCAGACACAGTTGCCTTTGGGGGCACCTTGCATCTGGGAGATATCCTGAAGCATGCGGAATTTCAGCAGGCAGCCGGCCACTCCGGGCCACCGGGCCTGGACACGAACGATGCCCTTTCCCCTGAGAAACAAAACTCACCAGGCCAGGTTCCTGATGTCATTTTGCAGGAGGCACTTGGCACTCTCAAACCAGACACAGTTGCCTGTGGGGGCACCTTGCATCTGGGAGATATCCTGAAGCATGCGGAATTTCAGAAGGCAGCCGGCCACTCCGGGCCACCGGGCCCTGGACACGAACCATGCCCTTTCCCCTGAGAAACAAAACTCACCAGGCCAGGTTCCTGATGTCAGTTTGCAGGAGGCACTTGGCACTCTCAAACCAGACACAGTTGCCTGTGGGTGCACCTTGCATCTGGGAGATATCCTGAAGCATGCGGAATTTCAGCAGGCAGCCGGCCACTCCGGGCCACCGGGCCCTGGACACGAACGATGCCCTTTCCACTGAGAAACAAAACTCACCAGGCCAGGTTCCTGATGTCAGTTTGCAGGAGGCACTTGGCACTGTCAAACCAGACACAGTTGCCTGTGGGTGCTCCTTGCATCTGGGAGATATCCTGAAGCATGAGGAATTTCAGCAGGCAGCCGGCCACTCCGGGCCACCGGGCCCTGGACACGAACGATGCCCTTTCCCCTGAGAAACAAAACTCACCAGGCCAGGTTCCTGATGTCAGTTTGCAGGAGGCACTTGGCACTGTCAAACCAGACACAGTTGCCTGTGGGTGCTCCTTGCATCTGGGAGATATCCTGAAGCATGCGGAATTTCAGCAGGCAGCCGGCCACTCCGGGCCACCGGGCCCTGGACATGAACCATGCCATTTCCCCTGAGAAACAAAACTCACCAGGCCAGGTTCCTGATGTCAGTTTGCAGGAGGCACTTGGCACTCTCAAACCAGACACAGTTGCCTGTGGGGGCACCTTGCATCTGGGAGATATCCTGAAGCATGCGGAATTTCAGCAGGCAGCCGGCCACTCCGGGCCACCGGGCCTGGACACGAACGATGCCCTTTCCCCTGAGAAACAAAACTCACCAGGCCAGGTTCCTGATGTCATTTTGCAGGAGGCACTTGGCACTGTCAAACCAGACACAGTTGCCTGTGGGGGCACCTTGCATCTGGGAGATATCCTGAAGCATGCGGAATTTCAGCAGGCAGCCGGCCACTACGGGCCACCGGGCCCTGGACACGAACGATGCCCTTTCCCCTGAGAAACAAAACTCACCAGGCCAGGTTCCTGATGTCAGTTCGCAGGAGGCACTTGGCACTGTCAAACCAGACACAGTTGCCTGTGGGGGCACCTTGCATCTGGGAGATATCCTGAAGCATGCGGAATTTCAGCAGGCAGCCGGCCACTCCGGGCCACGGGGCCCTGGACACGAACGATGCCATTTCCCCTGAGAAACAAAACTCACCAGGCCAGGTTCCTGATGTCAGTTTGCAGGAGGCACTTGGCACTGTCAAACCAGACACAGTTGCCTGTGGGGGCACCTTGCATCTGGGAGATATCCTGATCCGTGCGGAATTTCAGCAGGCAGCCGGCCACTCCGGGCCACGGGGCCCTGGACACGAACGATGCCATTTCCCCTGAGAAACAAAACTCACCAGGCCAGGTTCCTGATGTCAGTTTGCAGGAGGCACTTGGCACTCTCAAACCAGACACAGTTGCCTGTGGGGGCGCCTTGCATCTGGGAGATATCCTGAAGCATGCGGAATTTCAGCAGGCAGCCGGCCACTCCGGGCCACCGGGCCCTGGACAAGAACGATGCCCTTTCCCCTGAGAAACAAAACTCACCAGGCCAGGTTCCTGATGTCACTTTGCAGGAGGCACTTGGCACTGTCAAACCAGACACAGTTGCCTTTGGGGGCACCTTGCATCTGGGAGATATCCTGAAGCATGCGGAATTTCAGCAGGCAGCCGGCCACTCCGGGCCACCGGGCCTGGACACGAACGATGCCCTTTCCCCTGAGAAACAAAACTCACCAGGCCAGGTTCCTGATGTCATTTTGCAGGAGGCACTTGGCACTCTCAAACCAGACACAGTTGCCTGTGGGGGCACCTTGCATCTGGGAGATATCCTGAACCATGCGGAATTTCAGAAGGCAGCCGGCCACTCCGGGCCACCGGGCCCTGGACACGAACCATGCCCTTTCCCCTGAGAAACAAAACTCACCAGGCCAGGTTCCTGATGTCAGTTTGCAGGAGGCACTTGGCACTCTCAAACCAGACACAGTTGCCTGTGGGTGCACCTTGCATCTGGGAGATATCCTGAAGCATGCGGAATTTCAGCAGGCAGCCGGCCACTCCGGGCCACCGGGCCCTGGACACGAACGATGCCCTTTCCACTGAGAAACAAAACTCACCAGGCCAGGTTCCTGATGTCAGTTTGCAGGAGGCACTTGGCACTGTCAAACCAGACACAGTTGCCTGTGGGTGCTCCTTGCATCTGGGAGATATCCTGAAGCATGAGGAATTTCAGCAGGCAGCCGGCCACTCCGGGCCACCGGGCCCTGGACACGAACGATGCCCTTTCCCCTGAGAAACAAAACTCACCAGGCCAGGTTCCTGATGTCAGTTTGCAGGAGGCACTTGGCACTGTCAAACCAGACACAGTTGCCTGTGGGTGCTCCTTGCATCTGGGAGATATCCTGAAGCATGCGGAATTTCAGCAGGCAGCCGGCCACTCCGGGCCACCGGGCCCTGGACATGAACCATGCCATTTCCCCTGAGAAACAAAACTCACCAGGCCAGGTTCCTGATGTCAGTTTGCAGGAGGCACTTGGCACTCTCAAACCAGACACAGTTGCCTGTGGGGGCACCTTGCATCTGGGAGATATCCTGAAGCATGCGGAATTTCAGCAGGCAGCCGGCCACTCCGGGCCACCGGGCCTGGACACGAACGATGCCCTTTCCCCTGAGAAACAAAACTCACCAGGCCAGGTTCCTGATGTCATTTTGCAGGAGGCACTTGGCACTGTCAAACCAGACACAGTTGCCTGTGGGGGCACCTTGCATCTGGGAGATATCCTGAAGCATGCGGAATTTCAGCAGGCAGCCGGCCACTCCGGGCCACCGGGCCCTGGACACGAACGATGCCCTTTCCCCTGAGAAACAAAACTCACCAGGCCAGGTTCCTGATGTCAGTTCGCAGGAGGCACTTGGCACTGTCAAACCAGACACAGTTGCCTGTGGGGGCACCTTGCATCTGGGAGATATCCTGAAGCATGCGGAATTTCAGCAGGCAGCCGGCCACTCCGGGCCACGGGGCCCTGGACACGAACGATGCCATTTCCCCTGAGAAACAAAACTCACCAGGCCAGGTTCCTGATGTCAGTTTGCAGGAGGCACTTGGCACTGTCAAACCAGACACAGTTGCCTGTGGGGGCACCTTGCATCTGGGAGATATCCTGAAGCATGCGGAATTTCGGCAGGCAGCCGGCCACTCCGGGCCACGGGGCCCTGGACACGAACGATGCCATTTCCCCTGAGAAACAAAACTCACCAGGCCAGGTTCCTGATGTCAGTTTGCAGGAGGCACTTGGCACTGTCAAACCAGACACAGTTGCCTGTGGGGGCACCTTGCATCTGGGAGATATCCTGATCCGTGCGGAATTTCAGCAGGCAGCCGGCCACTCCGGGCCACCGGGCCCTGGACACGAACGATGCCCTTTCCCCTGAGAAACAAAACTCACCAGGCCAGGTTCCTGATGTCAGTTTGCAGGAGGCACTTGGCACTCTCAAACCAGACACAGTTGCCTGTGGGGGCGCCTTGCATCTGGGAGATATCCTGAAGCATGCGGAATTTCAGCAGGCAGCCGGCCACTCCGGGCCACCGGGCCCTGGACAAGAACGATGCCCTTTCCCCTGAGAAACAAAACTCACCAGGCCAGGTTCCTGATGTCACTTTGCAGGAGGCACTTGGCACTGTCAAACCAGACACAGTTGCCTGTGGGTGCACCTTGCATCTGGGAGATATCCTGAAGCATGCGGAATTTCAGCAGGCAGCCGGCCACTCCGGGCCACCGGGCCCTGGACACGAACCATGCCCTTTCCCCTGAGAAACAAAACTCACCAGGCCAGGTTCCTGATGTCAGTTTGCAGGAGGCACTTGGCACTCTCAAACCAGACACAGTTGCCTGTGGGGGCACCTTGCATCTGGGAGATATCCTGAAGCATGCGGAATTTCAGCAGGCAGCCGGCCACTCCGGGCCACCGGGCCCTGGACACGAACGATGCCATTTCCCCTGAGAAACAAAACTCACCAGGCCAGGTTCCTGATGTCAGTTTGCAGGAGGCACTTGGCACTGTCAAACCAGACACAGTTGCCTGTGGGTGCTCCTTGCATCTGGGAGATATCCTGAAGCATGCGGAATTTCAGCAGGCAGCCGGCCACTCCGGGCCACCGGGCCCTGGACACGAACGATGCCCTTTCCCCTGAGAAACAAAACTCACCAGGCCAGGTTCCTGATGTCAGTTTGCAGGAGGCACTTGGCACTGTCAAACCAGACACAGTTGCCTGTGGGTGCTCCTTGCATCTGGGAGATATCCTGAAGCATGCGGAATTTCAGCAGGCAGCCGGCCACTCGGGGCCACCGGGCCCTGGACATGAACCATGCCATTTCCCCTGAGAAACAAAACTCACCAGGCCAGGTTCCTGATGTCAGTTTGCAGGAGGCACTTGGCACTGTCAAACCAGACACAGTTGCCTGTGGGGGCACCTTGCATCTGGGAGATATCCTGAAGCATGCGGAATTTCAGCAGGCAGCCGGCCACTCCGGGCCACCGGGCCTGGACACGAACGATGCCCTTTCCCCTGAGAAACAAAACTCACCAGGCCAGGTTCCTGATGTCATTTTGCAGGAGGCACTTGGCACTGTCAAACCAGACACAGTTGCCTGTGGGGGCACCTTGCATCTGGGAGATATCCTGAAGCATGCGGAATTTCAGCAGGCAGCCGGCCACTCCGGGCCACCGGGCCCTGGACACGAACGATGCCCTTTCCCCTGAGAAACAAAACTCACCAGGCCAGGTTCCTGATGTCAGTTCGCAGGAGGCACTTGGCACTGTCAAACCAGACACAGTTGCCTGTGGGGGCACCTTGCATCTGGGAGATATCCTGAAGCATGCGGAATTTCAGCAGGCAGCCGGCCACTCCGGGCCACGGGGCCCTGGACACGAACGATGCCATTTCCCCTGAGAAACAAAACTCACCAGGCCAGGTTCCTGATGTCAGTTTGCAGGAGGCACTTGGCACTGTCAAACCAGACACAGTTGCCTGTGGGGGCACCTTGCATCTGGGAGATATCCTGAAGCATGCGGAATTTCAGCAGGCAGCCGGCCACTCCGGGCCACGGGGCCCTGGACACGAACGATGCCATTTCCCCTGAGAAACAAAACTCACCAGGCCAGGTTCCTGATGTCAGTTTGCAGGAGGCACTTGGCACTCTCAAACCAGACACAGTTGCCTGTGGGGGCACCTTGCATCTGGGAGATATCCTGATCCGTGCGGAATTTCAGCAGGCAGCCGGCCACTCCGGGCCACCGGGCCCTGGACACGAACGATGCCCTTTCCCCTGAGAAACAAAACTCACCAGGCCAGGTTCCTGATGTCAGTTTGCAGGAGGCACTTGGCACTCTCAAACCAGACACAGTTGCCTGTGGGGGCGCCTTGCATCTGGGAGATATCCTGAAGCATGCGGAATTTCAGCAGGCAGCCGGCCACTCCGGGCCACCGGGCCCTGGACAAGAACGATGCCCTTTCCCCTGAGAAACAAAACTCACCAGGCCAGGTTCCTGATGTCACTTTGCAGGAGGCACTTGGCACTGTCAAACCAGACACAGTTGCCTTTGGGGGCACCTTGCATCTGGGAGATATCCTGAAGCATGCGGAATTTCAGCAGGCAGCCGGCCACTCCGGGCCACCGGGCCTGGACACGAACGATGCCCTTTCCCCTGAGAAACAAAACTCACCAGGCCAGGTTCCTGATGTCATTTTGCAGGAGGCACTTGGCACTCTCAAACCAGACACAGTTGCCTGTGGGGGCACCTTGCATCTGGAAGATATCCTGAAGCATGCGGAATTTCAGCAGGCAGCCGGCCACTCCGGGCCTCCGGGCCCTGGACACGAACGATGCCCTTTCCCCTGAGAAACAAAACTCACCAGGCCAGGTTCCTGATGTCAGTTTGCAGGAGGCACTTGGCACTCTCAAACCAGACACAGTTGCCTGTGGGGGCACCTTGCATCTGGGAGATATCCTGAAGCATGCGGAATTTCAGCAGGCAGCCGGCCACTCCGGGCCACCGGGCCCTGGACAAGAACGATGCCCTTTCCCCTGAGAAATAAAACTCACCAGGCCAGGTTCCTGATGTCAGTTTGCAGGAGGCACTTGGCACTGTCAAACCAGACACAGTTGCCTGTGGGGGCACCTTGCATCTGGGAGATATCCTGAAGCATGCGGAATTTCAGCAGGCAGCCGGCCACTCCGGGCCACCGGGCCCTGGACACGAACGATGCCCTTTCCCCTGAGAAACAAAACTCACCAGGCCAGGTTCCTGATGTCAGTTTGCAGGAGGCACTTGGCACTGTCAAACCAGACACAGTTGCCTGTGGGGGCACCTTGCATCTGGGAGATATCCTGAAGCATGCGGAATTTCAGCAGGCAGCCGGCCACTCCGGGTCACCGGGCCCTGGACACGAACGATGCCCTTTCCCCTGAGAAACAAAACTCACCAGGCCAGGTTCCTGATGTCAGTTTGCAGGAGGCACTTGGCACTGTCAAACCAGACACAGTTGCCTGTGGGGGCACCTTGCATCTGGGAGGTATCCTGATCCGTGCGGAATTTCAGCAGGCAGCCGGCCACTCCGGGCCTCCGGGCCCTGGACAAGAACCATGCCCTTTCCCCTGAGAAACAAAACTCACCAGGCCAGGTTCCTGATGTCAGTTTGCAGGAGGCACTTGGCACTGTCAAACGAGACACAGCTGTCTGTGGGGGCACCTTGCATCTGGGAGGTATCCTG
This sequence comes from Passer domesticus, assembly GCF_036417665.1. Lineage (NCBI taxonomy): Eukaryota > Metazoa > Chordata > Aves > Passeriformes > Passeridae > Passer > Passer domesticus. Next base: position 8,102,639 of record NC_087495.1, on the reverse strand, counting down.
AAGCATGCGGAATTTCAGCAGGCAGCCGGCCACTCCGGGCCACCGGGCCCTGGGCACGAGCGATGGCCTTTCCCCTGAGAAACAAAACTCACCAGGCCAGGTTCCTGATGTCAGTTTGCAGGAGGCATTTGGCACTGTCAAACCAGACGCAGTTGCCTGTGGGGGCACCTTGTATCTGCGAGGTATCTTGATCCGTGCAGAATTTCGGCAGGCAGCCGGCCACTCCGGGCCACCGGGCCCTGGCTATGAACCATGGCCTTTCCCCTGAAAAGCAAAACTCACCAGGCCAGGTTCCTGATGTCAGTTTGCAGGAGGCACTTGGCACTGTCAAACCAGACACAGCTGCCTGTGGGGGCACCTTGCATCTGGGAGGTATCCTTATCTGTGCGGAATTTCCGCAGGCAGCCGGGCACACCAGGCCACCGGGCCCTGGACACAAACGATGCCCTTTCCCCTGAGAAACAAAACTCACCAGGCCAGGTTCCTCATGTCAGTTTGCAGGAGGCACTTGGCACTGTCAAACCAGACACAGTTACCTGTGGGGGCACCTTGCATCTGGGAGATATCCTGAAGCATGCGGAATTTCCGCAGGCAGCCGGCCACTCCGGGCCACCGGGCCCTGGCTATGAACCATGGCCTTTCCCCTGAGAAACAAAACTCACCAGGCCAGGTTCCTGATGTCAGTTTGCAGGAGGCATTTGGCACTGTCAAACCAGACACAGCTGCCTGTGGGGGCACCTTGCATCTGGGAGGTATCCTGATCCGTGAGGAATTTCAGCAGGCAGCCGGCCACTCCGGGCCACCGGGCCCTGGACATGAACCATGCCATTTCCCCTGAGAAACAAAACTCACCAGGCCAGGTTCCTGATGTCAGTTTGCAGGAGGCACTTGGCACTGTCAAACCAGACACAGCTGCCTGTGGGGGCACCTTGCATCTGGGAGGTATCCTGATCCGTGTGGAATTTCAGCAGGCAGCCGTGCACACCAGGCCACCAGGCCCTGGCTATGAACCATGGCCTTTCCCCTGAGAAACAATACTCACCTGGCCAGGTTCCTGATGTCAGTTTGCAGGAGGCACTTGGCACTGTCAAACCAGACACAGCTGCCTGTGGGGGCACCTTGCATCTGGGAGGTATCCTGATCCGTGCGGAATTTCAGCAGGCAGCCGGGCACACCAGGCCACCGGGCCCTGGCTATGAACCATGGCCTTTCCCCTGAGAAACAAAACTCACCAGGCCAGGTTCCTGATGTCAGTTTGCAGGAGGCACTTGGCACTGTCCAACCAGCCACAGTTGCCTGTGATGGTACCTTGCGTCTGGGAGGCCTCCTGAGACTTTCCGTATTTCAGTAGGCAACCGGCCACTCTTGTGCCCCGTGCCACGTCTACAGTGGCATGTTTGTGTAGGCGAGGGGACAGCTTGGCCAATCTTCTGTTTAGCAATAGAGCAGGTACAGCCCTGTGCCTTTCTTAGATTTTCCTGCAGTATCTTGAAGCTGGTTGTGCAGAAGTATTTCACTGCAGAGTCTTCATTTTAATCGTGGATTGCTGTCTTTATGTTATGCTCATTTTCATAATTGCAAGTGCTACAGGTGCTGTAATCCGCTCAAAGGAATGCTAACAAAACTGAACATGTTATTATAACGTGACAGTCTTTAATTTCTATTATTGACTGTACATTTGTTAAATTGTTTACTATTGAGCAGGCCTTGGTCCGGCCTAAGGCTTCCTACTGCAGAGTAATGCCCAGAAATTAGTTCAGTTCTCTGTGTGGAGAGTAAAAAGCCAAACTTGCTTGTATTCCAGATCTCTTTGGAAAACACGGTTTCATAATTAACTAAATTGTTGCTTTTAAACTTATCGGCATTGTTTCTGAGAGGAAGATTGAACCATGGTACGGCTGTATTTGTGAGGGGAAAAGAATCCCCTTGCTGCTGAGTACAGTGTTCTGGGTCATATTTGGGTTTTTAATGCCTGAACTGCTAAATTCATTACTTTATAAAAGTCTAAGACTAGACAAGACCTAAGACTAAGTTTTGAGAGAAACATTGTACAGTATAGTAGCATAATTGTCTGTCTCATCTTTTAGATTAGAATATCCATATATTCAAATTATCTTAATTTACATTCAGAACAAATGCACTTCCTCCCAAATTCCTCAGCAATGCTGTCTCTCTTGGTTACAGAACTTTTCCAAGGGATGCAATACTAATGAAAATTCTATTTTAAATCAAATATTCATTTGCAAGTAATTTTACCATTCCAAAACAATCTAGGAATTACATTAATAATCATTAACTTAAATTAATCCATTTGAGCACAATAATTCAGTATTTAGATCTCAAACTGTGAAACAGCTTTTGCTGCCATTGTTGTTTTGCAGTTTGTGGAGCGAGTTCTTGGAGGAAGGGAAGATAAGCCTGGAGAGCTTCCCTGATAAGTGGTACAGGGTAAGAAGAGTTTGAAGGTGGCTCAGCTGTGCATGACAGTGGTGTTCTAACAGCTGCTTACCATATAGCTGATCAAAAAATCCCCTCATCTTTGAGGAATAAATTGGAAATTTTGAGAAAACACTACGAAGGTGGCCAGGGAGAAAGAAATTTAACTCATGAAGGTTACAAAAATTATCTCATCTCCTTTGATAATGGTATTGGTTACAGTGGAGCAGGAAATCTCAATCAGTACTAATCTTACACATACCTGTTTACCAGGAAGATTGACTGCAGATGATGGGGTGAGCAAGAAATGTCCCAGCAGCTGTTAGAAGTCCTTCAGCTGTACAAAGCTGTCATCTGCCTACAGCATGCTTTATTCATTGAAATTGTGGATGCAATGTCTGATCAAAGGACCATTTAGGTCCACCTGTAGCAAACTACAGTATGAAAAGGAATGGGTTCTTAATAGTTAGATATAGCCTTCTGTGAATGCACGGAGTGTGTCACTCATTTAACCGCGTCACTTCTTACTCAAGGGTGACATTAAATAGTGCTGTGGATTCTTGTTTGACTGCAGTTTCCGAGTGAACACAGCTCCAATGAAAGCCTGCAGAGGACATCCCCCCACCCACCCCTCAGGTGTGCAGCACCAGCTCCTTGTTGTATGCGGGGGCACTTACCAGCCCTATTGTCCCTGTGCCACCAAAAGATTACTGCTGCACAGCCTGTGCCTGACAAGTACCAGCTTTCAGCTGTAAAAATGATGTTTTTCTGAAGAAAAAGCTTCCACAATCAGAGTTTCAGTCCAAATACAGCAGACAACAGATTCTTGGAGCTAATTAGCACTGTTAGAAAAAGATTTTTTTCTATTATATTGACCCCCTTACAATATATATAAATTTCCTCTTATATCTTGGATTCTTTAGCATTTCACTTTCTGAAGTATTACAACTGAAAATGAAATATCTCTTTTAAAAAATGAGGACTCAAAACACTTCAGTGTATTTTCAGTGATAGTTTATTTGCTCACTTATAAACATTCTAGTATGCAACACAGTTAAAATGCTACTGAAACTTGAAATTCTAGAATTTTCAGATTTTGTTTGAAGGTAACAGAAGGCTAAAATTATTAGCAAGGACTACTCAGTGCTGCCAACCAGTCTTTTAAACCTAAACCTGACCAATTTAAACAGAATTAAAACCATGCTAATTACAAAAACTTACCATGAGGTTCCTTGCAGGGGGTCACAGTTAGTCTTTGGAGGTCCAAGAATACCATTTTAAAGTGTTACTCAGCAGAAGTAGCTGGTAATAGTGCAAGTGCTAAAATGCAAAATTCACAGATGGGACAGTTTGGAGATTATTCTGATTAAGGTGCAGAAAAAAAATGTAAGCAACTTTTTCAGTGGAATATGAACAAATGTGTGGGATTTTTTTCTCAGCCTGGGTGTTTAGAAACCCTCTTTAAACCAAGCACATTAAGGCACAACTGATTTTTTCATTCTGCAGGTGGAAAACTCAGTCATGCAGTTTTGTTTGCTGTTTAGATGCTCTGCTATTCACAAGCCTCAGTGGGATAGAGTAATGAAGATTCGCTTGAAAATTACATAGGTTAAAAACTGTGTAAATATCCATATTCAGACTATTCACAGCTACAGCACAGTATTATGGTGTATAGAAAAATACAGATCCAAGCTTCAGTGGGTTGCAACCCCAAGTACACAACACAATTCCTCAAGCTCATACCACAAGTGCAAATAACCTTCCGCTAGTTTCTGCTCTAATGCCGTACACTTTGTTAAGAAGCTGCCTCCTATCCAATGTGGCACCTCTGCACCTGTCATAACTCAGTTCAAACTTTAGCAGTCTGTGTGTATTTACAGTGCTTTATTCATCTGGAAAGTTTTTCCTGTGACTAGTTTTTAACAGGAGTTAACAGCATTCTTCTGGGCTGGAAGTGCGGCAGAAGCCTGTTTCCCTTGAGTGGGCTCATCTAGAAACAAGTTAAAAACATCCACCCCCAAAGTAGATGTGGACAGAAATTCATCATGACAGCAACTCTCTTTCCCCCAACACATTTCTGATAAGGAACTTCCATTGCTAAAAGAACAAGTAATGTTCCTTGGCACAGATGAAATCTGGAGGGAGCTGCTTACCAGTCTAGGTGCGGGCACCCCAAGGTGTGGGACCTGGATTTTAGATCTATATCACTGCACAGTGCAAGGGTACAGTGGCTTAGAGGAGAGTATCAGGTATCGATACGTGCTGAGCGGTGGCTCCTTTAGAACCTGCTTATCTGAAACAAACCGAGTGACTGCAAAAAGCTTTACAGAAGTTCATCGCAAAAGGGTAAAATTAATTAACTGCTATGAATTCTTTGCATTCAGGGCTGCAAAACAAAGACACATATTACTTAAATCAGTTTTATTTAAGAATTTCCTACAGTGACAAATCTTATAAAAAGCATCCAAACACGAAACTGCAGCAAACAGCATTCTTTTGGATATCTTACAGACAGTGGAACTTCCACCCTGGAGAGGCACACTGAGCTCTAGTGATCTCTGCTAAAAGAGCTACTGCAAAGCACACAAGCTCAATGTTCTCACCACAACCCCCATCATCTTCAAGTCACATTACCACACTTACAGATCATTAACAGAAAAAAACACACACCATACAGCATTCACAGCAGTTGACATAAGGGAAAAGAAATACAAATATTCCATTTCACGTAACACATTCAACTAATTGATTAACTAGGTAGAGAACCCACTTAAAGTCTTCCACATGTGGACGTCCTTTGAATGCAATAAACACTCGTACGTTATCTGCTACCATTGCTCTCCGCACACTCTCTCACCAAAGCCACAGGATTGAGAGACATCTCGCCAAGTCAAATAAAATCCCATTAATGCACCACCAGGTCTCTGCATGCGCTCGCTCCTTTATCTCGCACATACCAGCCCTCTCATGCCTCGGCACCACCACCAATCCCACACATGGTTTCAAAAGTTCAAACAGCCTTCTGGTTCCATCTCACAGCCTTGCGTTCACAGCGTTGATACGACTCCATGAAATAAAGAGTAGCGGATAAAAATGGAACACCCACCGTCTAAGACGCAGCATGTGCAGTGTGATGAAGTATTCTTGGATGAGAAAGCATGTAGACAGAAGTATTCCTAAGGCAGAATATTTACAGCACTACTTTCAATGAAGTGCTTCTTCCATACACATTTGAAATGAGATGAACTGCGGAGATTAAATGAAGCCTTCATATCGTACTTTAGCATGGAGGGGAGACAGTGTTAAAAAAACCAAACAAACACAAACAAAAATGACACTGTGTTGTCTAACAGGGCACTTGGAGAGTCTTATGGTGGGATCAAATTAAAAACAAGAGGGAGAGAATGCTGTTTCTGACCAATGGTTCCATTTTGAACATGCAAAGAATTCAGGTAGCCAGGAAACAAGAGGTAAAGTATTACAGGAGAAACCTTTCCTATCAACTGTAGTGTTAGTTCACCTATTGGGCAAACAGCAGTCCACTTCCAAACATTCAGAATTCCAACTAGATATATAACAAAACTTAGAAAATTCCTTTTACCTTTTTTTTTTTTTTTTTTTTTTTTAGAAAAGAAAAATGTCAAAAATACTGCTGAATATACTGCACACTGAACAAATTCATTTGGAAAACTTTAGTATATATGTAATTTACAGTATACTTACCATGAGTTAGAAAAATCTGATTTCCCACCATAGAGTCAGTATCAGAGCCCACTGCGTCTACATTCCCCAGCCTGACGACTTGGAATCCATGCTTGAACCAAAGCCTCCGTTAAACCCACTGCTGGAGCCTGCATTCGAGGCTGAGCCCCAGCCTATTGCTGCCCCTGAGTTGGACCCTCCATATGAGTTGTTGCCTGAACTAAAACCCTGGTTCTGCTCCCGCTGCATGTTGCCCTGAGGCTGGTTGTTTCCCGAAGGCCCTGACTGGTTCTGCTGGCTGGCCAGCATACCCATCATCCCCCAGCTGCTCTGCAGGGCCGCCTGCGCTGCTGCCATCATGGCAGGGTTGATGCTAAATGCCCCAAAGTTCATACCCCCGCCCATGTTGCTGCCCTGGTTGTTGCCCAGTCCTCCCCCACCTCCTCTGCTGTTACCAAACCCCCCCTGATTCCCAAAGCCACCCGGGTTACCACCAAATCTTCCACCTCTCTCTAACTGTCTACTGCTATTGTGCTTAGGTTCAGCATTAGATATATGTACGCTGATTCCTTTAATGATCAAGTCCTCTCCACAAAGAGACTGGGCAACCTATAAGAAATAAGGGATTGATTAAATGTATGTTAGATGTCCTGTTTTTCAAAAATCTTAGCAGTACAAGACAAAACACAAAACATCCCTACAATTCTGAGTAGATATTTATCCTGCAAAGAAGGCACATGCATGTACTTAATTCAATTTGAAGTGATTTAGCTTTGCATTCGTCACTACCCTAACTGCAGTACAAAGTCCTGTCTGCACAGCTGCATCTAGAAGTGTACTCTCAGTCCACTCAATAAATCAGACAGTGGACAAGTAAGCATTTAATATGTAGTTCCAGAAATTATACTTTATCATGCTACTAAATTGTAGTGCATGAAATTAAAATATTTTAAGACTTACCTGATCATCTGCAAATGTAACAAAAGCAAAAGCTCGGAAGGGTTTAGGAATGAAGACATCTACCACTTCCCCATACTGGGCAAAGAACTGTCGGAGTTCATCTGCCGTCATGTCCTCGGTGCAGCGCCCAACAAACACCTTCCTGCTGCGCAAAGGTTCATCGGGACTTTGCTGGAGAGAATTGAAGGGAAAAACTATCACAACTGTAGTCCTTGAGAACTGAATTACAGGATGGTACATTATACTCTTAATCTAGCCTGTTCTGAGGCTGCTGATTAAAGAAAGTATGAGATTATAAATTTAAGACTTAAATAAATTTCAAAAATTCTATTCCAAGAACAAGGCTGCACCTTGGTAAAGGTGGTGGGGAAGAACCACCAGAAAATGAGCATGGGAGCAACACACAGGGATGGTGACAAGGCCATTGCAGAAGAACACTTTTTTAAAATAATTACATATAGAGACAAGAATAGAAGCTATAGGTTCAGTTTGGAACTCAAAGACTTGTTCTGCTCTTCCCCAAATTAGTGATTCCATCTGCTTTATTCTGCATTTATTCATGCAACAGGCAAGTTAGGCAGGTACTGCTGGACATCAAACACAGATTTCTATCTGTACTTCACTCCCTCACATAATGAGCTATTTTCCCAACATTTCAAATTACTTCCAGCTCGCCCACCTGCTCCCTGTTTTCCTTCCTTGCTCTCACTTGTTCTGCTCATTCACAGTAAAGCCACATCCAAGAGCAGACAGTTAATTTGTGCAGCTGCTCTCCCCTAACACAGCTGATGAAGAGGTGCACTTGGAGTGTTAGGTACAAATAAAAGCACGAGTAAATCCCAAAGTACCTTAGAGTTGGGAAGTTTACAGTCACACCATCTTCCATCAATCATGTGACGCTGAGACATTACTTTCACTTGGGTTTCGTAATCCGTGAATCGAACAAACCCAAAACCTTTCGAGTGGCCTGTTTTAATATCCTTCTTAACCTAGGTGGAAAAAAACCAAAACCCAGAAGTAACCACTAGTATGAAGCACGTTGTTACTGAATGAATTTGGTAAAAATCCGTTTGAGAGTTCACCTGTCTTCCAACCATTCTTATCACAGAAACCTCTAATTCCTTAACATCTTCTCCCAAAATTAACAGGCTCATGGCAAAAAAAAGACATCCTTAGGAAGAGACACGGCTGATCTTGTCCAAGTTTATAAAGCTCCTTTGTTTCTACTGCTTTCTCAGGAACCTGCTATCTACCCAATGTCCCTCCTTACTTGAGTTGCAAATGGATTTTACCTGCACCATCAGAACTTCTCCAAAGGTACTGAAATATTCCTTTAAGTCTTGTTCAGTGGTTTTCCAGGGAAGACCCAAGACTATTAAATCTGAAGTCTTCTGCACTGCTCGTTTCACTTTCACAGCTGATGACGCATCAGTTTCATCCATTTTTCTCTTATTATCTGAATATAAAAAAGTACATTAGACGTCCTCAGCACTGGAAATTGATCCACTGACTATGAACTACATGGTGTTAAATTATAACCCATGATGAAGAAGAGTACAGACTGCAAGAGACACAAACCAGCTGTTGAGAGCTAAATGCAACACATATCTGACTGCCCTGAACCAAAGCAAATCCACAATCGAGTCCCCCTCCAAAATGCAAACTGACCCAGTTAGTTCTGCATTAGTTTACTTAAGAATTATCCAGCAACATTCTGAGTCCTATAAGGTGGGGGAAAACATGAACTTTTAACAAGACTACTTCACTAGCAATTTATTTCCTTCCCCTCTGTTTTTGGGGGTGGAGCAAGGTGGTCAGGTTTTTCCTTTCCTGAGCACTTCTAAATGGTACCAATGCCTTTAGGAAAAGTGTCTGTGAGTACAGAGATTAGAGTACACTACAAAGGGAACTACAGTACACTTTGAAGGCCTACACAAGGCTAGCCTTCAAGGATAACGCAAGACTTTGTCTTTAAAGTACTTTTTTAGATAGAATGTTAAAAAAATTAAAAACTCAATGGGGATAAACCTACTCGGAAGAACAGACACCTGAATAAATCATTGATCTCTGTGAATTGGAGATTTAAAGAGTAACACATTGCCATGTTAGATCAGCAATCACTGGGACCTTAAAGAAAGCAGCCCTGAACAGAGAACCGAAGCCAGGAGGACAAACCTTTGGGATAATTCACGACGTAGACAAGGTTTCCCCAGCCGGCCTCGGGGGCGTGCAGGATGCCCTCAACCAGCCGGACTCCTCGCATGCACTGCGACACTGGGTTTCTGTAGCGCAGCCCGCACGCCCCGGGGAACTGCGCCGTCACCGTGGACAACAGCACCGTGCCGTCGTCCTCCGACGGGATTTCGATGGGCTCATCGTTCTCGTCCTCCGTCACTCGGATATACTCCGACATCTTCGCGGGAAGTTACTGAAGTACAAAAAGGAAAGAGCAGGCGTAAGCGATCACCCTATGCCCCCTTACGTGGCTTTCATCTTCTTCGGCCTGAGGCACGAATCTCTCTTTTATTACACAACAGGGGGCACCGAAATGCGCTATTCATTAACACTAAAGCCTCCGGGCCTGCCGTAAATCTCGGCTCGTCCTGGAGCTACGGAGGTACCAAGAGCGACTTGGCCCCTGAGCACGGCGGAAATTCCCAGAGGCGCCATGGGCTACCCCCGCGGAGCCGGGAGCACAGCCCCCGCCGGCCTCGCCGCCTGCCAGGCCCGCCCGAGCCCGCGACCTCCGGATGCGGCCCCACCCGCCCCAGCACCGCGGGCAGCCGAGCCGAGCCGAGCCGAGCCGAGCCGAGCCGAGCCCCACCCGGTCCCGCTCACCGGCCAGAGAAGGGAGCGACGTCCCAAGAATCCCGCAACACCGCCGCAACCGCACTCTATCCACCACCGCACAAAATGGCGGCCGCGGCCCCTAAGAGGCCGGGCCGGGCCGCGGGCCGAACCATTCCAGGCGGCCGAGGGGGGGGCGAACTGCGGCGGGGCGCTCGGAACGCGGGAGAACGTGGAGCCCCGGCCGTGCCCTTGCGGGCGCCGCCCGCTCACAGCCGGAGCTTGGCCGGCGTTCTCGGAACCGACAGTGGCGACGGCAGCTCTCAGAGCCGCGCCCCCCCAAGCGTGGGGCCGGTGGTGCGGCCCTGCCTGCGCGAGCGCGGGAGCTGCCGGGAGCCGCCGCCGTCCGGGACCTGTCCGTGAGGGCGGTAACGGCAGAACTCGGGAATAGCCCTGGCGTTCGGGCGGGCCCCGAGTACCTCGCCCGGAGCAGCCGCTAGCAAAGACAGTCTTGCCAAAGCTCTGCGACGCCTCTGTACCGTTTCCGCTACCAGAAGGAACGAGGCCACCTCATAAAAATAAAAATTTAAAAAAAAAAAAAAAAAAAAAACACACAACCACACAAAAAACCCCCCCACAAACAAACAAACAAAAAAAACAACAACAAACAAACCAAAACCCAAACTTGTCCGCTTGGAGAAGAATGAGGGGAAACCTCATCGTAGCCTACAACTTCCTCGGGAGGGCAGCGGAGGGGTAGCCCCGATCTCTGCGACCAGTGACGGGACGCGCGGGAACGGCTGGAGGTGTGTCAGGGGAGGTTTAGGCCAATATATCAGGAAAAGATGCTTTCCCCAGAGGATGGTCGGGCACTAAATGGGCTCCCAGGGCAGTGGCCACGGTACCAAGGCTAGCAGAGCTCAAGCCTCTCAGGGACATGGTGGGATTGCTGGGGTGTGCTGTGCAGGAGTTGGACTGTTTGATACTATCGGTCCCTTCCCACTCAGAAGATAATGTAATTTCTAGAAAAAAAAAAAAAAACACAACTACAAAAACCAACCAAATAAAACAAGCAAAAAAACCTCAAGCAAACAGGAAACAATCAAAAACCCCTCCAGTATCTTAAGGGTAAAAACAAACCAATCACATTTCCCACAGACTCTTATAACAAGGCCTAAGTAGTGGAGCAGTGTTTCCAGGGAAGATGAGGGGTCTCCACCGCTGGGGAGATCTTTCCTGTGAATCATCTGAAGTGTACCCAGGGCTCTTCCAGTTGCACAGGAGGAGTCAAGTCCACATGCACTTGAAGATCCCTTCTTCACAGAACTGGACAGAAGAGGATGGAAATATTAGAGATGCAATAATCTGTTATCAGCATCACCCTGGAATTGCTGGTGTTGAATGTTACCTGTAAGCTGGAAAAGGACACAAAGCTTGGTGCCAACAGAGGCATGTGAGCAATACTAGCTGAGTATTGCTCTTGAACAGCATCATGCTGCACTGGGTAGGAAGAATTGATCAAACATGCCTCTGCAGATTTTATGCAGGTATTCCCTGAGGACCTTGGGAAGAGCTAGATTAACCAGGCTGACTAATGCAGAGTTTCATTGTTGCTCATTTCTATATCTCATACTTGTCTAGTCTGACACTGTCCCCAGCAATTGATTCATTGTTCAGAATCCATGTCTTCATTAATTCCTCAAGATAAAATAAACAAAAATAAACCAAAAAAAAAAAAAAAAACCAAAACCAAAAAACAAACACCCCCCCCCCCAAAAAAAAAAATTTAAAAAAGCTGTGCAAAGAATCCCATAAAAATAAAGGGCTATTAGTAAGGACAGATGACTTTACTGCCAGAAAAGGTTAATCCAGTACCTCACATTAATGGCTTCTGCTGACAGTATTTAAGACTCCCACTTTAGATTTCTTCAAGTGCAAAAATTGGCTCCCAGCACCACTGACGCTCAGCTCATCCATGCCAGTGTGACTTGAGACTCAGTCTTACCATTTAATTACCGTTTTTCAGCAGAGTTCTGAGAGAACCAGGCTAATAAGACACAGGCTAGCAAGAGAAGAAGAAATGTGTACATTTTCTAGTGATCCACAATATACATCTCAAAGCCAGTTCTGGTGTTGCCAAGTCAGCATGGAGACATCCAGTGTCATTGCAACATGCTGTGAGGATGGAATGGTAATTGTAGTGTGTCAGCATTATGTGCTGCACCACTTCCACTCAGAGATTAGCAATAGCGCTGTTGAAGAGGTTGTTGTGGTGCTGAGCCAGAGCAGCCTCCATCTCACACAGCATATGGTGGTAATATCACTAATGAGCAAAGTAATCTTGGATTAGATTTTGTGCAGGTAGAAGCTTGACAAGAACAGAGAGCTCTGTGCTGACTGTAAAACTCGGAGGGAAAGAAGGACAATTAGCCATGAGAGACTTCTGCCCCAAAAACTTCCTCAGTTTTGGCAACAAACAAGCTTAGAATTAAGCAAATGTCACTATTCCTTTTCTGTGTGAATCAGGATTCTTGCAGCATTTCCTTTCTGTTATTTTGCATCATGATTAGGTTTAAGTTAAGCAATTAACAGTAGCATTGCTCTTGAAGTAAGTACACCAGTGAGCATACCACTAGTTAATTCACCAATTCCCTGGCAATTCCAAGGGCCCATGGGTGCAGACAAATACAATATGTGGTACTAGCCATCATGTATATTGACTTTAGTGTGCCCAGAGGCACAAAACAAAATGCAATACAATAACTATTTGCTGCTCTAGGTTAAGTGTGCTCAGGGGTACAAGCAAACTCAGTATAATGATCAACTGTTCACCCTCCCAAAAGCACTTGGGATGAAAAACAACATCAATGGGCACCTAAATATAAGCTCCTGATAAAAAAAAAACCATGCAACTGTGGGTAGTGAAAAACATGAAGTGTCTGGGCCTATTCCTAATTACAGAGCAGTAAAATACAGGATAATTTAATGAATAATGGTGTGTTGGTCTAATCAGATTGATAAAGAGGAGGAACAGTTTCTCCATAAATATTTACCATAATTAGAGCTTTCCATTCACAAGCAAGTTATCAACATAAAAAGTTTACTCATGCCCAGCAGTCTAAAACTACTAAAAAAAAGTTTCCCTGAAGCAAAATAAGTAGCTTTCACCCACATAAAGTACCTGGAAAGATCACTTAGTCCATGGTACTCACACTCCTCCTAATCCCTCAGTAAAACAAAACTTAAGACTTCATTATAGTGCCTGAAATATTTAAGGCAATTTTACCATGATCCTATGAAATTATGATTCCAATTATCTCATTTCTAATCCACCTGAGATAGTTTAGTCCTATTTTATAAAGAGGAAGAGTTTCTGCATTCCTTTTGGCTCATACCATTATTTACTTAACTCTTCCAGTGTGATTAGAAGAGGTGATGTGTTTTTTAATCTCTCAGCAAACACATTGAAAATCAGATTTTTTATAGGTTTGGCTCTTTTAAAGTTCCAGAAGAGCTCAGTGGCTCAGTCTGGTCCTTTCACCCCTAGTAGCTATTGGGTGAGGCCTGTTGGAGTCCATGTCACTGGAACTCCAGGGCTCACCAGCCAGGTGTGGTGGTGTCCTGGCTGCTACTGAGCAAGCCCAGCCCCAGCAAACAGAACAACTGGCCTGGCTGAGAGCTCTGGTAGGAACTAAGAATCTTCTGTAGTTACCGGAAACCTAAATGGTGACAAAAAGGCCCCTCTGAGCTCTAAAGTCACTGCTGGCATTGGCCTGCTGGCTCCTACCTTTGCAAGCTGCGAAGAGTTAGAACAGTGGAGATTATCTGCCATCTCCACCCTCTTGTTCGAGTGGTACCTGTGGGAACTGTCAAACATTTGCATCTTGAACAGGGAATGCAAAAATGACTTTGCTCTGTTTTGTTTGGCAGAGTTAGATCAAACCATCTTCAAGTCATCTCCCTTGCCTTTCTAGAGCATCCAATAGCAGAGCCTGGGAAGAATTTCTCCCTGTGATTCACAGAGGTATCTAGTCAGTTCCCAGAGCTCAGTTCCTGATGCTGATATGCCAGGCATCTACCAAAGGAATTTGATTCCTTGTACAGTGTAGTGGAACTGGGATTCAGAGTCTCTTTTTGGCTAGATTCTATAGTAACTTCTAGCATGGAAGAGCATGAACTTCCATCAGCATAAGTTTGTATAAACCAAAGGATAAAACCCACAGATTGGGAACTGGTCCATAAAATTGCATGCGTTGCTGTGTGACAGGTTCTAAATACCAAATACTACCATTGGAATTTACAGAGGGGGTTGGAAATAGACTCCTTCAAAAGTCATAGGTGGCTTGGGTAAGGTGTAGCAAGTACTCTGTAATACCTGGAATAGTGTGAAGGACAGCTTTGGCAGGCTTTGTTCACAAGCTGTTTTATCTAGTTTTCCTTCCATGTTTTTTCTCTTTTTCTGCTTTTCTCTCAAGGACAGGGCAGACAATCTGAGGGGGTGTTTTTTTTGCTGGTTTTGAATGATGCACATTGAAGCAAGAGCTGAAGGATAAGATAAAGACTGTTTTTAAAATAGGCTTTACTGCCTGGTGATATTTTTTGGAAATACATTTACTGAAGATTTATGTAAAATCTATCTTTTGTCTACTTAAAATATCTCAAATGGATGTACAGGTCAAAATTTAATGCATATGGGTTTTCATTATTTTAAATCATTTGCAATATAAATGATTTATGATGACATCAGACCTTTGTTCTTTGGCTGTCCACCATAATTTGAGGCCCACCCAAATTTCTAGCCTTAGCTGTATTTCTGCATTCCCTGCCCCAGTATCTATAATCTCAGTTCTGTGATTCTTCATGTAAATGACTTTGAACAAGGAAAGGAAGGGAACACATAATTTGCCTTAATACAGGTAATTTTGAAAGAGGAGCAAGACCTTTACATGAGAAATAGTTGACATCCACAGAAAGGGGAGAACTAATGCTTGTAGAAGTGAAAGTCATCCTTGATGAGAGTGGAGAGAGCTACTGATCAACCAAATGGGGCCAAATGGACTTTTTGTGTAGTTGAAACTGACAGAGGTGATAGACTTCTATCTTTCTCTTTCTGAATTTTTTCATGTCTTCTTTTTGCCCTTAAATTTATAATGCAATTAATGAATCCAGTTCTTGCTAGAAATGTTGTAGGTAACTGCTTGGAAAACTGAGGTATTAGGATAAGCCAGGCTCCCCAAGGTCATTCTGTAAACCCACAGTGAAAAACCTTCTTGACACCTGACACCCAGAATTGTGCTGTCATGACAAACTTGATCCTAACAACCGTAAAATTTTTGAAACGTTCAGACTTTTGAAAGACCTTGTGAAAATTGCATTCATTAGCAAGTTGTCCTGTGACATTTAATGTATACAGACTTTTGGATCCATCAAAGCCTATATTTGAGGCCTTCCCAGCTCAGTAGTTACTGAAAATTGCTGCCATCAAACAGCTCTTTTGTGGCTACAACTGCAAGAATTAAACCCTGAATTCTACCCAGTTTCTCATTGGTGGATGTCATCTCAAAACCTATGACATCAAGACTCTGCCATGCCTCTAATTTCTGCCCATGAAATTGAAAGACACTTAAATCTGAAGGAAATGTATTTTTCCAAACTTCCCACACCACTTAGCCTTGACACAGCCCCCTTGCTGCTCTGTCAAAGGATGGATTTCTGTTTTCACAGTTTCATGCATTACTGCTCATGCATGTAGTTTTAAGTATACCTCCAGAATTTGACCTGCCTGAAGAATTGTAGCAATTCTGAGCTGTATCATAAATTAGCAACATCATAAGGGGAATCCTACTGCTGACATCCAGGGTACCTGTGCAGTCCTCTAGGTATAGGAGTGTCTGACAAGGCCCATTTATTTCTCTTTGCTGTCTTTCATGCAGTGTTCGTCCTTAACTAAAAACCACCACTGCCAGAAATCTTAACCCTGAAGTCAGAGCAGGGTCAGATGTTATGGTAGGCCTGCATATGCTTTCCTGCCTTTGAGTTTCCAGAGGCTTTACCATGATGAAATCCAGTGAGAAAATCTCAGTGTAGTGCTGATTTATGTGCAAGAGTGCAGAGGAGAACAAAAGCTTTTAGTATCTTGGGAAGTAGTTAGGGATTAAGGTCAAGGAAAGGACAGTCACGTCAATTACATCCTAAAAAAGAAAAGGCAAGTGAAAGGCCTGACTCCTGGACTGGTTCTGGGCTGGCAAATGTTCACGGTTTCCTTGGCAGATCCTGCTGAAAGCTAATGGACCCATTTAGATCCCCTCCTGTACACCATGGCATCATTTTGACCACTCTGAGGGAGGCCTAGCAGGAGTCTGATAATTCAGCATTTTTTTCTGAAATGAAATTAGGGAATGCATTCAATATTTTAGGATCTCTGATGCTCTCTTGTCAGGAATCTCCACTGAACCCAGCGCTTCATTCCAGATATGGTTGACAGAACAAAACCTTATGCAAAGTGCAACGCTGACACCTGGAGGGACTGGAGAGGCAGACGGGGAGCCTGCAGCAGCCACACATCCTGCAACACAGCTGGGTGGAGAAAGCTCAGAGGGGGTGGCAGATCCCAGGATTTGAAAGTGTGCTTTCCTAGTGAAGGGATGCTTTCAATATGCTTCTGTCTCCCCTTTTCCAACACTAAAGAAAAGTACAGTTTTCTATTTCAGATTTTCCATGCTTAATTTTAGGAGTAGAGAAGAAACACAGAAGCTGTGACTGTATCCTTTAATTATTCACTTCTTCCACGCTCAGAAACATTTGGATCAAAACTTATCTTGGTCAATGAGCTGCTACAAATAATGCAAGGTTATTTTTTCAGTTGGTTGGTCTAATATATTTGAATTGCTGCATGTCAGACTTCCCACTGCTTTGCCATTTGTTTAACTCTGTGTTGAGTTCTGAAAGACAGACTTGCAGAGCAATTCCTGCTGTCAAAGCTGCAGCTGGAATATTTGGCATTAGGTAGAGTTTGTTCTTTTCATGTCTGGTTCTGCCAGCACCCAGAGTAAGGCTCTTCCTGAAGCTGATCCTCATCAAGGAAAGCAAGGCAGCTTCTGGGACAAAGTCTTCGTGCTTTTCGAAGTTTGCTTTCCAGCCTGGCAGTCACTCTTTCATAACACTTGTTCAAATCTTTTCAGCAATCTCTCTTTGCTGCCAGGAATTGTCTCAGTATTAGTGAATGCTTGTTTTGCTTGATCTAGTTTTAGAATATGTTAATAACTCAGCTATTTACTGTTTTGGCATTATCGTACATTTAGTAGCTCACAGACCCAAAGATTAGATGTCCATTACATATCCTTAATTTTCTTTGACATTTCCAGTGTGGTTCCAATCATAAAATTTGCTTACCAGTGAGTAGTTGCTTATGGAAATGGGAAAAATAAACCAACCAAAAACAACAACCAACAGTTATTTTCAGAACTCTTTTATGCAGTTCTATTATCCCACCTGCAGTATAGCTCCCCAAGTCCCACATGTCTTCTCTGGTGTACCCTGATACTGACTGCCTGCAGTCAGTTTCTTTCCCTTCTAGCCTTCTGACTCCCAAAATATCACTGATGCTCAGTTCAATCAGTGAGCATCAATGAGCATACTAAACCACTACAAATATTCTCCACCCAGACTAGTCTAAAGGGTGAGCCATGAAAACACTCACTCCATTCTGGGGAGCAGAAGAGAGGAGCACTGAAAGCTTCAGGAGCAGCACAGGACTTGGGGTGTTACTGGGGATGCTGCTTTTCAGCAGAGACTTGGAGGTTTAATGCCATCTCTGTGGCATACTGTTTCTTCAGCCCTTCTCATTAACTGTGCCATGACTAACAAGGCAGTAACATCTTTCTCCCCTCTCCACCCAGAAATATTGCCAATGCTGGATTGTCAGTTATGCTGAATTACACGGGATGACTTGTGGTTACTCAGTGATGTGGACAAATTCAAGATCAAGGGTGAACCCTGGCCACTAAACTTGTTTCACTTGTGACTCATTCCTGGCTCTTGCTGACATTTTCTCAACCCAATTTGTCATCCTTCGAACCCCCATTATCCAACCCAGGCAGATTATTTACTTTGAAAAGATGTATGGATAGCTTCCATCCAAATTCTAAGTAGAGCCAGGTGCCACAGCTAGATTCTAGAAGGAGTTTCAGTCATGAGCCATGTGCTGGTAAAATAACTTCTATCCTGGATGCTTCCAAACTCAGTGACATTCTCTCTGTTTCAATGTTGTCTGGATTCTCATTCTTGTAAAGCAGCTTGGCAGCAGTATGGGGAAGCGTCTATATTAATACCTTCAGACCTGTGTGTGCTCCCGAAGAGATCAGCAAAGGTAAATTTAAGCACATATTTAAAGTTAAGGACTTTCTCTTGCTTTGGAGTTGGAATCTCTGACTACCCCTTCCTAAGTGACTCCCTCTGAACCTTTGCATTTTTCAAAAAATAAAGCATTGAAGTTAAGAATAACTTGCTGTCTTCTAGAGAATTCATCATTTCCAGCTTGAAAGAGAGAAATCCAGGAATCATCAATGAATCTACTTTGACAGTGGAGTAAAGAGCTGCAAAAGGAGTTACCTGTCAAGGTAGTGTGACTTAATTTCTCAGAGAAAGATCCCTTTTTTAATAAATGAAATGAAGATGCCAGCAAAGTGAAATAGCAGGAAATGTCACACTTGATTGTCTCTCAGTAGGACAGAAATTAGATAAAAAGAAGGCAGGGTAAACGACAGGGTTTTACATTTAACGAGGGAAGTAACAAACTGAGAATAATAACATCCACTGAAAATCTGTGCACAGCAACCCGAGTATGTCAAAGGGATGTGTTCCCACAGAAACATTCATTTAATGTACACATTTTTCCTTGAACAAAAGGCAGGTTCTGTGCTGGGAGTGCAGGATCCGTGGAGATACTGTGATCGGACATACGGGGGCAGCCTTACCTGCAGGTTATCACAGCCTTGCAGCACCGTGGCCGGGCCACAGCAGCCCTTGCGCTTTGGCCTCCCAGGTTCCCATGGCAAGCACTGAAGCTTCGCCCCTTTCTAAACAAGGGACCCATGCAGGCTTTCCAGATTTCCGTATTTAAAGGGTGTCCCTTTAAATGAACACAGAGATCTCAGTCCAAATGGGAACTGGAGCCCAGGCTACCCTCAGTTATGAAATCTCCCTTTCAGAGCTCACAGGCTCGGGGGCTGCTGCTACACTCTGAGGTTAATAATCAGTTTTAATATTCACTTAGGGGGCTGTAAAAAAAGAATGAAAATTTCCTAATTTGAAAATGGACTTGATTGGCAGCTTTATTATCTCTATAAGGTGCATGGCATTCCACACAATCAAGTCATTTTTTAAAATAATCTCACTGCTTAAGTCGTACATGCTGCTAATTGCATTTTAATAAGTCTCTTTAAAATCTTTCCATATTTTTTAATATCCTAATATTAGATAAGTGATTGCTGGGGACACTGGAGGGCACTGAGGTTTATAGAAAGAGGAACACCATAATGAAGCTTTATTGGGATGGCATCACCAAACAATTGCTGTGATAGCAACACTCCCAAGCTTGGAGAAATGCCAGCCATTCCCCCCCTAGAACTGACTCAGGCACAAGCCTCCCTAGCTCAGGACTGACACAGAAAATGGATGCTTTCTGGATCATAAAATGGCCTCTTTCAGTCTTGGAAATGACTGAGGAACTGTCCACTTTGGATTTGGAAAGGATCTGGGAACTGTTTTTTCTCCATTGAACAATGACTTTGAAACACATTTTTGTTTTGCTTGGTTCTGGCTTGAAAATAAAAATTTGTTTGTAGGTTTTTTTTGTTGTTGTTGTTGTTTGTTTTTGTTTTTGTTTTGTTTTGGGTTTTTTTAATTATTTATTTATTTTTTTAATTTTGTCCGGATTAGACAGAAGGAAGATTTCTTTCCCAGCCCTATAGAGTAGCAGACAATGGGAAAGGTTTCCATGGAATTAGAAACTAAGACTGCAAGTAGAAGAGATGAGTCCATCCATCTCAAAGATGAAACCCAGCTGGGAGAGCATTTGGGAAAAATGTAGTATGTTGTGGGGTTATTGGGTGTCTATATCTACTATATGGGACAGGGAGCATTATCCAAGAACACCAATCTAAACATAATCACTCTAAAATTAAAAACCAAAGAAATAAAATAGACAAGCAAAGAAGTCAAACAACAGGGGGGCTGAACTGACAAACTACAGATTCAAGTACCCCAACAACAGAAAATTTCTAACTCAGATCCATTTAGGATCCCATGTGTGCATCCATAGGGTGAGCTATTGCAGCAGTTACAACCCAGTGGTGCAGAAAGGTACTCCACGACATTCCATGTGCAAAGCACAACATTTTCTGTTGGAAGTCTGTCTTTATATTGAAAGTGGTGTCTTCTCTCTGTGTATAAAGCTGTGTTTCTGGAAATTATGACTGTTGGGCAACTAATGCCATTTTCAGAGTAATTTAACACCATTTTCCATGAGGAAGAAATAGAATCTCAAATTAATGTGTAACTGGCTTTTAGGGAACTTCACTGGGATAAAGGAACTTTTTTGGCAAAACAGAATGGCAGTGCCAAACTTTACATTATATTCCATTTTGCCCTCTGCAATTTGTGTACTGGGACCTGAGATCAAAAAGTTATTTTGAGTACAATAATGACTTTAATGTATTGCCTGCTTTTATATGATTTTTTCCTCCCAACGCTTGTCTTCTGAAATCATACTATAATAAATCACAATGTCAGTTTCAGTTTTAAAAATAATCAAGCTTCTAGCAATTCATTATTAGTAAAGGAAACACGAAAAAAAAGTGACATCTTCTTGAAAATTCAGAACCTAGGAAAGAAATACAGAGAATCTATAACTGATTTTTTTTTCCTTTCAAGTCTCAGTATTTAAGTAAAGTTGTTTTTGGAAACCAAAAATTGCTTTTAATACTTGAAATGGACAATGCTGATATAAACATCTTGCATTAGTTTGAAAGTGAGCCATTTTCTGACTAACTGAAGCTCTGTCTATCCATGTTTTTCTTCTGTACAACATCAGAGAATCCCTTGGACTCAGTCCATTGTATCTTTAGGTCTGATTTTACTCCCACTGAAACGCAAAAGAGTTCTGTCCCTGATTGCCAATTAAAAATTGATCAAGTTCAATTTTACCATATAGTACAAATAAAAATAGTTTGTTAATACTAGATTTCTTATTAAATTTCTTATTACTAGTTGTGCGTTTTTCTGGTTTTAAGGTGCATGATATGCCACTGTAAAGAACTGTCAATGTATCTGACATAAGCCATGAAATGGAAAAGAGTTGTCATGTCTTCTTCTCTTCTTCTCTCTCTTTTTTTTTTTTTTTTTTTTTTTTTTTTTTTTTTTTTTTTTTTTTTTTCCCCTGAGAATAAGAGCAGAAGGTCTTGTTTTGCTCTGACAGGCTGGGAGGCACATGTTCAGTGAACTTCTGCACAGGAAGTAAATGTCCAGGTCATACTTTCATATTTATCCCTTTTCATGTGGTTCTTTTAATCCTCCAGACTGGGTTTCAGAAGAGTTTTACAGTTTCAGTTTTACAAAGCAAGCCTTCCTTTAATGTTGGCATTTTAAAGAAAAAGCTTCAGTCAAAACATGTGTGTTTTACATCTGCCAGATGTGACGTTCAGGGGAACAGGCCACAATGTGGCAGCCAGCTCTGCTGCAAAAGCTGGACATCAAATGGGACCTACTAGTCAGCAGTTGAGGAATCAGCCTCCTGAATCTCTCACCCAGTGCAGAAAAAAAAAATATTAGAAAAAGTCCCCAGGAAAGTTACAGATCATGAGCATAGCCAGCATTGCTATGACTTGCATGCCAGTATCCTGTGTGGCCACATGACAGAGCACAGCCCTACTGTGCACAGACCTGACAGTGCACAGTCTGACAGTGTACAGACCTGTGCACCCAAAAATGCGTTACTGCCTAAAAGTGGTTAAATTAAAACAAAGCAAGAGGTTTTAAGGGCAGCAGAAGTGCATTAACATGTCCAGCACTGTACCAGCAGTCAGTGGCTACTCCAAAAATAAAACCTGACTCTTCACAACTTCATTGAACAACACTGTCCCTGTAACCTGCTCTTTCCAGGGCCTAATTATTGCCATTTTAATTTAAAAATAATGAAGCACAATCAGACTCTTAACTTTCTCTAGGGCTTTTCTCACAGTCATGCCAGGTGGGGCTGGTCCCCTTTTCAGCTGTTCCCTCTAAGTTACAGCTATGACAGGGTAGGGACTTTTTTGTACCTCTGAAAGCCCTTCCTGAGAGTGTTCTGTGGGTATGGCTGGAGTTTACACTGGAGAGAGGGTTTTTAGCAGGCAGTGCTGTGGCTGGTGCACCAGCAGGGCCCATGTCTGTGGGAGACAGGGCAGCTTAGGGGCCCTTGAGGCAGCCAACATTTCCTGCCATTTTTGGCCATTTTTCCTAGTCCATCAGGCAGTACCTCAGGAGGAGCAGGTGTCAGTCTCCTGCCATGGCTACCTTTCGTCACAATCTATGCAGCACTATCTGGCTGTGAAATCTGCTTGGAGCTGTGCTGGTTCCTCAGTAAGCTGAGTACTGGGCACCCTCTCCATGGCCACCATGCTGTGACCGTTGGGCTGTTGCTGCTCTGGGCTGAGGCAGTTGAGACTAGGCTGGCACCGTTAAGGCTGAGGTACAGCAGTTGAGGCTGACCTGAGGTGGTTGAGGCTGGGCTGGGCTGGTTTAGGCTGACCTGAGGGGGTTAAGATGAGCTGGGGCAGTTGAGAAAGTTGAGAAAACAACTTTCTCAACTGTCCCCAGGGTTACGAACAGGATGCTGTGAGGCAGAACTGAAGAGTCTGAGGCCTTATTCATCTTACCAGTGTGTGTGGCCTTCAGACCCCTCAGCAGGGGCCTCACCCCCCTGCCACCTCACAGTTACCTGGGTAGGAGACCTCCAAGGGATCACCTTCTGGAGACAATCCATGGAAAGCTGTCTATGGTGAGTAGTAACTTCTTCCAGAAAAGCCGTTAAAACATGTTACACTGCATCTGGTGCCACCAAGAACATGTCTGTGTGGCACAGGCAACCATCCTGGGAAGCCTGGGAAAGCAGCTCCATGCGTCTGTTCCTGTACGAGCAATGGGTGAGTATTTGCTCTGTTTCAAAATTAAGCACTTTTCCTTGGTCAGTAAGCTGCAGGACTGGTTTTTGAATTCCCTGGAATAACAGCTATGGTCTCTTGAATTGAGACCATTTATTTTTTCCCTTGTGTTTTGTGTTAATCTAAGGTCACTGGCCTCCAGACCTGGGCTCTCCATTGATCTCCTTGAATGATATAACTAGGTTTTCCACAGAGTTGCCTCCTTTCCTCACTGTAGCTAGGTATAGATTTTGTCTTTACTGTGGGCTAAATTGTATGGTCATATGGCCTGCAGTAAATTTGGCAGGGGGTTAATTTAATGTCCTGGAGTCTGGGTGACTGGATGGAGTAAGACTGGAATATGTTGTTTCTGTGGAGTGAATCTGAAGCAAGTATAGTTTATAAGCTGTCCTGTACAGTATATCTCTTCCTAATATCCTGGAGCAGAGCATATAAGACTGGTTTATTCCTTCATGGGGAGCTGGGTTGAACAGGATCATGTTTGGGCATTGGGATTACCTGGATGTTGCACTGGGCTGGGACAACTATCTGCCGCTTTTCTTAGGAGCAGGAGAAATGCCATAGAGACAAGAAAACCTGGTTAAGTTATATGTGGATTAGTCTAAGCTTTTTGGACAGAACAAAGTAAGGCTGAAGTGTCTTTTAGAGGGTTTAGCTGGTGTTACATATGGTAACAGATACAACACCAGATTTTGCTCTCAGAGTTGGCTAGATTTGCATAAGCATCTTACAAGTTTTTACTCAACTAGTGTGCTCCCATTTCTCTTTGGCTGGTAAATATCTTGATAGATAGCACAAATAAATATAAACATGCATAGTTGTGTTTTCTCTTTTGAAGTGTGTGAGTATCGAGAGCTTGATTGTTATTTATCCTTGGCTGTTCCTCTTATCTTCACTCAAGATTTTTACATCTTGTTAATTGATATTGTTGTTATCATGCTCTGCCTTGCATTTTTAAGGCCCTCTGACTGAAGTTAAACTTAAGCTGATACAAGCAGCACCAGTTTGTGAAGCTGTTTTTTAGGAAGTATCAATTACCAGCAGTTTTATCTGTATCTGATTTCATTTGTATATATGGCTCTACACTACCCCTAGAAATTAGTCCTGAAACAGGAAGGAACAGCAAATCTAGATGGTTTTCTACCATTGTCCTCTTAAAGCTAGAATATTTACTATGGATGACTGGATTAACATTAAATTCTTGGCTGAAAGCTACTCTAGCAGGTGAAAGAAACAAACCCCGAAACGTTATGATAGGAATACAACAATGCACAACAGTGACTCCCTTTCCGGACCGGTTGCCCCTCATCCAGCAGGAAGATAGCCATAGTGTGACTGGCCAGTGTAGGAGGAAGGGAGGGTGGCTTTCCCTCATGCCTTCAGATCACAAAATCCATGCAACTAGGATGAGAGTCAAATGGCTGTGGCAGAAGTTTAAGATACAAAGGATTAGTCCTAACTTTACCACATATTCTCTGTGTGACTGGGTCCATTCCATTCCATTTGCCATTTGCCTTGCCTTCCTCTGCAACAATCCTATGATACAGAGAGGTAATACAAAAAAAAAATCCATCACTGGCTGTGAGGCACTCAGCTGCTGTGGTCAGATAAGTACCACAGTGAAGGAAACTCCTCTAAGTATCTATTAAGGACAGCACTTCACAGGGCTCTTGCCCCTTCTGTCCAAGGTGCATGAAGTATTCCATCAATGCTACTTGTACTCCTTCAATACCCCTGAGAAGCAACGCATTATAAATCCCATTTTACAGATGGGCGAACTGACTTTTCCCCAAGTCCCAGAGTGGTTCAGTGACAGAGCTGGGAATTGAACCATTAGACATTTCCCTCTTCATGACAGCTCTGTACAATCCCAGGACTCATTTATTTTCCCTATTAAAAAAGAAGTAAACAAGTATTTTCTTTCTGAGACCCACTGAGAATGGGGGATTGGGGGGAAAATGGAAGTAAAATTAAAAATAAAATGACATAATTCCCTACTGGCCCTGAGTTGTCCAGTCTCCTTTACATTCACACTTCTCTTTGTTATGTTTCCTTGAAGTTGAACCTCCCTGGAGAAGGAAACCTCAGAGTTTCTGGTGCTGGGGAAGAAATGCTTCAAGAAAAAGAAAAATAATCGCAGCTGCAATGTTAAAAATAAGAAGCTAATCAAAGGCAGCCCATGTGGGCGCCACTTTCATCTCTCATCTTCAAAGAGGTGCAAACAAACATTGTCGGCGTGCCAAGCAGCAGCCTCAGCTCCTGATGATCCCATTACTCCTCCAGCGTCCACCCTCCCTTTCCATGCTGCTGAGCCTGTAGGCATGGGACTCCAGGATCACTGCCAAGGTGGGAACCCCTCGTCACCAGAGGGGAAACCACATATGGAATTTTTCTGTGGATCCAAATAATTTTGTAACAAACATACTTGTGACCTATAGATCATTCCTTCCACTGCTGCCTTTCTAGTAACAATAATATCATCTCTCATTCCCTAAGATGCTGAAAAGCCTCTAGATCAGAGGCTTTGTTCTGGTGCTTTGAGGTATTTTGTTTTCCAAAGATCTGTGTTTTTTTTTAAATAATATTCAGGCTCTGATGGAATCCAGATGTACTTAGTGCAGCAGAAGAGTGTGGGTTAGTAGTTAAAGTGATGGCACTTAGGGGAATTTGGTGTGCTGGGTCTCCTCCCAGCGCTTATAAGAACTTGCCTTGAAGTCCATGCACCTGATTGGTTTGTACCTCAGTTTACCTGACTTTACTTGCCTCAACACAAGCCTGGCTGTTCCTGCACACCCTGAGGCAGTTCATATAATAAGTTAACTAACTTTGAACAAAGCAGTTTAAGTATCAAATCCAAGGTGTAGTGTGATGCTATGTCTGAGCTAATGCAACTTAATGTGTTACAGGATGATCTTAAGTGAGGTAACACTGGAGCATTGCTCCAGAATGGGGCCTGCAAAGAAAACGCAGATCACTATGTGCTGTGCGGGGCAGCATTGGATAATGTAGCTCAGATTAAGAGGAAGAAGGGTAAATAAGGTGATAAATAAGGTGAGGAAAAGGACTGAACATTTTCCCTCAGTATTGAGATTTTCAGTGGATCACAGAGAGTAAGAAAAGAGAATTTGTTCTGTGTATGTTGCCCTGCCTTGTTCACAGCATGAGTGAAACATCACTCATGGGTACTGCCTGCCTACAGAGAGGATCCTATGGAATGAGGATGCAAGAGACCCATTAAACTCCTGGGCTCTGCCGCTACTCTTGTGCATATTCTTAGGCTGTTTCACCAGCTGCAAAACACTGATGGTTTAGAGAAATTACTTTTAAAGCCATAGATTAAAAGAACTAGATGCTATTTCTTGGAACTAAATTGCATCTTGATGTTGCCAGAACCTTGGCAGAGCAGATGCCTTTACCACCTTGTACCTGTCTGGGGCTTTCCTGTTCTGTTAACATGAGCAGCATTCCAGTAGCTGCAAGAACAGTTCACTGGGGTGGTCATCCACCCACAGAAGCTCTGTGGGGCCTGCCCTGTGTTTCACAATGAGAGACTGGGAGATGGAGGGGAAGGAGTAGAATTGTAATGACGAAAGCCTGTCCTATCCAGGAAAGGATTCAATTAGGAGCCTGGAGGAATATGGATGATACAGGGAGGATACCAGGACATCTGGGGCTGCCATTACTCGCAAGAATAAAGGTGCTTTGCATAAGAGCAGGACACAGTCACAGGGGAAGAGGAATCTGCTCTCAAGTAGCAGCGATTCCCCCTCCCCTCTACAGTGCACAACAAGATACAGATTAGACCATTACACCCAGGGGAAGCCACAGAGTCGCACTCTTTTTCATGGACAGTAGCAGGAAATCAGTGGATTGGAACCAAATGGGGAGCCTTACTTAAACCAGATGTGACCCCGGGGAGATCAGAAATGCTGAGATGTTTTTGCTTTGACATATCCGCCAGTGCTGAAGGTGGGGGTAGGCTGAGGGTGGCAGCAGCCAATTAGATGCTGCTAGATTATATCATGCTGGTCATAGGCCAGCTGGGTTTTAACACAGAAAGTTAGAGGAGACCATTCTGCTGCTATACAGTCAAAACCATGAGTGTAAACCAAATTTCAGTTGGCTCATCACCTGCTTCAGCAGGAAGACTTTGGTCTGGGACTTTCACAGCCATACTATTGAGTTAACCACATCTGTAGGCTACAGGCTGTTGTCATCAAGCACTGCTGACCAAAGGTACCCTCTTTTTGCATTCAGAAGACTTCATAAAATAACTTCAGTCTGTTTGGATGAGGAAATGAGAAAATTAAAGCATCATCATACTATGGTGACACATGCTGTGAAATCCATTTTAAGCCCCAGCACCAAAACCACCATTCTCTGCAACTGGATCTTACCTTGGCTTTTCTAAATCTAATTCTTCCCCCTTGCTTAGTGGTAATTAATTTTCAAACCTCAGGAGACAGCTATGAGTGTAGCATTGAACTGGGTGTACATTTTGCTTAAAGACCCAGTTACAGATTCCTATGATTAGATGAGGTTATTTCTCTTGCTTGCATGAGTTAAAGGCAAATTCTGACATCAAAAGTCTCCAAAAAGTCTTGAATTCTGTCACTGTAATGGCTCTGAAGTCAGGTCAGTACAAAGTAATCCAATGTATTCATTCATTTTCAGTTCTCATGATTATAAAAGCCTGATGCGTGATTTTTTTGCTTATTTGATTCTGGTAATAATGAAATGAAATGAAATGACGGGAAATCAGTTGCTCCCCTGGCACTCTCACTCTGTCTCTTCCTTCATCCTCTTTGTCTAAATAAGGAGCACAAAATTAACTTCAGTTAGCATTAAATTCTTTCAGAGGCCTTGAGGACTGTGATCAGTGTGTCCTTTATTTTGTGCCAGGCCACAGGACATTTTTAACAAGAAGGTAAAAATCCCCTGTCCAGCCTGTTTGCTTCTCTGGTTCTGCCTTAGAGAGAGCAATTAGTGAATTACCCTTGGTGAGAAAGAGGCTGCATTAGATCAGTGTATTTCACAAGGAACCCTGAAGTCATGGAAACCTTCTTGGTCCCATAGCAGCACATATTTCTCCTTAGGGTGCTGCCTACCCTTATGCAAATACTACTGTCATATCGTATCTGTAAATGATGAATATTTCTGTGGGTGAAGCTGTTACTATTTTTAGGAAGCCTGCACCTAGTCAGTGTCCATTGAAATCCATCACTGCTTATCTGCTGGCTTTTGTAGACTTTGGGACAGGAGGTTTCTGCTTAGCCTAGAAAATAATTCTGTCCTGTTATATCTCCCCCATCAGCTGGAGAGGCTGGCTAGCCAAGAGGAGCCTATCAGCTAAGACCAGGGAGAAGTGAAGTCCTTTCTTGCTCTATGCCCTCTAAACATCAGGCAACTGAAGGATAAATGTGCCATTGTTTTGACTGAGTAGAGCTTTGCACTCTCCTAACATAGGTATAAATATGAAATTTAGAGGGAGGAGTTGGACAGACTGGAGTTGGGTGAACTGGAAAGAAGCCTGTGTCTGCCTGCAGAATGTCCCTGGCATCAGAATTAACCTAGGCATCATCCAGGAGGAGTGAGATGCAGGGAATATGAACTGAATGATACAACAGGAGCATGTTGCTAGAGACCCTGTCAACACTCTCATGCTTTATAACTCTATCTGACCCCTCCCAGGGAGGGTGGAGGTTCTGGTTTACATTAGCCCAGACAAGACGAGTGTTGACAGGATTCAGCAAGGTTTGCACTGGAGTTTTGCTTGCTGGCTGCTCCATGCAGTAATGGAGCTATGTATGCATGGTGAGTGTTGCCAACTGGGTCCCTTATAAAACAGTCTGAGGGTACAGCTTCTCAAATGATGGAGCAGAACCACCTCCTTCCCCCCTTTCCCAATAAATTTCATGACAGTAGCCCACAAAACCAAAATAGCTGTCAAAGAACAAGCTGGATTTCGTTTTGCTTCTGGTGGTGTTTGAATGGTGTTTAGCATAGAAGTTGCATTCTCCACTGTGAAGGCCAAATTGCCCAGTTTGTTGTCTGAGTCCCAAAAGGGATGAGTTTATAAGCATAAGAGTCACAGAAATTCCTATCTGCATCACAGAATCCTGTTCTGGTCCATCAGTGAGACAGTGGGAAGTGCTGTAAAGACTGTTTCCTTGTGGAAAGGGACAGAAGAGGTTGCCCTGTGCAAATATGTATTCCATATTCTTATCTCACTCTGCAGAATCCTTGATAAGATTTACCCCTGAAAGTTATGTTATGAAGGCGTGTTTCTCCAAGCGAGATTTATTTCACTACTTCTTAAGTGACAAATGAAAAAAAAATCTGAGCACTGGAATGTCATCTTACCCTTTATGTTTCTAAGATCCTGACAGAGTTCAAGCTACCCTGAAAGTGTACAGTATGTTTCCAAAATTAGAATCTTTCAGACCTGAGGAGAGTTGTGAAAAGACTAAATAATCTGCAAATCAGTGCATTTTTCTGAAGAAAATAATAGTTGTCTTCTCTGTGAAGCCCTTTCCAGCCAGTTTGTGTAACCTTTGCTTGGAAACTAAACAGAATTGACCAATTTTGATTTATGGCAACTTCCTCTGGCATGTGCTCTGCTCTGTTTGCATCATTGCTATGGCAGCAAAGGAACTCTTTATTTGTCCAGCTACCTCACCACATCCTGGCCTTACATTGGAGACCTGATTCAAAAAGGCAAGGAAAGCTAGTTAGCATTCAGGAACTTTGACATCAAATGTCATTTTTCCTATATTCTGCTCTTGCACGTTATTCTTTCAGACTATTCTTTCAAGACTTCTCCTTCAGAGAAGGAAAACTGAGCATAACCTCTTTACATTTAGAAAGTTGCTTTTATCTGAGGGTCTAAAGGACTTCCTAAAGCTGTGATGAAAGTTTCTGGCTTTCTCTGGCCCATGTGGTCTGATGCATTTTATATTTATGCACAGCTAGCCGGTGTTAAATGAGTGGCACAAACCCAAGACACTGAAGAAGGACAAGAGAAGTGGGAACTGATTTTAAGACAGTAGATGGAGTCAGCTGAAAAGGCAGGAAGTGTTCATCCTCCAAAACAAGGGGGTTCTTCCTTTAATGTGGAGTTGAAGAAAGACAAAGAGATGTGTGACACATGAAACACAGAGACTTAAATTCAATACTGGTTCTGGAATTCCTATATGTGTGCTTGTATTCCTTATATACAAGCATACAATGGCTAACATAGGATGAAAGTGGAGCTCACCTATGTCCAAGAGTTTAAAGTTTATTTGAGACTTAATCGGTTCTTATGTCATCATCTTATCTCATCTCTCCTCTAAAATAATAGATTTATTCTGTGGTTCTTACTTAATCCTTTGGGGTGGAATCCTTACTTAACCCTTGTTTGAGTGTGCTGATTTTGCTTATATGATCAGGCCTTTTAATATGGTTCTTGATTGTTGGCATAATAGCCTTCAGGAACAAAATGAAGCAAGTCTTCCTCACCAGCTGGGGTCCAAATTTGCACATGATCCAGAAACTGCAGTTCCGTGTTGATGAGATGCTTGGGTCCTCCTTTCCATGAGTAGATCAGCTGGAGCAGCAATGACAGAGCAAAAGGCTCTGTGGTTCCTAGCAGTTATTGCAAGCATGGATTTTAGCGTGGAACGGGTTAACTCAGAAATTGTCCACTTTTTTTTAAGAGGCAGACACTGTGCTGGGATGGATAATGGTATCAAAAAGCAGGCTGGATTGGGGTGTTCCTTGAAACAGGGAGACCTGGTGTCCTTGGAGAAGAGTTGATGATGGGGTCAGATAGTTCACTCTTCATGTTAATTCTTCTATTTGGAGTAAAGGAACAAGTCTGTTAAAATGTTTGCCCAATACTTTGGGGCCAGCAGTTGTAATGACGTTTTTTCTAATACATATCCATACATTTGGTGACTCACTAATGCAAATCTGCTTGACTACTTCTAGAGGAGTTTGCAACAGGGGTGGCAGAGGAAGACACAATCTGGTCTCTGGGTTTGAGCCCTGGTGTGAGATTTCTGCTGTTTTACATACGCTTGAAGCTGGGATGGTCTGAGTGGGAGTCTGGATTTTGCATTTAGTTTGCACTCTTGCTGCAACTCTTCAGCAAGACCTGACCGAAGTTCTTCACTGAGACAATGTAATTGGGACATAAGTGAATTCCAGTCAGTTCAGGAAACACATCCTTTCAGTTCCTGAAAACATGCTATTATTAATTAATGAGCGCAAATACTAAGGGGGCTGCACGCCTTTCGTTCCTTGGTCTCAGACTTATGTCTCTCCATTCGTCTCTTCTTGCTAAATTTTTCAGTGTTTTTAACATCAGACTGATGTTACGTATAATTACCAACTTTGCACCAAAATTATATTTGACACGGCTTGTGTGGGAAATTAGAGCATTTCAGAGACTACAAATTCACCTGGGAAGATGAGCCAGGCAAGACAAGGCAGCGCAGAGTGGAAGTAATTTGAATATTACATGTGCCCTCCTGAAAATGCCAAAATCATTTAAATTGCTAGAAAGGATATTTTCTCTAATTAGCTGTGTGTGCTGGAGGGTTCATAATAATGCACTGGATGGTGGAAGAATGGACTGGCAGAATAGAGGCTGCCTGTGCTCCATAGGGGGCAGAGAAGAACTGGCAGTAGGAAGAGTCCCCCCCTTTCTTCCCTGAAAAAATAAAGATATTTGTCATCCCTGCAGCTGTTTACAATGATATCTCCCTTTTTAAATGTATAGAGAATGGGCCCAGTTACCTGGTCATCCATGGTATTAGCTACTGAGGGGAGCCCGGGAGCAGTGCTGGCTGCGCAGCTGTGCTCCAAGCTCGGATCCTGTGCTATTGCTGTTTCAGGAGGCTCTAAGTGCCTTAAGCTCTGCTCCACCCTCAGGCATCGCTGCGCTGCTCTCTGACACTTCTTCAGTTTCACAGGGTCCCACAAATACAGTCTCTATTCCCCTCACTTTGCTCTTTTCTCCCTGGGGCTCTGCTGGTAATGTTCTCACTTCCTTCCACAATTACCATGATAGCCCCAGTTAGGCCAAGCCAAGTCTGTATTTTTTTATTCCTTTTTAAATTATCCTGATGACTGTAGACATTCTGGGGAGATGTATGCAGAGAGAAAAAGAGGCAGACACACTCTCACAGATCTTCTCTCTTCCTGACATTGATTGTTTAAGCACTAAACCATTCGCTGACTCTTGTGACTCTAAATGATGTGGGGCTTTTTTGAGGTTTTCCTCCCCACAGCTACAGAAACCGCACTGGAGCATGAGTCTCTCTAATGTGAGGGCTTCCACCTGTGACTGTGGAGTGAGGCTGCTGCTGGTTCCATCTCCTTTTCTGCCATCACCGTTCCTGTGGTTTCTGCTTAGTTACATATTCATTTTTATAATGCAATTATCATCTTGTGGGATGAAGGAGGGGAAGACACTCTAATTAGCTGCTTAAAGCATTTTAAAACTGCATGTGTCCATGTCTTTAAAGGAGACAAATCTGTAGAGTGGATGCTGTTGTGCTGTGCTGCATGTTTCCAGCGCTGAGCATTGCAGGTAACAAAATTGTACCCACATTGTCCAATCCATGCCATGGCAGTGATTTCCCATTTAACTGTCACAAGATTTGGATCCTGTTGCTTCCTTGCACCACGAGGTATCATTTGCACTCTGGCAAAGGGATGTAAATCATTACCCTGTTGAGCAAGTGGGGAGTTTTGGCTTGGGAGCTTTTCAGAACTGCTTTATATGGAATGAACAATAACACGAATTTCAAGACAGGGTAGAAATGGGATTTTAACTCCCCCTCACTCATATGCCTTCCAGGGATCCTGAAGTACTTGCAGTCTAGGCTTGGAGGTACAGAGACGTTGTATTTCCAGTGAAATTGGAAGTAGGTGCCTGCATTTCTCTGTGGATCTGTCTCTTAGCTGCATGGCAAGGCTGCTTTGTAACAACAAAGAGGAACTAAATATTGGCCAAGGATGCCAAAGCTCATACCTGCTTTTTGGGAAACTGCCCTCACATCTTTAGTGTCCATAGAGTGGCTGGGCCCTGGGATTAAGGTTTCAGCGTGATCCTTGGCTTACTTCTCTTAGAAAGATGAAGAGCTGAGTTGATTTGAGAATATTACTCCTGGAGAGTTCATTGATTCCTTCACTTGATTTCTGAGGAGTGCAGGGAGGAGTGATGTTTGCAGTCTTCCAAAGCACACATGCCCCAGTTTGTGAACATTGCAAGCCAGTAGCCTTTTCCAGGTGAGAACGTTCTTGGAGGTTTAGTACCAGGGCGTGGTATTGATCCAGCTCCATGTGTTTGATGGTGATGGCTATGTTCAGGAAGGATGAAAGGTGATGAGCCTGGACAGGAAGGGAGGTGGCTCCAGGAAAACTTGAAAAACAAGAAGCATTGTTTTGTTCTCAATGTTGATCTTTTTCTGTAACTTGGGCAACTGTTTACTATTCTTGCACAGGAGAGGAGGGAAGTACATGAGTAATCAACTCCAACGAATGACTTTGCTCATAAAGTGGTAGTTACACCCTCTCTCAGACCCATTTTCAAACAACCCATGGCCTTGATATTACTTTATGTCACCTTCCATATTCCTTTAGTGCAACTTCATTTGCAGCTCAGGATTCAGGATTCTTCATAGGGTTTCCAATTTTGGCCTGCTCTCTGGAAGGTATCATTGGCCATCCCACTGCAGGACAGTAGAGAGGGTGTGCACCCTTGGCATATACGACTCCACCTGCGCTAGCAAAGCTGCCATTAAGAGCAGCAGGGAGAGTCTCTCTCCAGGGAGACTCCATAATGCTTTCCCTATATGATGTAGCATCACCTCTAGCTTACTTACTATGAGGAGGAGTCCCCTGAACAAAGAGCATGTGAGGATGGCAAGCATTTACTCCTGCCTGCTTGTTCTAGCTTAGCTGCCACTGCCACCCAAGAAAATTTGCAAAGTTTTCTTCTAGTACCTATCCTCTCCATCTCTAACATGATTCCACTAGATGGTGCCAAGAACTCTCATGCAGTTGCAATGAGTCAGAGACCTTTACTTGCTTTGTACCTCAGTGAGAAGGTGCCTCTGGCTTGGCATGCAGGCTTTTCAGGAACTGTTTCCCCAAGGGGCCATTTCCCAGATTTGCCTCTAAATCAAGGAAGAGATTTATGAAGTGGAAAGATATCATAGAGACAAGCTGGCATGAGGGGAAGGAGGGGAAGATTGTCTTCTGTACTGTGGGCAGAATTTTCACAGGCTGTACAATTCATAATTTGTTTTGTGGGATTTCCTTTATTCCTATATTTCCTTTATTTCCTGTGTTTTTCTCTAAACAGTATAATTTTTAGTGAGAGGAGGGCAAATGCAAGGGCTACCCAAAATGATGCACAGTGAGCTCTTCTCTGAACAGCTCTCTATGCCCTTCAGGCCTGATCTGAAACAGCTTCTCATAAAGTAGCCCTGTCCAGCAGCTAGTTCCATCAGTGTATCCTTGCTCTGATTTATCACCCAGTTTTCTCCCAGAGGATTCTAGGATGCACACAATTCTTTTCATTTTAGGAACTAGTATCCCTTAAGACTACCTAAAATGAGCAAATTCCCTATACCTGTCCTTGTATGAAAGACAAACACTTCACTGAGTCCCACTAATGCTGATCATCTCCAGAGTTCTCATTTTAAGAGCAATATCCATATTTATTTTGGTGAAGCCATTAAGCATTGTAGCTAATCTCAGCTGCTGAGAAGTGAAGCAAGTGACATAGCTGGGGATGAAATCCAGCTTCAGATGTTAACTCCTCTCCAGTTCTCAAGAGCAAATCCTCCAGAACTGTAGAACTTCTTAATTCATCAATTTCTGATGCATATCATCTCCTTAAGGGATTTCTAAACTTTGGTTGTCAATAATTCCTGGTTCCTGGAGCAGACCCTTGTTTTCCAGATAACTTTAAATAAGCAAATAGGGCAAGTTTGATTTTTTTTTTTTAAACACACCTGGTTTTGCTCTCTAGTGAATATGATTCACCTCACTTACTTTGCAGAGTAAATGAGACAGACTCTGGAAAATGCCTATATTGTGGTTTGCTGTGACAGATAGTTAAAAAGCTAGATCACTGCATTTTTACTTTTCCTTTTTTCTTCTTTTCCTAATATTTTTTCATTTCTGAACTTGTTTGTTCTTTATTTTCTATCTTATTTCTTACCCCCCTCCTCCCAGCCCTCTGCCAATTTGCCTGCCCTGTCTTCTTTCCCTGTCCTCCAAATGACTACACAGGCCACAGCAGTCATATTTCCTTGACATCATCCCATCAGCAGACTGTGGCTGTGCCATGTTAGTGTGCATATGTTGTGACAAAAGCAGTACAACCAGACAGGGAAACAGGGGGATCGAGTACCCCCTGAGACCCTCAGAGAATCACAGGGAATGGGAGGCAAGAGCTGCTGTTTTTTGACAGAAGAGGATCCAGCTGTTCTGGGGGGTGTTAGTTCCAGCTGTCAGCTGAAATATTTAAAGGAGATATTTTCTGTTTTAAAATCCTCTCCATCCCCCTTGCAGTGCTGCTTAATTGCAGCTCAACACACTTACCACTGTTACATTGTGTTCTTTGCGTTCCTGGGTTCAAGACAGCATTCAAAAGCAGGTGTGGCTGTAGAAACTTCTTAGGGAAAAGGAGTCCTCTCTTCCTGCTGAGCAGGTAGTGTTGGAACCGGACTCTGAACAAGACAGATGGGGCCAGCTGTGCAGTTTGCATAGTATAGGAGCCCAAGCAGGGGCAAGACTGATCCCTGTCCACGAAGCTGCAGGGATGGAAAGCAGGACTGAAGCAGAGTGTAGCTAACCGGAGATTTGGAATATGGAACAGTCTGTGCTGGAAGATGACTCTGAGAGAAAACCATATGAGTAGAGACCCTCCTTACCCCAGTAGTCCCGTCAAACAAGAGCAATGGCACACACATTGCTTACTCCTGTGACTGCCTGTCACAGGAGTAAGCAATATATATATAAGTTCGTTTATTAATATATTATAAAGTTTGTTTTTATGTATTATGGCCACGACAAAAGATGCTGGATTTAGATTTAGGTCTGCTGTGAAGAGATCAAGAGAACAAACTCTAAAAAGGCAGAAGTGAACATAGATAAAGCAAGCACTCTAAAAAAACTAATGATTGAAAAGGCCTGGCTGGAAAGCATAAATGACTCTTATTTCTACATCTTTCCTCACTCTCTCCTAAAACATGCACAAATGTACAAAACCCATTTTCTTTACTACTCATTCAAAAGCCTGGAGTTTATTTCCCTAAATATCATCTCATCTTTACAGTTGGAGTAAATTCCCACCCAACCTAAAAATTGACCCCGTGATTTCTTTGAAAGAGCTTCCATGGCCACCTTGTAATGAGAACAGTGGTAAACTGCTGAGGAGCCCTTTGTGGTACTCTGTTCCATCAGCTGCTCTAATACCTTTTTGATTATCTCAGTGGATAGAGATATAAATGCTGCACCTTGGATCCTTCACTTGCAAGCTATCTCTTTTTTTTTTTCACTTTCTTTTTAAAATAAAAATGACTGCTGATGTTTATGCCCCTGTAATACATTATGTATTATTTTGTTTTAAGCGCTGCCTTTTGCATCCTGACAGTAACAATAAAATGTGAGTATGGGATTCCTAATACAGACAGACTAATGTTTCCACTGCTAGCCTTCCCTATCTCTTCTTTTTCCTTTCTGCTCTCTAAGCACTTTTCTAAAGGCTCCTTTTATATTCCTAATAAAATTAGAGCAAAATACATCGATTTACTGGAAAAGAGGGTTTGGATTTTTTTCCTTGGTGGTAGCATTTTCTCTACCACCAACCCCTTAAAAATGCTGGTGAATATTCCATGTAAAAGACATCCAGTTTCTTCTTTTGGGGTGTTGGGGTTTTTGTTTGCTTTGTTTTGGGGGTTTTTGGTGTTTGTTTCAGGTTGGTTTTGATTGGTTGGTTAGTTTTTTCTTGTTCTTGTTCTTTTTTTATCAATTCCCTGATAATTTCCCCCCCTTGGTTCTGAGTATACTCTGCTTGTTGCCCCTGCTGTGGACCAATTTGTCTATGCTGATCTTCTGAAGTAATTACCTTTCATTAATGCATTTTAGTCATATCTCCAAATACCCGTAAATGGCTGGTCTGCTCATAGTGGGAACTGATCTGGATGGGACCTTTTACTCCTTTTCCATCTATAGATTGTGCAATCCATATCCTGATTTCTGGCTTCCATTTTAGTTTAATGGATCCACCCCTTGCCCTGCTCCTTATTTGCCTCTAAAAACAACTTCAGCCAGCTGTTAGATTACCAGAACCAACTTGGTGGTGGTGTTACAGTGATGTAGGAAACCCTACTTGAGAAATTAGTCCTGTTGTGGTTGTACTGTTGAATCTCACAGCCATAAGTTGTGCATTGGGCTCTTTAACTCCTTCTGAGATTTGTGTTGGTCCCGTTGTTTTGCACTCTAACAGCAGCCTTCTTGCAGTTACAATAAGGGGAAAGAACAATCAAAACCCATTGAGTTTGTTCATACTCCACACCACTTGAGAGCTTTCAGAACCCATCACTGTGCTTTGGGGATTTAAGATTTCTGAGACATTCACTTAGTTATGGAGTAGGCTAAAATCTGTCATGCTCATTTAATGAGAGAGGAGGAGAGGAAAGAGACACAGTCACACATGAAAAAAAGCAATTTTCCTTGTAACAGTTGTGTTAAAATATTGATACAGATGCATAGTGGAAAAACTTAACGAGTTGTTAGTGTTAGAAATAATGCCAGCATTAGGCATCTCTTGTGTGCAGAGTTTCCAAGATGGTATTTAGCATTTCTGAGAAAGAGGTCTCATGAGAAATGTGGAATTGCTCTACCTGGATCAGACCATGACACTTCAGTCTGGTGTCTTCTCCCAAGACATCTAAGCTGTCCTGTCTGTTACCACAGGAAGAGATGATAGAGGCCATAGTGTGATGAAGACCTGTCTGTTTTTACCAAAAGCTTAGAGTAAGGTTGGGTGTTGAATGTTCTCAAGTGCCCCGTATACTGCATCTCTTACCAAGGGTACACTTTGGGTTCAGAACAAAGAGCTTGTGATTAAGGCAGTTTATTGGCAGACACACTATCCAATCTTGATTCCAAACTGTTGCAAAGTTTATATACCTTAGGCACATCACTTTTTCTGTGCATTACACTTAAAAAATTCTTCCATCCCCCTCACCTTTTTCTCCATGTAGCATCCTTTGACTCTGCAGGGCTGCAAACATAATAGAAAACATTTATTTTCCATGTATTTTTACTGTTTTCAGTGCTGTGATTCCCTGATTTTGATCAAGGCTTCATCTTCTGACACCCAGATGCTCTTGCTGCTTTGGTTCATTGTCAAATTGGGATGTCTCAAGGCTTTCAGATGGTGAGCTTACATCAGGATGGGTATTCCCTGGAATCCTAGGGCTTCACTTTGAGTTTAACAAAGAGATGTGGATACAATGTGAATGTTTGCAGTAACAGGAACTTCAGAGAGACCCACAAAATCTTTTCCAATGCTGTTCCTTAGTCTTGGGGTCTTTCTTTGGTTCTCACGTCTGGAAAAGTCACTGAATTAATACATTCTGCAGAGCATAAACCAAGCCAAACAGGATATGCTGGGCTTTGTTAATGCAGACCTCTATCCATCAGAGACTCAGTTGAGACCAGTAAATCTGAGCATTCCCTTTAAGATGAAAATGAGAAAGGAATTAATTTTAATGAGTGATGTTTTTTCTGCTGCTTGCCCTGTTGTGTATGGCCTCTGTGTAGGCAGTGTGATCTGCCATGATGTCAGTGCTCTATGATCAAACCCCTTCCAAGAGGGGATAGATTACATATGTTTCTGTGTCAAGTCCAGTCCCTGAAGAATGTTGCCAATCCATTAAGAGCCTGGCAGGCTGTACTGGGAAATGCTAGCTTTTCCCAGAGCACAGAAGAGAGAGGCAAGCCTGAGAATAAGGTGGAAGGAAAGAATCATCTCAGCAGCAAATCTGTATCCAAAATGGACTTCTAGGGATATATTGTCTTTAGCTTGTATTTTGCAAAATGCTGTTCACTTTGCTGAATGGCCTATTAAGACTTCCTAGCAGAAGAGCTTTCCCTTATGACTGCAAACCATTCCTATACTCTACAGCTTGCTTGGCATCCCTGGCTCTTGCTTGCCAATACCTGATATTATAGAGACTTGAAAAACTGTAAGTATGTTGGGCTATGCTCTTCAACAATCTGATTCAAATGAAATGCTTGAGCCCTATTGAGTACTAACCCTTTGAATATCTGGTCCTTGGTTTTACTGAAGGCAGTATGGCTTTGCATTGGATCCAGTAAGTATATTGATTCCTGGTCATAGTGAAAAATCAGACATAACTGAATTTTGTTTCTCTTCTATGAGACTGTTTATGTATCTGTCTCTACAGAGATCAAGAACAAGGAAATCCAGCTGCTGTGGTATCTATTGCTGCCCCTAGTGGGCTTCTGACAATGGACTGGAGTGAGAGATGCCAAAATTGTTTTGTCTTACTTTAAGTGGTATGATACTTACAGATATATGGCTCCCTAGCAGAAAGGATAACCCTTTATTTCTATTGTGTGGGTGTGATGCCAGGAGAGGAGTGTTTTATAGTAAAGAAAGGAAGTGAGGTGAGGGTCTCCTGTGGGCTCTGTAGTATTTTGAACCAAGGCTGGACTCAAAGGAGGATGCACAATACAGCATGTGGAGGGCTCAGTCCAGATTCCTGACAACAGGAAATGAATCTTCCAAATTCTTCTCACATTTAAAATTAATTGGTTGGGGGGGGGGGTGGGCAGTAGCTTTTAATATACATTACTTAACTGTAGATAGATCTGCACAAGTCCCTCCTTTGCGTCCCCTTATGTCAATGTTTTAGTCTGAATTATTTCTGTTCCGCTCCCCATTACCAACAAGACTTCTGTCTTCCACTGCTGAAATCTCTGTTCATTTAAGCAGGAAGGAGTAGTAGCTCCATCAAAAAACCTACCAAATGTCCAGAGCTGGCAACAGTAATGGAGTAGCAATGTGGAAATTGAAAGGACAAGGAGCAGGGGGATTTGCTGCAGTGCTGCTTACTAAATGATCATGGGCATCATTAAATGAGTGGCATCAAGTGCCAAGCTTTCAAAAGCTGTCTATCTCTTTCCTGGGGAAGTTCCAACCTGATTACCAAGTGTCCTGCTTGAGATACACCTTAGAAAGGAACCATGAAAAATATAGAATCATATTTTTCTGAGAGAACTAAGGGGGTGATTTCTAGCTAGTTTTCTCATATTTACACCATTTTGAGTGAAAACTGCTCAAGGCACCTGCCATGTTGCTTATGAAGAGGGACTCCCAAACTGTTTCCATTCTCTTTGCTGGCATACATTAGTGAAGCATCTTTCTCTACCAGACCTACTAGCCAATCTGAGCACAGCTTATCACCAGACTCATTTAATGAGAATACTGACTGGTGTTGGCTTCTGGGATCCCAGTGTGACTGACCCAGCTCTGCTGCATGAGACAGGAGTTGTGGGTTCTTGGTGCAGACTGTTGGATTAGACTGGGACCCTGGCTACACCCTCTGCTTATAAGCTGTTCTCTTTTTGCCAGCTTCCCCTCAAAGTGCTGAAGTGCCCCCACAAACCACATGCCCAGAGCACTCCATTCAGGTTTGTCAAATCCCAGTTTGCCTGGTCCCTGAAGCAGCCTCAGAGAACAATCAAAGCCACTGCAGTGCAATTTCCGACTGAGAATTTCCTTCCTATTTCTGAGTGAACGTGTGTGTGTGTGTATATAAAAAAAAAAAAAAAAAAAAAAAAAAAACCACCACAACCCCACAACATTTTGGTTTTGTGCACTAAGCACTTTTGAGGGCAATATGGGGCCCTGTAATATGGAGGTTTATAACCTCCTCAGCTAATGCTCTCTGACACTCTGTTTTGATATCATTACTACATTATACTCACAATTTTTGAGTGAAAAAATACAGTACTTAGAAAGTCGAAATTCATAAATAAATTCATGTCAAACCGCACTTAATATTGATTTTGTTAGTGTTCAGATTCAATAATAAGGTACTGCGTGCATGAATATTTAAATATAATCATCATTTCTGCATCTCCTAATGGCCTCTGCTCTTCTACACTCAATTTAAACACAATTTAAAAACTATAATGTATTGAAAAATACTAGGATTTAGCAATAAATCACCATTGGGATACTCCAAGCCTTTTATAGGATGGCTCAATATCTGCTTCTCAAGGGACAGCACAATTAGATTCATGTTTTTAAACTTCTCAATTATCCATATACCATAATTTTATGTGAAAGTTTGTTTCTCTTCCTCCCCCCTCCACCCTTGCTCCCCCTCCTCACCCTTCACCAGATACTCTCCCAGTAGGAAGCGGAGAAATCGCTAAGTGTTCTCTTAGCTAGGTTAGTATAGTAAAAAGGAGTCAAAGGTCACAGTCCTCAAACTGAATTAAATCCAGAGGCTGTCAGGGAAAGCAGAACGCTGACTCACTTAATCACATTATTTGGGCAAAAATATAGGGGGAGGAGAGAGATAAAATGACTCAAAATGAACTCACCAAGGAGGAAACGGAGTTTTTATATTTATTTAAAAAGCAATATTCGTCTTTATCAAATAGACGCAGGATGGTTCGATGAGGATGGAGCTGGCTGGTCATTTGCGCAGTCGCAGGCAGGAGGGCTCTGGCAAGCAGATTTTTCCCGAGCAGGATCAGTGAGGGAAGGATGCAGTGCCCTCGGTGCCTTCAGTGCCAGGCTGGCTTGTTTATTGATGGGGGGTGTTTCTGTAGTGCTGGTCGCTAAACCATCTGCAAACCACACCCTCTGAGGTAGGTCATTATCATTATCCTCATTTTACA
Source organism: Passer domesticus (assembly GCF_036417665.1). NCBI lineage: Eukaryota > Metazoa > Chordata > Aves > Passeriformes > Passeridae > Passer > Passer domesticus. The sequence continues at coordinate 8,060,604 of NC_087495.1, read as the reverse complement.
CATGGGGAAACTGAGGCACTGGTGGATGAAGTTGTTATGGCAGAGTCCCAGTGACAGAGCTGGGTCTTTGGGTTCCTAATGCTAATCCCTTTGCCCAGGCTATATGGCCATTCTCTCTCACCAGTGTCCTCAGAGACCATGATGGAAAGAGAGATTAAAAGGATCTAGTGCTGGAATCTGATACAGTAGCACTAACATTTTAGGAGAGCAGTATATCCCAATGGCATTGGCATGGGATTAACTCTGCTGGTCCTGAGGGTGGCTTGCTAGTTTTGTTCAATGTGTTGCTATCAGATGTGAGGAAATTGTCAGTAGGGGAAGAGAGGAGTGCAGGTCTGGTGTCCAATGGAGAGGACATGGTCCTGTCACTGGGTGATGCTGGCAGTGCCACACAGTACCCTTGCAATGCTTCATAAATCATTTTGTGGGGCTGGAAATCACTGTTGGCTGGGGATCAAAGTGTGGCCTGATTAACAGCATCCATCCACCCTGGTGGTGGAGGGAGGGCAAAGGTCTGCTGAGGGGCACACAGATTGCTCACCTTTACAATCCCCTATCAAGCAGCCAGAACTCCTCCAGGCCACACTGTATCTGGCTGAGTTTTTGCTTATATTCCATATTTCACCTAAATTCATTAGAACTGTTTTCTAAAGAAATTTAGTGTGTTTCATTGGAAGCAGTTTTTATCTCATACATCTGCCAAAGCATCCTCTCCTGCTGCCTCAGGATCAAATCAAACTTATGAAGACCTGTGACTGGATAAAACAGATGTAATTGATGGGACAAAACTCTAACCCAGATGAGATGTTGTGATTCTGTCTGCCACAGTTTGAAGGTCTGTTCATTCTTTTTTTGTGGGAGAGTAAGACAGACATTCCTTTCCTTGATAGACAGGAACCACTTTCACCTCTAACAGTTCTAGATCTCTTTTGTCGGGCTGTTGTGTTGATCTGCAAAATACGTTTGCAATCCTGATACCAAATATTGTCCACCTTCCTGTGGGGAGGAAGGGATAGCAAATTTCTCTATAAGAAAAAAGGCAGGGTCAGGAAGATAATTGCAAGAATTATGCAGGTGCATACGGGGTTTTAATTTTTTTTTTCTAGGCTGTTTTTGAGCTTCTCTGAAGTGTCAAAAAGTAGAATCAAAGTCTTATCTGAAGGGACCTATATATGGCAAATGCAGTTCATCACATGATTTCACCAGTTTTTCAGTGTATAGCGTATTAGGGAGCACCTAGATCTGTGTGTTAGGGAATGGAATATTGGCGCTTGTTGAAGGTCCACTGGCATACAGCACTTCAGCTTGGTGGAGGCTGTTGGGGAATGCACACCTGGATGAGCGGCAGACTCGGACTTGGAGATGGAGATGCAAACTCCAGAAGAGCCCCAACAGCTCTCCAAGGAGGTGTCAGAGGAGGTGGGCAGGTACTCGGAGAAAAAGCTGGCAGCAAAAAGTATTGAAGGTTTTTCACAGTTGCCTGCTCACAGACTCTGCATAGCCACATATGACACAGCAGCAGGATTTCCTGTCTGCCTAACGTGGTTGTCCCTTTCCATGTATTTTCCATTGTTCTGACAAGATACTGGATACCGCTGATATTGCAGCCACCCGGTTCTCTTTTCAGGACCCTGGTCCTGCGGCAGGGAGGAAGCGAAGCCCTCCGCTCTCGTTGCTCACTGCCACCGGCCCGGGGCCTGCAGGGGACGCTCTGGCCCTGCGGGGTTTGGGAGCGGCCGGAGACGCGTCCGTGCCGGGCTGGAGCGGGCCAGCGGCGGGCCAGGAGCAGTAAGGTGACAGCAACGGGTCGTACTTCAGCCCGTGACTGAAGAGTCCCCAGCTTCAGAGAGACATTCACCGCCTTTCCCTGCATTTGGTGCTGGCCATTAAAAATTGGTCATCCTCTGTTACAGCTTCACTTCTGTCGCTTTCCATCCCAGAGTCTGTTTTCTACAGAAAACAACCACTCTGTGCGAGGTGTTCCAACTGGAGCGGGGAGCCATCTGGAGCCCCCTCTGTGTGGGATGTCCTGGCTGAGGTGGGGGGCACGTGTGTCTGTCTGGCATCCCCACCATGCAGGCTGGGGTGGGGAGTTGGCTGGCATCCCCTGCACAAGGGGTGCAGGCAGTGGAGGGATGCAGGGTCAGCCCAGTGCTCACCAGCTGAACTGGGTACCAGCTGAGCATTGTTTAAAACAAGTGTGCTTGGTGAAAAGCCGCTGGTATCTGTGGCCCGTCCCAACAGATGTCACCAACAGATCTGTATTGATTCCAAGGCTGGAACCTTGTCAGTGGTGGAGGCAGATGGCATGTTGCTAATAAGTAATGAGTGCTGCTGGCAGAGTTGTGAGGAGAGTTTGGATCAGTCGGACAGTGTAGTGGCATGATGCCATGGGCAAGTAAGGGGCATCTTTGGTCATCTTTGCCCTCTCGACATTCATTCCTTTTTTCTGTGTGAACATTAAATTTCTCATCCTCTCTGAATCTTTGCTTTTAAATATTTTTTGTACAATCTTTTTTTCCTCTCATTTCTACTCCTTTTTTTTTCTTTTTTTTTTTTTTTTCTTATTTGATGCTCATACCTGTGCTTAGAATGTTTTTGGCTACCAGTAGCATCCCTTTCATGTTTATACCTCACTGCATCATGTTGTGTAGGAGACGGAGGGAGGGAAGACAAAGGACATTCTTGCTGGCTATTGTAGAAGAGGGTCAGTGTTACATTGGGTCTGGAAAAAGGTCTGTGGATCACATTGGATAAGCATCTTTGATTCCAGACCTGGAATCTATCTATGTGATAGACATACCACTGCTCAGTAGATTGGATTTCTGTCATCATACTTGCTTCAGTTATCAGAACAGGAGCCAGAACTTGCAGCACTTCCATGCACAGACTATGAACAGCAATAGCAAGGAACACATGCATCCAAGCACATAAACACTTTCATTCTAAGAAGTGCTAGGTACATTTTTAAGTGCTTATGTGCACTAGGCATTTAATTTATACATCATGAATGCTCACGAAGAGCTCCTCATCTCCTAGCTTCCCACAGACAGGTACAACCAAGTTAATCAAGTGGTCACTATTGTATGTATATAAGGTTTTTCTGCTATCTGTTGTGTGGCAACTTGAATAGCACAGTACGCTGTGAAATATCTACTTTTTTGATAGCAAGCAACTGGAGAGTATGGCTAAACCAAGGAGAAATTCCAGCACGATTGCTTTGCTGATGATGTTTTTGTTATTTTTATGGGCTGGCTGCATTTCCCCATTACAGATTACATTGTGCCTAAAGTCCTTTTAAGAAGGAAGACCCCTTTCCCATTTCCTGCAGAAAGTGACTCAAGCTCAGCATCTCCAGCATCTTCATTTAGTGATGTCACACCACACAAGACACCATTCTCAGGAGCGCAGAACCTGGGGTTACATTCTTTACCCATGTGCCCAGCAGCTGGAGACCACTGTAAGAGTCCCGAGTGATATCTGCTGCTGCTTTTCTTATTAATCTCTCTGAATCAAATTTGATGACCAGAAGAAACATGATAAAAGAAATACACTCAGGTATGAAGGGTGGATGCCTTAGTCTTTCAGTTGTGATCCAATAATTTTTATTTCAGTACTGAAACATAAAAAGCAGTTGTGAGTTTCCTTTCCTGTGGTAACAGCTTTTGACTTCTACCTAAAATGTAGCTCTCTTTGTTATTGTAATTTCTGGATTAGGGCAATAGCTGCATTCTCTTTAAGAACCTGACTATAATAGCTAAAAATCTGGACTGAGGTGAAGCTCCAGGGAATCTGTTTGCAAAGGAAAGAAACCCTGAGTGCCTGCAAAAGCTAACTATGTATTTGGCCTCAAAGCTTCTATTTTCCTAAAAAGGAAAGGGCAAAAAAGCCTTGGACACTGTTTCTTTGAAAGCTGTGAAAATTAGAACAGGTGTGAGCACAGGCAGCTGCTGGGGTGCTGTGTGCAGATATTCCTGCTAATGCCTTCTTAGAACTTAATCTCTGAAACCATCTGCTTGTGGTGAGCACATGTCCCGGAGGCAGAGGGGGGCAGAAGCAAATCCAGCAGCCCTACAACTTCTTCCACTGCAGCTTGAGTCAGAATTTTGAATAGCAGAAGAAGATTGAGTTGTGTGTCAAGAGGCTTTAGTCTCAGATTTTATGAAGCAGGAAAACTCCTTTGTCAGTTGCCCAGGTTCAGGGCAGTTATTGATGAGTCTCCGAGGTCAAGATCTAACTCATGACCATCTGAACAAAAACAACACACAAGCCTAACTATTCTGCCATCAGCAGAGAACCCTGTGTTCCCACAAATATGCGGGATCAATTTTTCTTATTTGAGGTCTCTGTCTATATAAGATCAGCTAAATACTCCAGCATATGCATTACTCTAGTTTTCTAGTCTGAAGTCACTGTTGAGTGAGTCCTTTGGATTGTCACCTTTAGTTCAGCTCTCCTGATACTCTCCAATGGAACCTCTAACAGTCATCTTTCAGCAAATTACTTTCCTTCCTAATGCCTTTCTCCTCCTGTTTCTTTTTCTTTTTTTTTTTTTTTTTTTTACTTTGGGAGAGACGGGGGTCTCTGCTAGTTTTTCAGCACAACATACCAGAGGATCAGAGATGTTACTAAGTGCAAAGAAGTGAACCAAACTCACCCACTGTTGCCTGCTTTACTGCTCACTCTGTACCAGTGTACATGTGTTTGCAGAGGCCAGATTGCTCTCAGCACTGACCTGTTAATGAAAAGCTATCAACTCTGGCAAAAGAAGAAAGCAGTATTAGCCACTGCTGCCCTGTGACTGCCAGAAGCAGTATGGTGACAGGAATGGGTCATACTTGAGCCTGTGAGTGAAGAGTCCCCTGCTTCAGAGAGACATTCAGGGACTTTCCCTGCATTTGGTGCTGGCCATAAAAAATTGATCATCCTTTGTTACAGCTTCACTTCTGTCACTTTCCATCCCAGAGTCTGTTTTTTACAGAAAACAAGCTACATTCATCAAAAATGACAGAACACAGACTTAATGTAATCATGTATGGGAACATGAATTGCAAATGCAGAACACAAGCACTAAAATGTATTTTCCATTACTGCCACAAAATGAAATAATCATGAACATTTTCCCCAAGAATGAGAACACATGTAGAGTACACTGACACCTAAAAATCTGCTGCTGCCATGCCTTGGCCTCAGGTGCAGGTAGGCTTTGTGCTTATCAGCGGGGCAGAGATCTGCTAGTATCAGAGGAGGTGGTTATGTTATAATCCTCACCATGGAAACTTGTGTTGGTTATTAGTTATACCAGTTTCTGCAGGCTCATTTGGGTGACCTTCTGGCCATCTCTGCTTGTTAAAGGTCTCATTGTACTCTTAAGCATAACTGAGCAGAGGTGCTAGAAATACAGACAGTGCAGCGTTGCTTAATTCTAGATTCTGCTTCTAGCTACTATTGGATTGCTTGCTGGTAACATCGAACAAGTCCTCTCACCCCTAGCCTGCTTTCATAGATAAACTGTAAAACTACAGAGGTACCTATTTAAAAGTAAAATCTGTTAATTGATTTAGAGTTGGTGCAAGACAACATGTTAATCAAATTCTTCGTTTCCCTTGCAGAAACACTGGACTGCAGTTTTGCCATCTGAACATTTGCTATACTGCACTCCAGATGTGGCTGCCTTTTATAGATAGGTACGGTTCTACCTGTCTGATTATTATTATTGTTGTTATTATTATTATATCCGATTATTTTATTTGTTTGTAACTTGCTTTACTATCAGAAATATAAATGATTGGATTGCCTCTCTTGATCAGAAGACACAATGTCAGAAGACACAACAAGGAAGGATAATAGAATTGGGAATAGCCAATCTGTAAAACTAAATCCAGGACTCGCTCAGTTATTTATATTATATTAAACACATGCAAGTTCTTATCCAGCCTGTACTTGCACAATTCTGCAAATACAAAGCTACTAATAAGGGGTGTTGGAGCCTGCCCTGCTGAAGGATAGTTGGATATGTATCATGGTGATATCTGGAAGGGAAACTACTAGTTTGATCAAAGCCTTGTACTCAAGACAGAGCTGAGTGCTGATGGAATGATAGAGAGAATAAGGTAGAAAGATTGTGACTGGTTTACATCTCATCCAGCAGAAGATGTTATGAGGGACTTATTGATCTCTGATTCAGCCATGGTTGTGAGTTAAATGATGGGATATATTTGAAGGGACCAGTCTAAGTGCACCCAACAGAAGGTGCTGAAAAGAACGGCATGCTGTGCTGGGGTGAACTTCTTTCCCCTGTCATAAAGAGAAGAGGGAGAGATTTTGTTCTAAATGAATTAGAACTTTGTCTTTGCATGAGAGCAATTCGGATTATAAAAAATACATAAAACAACTAGACTTGGCAGCTGTAGAATCCAAGAGAAGTCTGGATTTCGAAGAGATTCTTAACTTTTTTGCAACATGACAGAAAGAAAAAACATTTGGTCTTAAGTATCTTTCCAGCTGTTTACACAGTCTGTGTCTCCTCTGACAAGTTTGCTTAAGGGACTGTACATAGACATGTTCATATGGTCATCTAAATGAAATTTCTGTATATACATACACCTATCTCCACATCCTTGGACATTTGACACACTTTATGTGCATGTATATAACCTTATCAAATTAACTTCCTCTTTGAATTAATGTGCTTATGCGCATATGCACCAGCATGTCCCAAGGTGCATATATGTATCTTTGTTCATATTCCCATGCATGCATGAGGTGATCAACATAGTCAAATTTAAAAATTAGGTTATTCCAAATCTGTGTTATTTCTCGTTTCATTCCCAGGGGTAAATGGACCCATTTCAAATGAAAGGTAATCTTGGGATCTGAAGTTTTACATTTCAGCATATAGTGTGGTTTTAACACTCTGTACCATCAACTGAGAGCTCTTCAGGGCAGTTTGTAGATTCCCTTCCTGTTTATGCAACAAAGTCAATGTCAGATTGTTCAAGAATTTTTATGCTAGGACACTGCTAATAGTTAATAAAAGTGGTCAGATTCTATGGAAAGATTAGATGAGCTGGGCAGGCAGGACACCTAAATAACCTACAAAGCCATCCATATAAATTTGTGCAGAACATTTGTCACTGTTTTTTTCCATTTGGTTGAAATATTTTCCCTATAGCTTTGAACGCTTAATCATTTCAGTGTTGGTTTTGCATTGTTCATAAAATCTAGCACATGTGGACATTGCATAATCTTCTGCAGAACTAATATACATATGCATATGTAGTAAAAATCACAAACTTTTATAAACTTTCACGTAATACATAAAATTTCATCATCACAGGTAACCAACTCGTGGGTCTTCAGAAAGATGTGTGTCGTGCACGCATTTACACTGACTTACATACATAGATGTTATGCTTGTGTGCTTTTAGCCAGGAGTGTATGTACAGGTATTCACGGAAGCAGGGAATCCAGTAGCCCATACAGGTAGCATGTTGGCACCTTCCAGAAGAGGGCACCTGCCTCCCGATGCAGGCAGCGTTCCCGAACCGATGGCTCCCAGCCTTTCACACCTGGGCACTGACATCTCACCTGCCAATTTGAGGTTAACAGTGCCAGCACAGAGTGAAATATTAAGGCAGCCACTTGAAATTCAAAGTGTTTCTTTTAATTAATGGGTGGATGCCACAAGTTGATCCAATCCAGCTCTTAAATTAATCTTAATTACATAGATTTTGTAACTTTGGCATTAGCCAGCCACACAAAATATGTATTTCATAATCCTAGAAACGGGTGAAAAAGACTGCTGCTGAGCTGAGAAGTCAGCTGATGATGTTATCAACCTCTGTGGCTGTGGGTGTAAGTGTCATTGGGGTGTGTCTGAGATCTTATCAAGAAGACCAAATTAATTCGCTCCTGCAAATATCAAAACAAGCTTTTTTGCTGGCAAGTAGGGAATAGGCAAGAGATTCCTGACCTGCTATATCTGGAATTTCTGTGCCATCCAGTGCTGATACAGTAAAGAACAGAAGCATCAGGGAAGGAAGCTGGTTATCTGTCCTGTTTGGTAATGAGTTTTGAGTGTCTACCCAAAGAGTGCTACTCCAGCCTTTTGGTGCTCATGGTATACTTGTGGAATATCAGGAATATCAGGAATTCTGCCTTAGTAACTTAACCACTGACATGCTGTGTGTGCTGTCAGGGGGTGGGAGGCTGTCTATCTCTGTGCTTCTGTTTTCCTCCTCTGTGTGTTTGTTCCATCTTCCTTTTTACTAGCTAGGAGCTGCCTCTTAGCCTGTGTCCAATCAGCCCTCTATGACATCTAGGTGCCACTATGCTACATATTTTGATAACAGGTAAACTGAATTATCTCAGGAGAACTGCTATTTGTACTCCCTGCTAGGAATAAGCATCTGGGATCTTTCTGAGCATGCATCATGCCAACTTTAAAAAGAAAACACAGCTGGGAATATATGGCCAGGGATACTCATAGGAAATGCAGATACACAATTTGCCTAACCAGTTACTGCACATTCATTAAACAGGAAGCAGGGCCTTGGCTATCCCCAGGGATTGGCATTCCCTTGGGATTATCATTGCTGTTCACTGGATTACTCTCCTGCTTCTGCAGATGAAACTTGAAAAATTGTGGATAAAAATGGAAGTAAACACTATTAAAAGTTATTATTTAGTCATCTTGCTCTAAATCTGAGTCAGGATGAGAGCAATGTCTGTACACAGCCTGGCATGACTGATTGTATGGTGGTGAAAGTCCATTTGACAGCCTTTTCTGTCACTGCTGGACACTAAGGGTACTGAGGGTAGAGGAACACCAATGGGAAAGCACAGATAATCTCTTTGTCTATGCACATGCACCTGCTACACACAGGGCTACATACACACACACTTGTGCACACCTACACCTTTTATTTGTACCTTCATAAACATCCTCTTCTTCTTCATTTACTTTACTGTGTGGAAATTTAGAGAGATTTACCTGAAATCTTTGTAGAAATAATTTTTCTCTAGAATGGGCTTGTGAATGTTAATCTTACCTGTGTTCTCTCAGTGCCTGTCTGTGTGATATGCTTTGTTGTAAGACAGTCTTCCTCTTCCTTAATCTTAAAAACCCTTTTTGTATTTGGCTGATTTTCTGTTGCCGGTCAAACTTCCTAGCCATCTTACCTTCTTTTCCTGAAGTTGTTTTACAGGGTAAGGTTAGTTGCAGTATCAATTTGAGGGATTGTTTTCATAGTACTTTTGGAATCATAAGTGGGGAAAATGTTAAACCTCATGTCAATTAGCCTAATTGATGGGAAACTTGATCGTGGCCAGGGAAGAGCGGACTTCCCTACTTCCATTTTATGAATAATTTGCTTTTCTGAAAAGAAAGAAAATCCAGTAAATCCTAAAGCCAATGCAACTGTCCTCACAGGTGGAGGTTCTCCCAAAATACAGAGAAAAAAACAGGGAAATTATGTGCTCAGCTCCCTTGGAAACTTTATGAGGCTGAACTTGACTATTTGATTTCTGGTTGAAACTGATGAAGTCTTCTGGAGACTCAAATTATTTTTAGTCCAATTTTGTCAGATTTCTTGTGCTTTTTCTTCAAAGCCCTTGTAATGGTAACAGAATCTGTATTAGATAGATCTCCTTCTAAAATACGGCATCATTTCCTTGCTCTTGAGATACTAGAATATGCTCACTTGTGCAATTTCTGATCTTCAGGGATTGCTGGAGTTTGTGTGACTCGAATAGGAATGACACAGAACTTCCTCTGTATTCGAATTTGAAAACCGTTAGATATCTGAACTCATCCACCTATAGGGAAGAAGCCAGCAGGCAAATGGAGAAACCTTTCCAGCTTTCAGTGTAGGTAGGAAGCAGAAGGAGTAAATGTTGGCCCAAAGGGCTACAATAAATAATGAGAGCTCTTCCAAGTATATCAGAGGAAAGAAATACAATAGAGAGGGTAAGCCCATTAATAAATTAGGAGAGAGCTGGAATCAATGGAGATTCTAAAATGGCTGAGCTACTTAAGTTTTGTTGGGGGTTTTTTGTTGTTTGTTTTTGTTTTTGGTTTGTTTTTTTTTTAATTGGTCTTTAAGAAGAAAAATATAGAAATGGAATATGGACCATTAGGAAGTAATGAGCATCTTGGCACCCTGGCTGTTGATGTAAAGCAGATAAGGGAACACTTGAAAGAATGGATAGCAAATCAGCAACTCCAGCTGATGAGCATCCTGGGATATTTGGCTGCTGAATTCACTGAACTGCTGGCAGGTGTTTTGAAAAGTTGTGGATTAAACAGGCAGGGCCTTCACTGTAAGTCCATATCAATAGTTCTAGGACAAAGAACAGCCTTACAAAGCTGTCAGGAGTGATCCCCACAGTTACCACTTTACACAGCCATCTTATTCTCAATTTGAAGAGGTGCTAAGATGAGGTACATGAGTTTTAAGATGCTCAAGTTCAGAAGTTGGCTGGACTTACACTGGCCCAAAAGAGGTCTAAGACCATTATCAGTGACCCTTCTAGCCACACTGCTTTTCCTTTCCTCAAGCATAAACTCAAACTGTTATATACACTTATGGGTGACAGCATACTGTCTTCCTTACCTGCATATTAAGAGGTAAAACAAGGAAATGTTTGTGTTTGAAATAGGAATTGCTATCAAGATGAAATTTGAACTTACACTTGCACAGTAACTGCTCAGAGGACTTGATAGCACTGCTGAAGTCCAGCAGTGAAGTCCAGGCATAGTTTCCATTTAAAACAGTGGTCCCAGAGGCAAAAAATCATCCATTTATGGTCACTGAGGAAGCAGGTTTGGCCTATCATAATTTATTAATAAATCACTTGTGAAAATACCCAGGGATGCAAACACTGATGTGTTAGAAAAGACTCTGAGCAGAGGTTGAGTAGGGACACTCAGCTGTCTCATCTCTTCAGTAATGGAGCTCTGGTTCAAGGCTAAGGCTCCTAGATCCCAGTAATGAATATAATTAGTTCTAATAATGGGTGAGGTGATACTGGCAAATGAGAGACAGGAGGGTTCAGCTGGATTCTTACGGCCCTGTTCTTGTTAACGCAAAGGTCCTTTTACATTAGTCTGGCAGTGCAAAGAGGTCTGAAAGATGAGGAGTTAGGAGGTTATCCTGTGGGCCTCTGGCTGGAACATTTGTCTGCACATCTAAAAAAGTTGGAGGGAATCAAATACCAAGCAAATACAGGGGACTGAAATCTCCATAAATCAGTATCATGCCTTTGATTGCAATGAAGCTATGCTGATCAAGGCCAGCTGAGGACTTGATCCAGGGAATAAATGATTTTTGCCCTTGGTCTGTAAGTCCAAAGTCAAGTCCTTCATATGACGTCCCATTCAGTGTTAGAGAAGGTCATATTTTGCCTCCTTCTCTCCACCTGGGTTGTCCGCTCTCCTCCAGATAAACAGTATTTCCCCATTGCATTCCCAGTCCCTCACGCTTCACCAGAATTAAATTCATCATTCATTTTTTATGGTTTATACATAGCAGTAATTTATGTTTTCAAATATATTGAGGTCACACTTTAGCAGAAAAAGACTGTTTCACATTTAAATTGAAGGCATGTTCATTCCATTAAACAGAGATGTTTTGGATAATTTTAAAAGGCTAAAAGTAGTATAAAGTAACATTAAAATAAAATTTGAGAGATGTAATTACACCTAATCCTACCATAAAATAATCAATACTGCATTACATTATTTCTGACTTCCCCAATTATAGCCTTTTTTTGTTAAGCTTTTGAATATTGATGAGGTCAGGGTGTCACACTCAACTCTCTGAGGTCTAATGGAGGTGGAATTAAGGTGATGTCCTCTCCTATTATGTCAGCACAAGTAGGTGTGCTCTATACTTTCTCAAACTGGAGCGATAACATAGCATCAGAAGCATTGGCAACATTTCTTGAGCTGATATGAGGCTGCTTACTTAGTAAGTGCTGACTGGGAAGGGGGAGGTGCTGTCTCCCCATTGCAGACCCCTCAATTATATACGCCAAGATGCAGAGAAGGTGATGTTCACATCAACAGAGATCATTAACAGCTGAAGGACCAGTGTGTGTGAGGTGACAAGAACCAGTTCCTTCCAGTTCAACCAGGGCTTTCTGTGTTTTCTCTGGTCTCTGATGGAGATTGAAAAGGTATTTTGTTGTGGCAGTTTGTTCCCTTCTCTTCCCCTTTAGACCTACCCCTCCACATGACATATCCCTCACTCTGCTAAAACAGCCCAACCAGGTTGCAAAGCATTCACCCTTTACCAGCCTTGGTGTGTGGACATGCAACACAACAGCAAAAGTTGGACAGCTTCTAGGATTCAGTACAGGTGACTTATTTTTCCTGTTTTCTCAGAAAAAATAGGTATAGGTCCGCCTGCATCTGAGGGAGTATCACCCTCCAGCTCTCAGCTGCAATGGATCTGCTTTTCACCTGGTCAGTGCTGTTATTCATTTAGGCATCTTGGAGTCATCAGTGGATTTTCATTTGGGCATTCTTTCTGTGTACAGAAAAAAAAAATCACCTACCTTGAGACAGCTGTATTTTCTTGTTTCTGTGTATCCTTCTAACTATTTTCATACGTTGGGCTAGGGCAGTCTAGCAATTAAAGCAAGGGATTAAATACTGGGTGGCCCATGTTCTGCACCCAAATTTCTCATAATGCACTGTTTTGTGCCTTTATGTAAATGGTTTAACATTTAACCTAGGGAAAGGGCTGGGATCTGAAGAGACATTCAGACACAACCTTAGGACTCATATTTTGCCTTCTGGGCTTATATCTCTCCATCCATACAATGAGCATAAGGATTTTTTTACTGAGGTCTGTTTTGCACAATGGATTCATAAAAAGGTTTCTATGCTTTTAATAAACTTCTTGAAGAAAAGCAACTACATGTCATTTTCCTGGGTTCTGATCATAAATATTAAGAAGGATGGAATTTTAGAACAGAACCAAATTGAGCAGTACCACTGCATTATCCCTTTTACATTGCCACAGCATCCTCAGATTACAGAGTTCATAACAAAAGGAAAGATAATGAACAGGCCCCTGTCATTACCATTAATAATAAAAACAATATAATGTATTTTTTAAACTTTCCTTAATGCAACACCAGCCCAGTCATCCCAACATGCAGATTATCACATCTTCCCAAACTTATATACATATACATACACATAGCTGAAAGTGTCAGCAGGGAAAACATGCAAAACACAATTCAGATGCTGGACCTTGCCCGCCAACTGGATTTCTCCAAAGGGAGCAGTCCTCTCCAGAGGGGCCAGTTCCCTCCCATGACCCTTTCCACACACTCACTCCCCAGGCTTCCTGGCTGCATATTAAGTTGTGCTTTCCCTTACACCTCTGCTGGCCCTGGGCTCTGGCCACATGTGTATCCCTGACCTTCATCAATTCTGCTGTGCCAGTTGTTAAGTTTTGGTTTTTTTTCTGGTACCTCTTCCCACATACACCAAACTCTCTGCTTTCCCCTTCTCTCACCCCCTGCCATTTACTCCACTCACATAATTTTGTACCTGCTTTGAAATCTAATTGTTAAAGCTCTTGGTAGAAGGTGAATATTTGCCCCAAAGCAAACTGATAGTGGCCCTCCCTCTGCAGACACAAGACAGCCCCGCTCTCCTGATTAGCCTGAATTGCTTTCAATTGACTAACATAACAAGCTGCTGATGCTTTTTCTTTTTTTTTTAAATTTGAAAATGGAAGGGACACTATTAGGAAATTTACATTTGCGAATATGATATTTAATTAGCAATATTAATAAATTAATAGAACTAAAGGACCTTGTTGAGACTCCAGATTAATAAAACATGCTCTAGCTGAGTAAATTAGGTGAGCCAGGCATGTGTTACCCATAGAGGATACAGGGGAAATCTCACTCATGAAATACCCCTTAAAAAAGGAGTGGGGGCCAATAGAGAATTGGGGAAAAGCTTTTTCTGTCTTACAGTATCTCTCATGCTTCAATACTAACCCTTTCCCTATTCTGCCACAATACTTTTACAGGGAATTAGGTACAGCTTCTCTGTCCACCTTTCTCTTTGACCTGCCAAGAAACTGAATGAGTCAGTGGTGGGGAATGAAGGAGAACCAGTGCTTGGAGCTCTAAGGTAACAGCAAGGACAGTGCAGGGCAAATGCCTAGGAATATTTGGTCAGATCCGTAGAAAGCAATAAAGGAGACTTACAGCATTTTCTGATCTGATCCTCTGCTGAACATGGACCACACAGTGTCACTTAACTATGACTGTGCCCAGTTTGATGTCTCCAGGGCACTTGGAGGGTTTTGGCTCAGAGGGACTCTCAGTCTGTGGCACACTGGGCAGGTCCACGCAGGGGTGATATCTCAGTGCAGGCTCAGGAAGGGATGCAGTACAGTAATGTCACTGTGGTCTCAGCTGAGAAGAATAACCACATTAAGCAAAAGTCTGGCACAGCATGAGATAAATTGCTGTGAGGTTCATGGGTGTCAGACCCAGCCAGGTGTCCCAGTCTTCATGTATATCTGTCACTGCTTTGTGGCTTGGGTGCTAACCCAAACTCAGGGACAGTCCTCTGCCACTCACTGATTCACCACTGTGCAGGGCACTTCAGTATGTTGTAATGTAGGCACAGCCAATTTGGGGACAACATTTCTGTGCCCGATCTGCCCTGGAAAAAAACTTCTGAGAAGAATGTGGTACTGTTCTTTCCTATACTACTTCATTAGTGTGCATATACTGGGATGACAGGACTCCATGGATCCAGTCGAGCAGGAGGCTGCAGTGCCAGGTGACTTCAGTGACTTCATCTGTCACTAAGTCTGGGACAGAAAGAAGAATGTGGTTTTCTGTAGTCTATAGATGTATGTGGAGAATTCTCAGTTGATGGCTGAGAACCATCAACTGCATGGACATGTCTTAGCTAGTAAAGTACTATTATGTTTTTGTGCAGCAACCTCTTACATTGATCCTTGGCTCTGGAGGGAGGGCAAAGAAGAAGAAAGCCCCCCAGGAACCAAGCTAGCAGTCAAAGCAGTGTCTCTCCTTGGGCCTGTGTGACATTGACGCACATCACTGTGAAGTCACACTCTCCTGCAGGGCATAGAAAAGGTGATTATTTATAAATGTATTGAGCACTGTCCCCATGCATCACTCTGCCTTGCTGTGCCTCAGTCTCAGCAATGAAGCACTGGGACAGTGCAGAACTGTAGCTGTCCCTGTGCACACCAAGGGGAGATGGTCAGTCAGCACCTAGGAGGGACCCCAGAGAAGGGCAGTGAAGCTGGAGGAGGAGGAAGCAAACACATTAATTGTCTGAAATAACTTTGAGAGGTTTTGTAAAGCTTTCTGCATGCTTGGTTCTCATGAATCGGCTCTAGACTCAAGACCACCCAGCCCGATGCTCCATGTGCCTGCCCCTGGAACACAGGGTGCTTTTTATCTTTGATGTTAATACTTAGTAGGCAAATCTCAGTCTCCCTGTTCTCCTCTACATATTGGGGATATTATAACAGGTGCAGCATTTGTGGTTCATCCCACACTGTCAGTTCTTCAGTGTAAAGTGCATGGAAAACTCTCCCAGGATAGGCTCTCAGTCCAGGAGAAGCACTTTGGTGTGAGGTACAATGACAGGCAGGGTGCAAGCAGTTTCCTTCTAAAACTGAACAACAGAAGATAAGGAGAGAGATATGACTACCTTGCCTGATCCCACGGTGGCTCAGCTGCACTACTCTCATCTTCAGGGATGGCTTGTCCACACTCTGTGGTTTGTGCTATGCTCCTGATGCCAACACCTCCACTATTTGTGGGAAAGTTTACTATTAGAATGGCATGTACACAGGCCTCCTGGAAGAGGTGGAGTCCCAGGAACAATTAGGTCATGGCATAGGTGCCTGGGGACTCTGGCTTGCAATGCCACCCTTGGTATAGAGACAAGTATATGGTAGGCGTGGCAGAAGAAGAAAAATAGAAAAGTTGTCTTGGGTGGGGTACCAGGAGTAGAAATGGGTAAGAAAGGCGTGAACTCATAGATGTAGGCAGAACTTGAGGTCAGCAGCATGTGGATGTGAAATATGCATTGGGATCATCTTGGGATAAAAGAGAAGTCCTAGTGTAGGCAGTCATTAATCTTGGAGATGTGGTTCTTGATGAGGCCCTCTGAATCTTAGCTCCAAGGTGGGGTTGCCTTTGATGGCACTGAGCACATCCACAGGCTGTGGAGCCATGCCTAAAGCAAGCAAGGGCACCTGTGTGGGAACTACCTCCTGCCTCACCCCGCATGGTGGGGGCTTTGGCTTTGGACAGGAAAGGACATGGAGGGTCTTCCATGTGGTCTTCAGGGGGAAGAATGCAGCTGCTGAAAAGCTTCCAGATCAGTGAGGGAGGGGTTGTAGGGGTTACAGGCCACTTCTTGCCAACATCTTACAGGTTTGTAGCCCTTGGATCTTGAGATATGGAGACCCAAGGCCTTTGTAAAATGTTCTCTGCAATGTTTGGTCTTGCCTTTCTTCTCTCCTTCTCATCCATGGTTTATGAAGCACTAGGAAAATTCAGTAGCAGATTTGAAATACCTAGTCTGGGTGTTCATGGCCCATTCCTATGCCTGACAAGAATCCTGAGAAAGAAATCCTGATCCCTGCATGCTGCCCCAGGCATTGCTGCTTTTTGCCCTTTGTGTGGGCCTGATGCATCCCAGAAAAGTGAGCATGCACCATCTGAGCTCCCACAAACATGCTGCTCTGCCACTGCATCTCCTTCCTGACCTGCTCTTCCTGTCCTGGCTCTTTCCTGAGCTCAGGCTACCAGACAGGGTGCTGCTTTTCTGGAGTATAGGCTATTCTAGTGCCATCTTCCTCTGTGACTCAGACCCAGTATCACTCATGAGAAAGACCAGGATCATAACCTTTTCTTTTCACCACTGTCCTGTTTAATCCTCTTCTTCTGGTGACAGACATCAGTGAAAGCCTGTAGAAGCGTCTGAGTTTGTTCACTAGCTGGAACTCTGTCCTGGTACTTGGAATTGACAATCATGTAAATGACAAGGGAGGAAACTGTAGGCAGAAGAGAGACTGTAGGGAGGGTGTTTCCTTGTGCAATATTGAAGGACTGGGGAAATGATTATCACATCCCCAAACATGACTCTTGAGGCCATGATGCTCAAAGGGTCACAACAGTTTTTCCTATGAGTGGTTTGAGGCACAGAACCCCACTCTAAGTGCTCTGCAGGCCCACCTGAAGCCCTGTGTTCATACTACTGCTGTGCAGCTGGTGGGGGCTTATGGCATGATGGACTCGAAACCCCCTCTCCTCCTGAAGGTGCGCCTCCTCCTCAGAGCCTCCAGCAGTCTTATGTATTGCATGGGTGTATAAGGAGAACAGCAGGGAAAAAAACTAATGCCAGGCTTTCTCTGTCTGGAGAAAGCACTGTGTTTGCCTGCCCTGAGCACTGGAGTTTGCAAGGTGTAGTAGAGCAGACCAGCTATAGGGAATTAATTTGTCCTGTTCCAGGCACTAATAAAACTTTGAATCAATGAATAAAAGTCATTCTGGGGATGGTGCATCTTTAGAGAAAGTGCTGGGGCTGATGTAGCTGGAGAGTTGCAGTAGGATTATCTGTAGGAGAGACTGTGCAGTGAGCATTCAGTCCTTTACAGGGTGGTAAAAACTTTTCGTGTTATGTGTGTGAGGTTGACTTATCTAGCTACTCTCCACTGTTCTCTTGCAGTATTCTCTCCTCTGTATAAGAATTGCAGATTCTAGTGGGCTTAATTAAACCATCTCTTAATGCCCGCTCTTTAGACAGCCTTCCCTCCACCTCTTGCTCAGCTTGGGGTCTGCAACCGGAATTCTGCCTGGGTAGCGCGGCCGGGCCGGACCGGGGCTATGGGGCGCTCTGCACCCGGAGAGCCGGCCGGGGCTGCGGCGGGGCCGGGGCTGCGGCGGGGCCGGGGCTGCGGCGGGGCCGGGCCGGGGCTGCGGCGGGGCCGGGGCTGCGGCGGGGCCGGGCCGGGGCTGCGGCCGGGCCGGGAGCTGGCGGGCAGCAGGGGGCGCGCGGGGCACGCCGGAGCCGCGGGCTCGGCTCGGTTTGGCTCAGTTCGGCCCTCTCATCTCGGCTCGGCCCCTCTCAGCTTGGCTCGGCCCGGCTCGGTTTGGCTCAGTTCGGCCCGGCTCGGCACGGCCCGGCTTGGCTCGGTTCGCTGTGGCGGGGTCCCGCACAACGCCGGCACCGGCCATCACGCTATTCTTGACAGAGCGCACTGTGTTGGCAGTTGGAGCGAGCGCAGAGGCTGCTTAGCCGCGCAAGTGCTGAGTGAGGCTCAGCGTCGCACAAAAGCCGGCTCCGTCGCTCTCGGCTCCCCCGGCACACGCCGCCCGGCCGCCTCCCGCCGCGCACGGCCGCAGCTCCGGCCCCGGCTCGCTCCGCTGCATGGTGCTGCAGGAACCGGAGCTGCTGCTCCTGCCCCCATGGTTTCTGCAGAGCCTGGTTATATAAAGTTTAATTATAATACTTGGCTTCCGTGTACCGCTTTATATCTGCAGATCTCAAAGTGCTTTCTAAGCATTAAACAAGCCTCACAATGCCCTCTCCCGTTTTCATGTAGGAGGGTTTGCTACACCCGTTCTCTTTCATTTTAAATGCTGTCAGGAGAAACTGAGGTGCAGAGATGGGAAAAGGCTTGCCCAAAATCATCCAGCACATCAGTGGCAGAGCTGGATGCAGAACTGGGAAGTCTCCTTAATTGGTTCCCATCTTTACTTCTCCAGGAATGCTGACTTTCTCTGGGAACAGCTGCACCTGGGATCAGTTTTTGTGGGGTTTGGTGATCTAACTGGCCTCTGTGCTGATCTGCAATGAAATGCTCCAGTGACCTACACACCATTCATAACAAGGCTCTTCTGTTTTTGGTGGCTATTCCTCTATCCCTGCTCAGAAAGCTCAGGCCAAAGCCTGTCCACTACATGTGGCGACTTTACACGACTTAATTTTATGAACTGCTGAGGAGGAAAGAGTGGGACCTCAGCTCAAGGTCTTGCTATCAGCAGCTGGAGAGCCAGTTTGGCTCTAGTGCATTTGTACCTCAGAAGGGACCATTCTCTGGCATCTCCTTTCCCATCCCCCTTCATGAAAGGTCAAGGAAATGAATGGGACGGCAAGACGTGCACGCCTGTAAATATTTAGCAAGCCACTCGCTTTTACATTACAGATTTTGCTCTATGGCATGGCTGTTAATATCAGTGAGGCATTAGCTCCGAAAAGCACCCATCACACTGTTAACACTGAAAGTGCTCCATCAAAGCAGCTCGCCGTGAATTACAGGGCTGGAGCTTGCTTCATTAGCCTGGAGTTTGTCCAGCAGGAATGTCAATCCCAGACCCACGGTGGAAGAGAAAAACCCTGGTAACAAATTAAAAGAAGGAGCATTACCTGCAGAAGTGATACTGCCCTGACAGGAGCTGGGACAGAGAGCACCTTTATCTTACCTGAAGAGATCTTGCCTTGACAGAATGCAAAAACTTGCCCTGATCTTTTCCATCTTTATCAGAAGCCTCCTTACATGAAGAGTTTTTTGGTGGGGTAGAAGGACAGGACGATTTCCTTATGCTTTTTGGCTGTGTTTGCGGAGGTGTTTTTGTCTCTGAGTAAGGATGTTGAATTTTCGGTGCTGGGGGAACCCTTCTAATCCCCAACCCCCCCCACTTGCAGCCAATTGTGGCTATGTGTTGGGCTCAGGGTCAAAATTTGACTCAGATTTCGTTTCATTTGCACAAAGACTCATTGACGCCTGGGCCTAATGAACATCAATATTCTTAATGACAAGGAAAAGATCTGTTTTATGGGACCCTAGACAGGCAGTGACTCCATGCTCCTTCTGCAGAATCACAGGAAAATAGTCCCAATCTTGCACATGTTTGGGTTACCAGTGTTGCAAAGTTCAATCCCCTCCCCAGATAAGAGCATTTTTCTTGGGAACGTCTGTCCAAGTTTCACAGGATTAAGTCCTGTGCTGTCTTCTCAGCCTGGCTTCTGTGTTTCCAAAAGGCAATCCAATTACACACATTCTTTCATTAGACTTGTGATGATATTGTTGATTTTCATGCCAAAAGATTCATAGAAACATGATGGGAATTTTTGTTACTTTGTGATTTTTTTTCTCCAAACTAAAAAATCAAAGACAATTATTCTGGAGAAAAAAAAAAAAAAAAGATTGCTACAGCTGAAACACAAGATTGAATGGGTTGCATTTGTCAGGTTCACTTATACTTCTGTTTTGGTTTTCGGGTCTTAGATTATGGGGGTTCTTTCCCATATAATTTTGCATTTCTACCCTCAGCCTTTTGCATCTTTGGCTACCAGATGTGTCCCACATTGAAGAATTATTTCTCCTCCCTAGAGTGAAATAAATGCAATCAATATGAGTATTGCTCTCAGGGCCTTGAAATATTACATTAATGTTCCATGTGGTGACATTTTAGCTGGAATTTTCAAATACATTATGATGGTTCAAATTAATATTTATCAGATCAGCTTTTATATTTTGCAAAAGAGAGAGAGGAAGAGAGAGAGAGAGAGAGAGAGAGAGTAAGCATTATTAAAATACAAAATGCAGATGAATTCCAAAATCGATGGTCCATTTTACCAGCACTTTCAAGGGGCTGTGTTTTGCTTTCTGGATTTGTTTTTAAATTTATTAGTTTTACAGGCAAATCTATTTATCTTCCTTCATTTTTTTTCACCCATCAGGGTTTTTCAGTTGTTTCTTTCTTTCACTCTTCTTTATTATCCCAAAATGTAAATTATGACGTTAGCTAGGTTTTTTTCTTTTTTTTCTTTTCAGTGATTAAATCTGCTACATGACATCTTTGTCCTTTCTATAAATTAAATCATCTTTGCTTTCCACCTTTAGCCACTGCCAGCAGCAATACTCTGATTGCCAGCAATAAAAGTCCTCACTTTACGGTCTTTATTTCCTACACAAAGCAAACCCCCCCCCTCCTTCTTTCCCTGTGCTTATAGTGCCTTTTTAATTTTTTTTTTATTTTACTAAGGGATAGTGGGACTAACTCCTCTTTTCAGTGTTTCCCCATAAACAAGGAATTTAGAGAGAGAGATTGCTGAGGAAAAAAATCTAAACCACATTCCACTTTATTTCAGTCATTCCTAAACAGATTGTTCTATGAGGTGGAAAATCCAGGCAGATTAATGGTGTCATTTGTTTTGCTTTTTTTATATTTGTCTTCTCCCCCCCAACCCCATTCCCCTCCTGCCACTTTGATTTGGTGAAAATGTTTGAGAAGTACCCTTTTTAGACTAAATGCAGCTTTAAAGATTTGTGGATTATCAGCTGAATTTATTTTTCTGAAACAATGCTGCTTGAAGAATAACCCTTCTTTCCCGCCCCAGCCATGGAAAATTGTAGGAACTCTCTGGGATCTTAATGCATTTCTTTAAAAGCTTTTGCAATTCGTAGAGGAGAATTTTTGGAAGGGTTAATATTCTAGTTTAGAACAGAACAGTACTTCCAAACTTTTCCAATTCTCAGCCTTTTTTTTCTTCTATCTCTGCAATAGTTTTACTGTGAGAATATGTCAGGAGTTTGTGACATACAGACAGCTACAGCAAAAAATATGTATGTATTTGTTTGCACATGAGTGTGAATATATATAGAGAGAGACACACACATATATATGCTATATATGTAAAAAAAAAATTTTGTAAATGTTCATAAATGCACACTTGCGCGCTCTCCCTTTCTGTCACTGGATGTATAGATGTACATACTCCAGGCTGCCCTTCCTATTTTCCTTCAGTGCTGATCTGGGCAAAAGAACGACAGGAAACTTGAAAAAGAAAAGGAGGAGGAATCGATTGTTCGACCCGCACTTGAACTCTCCTGAAAGAGATAAAGCAGAATTTTCAATAGGTCCCCTGCCCTTTTCACTAGGAGGGAAAGAGGAGAAGAAAAACAAGAGATATTTATATGACAGGCACTGCTGAAAATAGCGTTTCAGAGCAATAAAAGAAAAAAGGCAAAAGAGATTCAATGGTAAAAACAACCCCCAAACCCACGACAACAGAGAAACTCTTTTTCTTGTGCTCCCCAACAGGCGCATGAGCAGCTCATCCTGGAAATGCATGCATGCCTCCTATAGATCTGTTTGAAATTATAGTTGTCATTGAGAGTGAATTTATGCTTCTATTGATCTGCAAAAGGAAAATATTAAATGGTTTGGTTTTGATCTTTAGCTGACCCTAGGGTCAAGGGTAGCCTAAGATTAGTATTCATAGAATTCATCACCAAATTGTAGTCTGCCTCTACTTTATGCAAACATAGGGAAAACACTGAAAGATAAATACAAAGCAAAATGACGAACAATTTCACCAGCACCCACCCCATTAAAAATACAACCCTCAGACAATAAAAGCAGGGAGATACGTACATGCACAAATCCAGGTAACTGCACACAGCATAGATGGGGAAATGGAAAGAAAATACAGGGAAGCACAGATACAGAGACAGGGAATTACACACGTGGGAAAAGACACGACTCGAAACAAATATCAATGCACAACTATACTCAAATATGCCTGCATGAGCATCTCAAGACAACTGCAAGGGAACATGCAAAAAGCCAAACAAATACAGAAGAAACACTTCATATAGAGATATATATATATATACACACACCCCCAGGAAAAAGGTCTGCTTCTGGGGTGAAAAAGATAATGTTCACAGATTCTCACAGAAAGCCAAAACCAAGAACCAAAACCAAATGCAGTTAAACAGGTGCACATACTGATATGTGCTGACAAACACAAGGATGCACAGTTGTAAACATGTCATGACACATACACAAATGCAGACACTTGCATTAGGCATTGTGGATCTCCCTTGTCAGTAGGTGTGACACAAAGTTAGTGAAATAATAGAGAAAGAAATATAGCCAGTTGTGAGTAAAATATGCTTGCCAAAATTCTCCACAAGTCATCCCAGTTCAGAAATTCAGGGGAGAATGCTGATTAGAGCAGCAAAACAATTTCACTCAGACAGACATTCAAAAGCACAGGGAGATCTGTTTACTCACAAGGAGAGTGAAGTCTGGTCAGAGGCATTAACAGTCGAAGCTGTAGCAGAAACACTCCTGCATGGACATGGTAAGTGCCATTTGTGACCAAAGGATGTGTCTGCTGAGAAATGAAAGCAAAATCAAAGAGTAGGAGGCCCGGTTCCTGACCATGGAGCCATCCCAGAGACAAGCAAAATATCTGTAACTGTTAGACCAAAACACCAACTCACAACATCTCAACTGGGCACCACAGGCTGCTAACCAGCACCCTGGGAAACATATGCAAAAGAAACTTGGTCCTTTCCAGGCAGATGTAGCAAATACTGAGAGGAGAGCAGAGTAAGTTATGTTTTCTGAGCTGTTTCCAATGTTTCCATGTCCCATGTAGTCTGGCAGCTGAAAGCCAACATAATCCGCTTCTGTAGTCTCAGTGTGGCTGAATACATACAAAAAAGTGTAGAGCACTTCTAAGTGGGCAAAAATTGGTGAGGGAAAACAAAAGCATTGATATTTATTTTTATGATCAGTTTTCCCCCAACTACAGGTTTTTTGATTAAAGCAAGTGTTAAAAATCTTACTTTAAAAAAGTATTTCCTTTTGGTACACAAAACTGCAACCTGAGCATTCACCAAAAAATATAACCATATTTAATGTTTGTTGTTTTGTTTATTTTCCCTGCTATAATTAATGTTCATATCTTAGTATGAAAGCTTCAACCAACTCTGAGGCCCACTATGTTTTGTACCGTATAATTGCATTGCTAGAAACAGTCCTTGTCCTGAAAAGCTTGCATTGCAGGTGGAAGAGCAAGAAAAGGCAACGGGAGTATCTCTCATTTACCAGTAGAGCCCCAAGGAAGTGACTTGCTCAGGCTAGCCAAAGAGTCTTGGCAGAGCTAGGAACTGGAGCTGCACCTCCTGATTCACAGGCCATTGCTTCACAAATGAGATCATCCTCCTGTCCTGATTTAAATATCCCTTAGCGTGAGCTACTGGTCAGTTAGTATTTGTATGATCCAGTCATGAGACCCAATGAAAACAGTACTAAGCATAAACAGGATTTGAGCTAAACCTGAGTATAGGAAGGGCTATGTCAGTGTCACTGTGCCATGAGAACCTCTCAGCCCTGACATCACTTACCTGGCCTGGGAACAACTGGCCAGCATATACCACTTCCTCAGAGGAAATAATGTCTATGTCCAGGAGCATTTTTTTGTCAGCATAACCACCTGTGTGCTTGACTCCAGAAGTACAGTTACGTGGGAAGGATCCCAGTCCCAGCACTAGCCATAACTAATACTTCCAAATACCTCTCATATGGCAGGCAGGCTTGGTGTGGGCAGGGATGGCAGCGAGCACGGCTGTCCAGGCACCACTGGTGACAGCTGCGGGTGTGATGACGCTTGGCAGCAGGGAAGGGAGAGCATGCCAGGGGAGCAGGGCTCTCTGAGAAGGATCTGGGAAATGACAGAGCACGTAAGATGAAGAAGTGGTAAAGGGAAGGGAACAGCACAGAGATGTCCGTGGACTTCCTCTAATAGTGTGCATTGCATGTTACTGGAAACTGGTTCTGTAAGTCACTCATAATCCATTGCCTGAATACCCCAAAGTCAAGGAGTGCTGTGTGTGCAAACTGTACAGCCTGGCCCATACTCAAGGACAGATCTCCTACAGCAAAGAACCAGCACGCACTTACCATGACAGTAGGATGCTCTTTATTGCAGCTGCAGTACACGGCTAGTCCCTTGCATGCCCTGTTTGGTGGATCACTGTCTCTTCAAACTGGTGAAGAAACTGTACATGGCAATGACAGCATTTCCCCAAATCATCCTCATGGTGGGGAAAAAACTTCTGTAGAGGCTAGCTGTTCATCCTTTCCCAACACTACCTCACTAGCATTAAACTTGTCAGAGACTGGTTGTTTTGGTGTTGTGGATAGTGGAAGTGCAGGTAGGAGAATAGAGGAGCAGATGAGCACATTTTTCCCTATTTGCTCAGTGCTTCCCCGTTTATATATTGTATTATAATAGTAGTCTTGATTCACCTACTGTACTTAAATAAATATGTGTACTGGGCAGCTGCTTTTCCCCAGCTTGTCACAGAGTACCGATTCAATCATGTTTTTATCCTCCTGGCAGACAGAGGAGGAGGAGTGTGAAAGAGGGAAGCAGCAAGGCACAAAGGTGGAGGCAGCAGAGGAAATTGCTGTTGTTGCTTCTGTTTCATTGTTTACTGTCTATAACTTTGTACAGCTTTTAACTCCACTGTTTGGCAAGAGAGCAGCTGGCACCACTTGCCTTTGGAGTGCATGTGCTGCCCTTGAGAGAGACGGCCCAGGTTAGCTAATGTGGGAAGAGATGGGATCTTCTCTCAGTGAGAACATGGGCTTGGAGCTTCAGACAGGCAGTGCTGAAAATCCTCTCAGGTCTGAACATCCCCTCTCCCCTTTGGATCTCTCATCCATTCATTGTTCTGCTTCTTTTCTCTTTATGCAGATTTATTTCAAAACAAACTCCTGTAATTTTGTTCTCCATTAAAATACCATATAAACATCTTCCCTTTTGCCACCCATGGAAAGCCAATACTCCTCTCTCTGCCTGAATATTGAGCCAGTTTCCATAGCTCATATGCTGTTGGCAGTGCTCATTTTTAAATGGTGTTGAAAACTAAGTCCTTGCCATTTGTCATTGTTAAACTTCCATAGCACTTTCTTCCTGCATAACAGCTCTAACCTGGGTGTATTGACTGAATCCTAAATGGCTGATGGCCAAAAATTTCTAGGTAATTTCAGTGGGACTTGATACTCTTCATATCTGGTCATAACTTGATCATATAATTTGGCTGTGTACTCTTAAAGAGCTGCTGTGGCTGGTGGAGTCATTCTTATACCCATAATAGTTTGTAAGGCACTTAAGGGTACCTTTGGATGAAAAGCACTAAATAAATGTTCAGCAAGATGAAGTTATTTATCCATGTAATCACCTGTCACTTCCACCCAATTTTTGTTCCTCCCTGTCCCATCCAATCGGCCATATTATATGCTCATGCATATGGTCATGCACTCATCAATCCACCTTTATCCATATGCAGAGACACTCAGGTATTATGAGAGCAACACAGAAAGACAGATGCATGCATCTAATCCTGCTCCCCTCATCTGTCCTCATCCAGCTCCTACAGACACATAGCAACATATTTTAAGCACTTAAGTGACTTAGGATCCTAAGTTTCACTTTGGAGAGAGGCTTAGGAGTTTAAATGTCGCTGAAAGTCAGCAAGATGTTTTCTTCAGATTAGAATTCCTCAGGTCTGTAAGTGTCATATTTTCAAAGTGCTCTCTTTATCTAAATATTCAGATAGGCACATTGTAGATTATCAAAACTGTTTAAGATAGGCACATAAATCCAAATGATTTTAATGTAGCTTGCCTTGAAAATTTTAAGACCCCTTTGGGCACTTATCTTTCAAAGGCATCTAAATCCTTTTGAAAAATTGGTACCAAGAGCCTCTAAGATCCTGTAAAAAACAGCTCTTAAGTTACTCATAACCAAATATCAGAAGAGTGACTGCTACCTTAGGTAAATCCATATTCTAGCAATGCAGTTTATGAAAAAGATTACTCTGGTATCTTTTTTAATTACTGAAATCCCACGATCTTGTAAAAATACAACATGAGAATCTCTTGGCAACTCAGACAGCAGGACTGGACCTGTGCAGCTCCTGCCCACGTTCCTGGAAATGGAATGCCTGTGCCATATATGAGTCTCAGCAGAAAGTTATATACAGCCCTATTTGTTATAATCATCGAAAGTCTTAATCATTAACAGGCAGAAGGGCATTCATGTGTCAGAATCCCCTGGTTGACAGTATTTCTAGCTGTGGTCAAGGAAAAACTTTATGTGGAGGGGTTGATGGCTCTGGTATTTGAATAAACTCATCGCGTTCAGCAGACAGTGGTGCTGGTTCTGGCATCCACCACTTTATGTAGGATTCTGCAGAAAAAATACCATAAAACAAACAAGATTTCCAGGAAGGAAAATTAACCAGAAAATCCTGCCCCTCTTATAAATTATGTCCAAGTAAGGCTGAGCTGGCAAGAATGCCTTCAAGTGTGAAGTTCTTTCCATTTTATGGATAGGAGTTCCCCAGAGACCATCTTCTTTCATCTTTAGGTTTTTTTCTCTTGAAGTTTTTGGGTTTTTTTTTTTTCCACCAGGGGTGGAGGGCAAATAGAGTGTGCATGATTTGGCTGGTAGAACCAAGAATCTGTCAGCAGAAAAAGGGCCGTCAGCAAGAGAAAGTGAGCTGCAAATTGTCCATTTCTAAACTGCCTGTTCATCTGACACTTGTAAGCTCAGAAGCCACCTGTTCAGCTATCAGTCACCAAGTGAAAATGAAGCTTTCCTTAAATGAAGATTTTGACATACAGAAAAAAATAAAAGAGAAAAAAAATAAAGAGAGGAGAAAAGGAAATTATTCTGAATTTACTCTACTGTAAAATGAGAATAGAAACTAAAGCTGAAACCAAGGGAAGGTTTTTACTTCCCCTTCTCCCCAAACTGTAATATAAAAAGTGTTTTTTCAAACAGTAGCACAAACATACAATCAAAAAAGGCAACACCTTTCATGCAACATTTTTGCAGAAATCCAAAAGTGTTTCTGAAGCTGCCATCTCTCTTCTCCCTCCCCCCCAAACAGTGGCAGATTTTTGGGGTGTGACTGACTCCTTGCTAAAAGAACACTCTGAATGTTAACAAGTGGTGTAGCTCTTTGAAGTTGTGAAACTAAAGAGTGGATTAGCTGTGATACCAAGTGCAGAGTAGGCTTTCCCCTTTCCATGCAAGGTCAAATTAAGAGTGGACCAGCCAGCAGCCCAAAAGTAGACCATACTAAGCAGCTGATTATTTTTTGCCCTCTTCAGGCACACTGCATGCGCCTCTGAAGGAGAATTCAGGGCAGCAGCCAGCAGGGTTGACTCTTACGTGCGAGGTTTTTCTGGCTGACCACAGAGCACATAGCCCATGCGCCTGATCAAATAGCTTGGTAATTTCATCATTTCAGACTTTTATGGTTTTTCCAGTTGCTGCTGCTTTTATAAACAAGCATTTCGGTGACCTTCCCCTCCGGACATCAGCGCATTCAGCTCTGCAAGAATCCCAAGCTCTGAAAGTTTATAAATAAGCCTTCTATCAAGTTCCACAACAGGTGTGACCTCCCCCCCTGTCCTAAAACTGAACAGTTTCAACAAGCAAATAAAGACTGCACAGTCCTGTCTTAAAGGGGAAGCACTCTGGAGAGCACTGTATGGGCCCTGATACTCTCAATAGAAGGATTGGCTCATTGCAAGAAGGACTTGTGTGGCCATAGTCTGGGGACAGCTGTGCCTTTTAGGTGGCCCTTTAAACAAGAGCGAGAGACACAGAGCAGAGTGGCGCTCACCATGACCCACATTAGCATGGCATTCCCAGGCTGTCCCACACACTGACTCCGGAACTGATTATGGTGGGTTCTGAGCACTGTCTGCCTAGCTGAGAGATGAGATTACTGGGAGATTTTTGCCATAAGCAGAAGATGCACTACCAGAATCTCTTCACTTTGATTTGGCTTCCTGCCAGTATGTCAATGGCACATTGGCAATGTGGAGTGGAATAGGAAGGAACAAGTTCTCCTGTAAAGTGGACAGTCTCATACTTGTCTGGATTTGCTTATTCTCCTAATTTCTGGCATGTAACAGTACATATGTTCAGTCTGCTCCTTTTCTGCTGTCTTCACAATGTTAGAGGGCAACCAGGGTCTTGAAGAACTGAAGTCTGAGATTGCAGTTTCATTCTGTGGGTGAGCACCTGAAAAACTGAGATTGAGACAAGAATGAGGCTCCTGACTTTGTAAGAGGCTCCTATCGATGCTCTCTCCCTCCATTTAGCTCAACTAGGGAAGATTCAGGTTGGACATCAGGAATTCTTTTTTTCACTGATAAGGCAGGTTAAACATTGGAACAGGCTATCCAGGGCAGTGGTGGAGTCACCATTCCTGCAAATGTTCAAGAAACAACTGGATGTGACACTTTATGCTACGGCTTAGTTGGCATGGTGGTATTCAGTCAAAGGTTGGCCTTGGTGATCTTGAAGTCTTTTCTAACCCTAATGATTCTGTGGTTCTATAGTCTCAGCAGAAACTGTAAAACTGGGGAATTCACCAATGGGAAATACTATTTCTTTCTGTGTGCGTGTTCTACAAAAACTGTACGATATTTTCTGATTAGTCATTAGATTACATTTACATTTCAAAGGAAAAAAAAGACTTGAAGTGTCCAAGTGGTCTTCTTGGTGTAGACCATTATACCATATAAAATAGCTGTATGGTATTCAGGGAAAGATGCCATTGAGATATTCAGACAGCAGAACACAGGGGTCACTTCAGTCCCAATATAAACAGTGGTAAGTGGATCTCAGTATCATTGTGACAGAGATTGACAGGAAAATACCCAATAAGTACAGCTGAGGATGCCACTGTGGCAAAGGAGAGAGGAAGACCCAATCTGCTCAGAGCAGTAAAAGCAGTCAGGACAATCAGTGTGATGGGGAATACCTGGTACAATCAATATGTACTATAGTGTTATGAAGCTAGTGTGATGGTGTACTGTGGGACAAACAGAGTGATTCCACATCCAAGAGGTTTGATATGCTCAACAGGCATGAGGAATCCAGTGTAATCAATTGGAAAAGGGATTGAATGTTAGTGGGGGTTGTGGAGATGATAAGGATGTTGCCAATGGGACATCAGGTCTGGCTTGCAAACCTCATGTTGCCTGTTCTTGACACTGATAATTGCTTTAAAGAATATTTGTTACTACATATAAACCATACAATGTGCAAAGTGTGAGCATGTTGCTGTGGTGCACAGTGTCAGGTGGATCTACCACAATGAATTGTGCTTTTCCACATGGGACAGGTAAGTGGGGCGTGCACAAGCACTGAAAGGAGTGAGGAGTCAGATGGAGAGAACTGGTGGTGGTGCTGCAAGTCTTATGCTGTAGCAGCATTTTCTTTTCTGTAGCATTATGGAAGGATTTGGTTCTAAGAACATCCTGAGTAACCTACAGAAAACAGTAAGAGCAGCCATTTGGCTCATGGTGAGCCTCATCCCTTCTAATGCGCTTGTGGTCCCCCTGGGCCACGTTGAATTACTGCTCAAACACAATAGTTGCTACCATGCATCATGCCAAAACCATTCAGAATAAGCCTCACGCAATGAGATTTGTTGTTGGTCTTGAGAGGTTTTTTCGTTTGCTTGGTTTTCAGTGGGTTTGATTTTTGCTTGGTGGTTTTTTGTTGGTTTTTTTGCTTTTTGTTTTTTTGTTTTGGCTTTTTTTTTTGTGGTGGAATTTTTTGTTTGATTGGGGTGTTTTGGGGGTTTTTTTGGTTTTTTGATTTTTGTTTGGTTAGTTGGTTGGTTTGGTTTTTGGGGTTTTTTCACAGCAGAGATAAGATAACTTTTTAAACCCCATCCCTGTTCAGGGATCTACAGCAACTGGCATCTGCCAAATCCCTAAGAGATCCTAAAGAGAAGGTTAACTCAGAGCTTCATGAGGATCACTGAGTATTTTCTATTTTGGTGAAGAGACAGTTCCTTCTCAGGAAGTCTCTGCACACAGAAGCTTTTGGTGTGGACAGATTTTGTTCTCCGCTATAAATCAAAGTCCATTCCTCCCTTTCAACTAAAGTCACCCTCTGGACTGAAGTTATCTCTAAGAGCACTTTGACAGGAAGGGACAAGCTCTCTCCTGTGATAGTGTCTTTGAAAAGGCATCTAACCAGGTGTATAAACTTCCATTTGAAAGCAAACTAATGTTTCTGTTTGCTGCTACAAGAGCTGACTAATCTTTGCTCTATCTAAATGCTTTGTCTGACTCTATAAACCCTGGTTGTCATCTCCCCAGCAAAGTTTTACCTTCAAAAATTACAATTTTTCAGGGATTAGTGTGTGGCCATTTAGAGCAAGCAAAGATAGTGTCATGCTTCATACAGGTGTATGGCTGTAAGACGGATGCTTGCTTGTACACGTGCATGCATGTATATGCAGGAATATATATATGTGTGTATATATATATCTATGCATATACATTATCTGGACATTTATGGAAAGGTAAATATATACACACTCAGTCTGGTAGTTCAAACATAAAGCATACCCTGGTTGGGGACTCACACTGCTTAAGACAGGCTTTAATAAACTGCCGGAGTTCCCTAAACACAGGGAGGGCCAGCACTGGTGGGAAGGGCAGATGGAAGAGTGCAGTGTGAAGAAAGTAAACACACAAAACAGAAGAACTAAAGCAGCTCTGTAATAGAAATGGCTAGAAAGCCATGGGTGTCCAGGATTCAGAACTCAGTGCACTGAAATCTCTGGTTACTAGCAAAAGCATTTGAAAATAAATATAGACACAAGTTAAAATTATACCATTTTTGACAAAGTAGACAGTAGTTGAAATATAATGAGGCACTGTAGAAAAATGCCCCACCACCAAGTGAGCACTTGCTGGGTGGATTAACCAGCATTCCTTCTCCTCCATTGAGTGGTGTCACAAGCTAATAAATATTTCAGAATTGGCTGTATTCAATCCAGCCCTTGTCCCGGTTGACGTCTGTTCTCTCAGTTTTCAGAAGGAGACAGGTGCAGAAGGATGAAAAGGGATTTAATTACTAAACATCCCCTACTCCCAGAATCCAAACACATGCTGTACTGTACATATACACCACACCTACTGTACTCACAAGCACATATAATACTCATGCACACAGAGTCACACCTACTGCACTCTGCCATGCACCTTACTGAATCCACATTGGACACAGATTGTGTTTTGGAAGCAGAGGATTCACACTGCACTGCACCAATGTGTTTTGGCCATTGCACATGGAAGGTACATGTGTGTTATAACATGTATTCCTCCTGTGGAGTCACACATCTGCTTACAGAAATGCAATAAAGACAGAAATTACTTGTTTATGCCCTGCTTCTGTTCAGACACTAAAAGAATAAGAGTTGACTCTAGCTCCCAGCCAGCAAGTACGTATTTTTTCTCTTTTGTTGCTGAATGTCACCATGTAGTCCCTCACCTGCAGCAAGCACATTATGTGTACTTATTTATTAATACATGTGACAAATTTACTCTATTAATAGATTTTGTTACACACTTTGCTCTGAAACAAGAGGTGTACAAAGGCCCTAACCACAGCCTTTACAATTTCTTTTCTCACAAGGCCAGATTTTCAGATATTTTTCACCCACAACTGAGTATGTTATCGAGAGCTCCTGTGCAGACACCACACTATAAGGGGGAAGTCGTGCTGCTCATTCTGTTGATATCTGGATCACTGCTCTGGGGATGCTATCCTTCTCTTCCAAAGACTTCCCTGATTTTTGACAGCGAACATCTAGCAGCACTTCTCACCATAACAACAGACTGCAAATTGCGGGCAAATTTCAATGCAAAAACCTGTATTCAGACTCTTTAACTTTTCCTGGCACTTTCAGCTACTAACAGGATACTCCTTCATTTCCTATTGCGGGCTGTGCTGGTGTAGCTCTTGCTGTGAGCTGCTGAGCAGCAGTTGTGCTCTAGCACAGGAACAGCTGCGTGGCACAAAGAGCAGTGGTAGGAGCAGGGCCAAGTTTGTGGTGCCTCGGTGGGGGCTTGGGGAGGTAACAGCTCTTCCTCAGATCTGTCCCTCCTCATCGGAAGAAGTCAGGCCATTTTATGCCAGTTGCCTCAGTTTCATCATCTGTAAAATGAGGCCAGTAATATGAACTTTGGGAAAGTGATTCGAGATTTACTGAGCTAGAAGATACTTGTCTGTGCAGTCTATTAGAGTGCTCTGAGATCTTTGAAGGACTCCTGAGTCTACCAGTGCAAGATATTGCTGTTACTGGCTAATTTAGGCAGCAAAGATTAAAAAAAGAACAGAGTTGAAGAAAGGGAAAGTTGGGTGTTCCTCCAGTCCTGCTTCCACTAGAATTATGCTGTTGACTCTTATCTAAGCAGGATTGAGACCAGGGAGTTCAAGCTGTATGTAGTGACAAAGACCAAGGAAATCAAAGGTGATGGATAATGAAAGGAAATGGTTCTGTGTCTGAGCTAGAAGGGGTTTCCAGATAATGTATCACTTAGGTCAAATGCAGAACACCATTGGCTTTAGAGTGAGGTAATTAGTGTATCAGAAAATTGGGGGAAATTATGTATGTTTTTAAGATGGGCTATTAAAGCAAGCCATGAATTATGGAGAAGGGAAACTGCTTTCTTTGTTTTATTTAAGTTAACCTTGCACAGCAGAGAAAGAACATGAGGATGATGCTTTCTGGGACACATGTTCTTGTATAGGAGCACATATGGTTGCAATATTAGGTGCCCCATTGCAGCTCATATACTGCAGACACGTTTGTGCTCACGTATGTGCATTCATGCATACACACAGAGCAGAATCTGTAATTGCTCTTGCTACATGCACAGAACATATAGGCATATGGGCTTCTTATCTTTTATATACAAACCTCCCTACACATTCAGGATAGAAGCAGTCAGACCTGGTATGTGTCACACAAATAGTTGGAATAGTCTACTTAAATGTTGCACATAGAATGACATGTGATAAATATAGCCTGTTCCCACCATGCTTATACCACTTGAAATACTTCTGCAGACTCATTTAGAGATGCACAAATACTTTATTATAGTAATCTTAGTTTCATAGGCATCCACAAATTGTAATCAAAATTCACACTATTTTTACACAAATACTTGTGTAAATTATTCATACTGAGCAAAAGTCCTGTGCAAGTTCCCCATATGAACCCATGTTGTAATCTTCACTAACTTGCGAATTCTGAGCTTACAAACTTTGCCTGTGTGTCTGCACAGACTTGGTGCACTGTGTTTGCATATACTCCATTGATGGGCAACATCCTCTCAGTGAAAAAGTCTGTCTTTCCTTTAGCAGTCTGTGGAATTATCCAAATGCTGGATTGTACTCATTCTCCATTTCACTGGAGGGTTTTAGGGAATTTCCAAGGAACATTAAAGTCTACATGGGTTTTCTGGAGGAAATGGACTGCTTAGTTAAAAACAGGAGTGCTATTTAAGTTGATTCCACTGTAACTCCCACTCTACTGTCTGCATGACCATAAAAGTATTAATTTGATTTGAAGTATAAAGTGTGTTTGTTTCCCCAAACTGCTCTGTTGGTCTCTGATGCTCCACATACTCTCAGCATGACTCAATGGATTTGCACAGCATTGCTTATTGTGAAGAGACACCTCAAATTTGAGGAATCAGAGCTTACAATTGTTCTTTTCTCAGCAAAAGCACCCAAAAGAGCAGTTAATTTAAACAGTCAGATTCTCACCATTTCTCACCATTTATAAGTGAAATAAAATTTTCCTATAATTTGGGAAACATAAGATGAGCTGCAGGTGTCCAAGTAGGAAGCACTCATTTGTGGCACTGGGGCTTTACTGCCATGCTGCTGATGGGGGAATTGGAAGGGAACTGGGCACTAGGCAGCCCCTTGTCCTGTCTTTGGGAATGCAATCACTGTTGTAAAGCTCTGTAACAGTCCAAATCAAAGTGTTATATCTGCATCCTGGAGCACTGAGAGAAATAGACCTGACTCCAGTTTTGATCTTTGCACCCATTCATCTTAATTATTACCCGTATTCTACTCTGAAGCTGGCAGTTGGGGCTAAATCTTTTTTTTTTTTTATCATCCATCCCAGAATAGCAAATCACGTGATACAGTAAGCTACAGATTCTCAGAAGGGATAACATGGAAAGCACAAACACTTTGCCTTAATTTAGTTGTAAAAACACCACTTTAAAATATTCTTTGTTAAATAGGAGTCTTCTGTGGCACAGAAGTTTTTTATCTGTGCAATGTTCTGTTTGGTTTTATTTTTACCCCAGAAGGGACTGAACATGTCTCCTGTTTCTGTGTGAAACAGATTAACCTTCATCAGGATAGAATTTAGAAATATTAAATTATGAAAACTTTGAGGCTTTGTGGAAATGTTCTTATGCAAAGAATGAGACCCAGAAAGTAGGAATTCAATTGCAAGAAATAATGGCCTTAAATTCAGCAAAAAAAAGGTTAGCCATTAAGAAAAACTTTCTTGCGATAAGGATAGTTAAACATTGGAATATATGGTCTGGGCAGGTTGTACAATCTCCACCAAAAGAAGATTTTAAGAATAGGCTAGGCAAACAAGAATGATGTGGCTGTCGCTGGCCCTGCATAGAAGTAAGTGGCCAGTAAGTGACCTCTAATACTCCCTTCTAATCCTATATTCCTATTATATTAAATGTCTAAGATTTAGCATTGCTTGGGTTATAGCTAGTACAGTGATATGTGCAGTGGGATGGATAGTTGGATCTTGAAGACACATATTTCCTTTCTCACATTAACACTAGTCATGGTTATGGTCCATCTAAATTCCAGTGCATTGCTTAGAAAAATGTGCCCTTTAATTTCCTAATAAAACAGCTGGGTAAATTCTTCTGCTTGCAGCTAAAGAAGAAAAAAAAAAAACCAAGAACACTTGAAATGAATTTTTAATACAGATTTGAGTGGGATTGCAGCAGGCACTTCTGATCTGATAATTGCACTGGATCAGCCACAGTCATCATCTTTTTTTCCTTCAGAAATTTTGTGTAAGATTTTAGTACTGAGGAAGGTTCTCAGGCTGAGTGCTTATAAGGTCTCCAGGTAGCTGGAGAATGGGGGAAGTGGGCAGCAGCATGGACAGGGTGGGCCCTTAAGGGCATGGGCAGCCAACAGCTGCCAGTTCCCATCCCTTTGCATCCAGTCAGTAGAAGGAAGGTCAAGAGAAATTCTCAGTTTATTTAATCTGTGACCTGTACTGACATTGCCAGAAAAGGTGACTCAGATGGCTGAGCCCAAAGGACTAAGCAAAAAAAAAAAAAACTATATATATATATACACACACACACACACACATATATATATATGTAGGGATATAGATATATAGAGATATATGTTGTTTTGAACATAGACACTTCTTTTCCTTTGTACTTTGCTTTCCAAAGCAGGAGTACTGTAGGAGCTGCTGTTTGGGCAGCCACTGACTTTAAAGTGCAAGTGAAACTTTGAAAGGTTCTTTCCCCTCAGTGAAGCCTTGATGGGTGGTTCACAGAGCTTATTTGCAACCCACTGAGGTTAATGTCTCTATACCCAGTGCAAACACAGACAGAGGCATGCCTGCCTCGATGGCAGCTCAGAGGAGA
Organism: Passer domesticus; assembly: GCF_036417665.1. Taxonomy (NCBI): domain Eukaryota; kingdom Metazoa; phylum Chordata; class Aves; order Passeriformes; family Passeridae; genus Passer; species Passer domesticus. Next base: position 8,024,211 of record NC_087495.1, on the reverse strand, counting down.
AGACAACCTGGCCACTGATTCACAGCCTGTGTACTTCCTTGGTTTAGAAAGGTTCAGGCTGAAGTTCCCTAGGTAAAAGTTAGCCCTTTGGAATACCCCCTGAAAGGGTATTGGAATAATACTTGAAATGTATTTCCCTTCTTTCTTTTAAGGCTATACCAGACTCATTACAATATCTTAGTGTCTTTCCTAATTGACACTGAAACATGTTGGCTGGTATTACTATCAGTGCATCCTACCAGTGAGGCAGAGCTTGGATCAGCCAAAGAGTGCTTTTGTTGGCTTGGCATGGCTTAAATTAGTTTCTTGAGGGAAATCAGCTATCTTGGTAAAAGCACTTTGGTTTCTGATTCACTGCAGCTACACTACAGCTTTTCTCAGTGTAGAAATACAGTTAAAAAATCATGGCCCTAATTGACATTACCATAAATAATTTCTATCATAGGCCTGGCTCTGAGTAAATGGGGAAGTACAGCAAGAAAAGTATCTGTGTCCTATTACCAAAGCCAAATCTTGCCTTGACATCTTCCCAGCCTAGCTCCTGCAGTTTCACAAAACAGACCCTGTGAGACTGCTACAATCCCAAACTGTTGGGAATACAGTGGTAACCACAGAGGGAAATTTAGGCTTGTTTTCCCCCTCAGTGCAACAGCACTCCTAATAAGACAGTTGTGCTGTGAGATGAAGGGCAAAGATTCTCTTTGCCTTGCTCCCTGGTTTTTTCCTTTCTTTTCTTCTTTCCTTCCTCTTCCTCTTCCTCTTTCTTCCTCTTCTCCTTTCCTTTCCTTTCCTTTCCTTTCCTTTCCTTTCCTTTCCTTTCCTTTCCTTTCCTTTCCTTTCCTTTCCTTTCCTTTCCTTTCCTTTCCTTTCCTTTCCTTTCCTTTCCTTTCCTTTCCTTTCCTTTCCTTTCCTTTCCTTTCCTTTCCTTTCCTTTCCTTTCCTTTCCTTTCCTTTCCTTTCCTTTCCTTTCCTTTCCTTTCCTTTCCTTTCCTTTCCATTTCTCCTTCTCTCTCTCTCTTTCGTTCCTTTTTTCTTTTTTTTCCTTGTGCCATTCTGGAAAGCCATTGGCTGCCGCCTGAGATATCCAGAGAGATGCGGCAATTAATTTTCTTTTAATCAAGGTCGGATGAAGTAAATTGGTGCGGCTCTGCAGCCCCTCATTTTCTGTTTTTGCAGTGATGCAAAACAAATATGATCAAATTATGCTCCTTCTCACCTTATTGAATTAGGAAGCGTGACTGATCCAGGAGAGCTGCGATGTTATATACTGTACCAATCCTCACCATCCCCCCTCCCTGACAAAGCCATCGGGAATCTTCCTGCAGGTTTTTTATTTCAAGTTCAGAGGGAAGTGTGGGAGTGGGTGTGGGTGGTGGGGAGAGAGTCCTATTTATTTTTCTTAGTCAGTGGGGTGAAGCTGTATATTTCACCTTACAATGATGTGTGAGTAATCACAATAAGCAGGTCCATCTGGGTTCAGGAATAAAATCTGACAAGAGAACAAAGATGCTAAAAGCAGGCCTGCAAGGGAAGGGCCAACAGTGGGTCTTCCATGCATGTTTGCCTGCTGTGGTCATAGATATAGGAATGGTGGGCTTTCAGGCACTGACTGGCAGTGGAGAGTCACAAGGGCCTCTTTCCAGCTCTACCATTCACTTCTTCTGCAGCCTTGGACATACCAACCTTCTCCCTTTGTGCCCCAACTACTCAGGCTGTGCAATGTGGGGAATGAAGTTTGCCCTGAGACTTTCCGACGAAAAGCAATGCAATGAGGGCTAAGCATTGTTTCCCCTTTGTCAGCACTGAAGGCCTATTTGGTGTTAATTCATTGCAGCATGCCAGAGCAGAGAGAAACAAAAAGAGATCCGTGCTCAAACACAGAGCTATCTCATGGACATTTTGCTTCTACTTAGGCTGTCCATAAAATCTAAAATGAATGTTATTCTGAATGATAGCATCCGTTTGCTCTTTGTATATGCAGAAACATTACAAATGCTCTGATCGATACCACTAGGGACATCCAAATTACACAATATATATAGTCCTGTAACCTGGGTCTGGGAGGTCTCAGCATCCAGCAGCCTCAGGCTGCTGTGCTGCCCTTTATTTCAGAGTGCCTCTGTGTGGGGAAGGGTGGCAGGAGTAAGGCTACTATGGCCAAAACTTGTAGTACCATTGAGGGAATAAAACATGAAGATGCAGCAGGAAAAATGCACAGTTCATGGGCTGATGTGTATGCTCTTCTCTAGAAGAAACTCAAGGTGTTTGTGAGCTTGACCTAAAGGGAGTATGTAAAATACTATCCTGGACATGCTGTATGTTGATGACAAATAGAAGTTACCTAACTTTAGGTTTGGGGTTTTGTTTCTTTGTTTGTTGGTGTTGGGTTTGGGTTTTGGGGGCTTTATTTTTGGGGGGGGTTGTTTTTGTTTTTGTTTGGTTGGTTTTTTCGGGGGGTTTGTTTTGGTTTTGGTTGTTTTTTTGTTTTGTTTTTTTTTGTGGTGATGTGGGGGGTGTTTTGTTTCTGTTTTTGTTTTTGTTTTGAGAAAGAGAGAATTGGGAGAGAATGTCTGAGACTGTAGATTTTAATTTATAGGCTTCAGGGGACCCATTTCACCCTGACCCTTTTCAACGTCAGGTCAATGATGTTCAGATCAAACTGCTTATTCTTCTTTATTCTTCTTGATCAGAGCATGAAACCAATCCTAGATCAAGTTGACAAAAAGGAAGTTTATATAATTGTTGTCTATTCATTAGATTTTCATTTAAGTACAAACCAACATGTTTATCTGTCCACCTGAAATGTTATATACTGCTGCCTATCAGTGTTGAACCTAAAATAGACTGGCAATATTGGTGTGGGGTCTCAGGAAGGATTGTTTCCCTGCCCAAGGTAGAGACAGCTCCACATGCTGATGTGTTTGTTGCATTGGGTGAGAGCAAATCTGGGAAGAAGAGTACGATGAAGATTGTTTTACTTATGGGTGAATTGCTCAACCTCACGTCCTTTATAGGAAAACGGGTAAATAAAAAAGATAGGAAACAAGAATTCCTATAGTAAACCCCTGCCCACCCCCCCAAAAAAGTCCTCATCCTAGCAGAACTAAAGAGAGTGCAAAGATACAAATAAGAAAGAAAACAAGACACAAACAATAATACTAGAGAATATTTTCTTTTCCACAGTCTTCATTTTTAACCACCTCCCTCTTCTTTTTCATTAATCCTGCCGTCCTTTCCCTTCTTGGAAACACTCTGCTGAGGTGTATGGCTCCTGACTGCAGTCGGTGTTCATTGAAACTCTTCCAGCAGAAGGAGGGGCAATCCTGAAGATCCCTTTTGTCTCAGCAAAAATGCTGTTCCTTCAAAGGGCGTGGCTACAAAAGGGCTTTTGAAGAAACTCTGTGTACCAAAATACAGGCTAGAGTAGGATCCTGGTTGTAATTAAGGACAATGTTGAGGGAAGGAGATACTTCTTGTTATATGGTACAAGTTTAGGTTACATCCAGCAAGATATAAAGAGAAACAAGCATAGTGCTAGTAGAGACTCAAGGAGCTCATTGAGGGGTTGGACAGGCTATGTGCCTTCTGAGAATATCTCCTTTATGTCTTTTCTACATGTATCACTTCACAATATCAGTTGCTAACATCCATCATTGGCCCAGATATCCACTGACCTACTGATTTAAGCCGCTGTAATTTCTTTCTGCAGTGTTCAGTGTAGCTCTCTAGTCCTGTTACCTACATATCCTCATTTGTAGTCCTGAATAATATTCTCTCACATGCATTTTCCCCCAGTTCCCTCATTTTTTCATCTCATCCCTGTCACACATAGATCCAATTATTTTGGGGGGCAGAAGAAAACACAACCCATAACACATGAACCCACCAGCTCAGCAGATTTTACTCGGTACTGCTTTGGCATCCAGTCCTACCCATATTTCTGTGAATCACTGTGCCATTCGTGATCAGAGCTCCAAATGAAACTCACCAGGAATTTTTATTGCTCAAGAACTGTGAAGTAATAGTCTGAACTACGAATCACTGGAGCTGGCAGGATGGGGCTCCCAGGGGAGTGCTGGACAATGTTAATTGTCCTTTTTTTTCCCACTTTCCCTGACAGTAAGAAAGGAACCACAACTTACTTCCAGCTCTCACATCCTATAGTTTCTTTTAAGAACTCAGATCCTATAATTTCTATGTCCTGTGAAAAGCATTCTTAAGTTCTGGAATAATGCTGTCTTTGTGACTGAAAATAGATGCTGAAATGCTTATGGGTCTGAGTGATACAAATCATTAATAACACCTTCCACTTAGATTAGATCTCAACTTTGTGTGAAGGAGGTCAGGATCATTATTTTAATTTCAAAATGGTTATTACTTTCACAGAGGCAGTAAGAGGTGGGATGTTGTGCCTAGGGCCAGAGTCAAGCATAGAGCCTTGGAAGCTGCTGAAGGAGAAGCACAGGAAAAGGTGTTCTTTTTGGGGTGACTTTCATCGTAGCAGAGGAGTTCCCACTGTTCTCACAGCCTTCTGGCTGGCAAGTTCCACAACCAGCATCTCTGGGTTAGGAGATGGAGACAGTGGTGTGATGTTGCTGTTGTGCTGGAAGTTCAGCTTCCCCACCCCAAGAGGAATGCCCTTCCCTCTGCACACAGGATTTTCTCTCATTCCACTGAGAGTGGGCTCTGTGCCACTTTATACTTTGGAGAATCATTAGTAGAAATCATTAGCTCTAACACAACCTCCTTCATAAATCTCCCCTGCACCTGGATCATTTGTCCATGCCTAATTTCCATCTCCCTAATTTTATGATTTGTCCCTCATTTGATGAGGGTTCCTTCCATTAATTGTGTAGTAAGTGCTTCCAGATAAAGGGCTGACGAGTTGACCCCATCTTGGAAAGACATGGTTTGGGCTTTTTTCCTGAAGGATAGAGTCCCTCTGAAATATTCTTGCTTCCCTTTCAGAGGGCATCACTCCAAATCTTAAAGGCACCACAGCAGCTTCCCACAGGGAAAATGCTTCATTCAGACAAATCCTATTCATTGGAGGCACTGCAAGGCAGATGAAAGCAGCAGAGCTCAAGTCCAAGGTGTCCTCTGCCAGAGTAAGAAAAGTCTTGTAGGCATTATCTGTACAATTCAATTCAGACCAAGGAATAAACCTCTGCTTTTTCCCACTGGACCCCTCCTAATTATCATACTTCGAGTATGCTTTAAGTTTTGCTTTTCTCCAAAGCAATTCTGTATCCTCCAACAAAAATCTCCTCTGATGAACCTTTTCATGCTGTGTTAGGCTGCACCAAAGATCCTTAGCAATCTGTGTGATAATTGGCAGGGAAGGAATTGGTCGAATCACTTGAAGAAGGGATGTTGCATCAGGCCCACTGAGCTCTTTTTCCAGCTTTTCTGAAGATGTTCTGGGTGGTCCACAATAAAGCAGCTCTTTCTCCATGCCTCTGTTGCCATCTAAATAAGATGGTAATAGTAGCAGTAGGGTGCCATGAGAGTTTAATTAATTAATTTTCAACTGTTGTGAGATCTTCTGATGAAATTCACTGCATCAGCACAAAGTCATTTAATCTGTATTACATACTGAGATCCCAGTAGCAGGAGCATCCCAAATACATGGGAAAACTAAAAAAAGAGGAGCAGACAAATTTTCTGAGCACTTTGACAAATAGTTTATGCCTCTGGAAAACAGGAACACTTTGCAAATTGAAGCATTTGTCCTTGAACTTATGAGTGTGCAAGAGTGTGAGGCAGCTGAAATGGCTCACACTGGGACAGACACAAGCCACTGGAGTGCTCTTTGAGCTGAGTTTGACACACTGGTTCTGTTCTGCAGTGTTGAGTGTGTTTCTTCCAGCCTCGTCTCCCCCAGCCTTTCCTTGTGCCTGTCCCATATTTGATATGGATGTTAGAATACTCACTGAGACATTCACATCTTGATCCAAAATTCAATCAGAGAATACAAAAGCTTCCTTGAAACAACCAAGGCTATAAAAGGCACGGGCAGCAGAGCTGTTGGATTCTCAGCACCTCTCTTGCTTTTTCCTTTAACTGCTGATTTAATCGTGAGGGTCTACCTGTGACATTCTTGCCCTGGAGCTCTTTTCTCCTCAGTCTCTGTCCACTGTGGGGATAGTACAAATTCAGAAGAAGGGTGCAGGAGAGGAGGGAGGTGCAGTGCTAGAAGCAGCTTGCACATTTTACAGGTAACATTATCTTTTATTGGCATCCTAAAAAGAATGTCAGGCACTAGAGTGGAGGATTTTTTTTTCTTAAATTTCTGCTTCACTGCTATTCCGTTGCAAGACTTTTATCACATCCATGATGCCAGGAGGGGCAGGCGGTGCTCAGTGACAGAACTGGCCATTCACAAGATTTCTGGAGACCTTTTGTCACATCCTCTGGAACAAACTATGAAGATCTCAATATAATTTCTGTTCTAAAACTGGAAATACTCTGAGACTGAACAAGACACAGGCTATTCCAGCTGACTCTGTAGTCAAAAGGTGCTATCTGCTAGTCAGCCAGACCTACCAAGAGAGATCTTTCCATCGTTTTACAATCTGAAACAACTTCTGCAGTAGTTTACCAAGTCTGATATTTTTAGGAGTCATCCAGGCCATGGAGTGTAACTGTGGGTCTGAAACAAGTACTGGAATTCCTTTCCAAAATAAATCCCAACAATGATAGCATTGAGAGGTCAGATCTTTCTTCTGCAGCTATCATACTGTGTTTGCATTTTATGCTCTGTGCGTGTGTGCACAAATGAGAGTGCCATTGCAGTGCAGAAAAATGTGTAGAAATGGGAATGGGGGCAAGTGCCTGTACATAAGAACATGGAGAGGAGGTTTTGTGCGTGTGTGTGTGTGTGTGTGTGTGTGTGTGTGTGTGTGTGTGCAAGTGAGGACATATGCATGTCTACAAACTTCTGTTTATGTGGGAGTATATACGTGTGGGAATGTGTACATGTATGTAATTTTGTGCTTGTGTGGGAGAGAGGAAAGGAAAACATGGTAAAGTCATTTGAACCTGTTTGAAGGTCGGGTCTCCCCAAGGTTATCTGCTTTTTTTCCCTTGAATCTGTAAAGTAATGGTATTCACACTCACTACTTGAGAAGTGTTTCTTTTTATAGCTCTTCCAGATGACAAATAATGCCTCTTTTTGAAGTCCTTTTTAAGTCATTGTTCCCTGGATGCAGATACCATGTTTGGGTGCAGGAGGGGAACAGAGCACAGAGCTATTTCCCCTTTCTGTCTGCAGGGAGCTTTACTGGGACTAGCAAAATTCCAGTCAGGATCATCCAAGGGGCTGCAAACTCACAGCATATGAGCTAATAGAACACCCTCTCCTTCAGGCCCCATGGTGCAGTGAGAGAGAAGCACACACCCACCACAGTCCACTGCAAGCTGTGATGGTCTGGGCTATGGAAGCTGGAAAATCCAGCTGAAATCAGCACTAGATTTCCTGAAGGAAACCTCTCCAAGCTGACCTGTTGAGAATAAACTGAGCTCAGACTTGTGAGTGGACAGGTGTCTGGATCAGAGCTGCCCCTTGTTGGGGGCTAGGGTTGATTAAATTTTGCCCATCTTGAAATATTTTGGGCAGTGTTGCCCTCTGTGGGCAGCGTGGATGTGTGGGCAGCACACACAGCTTTCCCCACTTCCCAGAGAGGTGCAACTAGCCTGATTCCCTCCGGCTTTCCCAGCAGACCAACACCATGCTGCAGGCACTTGATGACACTGTTCTCTCATCACAGAGTCAGCCTATGCTCTTTTAAAACTAGCATCCTTTTCCTTGCCTTTCCTGAGTGTTTTGGTTATTGTCTCTCTGGTAGCAGCAACAGCTGTCCTGTGCCTAGCAGTTGTTCAGTGTATACAGGAGTATAGCAGGAAGCAGTGTTTAGTGCTGCTTCGCCCAGGGACAGACAAGTTGTGCATTCCATGGAGCATTCCCGTTCCTCCCTGCTTGTGGAAGAGGTTTTGTGTGCTCATCACCAATGGACAGTGAGCTGACTCCTCTCTTTGGAATCTGGCCACTGATTTCCTCTCCTCCCTGCACGTGGGATAGCTGAGCTTTTTCTGCTGGTCAGATCCCAAGGTGTGCTAGAAGCTCAGTGTGCCTAGTGGCTATGACAGGAATTTTCTGTAATAAAACAGAATGGGTGTCTCAGGATTTGGGCCAAAGAGAATTGCAGATACCCATGAAGATGTTCAGCTTCATATTAAAAAAAGCTCAGAAGAAATGTTTTTTTGGGGGGAAAAATAGTGAGCACATTGGAAACACAGAGAACAGAAAGGGGACAGGAAGATTCAGGAAGTAATCCAGGAGAGGACAGGGAGAAAGCTTGGTTGAATGGATAAATGGGCTGTGAGCAGGAAACGATATCTGACTTAATGTCTTAGTCAGACAGAAAAATTAGATGGTGTAAACTGATCCTTCCTGCAAGGGGTGCTGAACTTTTTTGGTGACTTTAGAAGGCCATGTTTACAGTAACTCCATCTCGTGACCATGCTATAAAGGCAGGCTCTTTGGGCAGGGAGGAAGAGCATTTCACGAACTCACACACACACACACCCACACACCCACACACGCACACACACACCTGCCTCCATTGGCAACCTGGCCTTGTACTTACTGGGCTTTTTTTTATTATAAGATTGTACTTTGCTTTTTAACATAGAAATATAAAATATACATGCATGTGGCTTATCAAAGATGATAACATTCACAGGTAAGGGAACATAAGTCCACTTTATAGCAATAAATTATCCTCCCCACCCTTCTGGACTGATTAGCAACTGTGTCTCACCAAAGATTTCTAGAGTTTTCCTTTTAATTTTTTACCTGAATTGTTTTCTCCATTTAGGTACACTCATAGGGGTATTTTTATGGAAGTGCCTAAAGGATTCCTGACTGCTGTTTCCACTGAGCCCCTAAAATTACCGAGTCACTTTTGAGTCAGTTTGATTATCAGAGAGTGTAATTTAATAACAGGCAAAGTCTGCACTAGATTTCCATTCATCTGCAGGAAGTTACCCCAGTTTGCTCTTAGGGAGTCTGAGGTTTAACATTTAGGGCTCTTCAACTAAAGTTAGGATATTAAAATCTGGCTATAAGTCTGCTGGGCACAGTTTGATATGCACTATTATATAACCTGTTTTATCATATAAACCATTGAAAGCAATAAACTATTTCAGTCCACAGAAAAGCAGTGTGTCTCCAATAGCACCAAACCAAATTTATTGGTATAGGGGTATGATTCAAGTCAAACCTTCATTTAATAGGTAACCAGTAAAGTTGCTACAGTAATTATCAGTGCAGTTCCAGGTAAAATTTGCCTGGTTGAACCATGCTGGTATTTATGTTGGTTCAGACAAATGTATTTTGCTTTGCCATTTCAAATGCTCAGGAGTATGGTCAGGTCCTGTGTCTCAGCTGGGGAGAGGGAAACAATGAGATGTAATAATTCAACCACTTGAGATAATCTGTACATACCCTTAGTGCACTGGAAAGCTCCAAACCTTTTCTACACATTTTCATGACATTATTATCTACTTTTTCAAGTACATGAATCAGTTGTGGACACTCAGATTACTTCAAAATGGTCCCAGAGAGAAACAGTTTAATAACAGAGGATAGGTGTAGTTTGCATAGAACCAAAAATCCATAGTTTTCTCCTAAATACACTGAAGGGATTATCTGGGTTTGTGAATTGTGATTCAGATCTTAAGAATGTGAGATACACCCCCAAAAGCAGATGGTTCAACAGTTACTCAAAACTCTTTGATACCACTTGGGACCTTTCCAGTACTTCTGGTTAAGCAAGTGCTTTAGCTGCTTCTCTGCTCTGTGGCTGCCATGTGCAGTAGAGCCAAGGGACGTATCAAGATGTCAGACACTTCCCACTTTAAATACCCTGCTGACTTTGGCAATATAAATGGCCCAGTCTTTTTACATCCAAAGGCTATTCCCTGATTCCTTTGGTCAAGTTTTGTATGCATTCAACTTTAGCACCTTCCCTGATATCTGAATTAGAGCAAGGACTTTGGGACTGGGCCCAGGACCATTCCTGAATTGTTTATAGTGATGGCTCCAGCATGCAGAAGGAGCTGGACTGAGCTGGGGTTACTGAGGACCTGATTTCAGCTTCTCCCAGGACTGAGTGCATCGCATGGAGACTGCATGGAGGCCGATCCTGGGGTGTGCTGGGTGTGTCTGCTGCTTGGAACAAGCTCTGCACTCACACACAGCGGTGCAGTGACCTTTGTATTTCCATAGGTACAGCATGTCTGTGACGTTGGAGCAGGAAGGAGAGCTACCTGGAACCAGACCACAGGAGAGACAAGCAAAATCTGCCCAGACCTAGTATCCTGAGAGCGCACTGAGGTGCTCTCTGCATGGCATTCCCAGGTGGAGCTGGGATGTGGAGTTGGGTGGGGTTCCCCCCAAACTCACATAGGACCTGTAGCTCCACATACCAGCCAGCCTGGAATCCAGTACTATTCTCTCTGCTTCCTTATTTCCTGCTGCTCTCAGATGTGTCTTTCACAAGGAAATTGAACTTGTAATGCCAATAGAGCCAGATTACGCTGTCAGATCTGGGTGGCAGAAATGTGCGGCAAAGTCAGAAGTCTGGATCTGGGAACTGAGAGTGGGAGGGTGGGACATGAGCTTTTATGAAGGATCACTTTATGAAGGTGAGGAGGCTCTGCTGATATTGGTAGCATACTGGAGGACAAATGTTCCTTCCCTTTGATCTAGAGCCTGCTTCACCCTGTAGGATTTTCACAAGAGGATTTATCAGCCTGTGCGTTTGTTAAGTTGAAGCCAGAAAGGGAAAATAGTCCCTTCAGTCTTTGCTAGGGGAAATTGCTCTGTGTGAAAACCCAGAGCACAATGAGAAATAAATAAATTGAAACCCAGAGCTGAGAAATAAACAATCCCAGTGGGAATAGTGTGATCACAGGAAAATAAGAACAATAAATTGCCCTTCTCTGAGGTTTCAGGGCTCTTAAAAAACATCAAATAAGTCTCATAGCTCCTTCCGAATATAGCAGCAGTGATCTCCCCCCTGCCCCTTCCTCCAATTTTACAGATTAGGATGTTTGAGGTACAGTGACAAAACAGTTGAAATGGCAGTTGCAGTGCCTAGTACATATGTACACCTCACAGTTTTAGAGATACCTGAGTAGCTTGATATCAGAAGAGTATGGCTGTATTAGTACAGTGATCTGTCTGGTATAATTTTCCACTGCTTACTGTACTTACTCAGCAGTAGCTTAGGTATCTTTAACCAGCATTGTACAGTGCAGTATCGTCATACTCTGTAATCCAATTCATTTATTCCTAGGAACAGTGTGATTGTCTCTCTCACCTCTTTAATATCATGGGCTGAAGAACTGCCCAAGCCTCTGTTCTATTCTGAGCTAATCAGTCTAGATGGGAACTGGCTGTATTTTCATCTCTTCAAGTTCTAGATTCATTTTTTTCTAGAGAAAATGTTTCAGGCTCAATTCTCTAATTCAGATTCAGAGTGATGCTTCTTGGCTTTGCTATGCTACGTAACTCCAAGCATGGCCTGTTTTTCATAAGAGTTCAGAATATGAGAAAAACCTTCTGAAGGAGAGAGAGAGGAGAGGCTATCGGCTAAAGGGAGAAGGGAAGGCAGGTCCTCCTGTCCCTGGGGCCTCTGGGTGTTCACTGTGACTGCAGAGAAATGGGCTGGGAGGTGCATGAACCAGGCAGCAAGGAGAGTACACCTTAAATGTAGCATTGCCAAAAAGCGTGTCTGGTCTGGACTTCACACGTGCATAAAGGGCACTGGCCTTATGGCACAGGTTATAAACAGTCTCTCTCTTTCTGAAGTGCAGGTTTTACTGTTGAGACAAGCGTGTGCCATGGTTGCAGGAGATGGCTGTGAGCTTCTCAGAGGGCAATGGTTTGTAAGCAAACTAGCCATAAATACATCAGCCAGTGGATTACTAAGTGGTGTGGGTGGGTGTAGGACATGTGCATACATATACATACAGACATGCATACACATGCATTTCTGTCTCTGCCAAGCTTATGCTAAGTGGTATCATTGAAACAAACTGCCAGATGAGTTAGGATCTTTGGGTGAAAGTGTGTATGTTTGAAAATATGGCAATAACAACATTTCCTTTGAACAGACCACTGTGCAAAGCTACCATTGCATTGCAGAGGCTCACCAAGGAGCAGCTTCGATCAATCTGTGTGCTGAATCTGGTGAAACCAGTCTGCAAATGGAATTTGTTGGTAATTATGTTGCAGCTGAAGGCAGCTTGCAGACTAGAGGTTCAACTCAAAAGTCTGAAGCAGATTTACTTATCATTACTGCTGCAAAACCTCCTTCACTTTGAGTTGGTTTCACACTGCTCTGAGAAGAGGGAAGAGGTAAATTTGGAAACAGAGGGATAAAGTGTATTGCCTAAAAATCAGCATTTTAAGCTCCCTCATTACTTGTGAGCAGTGGCTTTCATTTTTGAACACAGATTATAGAGAAATGCTGTTCTAATAGAAAAAAAAAAAATCACAGATTTCAAAGGGAGAGGAAGACCCTGGGTGTACTACAGAAGAGTAGCATGCAAAGATGTGATACAGAGATACAATACTTAAAGAAAAAAGTAGTGAGCGTCTATGGGCTTGATCCAAATGCCTACTCAAACTGATTAGAGTCCTTCCCCAGACTTCAATGGGATCAGGCCCCTGATATTTCATAAACACAGATATATATTTAAAATTATTTAAGAAAGTTAAGATGATAGAGAGATTGTCAATTTCTAGCAGTGGTGGTTAGATAGTGTAACACCCTCCTCCTAAGAGATGCTACATCAAGATGATCAGGGAATTATGTGCATAAAATAAATCCTCAGGCTTCAAGATAAGAACACACTGCAATTTCTTGCCATATGGTTCAGACTAAAATTTCTTGCTAGCCCAGCTCAGATTCTCTTCCTTCTCCTTCCTGATATGTTCCAGCTGAGCTCAGCTATTCCTGGGTTGGTTCTAAGCATATTAAGAAAAACCTATGTCAGTGCCCACTGTATTTTATTTTCTGCAATCTGAGCTACACAAGCCACCAAACCCTTGTGCTGCTTGCTGTTACACTCTGCTGGTGTCCTGCTGTCCCGGTCAGCACCTTGGGTCTGCCCATGTGCAGCCAGGAGCAGAAGAGGGACCTCACTCTGCTCTCTGGGGGGATTTCAGCAAAAGCTGAGCTTCAACGTAACTGTGCTCACACTGGAGTCAGTCAGAGCTTTATTGTATGGGAGATTTAATACTGACTTCAGCAGAACACTGGAAAAATCTCACAGGAAATAGCTGATTAGAGAAAAGTAGTAGTTTAGGTCAAAGTGAAGAGAAATCTTCTGATTCCATTGGGATAGATGATTTTGATCAATTTTTTGCAGAGGCCAGCGTGGCGTGTCTCTATTTTACATGAATGAGGGAGAATGAGGTGAGGGCGGGGGTGCGGAAAGGGAAAGAGAAAGCAGTTAATTTGACTGAATAAAGATAAAAGAATGCAAGAGCCACCGAGTTTGCTGTTTATCTGGACATTGTGTAATGTTGCAGAATCAGATGTGGTTCTCTGGCTTTTGCACAGAAATGCCCAGGGAGAAATCCAGCCTTACTGCTATGAATAATGAGGTTTTTTTAGAGGGGACTTCCTGATGTCTTCTCCTCCCCACAAGGTATCCACTTTGCAAGCAAATTTGTGGCACTCTGGGCTTCCTAAATATTTTCCTTTGATCTGAGGAATTAATATTTGCTTCCACCCCACTGCAGGGCAAAAAAAGGGCATGGAAATGCCTGGGTGCCTTAGCATAGAGACTATCCTTTCAGGGTGTTTGGCAGAGGCAAGAGCCCAGACAGTCCAAATTCCTCCAAAGTTAACTTAATCCTTTTTGGTTGGGATGGAGGTCTGTCATTTAAAAACAAAGGAGGGAGGAGAAAGCTGCAGAGGTTATAATGAAGAGCAAAGCCCTGGGATTGTAGAAGGTCTGTGAGGTCCCACCAGGTCTGAATTGATTAGTATTCAGTATTTATAATATCTCCATAATGGTAAAACAAAAGAAAACAAGCCCAGAGAATGCATTTTTAATCATCAATCACTGCTCTTTGTTTGTCATGAATGAGCAGCGAGGGGAAATAGTCTCCCATAATCACCTCCCTTCACATCTCCTGCCACACAGGCCTCGCTGGGTGTGCTAAAAGGGAAATAAATAAACAAGCAGCAGATCTCAAAATAAATCCCAGAGACATGGGTGCTACGTGGGTTATCAGACCCACACACAGGGGTCTTGTTGAGGATACAAAGTGAGGGAAGGACATTTACAAAGCATAGAATCAAAGACAAAGCATACTACTGCATTAAATGCAAGAAAAAAAGGAGGATTGGAGTTACAGAGGGGCAGCAGGTGAAGGAGGAAGCTTTTCAGAGAATGATCAGTGGTGGAATAGCGAGCAATAGCATGTCAGAATAGGGACTTTTCATGGGAAATACAATATTAGGATGGAAAGCGTGAAAAGCATCAAATCTAAAAGAATTTCAGCCTTTTCAGTATCTGAGAATCATATAATTTTAGGATTTCTTAATGAAAAATTATTTTTCTAAAGAATAACATTTGTGCTCAAAAAATATATTGAAAAGCCCATTGTTTCTATTAGGAGCCCCCAAATCCATGTCTTATCAGGGACAGCACTATGCTGAACTTCTCCAATGGGATCCCTGCTTTGATCTTGCAGCAGTTCTCACAGGGCCTTTATTGTAGTCCCAAACACCTCTTGGGAGGATGGGAAACATTATAATTCTCCCCTAATAAGTGAGATAACAGGCTTCTGGGAGGGTAAGGCCCAAATTTTCTAAAGCATGGCTGGTGACTCCACACCCACTTGGTGCGTTTAGATGAGTGCTCCCAGCGTGACAGGAGACCAGAGCCATCAGATCAGCCTGTAAGGAACAGACACGCTACATCTGAATCCTATTGAAAAATAATAAAAAGGTAATGACTTTGTCATTACTGGACATGGGTTTGTCTGTTGGCGAGGGGGGAGGAAGGGGAGGTTTTCTGCATTCAGGCTATAAATAATGTTTCCCATTATCCTGTGCAGTTCTCCTGCATTCCTTACGCAGCCCTTGGTTTGCCTCCATCCCACTGGGCCAGTGTGAAACTCCCACACCATCCTGCAGGCTGGCACACACTGCCAGAAAAGGGAGAGGGCCAGGAGTCCTTGTGTCTGTGTGCCAGGGCCAGCATAACCCACGGAGACACCGAGCAAGACAAGAGATAATCAAGTCACCTCCTCTTGCCTGGACATAGGTGCAGGCGACCAAATGGAAGGGGCTCAGTTTCAGAAAAGTCCATCAATAAATGTTCCCTGATGGAAGTGTTCTGTTTTACCCGGGAGAGGGAGTGTGGAAGGGTCATTGTCTTGTAATTAACTCAGCTCCGGGCACTAACAGCATCACCTTAAGCAATTGAGACTCGGTTACAAACCATGACTTTGAAGAATTTTAAACCACATATTAAAAGGCCAAGCTAAATTGCCCTGGCTCTGTCTTTAACCAAATTCAGGGCCAATATTTGCGCTGTTTAGGTGGAGACACTCAAAATTGCACATCTCAATTCAGCAGGTGAGGTTTGCTGGTGAAATGCTGAAGGGAGGGACCTCAAGAGCTGCTGTGACTTGGAACCTATCAGGAAAATTGCAGCACTTAAACTAAAGGTGCGTTTTTAAGTCAATAGCCCAAAATGTAGATGCCTACAAGGATATTTTTAAAACTGCCTTTATATAACTAGCTTGATATAATTAAGACCTGATTTAAGCTCAAACAAAATAACTCCATCTTGCACCCAAATTGAAGTCCCCACACTGAGAATTGCATCTGCTGAACTAAATTAGTCAGAAAATCAGGGCAACTTTATGCTGTAAACAGACGTAGAGCTGTGGAGGATATTCCAGTTCTGTGTCCAGCTCTGCCACTGATTCACTGTGTCCCTAGGCAAGAGTCTTAGGTTTTCCATCCATAAAGTATAATAAAATCTATGTAGGTGCCAGGTGATGTAGTGCCTAATTAATTAGTAAATTAATATAATGAACTTGAAGGTCTGTATCAGCACAAATGAATTGTTAATATAAATTTTTATTATTTATTGCTATTTAGTTGATTATTTTCTAACACAGACAGACAATTACAAACATACGTCACACTTGAATTCCAGTATTATTATTGTTGTTGATTATTTTTGTTTCCTCCTGTATTTATTTGTTAGCTTTAGTAGTCTCTCTTAGGACTAAGCCCCAAACCAGTGGATGTTACCCAGACATGGAATAGTGAAGTGACTGGGGAATTTTGGGGCAGAACTGGGGTTAAATGCAGGATGTTTCTTGTTAAGTGTCAAAGTCTTTTGCTTGAACCTTTATGTATATGTGAGGCAAATAAAACAGGTAAGGACAGATTCTGAGCAGGGTAAATTCTTGTACACACTCATTTATACCAACCAAAAGTCAGTATCAGTCTGTAGGCCTTTAATTAGGTCCACAAGGTTTCAATATTTATATAACATACTTGCATACTGATATTAATCATATGTATTTCTAAGCAAAGACGTTTCAAAATGTAGAACCTGATCCTCTACAATATAAATAATTCTTGCCCTAGTACTGCCAGTGTGAAGCAATGCCTCCTCTGCACAGAGGATTTGGAGCAGGGTACGATTGGGATCTAACCAATTTCTTCTTCTGAAATGGGCACATGCAAATAAATAGTTGCCTGTGACAAAAAGGCACTTGACAAAAATGACCACATGATATTCCTTGATTACTTGAGCCACTCCAATGATAAAATAGGGAAGTGGATAATATTGTACTTGCAACTGAAAAAAATGCCTCCTCCTCCTCTGCAATTACTTTTAATTTTCCATTATGAAACTAAGTAAATACACAGGCTTTTTATAGTGCATGTCTGAGTGATTTCTTCATTCTTCCAGTGAGTTGTGAAGCAGGATCAGAGGTCCTGGACAGCGCCCTGCTCTGCGCTGGGTTTGGAAAATGTCACTCCTGTCGCCTTATGGCCCTTGGGTAGTCCACATGGGATAGGTGACTGGGCCAGTCCAGTTTGGTAGTTTGGTCAGTCTAGACCTCATCCAGCTCCTCATTTACTAGAGATTAAGTGCCTCTTTGAGGAATTAATGTGGCATGTAGGCCTATGGAAAGCATGTCACCTGCTCCGAGTGGGCGGGAACAAGGCGTCAGCCTGAGTATTGCCATGAGCCTCAGAGCTATAGCAACTACCTTTGCATTCCTTCTTCCCTTCTGCTGAAAGCAGGGTGACCTGAGCACAAAGGTAGAACCCTCAGCATGTATTTCTCTGCTTATGGCATTTTAATTCATGCCCTTCTCATGTTGTTTTAGCATCATTTTTCTTGGGTGGGTAATTTTTAAGGGTATGTAGTTTTCTCAGGCTGTACTTGCACAGCATAACCAGATGGAGTGTTCTGGGGTATGTGCTGGGTGTGAATAAAATGCATTAACCTCTACTCTGCAGTAAAGACATAGCCTGTGTGCTTGACCCACAGCTGTCCTGTCATCAGTCTAAATGTTGTGCTCACTTCTGTGCTGAATGACTTGTATTACCACCTCATGCTCACATCTCACTGCTGCCCAGCAGCTCACAAGGGGATTTGACAGACACCATGTCCTGCATGTCTACACAGCTGCACCCACCCCACTCCACAGTGGAAATGAGGGCTCTGAGCAAAAGCAAAGCAGTTTCATAGAAGTTAGGCTTAAGAGACAAATTTCTAGGTTTAATCAAGAGTTGTGGACAGCAGACGACCTAACAATGAGTTTGAATGCTATCGTTGCTAATTGCTGAATGATAAATAGCAAAAATGTGTCCTGCAAGTTCAGTCCATGGAAATTCATTTGAAATATGTAGCTCAATAGTACCAATATCTTGTGGGCACCAAGCTTGCAGTGTGCAGGATGTCCTCTCCCCAAGGGCAGCAACTAATGGCATCACTACATGCTATGGTAGCTAAAGAAAGTCTGGGAATAGATGAAACCTCTTTGGAGATGGAGGAGTGTGTGGAACCTAAGCTGCCAATGATCTTGTGCCACTGTTTGTTAAATGACCAGGCAAGCAGGAACTACTGAAGATGGGAGCCATAACTGTGTAAGGGCTCACAGGTTTAATAAATGCCAGCAAAGAAAACTATAAGAGGAAAGGAAATGAAAGTAATGTCCAAGATTCCTTTTGGATTTTTCCACTGTCGTGTTGTATGCTTGAAACAAAAAAGAGCAAAACTGAGAGACATTTTCCTTAGAGGTCTTTGGTTAAGGATCTTCAATCCCAATGAGAGACATCATCTGGTTCAACATGAATCCTAAGCAGTGGGCAAGGAACCCGCATGGGAAAGAACAAAACTGAATCTGTACTGAAGCATTCTGGCTCACCAGATGCATCTCAGTCAGCTTCTGTTTGAGGTTTATTGTTGAATTTTCCAGTACTGTTAAACTATATCATGGTCCTGCTGAGAAAATAAATCACATTTTAGAGGAAATCGGAATGAAATCGGGTATGATCAAAGTTAGCAAAAGGCTTTTGAGATCGCCCTGCTGATGGCCATATTGCTCCACTGATGGGCATGTTGCTCTTTTCTTGGTCTGTGTTTCAGACCCACTTTTCTGACAGATGCAGATGCCAGCACTTTTGGTTTGGGGGCAGTATTGACACAAGAACACAAAGGACTTGTGAGGGTGGTGCCTTATTACAACACTAAATTAGCTGGAGAGAGATTACTGCACCACTTAAAAGGAACTCCCGCAATGGTTAAATCTATAGAACATTTTCATCCACTGTTCAACACGGAAGTAAAATTGCTTTGGGTTGATGACAGGAAGATGCTGCATAAATAGTTAAGCATGTATCATTTGCAATTTGCTAAATTATATTCTTTCTATCTAGAAGGGGCCGTGTAAGGTGTCATTACCTCCTGTTCTATCTGGCTGAGGAGCTGCACACTCTGGGGCTCGTATCGTGAACATCAGGGGCTCACTGGACTTTGAGTGAGCTGTGCTCTGCAAGGAGACTTAAAGCTGCCAGAGGCACAACTCACAACAGTGTCCGAGCCTCCCACCACATGCAGGGAGCACAGGCAGAAGAGGATCTGTGGTGATAAACAGGACCACCTCAAAAGCACTTGCCCAAGTGCTCCTCCTAAGTAGGCCAGCTCCACAGCACTTCAAAATTAGAAAACTTCCAAACAGAAGGAAGACCATTCAGTCTGCATTCAACACCCTAGATGAGAGAAATGCAAAAACATAAACAGGAGAAAATAGTAAGTAAATGCAATTAAAAGTAACGATGCAGGTTTAATTAAAGGGCCCTATTCTCCCAACCCTTCATTCTTCAGGGATGCCTCATAAGCAAGAATTCATAGCTTGGGACCTGCTCTCTTTTACTTTTGTAAAAGAAGTTGGAACATTTACTTCCAGAAGCATATAGGTTTTAACCTGGCAGTGTCTCTCCAGCATACCAAACTCAAGAAGTTTGCTGGTTGTATTTTCAGCAATTTATAAATACTTGCTACAATTATTATAAGAGTTTCACACAGTCCTATTTACTTTAATAATCTCACTTTCATGTCTTTTTTCTTGCTTTCTTACTGTGAACAGGTTAAAACAAATAATTACAGAATGACAAATCCCAAACAATATGCAAATATACAAAAACTCAGATTTTGCAAAGACACTGGCACTATAAACATTATTTCCACAAAATATGTCTCTGCACTATAAGTTTGGCCTGGTTAGTAAAAGTCTAGTCTTTACAGGGACCTAAATATTTAACTCAATTGATGCATATTGCTAAACTTGACTGCTCAAAATTCATGAGTCAGACTCCACTCCTCCCTGAGCTGCCAAATCACAGGAATTTCACAAAAGCCATTAAAAATTTATTTCTTTGGAAGTTTCCTATTTGTTCTCTGGCTTCTGAGGCTTTTGACAGCACTAGGCCACATTTCCAAGTGTCCTTGTGTAAAGGCAAGTGCTAGAAACAAGTCATTCCAGGAGCTGGGAATCAAAAGAGAACACCAAATATTGGAAGACTCACAATAAAAGCTCAAGACAAAACCTGGCAGTGGTCCCACACACGCTCATGTATGTGAGTCACTTTTACTCACATGAGTAGTCACATCAAAATCAGAGGAATTAGCCTATTATTATTAATTATTGTTATTATTTATGTGTGTAGCAATAGCACATAGGAGTTGTGGTTATGGAGCTGGGCCACATTGTGCAAGGCACTGACAAATCCAGAGCAAAACCATGGTTTCTGCACCAAAGAGCTGATGGTGTAAACACCAGACAAGAGGCAACAGGTGGAGACAGACACAGACAGGGAAGCACATGGGAAGAGCAAGACGCTCCTGCAAGGGCGTCTGTGTGGGTGTGCTGATGTGGAGTACCCTGCTGCCAATGAGCAAAATTATCCAAGAGCGTTCAGGTTTGCCTAGCTGCGGCCCAGGGCCCAAATCCTGCAAGCCCTGGAGTGGAGGCAGATCCAGCCCACAGTCCTTCTGCCTGGGCAGGCAGGCAGCTGCACCTCCAAACCCCAGCGAGCCCAGGCTCTTGGCTCCTCTAGAGGCAACCAGGGGGTGACAGAAAAGGTCTCTGTGGATGCCTCTATGGAATCACCGCCACAAAATGTGCACATGCAACTGTAATGTATACTCACTGTCTCAGTGAAATGAAAGGTGGAGCTGGGGAAAGTAGTTTAACACAGAAATGTGATGCCTGCCTGCTGGAAATTCAGGTGCGTGAGAACTCTTGTCTCTGATCCTGCAAAGACATCTCCCAAAACCAGCCTAGTCTACTCACAGAGCCAAGGCCGCTCATAGCTTGCACATTTGTTCCTCGGCATTTTTGCTAGGATCCAGACCTGAAAAAGTTAGTCCTGTGCGCAACTACCAGGAAAGCCAGCACAGCCAAACTGAGAAATGCTACAGTTGTAGATCTGAGACAACAGTTCTAAACTTGAGTGAAATCAGAAAAAGAACATTAGCAAAAGAAAAATACTGAAGTTTAGAAGTTTGTAAAATAGCAACTGAACATCATGCCTAGGAAAACCAGCAGAAGAATAAAGCAGCACACACAACCTAGTTATTCGCCATCTCCATGGAGTTTAGTCTCAGGGAACTAAGGTGAACGGGGTCAGCAGACTGCAAAATAGAAAATTTTATAAAATTTACAGTGGTTCTCTGGGAAGGACCACGGATGGGTAAGAGGAACCGCTGGTGCAGGAACAGGGTAGGGGACAGGCAGCTGCGCGCGCGGGCGGGGAAATGGGGACACTTTCTCGCCTTTTCCCTTGCCAGGGGAGGGTGATCCAGTCCGTGTTTTGCAGGTGCCTCTCCCTTGACTGCCTGCCCTGCCTGCCTGGAGACCGAGTCCGCTCCGTGCCCGCTCCCTCCCGCCGCTCCCCCCTTCCCCACCCCGGGCGGGCCGGGGCGGACGGCGACGGGCTCCAGGCCGGGTTTTGCGCGACGCCCGTCCTCCTGTTAGAAATAGGAAAATTCAATAATCAAAGCAAAGGGGAGCGCGAGGAGGAAAAATCCGGGATCAGGGCAAGTTTGATGGCGCATGCGCGCTGCTGCCTCCATCCCAAACACACACACATTTCCCTTGACTTGGAAAGTCAACCAAAGCAGCCCCAAGTGCAGGTAAGCCCGTCCGCTCCCGCCCGGCCCCGGCCCCGCCGCCGGCAGCCCCGGGGCCGGGGCGCTGCGCGGGCGGGCGGCGCTGCCCGGCAGGTGGGCAGCGCTCCGCGCTCCGAGCCGCTTCCCGCGGGGCAGCGCCCACCTCCGCGGGCAGCGGGCAGCCTCTGCGGGCACCGGCCGGCAGCGGGGGCAGCGGCGGAGGAGGGAGGTGCCGTGGGGGGCCGGCGGCGGCGGGGTAGCGCCGTGCCCGCTCGGCGGCGGAGCCGCGGCCGCGGCGGCGCCCGTCAATTTCCAAGACTTTGGCAGGAGCCCGGGCAGGGGACGGGGGAACACGTGCTCCCGCTCCGCGCCGAGGGCAGGTAACCGCAGCCCCGCCGCGCCGCACCACCCGGGGGTCCCGGCGAGGCACTGAGGGGTGGGACGGGAAAGGCGGCAGCAAAGTTGGGCGAGCGGCAGCCGGAGCGCTCCGCGGACAGGGCCGGGCGCGGCGGGGCGAGCCGTGCCGGGGAACTTTCTGCAAAGTGGCCGGGCCGGGGTCGGCAGCGCTTCTCCCGGCGCCCGCAGCGGCACGACCGCAGCCCCCCGGCGGGGTCGCGGCGGGCAGGGGCCGCGGCGGCCGGGAGCGCGGGTCGGGGCAGCCGGTGCCCGGCCCCCCGGGCGAAGCAGCAGGTTATTTTTACCCGGTGGTATTTGCAGAATGTGCAGCTGATTTGCCATCCGGAGCCAGGAAGTTTCCCCCTTCCGCCTCCTTCCCCTTTCCCCCTTTCTTTCCCCCGTGCGCGGCGGGGTAGTGGCGGGCGGGGGGGACGGCCGAGCGGGGTGGCAGCGGGTGGGGGGCACGGGCCGGGACTCCCGGGGGAGCGGCTGCCCGCGCTGCAGGCTCTGGGGACGGGGAACAGGTGTCCGAGCCGTCACTCATTAGCCGGGCCGGTGGGGGGGCGCGGGGCGCGGACGGGGAAGGCGAGGAGCGGCGGCGTGCCGGGGCCCCGAGCGCCGCCGGCCGCGGAGCAGCAGTGGCGGGGAGCAGAGGAGGAGCGAGGGGCAGCCGGGGCGCGGGGCAGGGGCGGCCCGCGGCGGCGGGCGAGCTGTCAAGGGGCTCGGGCGGGACTGGCGCTGCCGCTCGCCGGCAGGCAACTTGCGCGGCAAACTTTGAGGGGTGGGCTGCGGCCCGAGGCCGCTCCGAATCACGGCGGGTCGGATCGATCGGCTCGAGCCCTCCTGCTCTTTGGGGTCGGAAAGGTGAAACTTGTCAGGAGCTGCGCGTCCACCTTGTGTGTGCCCCCTCCTGTCCGCGCTGCTCTGCACAGCGGGTCCTGGCAGCTCGCTCCCTGGAAGAGCAGTAGTAGCCCCTGTCTCTCCCAAAACTTCACTGATGAATTTATTTCCTCTATTGATTTGCTGACTGTCAGGGTGGTATAATTTCTTGCGAAGGTTTCGGACTTCTCATTTCAGAAGTCCTGCCTGCTTCCCATCTACCTTTTATCTGTGTGTCGCTGCCACCTTGTTAGCTACCCTAAAGGTGGCTTGGAAGAGTTTATGGGAGAATATTGTTGAACTTCAGTAATCAAGTTTCCAGATCTTATGCCTCCTGTTTAATTTATTAGACTAGTTATTTATTCTGTTGATGATAATCTGTTGCTGGTTTCTATGGAGATGTTAAACTGATCTCTTTCAGAAATCAAACTCCATATGCACTAAAACGTTTAAAGGAGCAGCGTCCCCTTTTGTTTTCAGACTTTGTACCTTTTCAGCGCTTTTACTGGGCTCCTGTATATTTTATATATTAAAGCCTGAAGTTGAAGCTTTGAGCAAGACAGAACTTATTATGGCTAACAGAAAGTCAAGGCTTTGATCCTTTTTTTTTGCATCATCATTTAAAACAGATCATTTTTCCCCCCCCCCATCACACAAGATAGCAGAACCCTTTCAAGATCAAAGCGTCCAGCTAAAAACTATTGTTAAAAAAAAAAAAAAAAAAGAGAGAGACAGTTAAATTAGGGGGATGTTTCCTTAATCTGCTTATTTTGTTCTAAAGGTTTTTTTTAGCTTTGTCAACACAACAACAACAGAAACTTGTGGCAACTATATTGTTATTCTTATACCTTCCAAGTCTTTTTAAAGTTAAAATAAGTTCAAAGTCAAATATCTCCAAAGATAAAGTGCTTGTTAGGGTGTTTTTATTACTTGGTTTCTAAATGTGGAAGGTCAGAATCCAGAAAGCTACTGCATTAGAGAAGGTTTTAATAGTCTTTGTCTCATCTTAATGAGAGAGCAATCTAAAAAACATTTTCCCTGCAACGTTTATAAATTATTTCAAAGAAGTCTCTCTGCATATAACTCAGTTTTCATTATTTCTTAACTTATCCATTGCATTATTACATGTGATTCAGTGTGATATCACTTTTAGAACTGAAGTAATTGAGGTGAGAATTTTTTTTTATGCATAAAATTTGAGAAGTCCTGGTAAGCCGGTGTGTTGATTAGGTTGATGCATAGTGCACACCAGTTGTGGGTTTTTTGCTCATCTTTGAGAGAAAAGTTCAAAGATTTGCAAAAAATATACTACCAACACAATGCATGTTTAACACAGTAAAAGAACCCCTTGTTGTACTTTCTTTTAGTGTATCTTCAAAATGTTTCCACTCCCTAAATCAGAGATGTTTTTCCTATTGGTGTACTTCTATACAGATCCTAAAAATAAAAGAATAATCCTAGACGAAATAGGGTATGTAACTCTTATTACTCATATATAATTTTGTGTGTATATACATTTATATTTCACATATATAGATATATATATATATGCATACATACACATATACGGAAAACATCAAGTGATTTATGGTCTGTCCATACTAGACTTAAATATTTTTTCCTTGTAAATTGTTTCCTTTTTTCTTTTTTTTTCCTCTGTGTATGTGTGTTTGTATGTGTGATTTGATGTGCAGGAGATCATTTAAAATTTTTTGTAAGTATTCTGTTTATTTGTTTGATTTGAATTGCAAACAGAATTGACTCTGACAAGTAAAAAGAAGAGGGGGAAAAAAGGAAACACTATGGCTTTAAACTCAGGAGTTTGCATATTCTCCTTGTATCTTTCCCCTTTGCTAATTATTGTGTTGTTTTCAGAGCAAATATGTCATATCCATGGCGACCAGGCAGGTTTATTGTCTTTCAGAAGCAATAGCTCACATAAGTAATTAATGACTTCTTTTTTTTTCCTCTGGCTTAGGTTAAACAGATCATTCAAGGAAAGTCATATCTCTCTCTCCTTCTCTCTCTTTTTTTTTTAGCCCAGTGACATAAGAACATGAGTTAGAACAAGAAAATACTTTAACCAAGAAGTCAACAGCTTATTTTTCCTCATTTCTTTTTAAAAGATCTAAGTGTCAGCTTTCCACACACATGACATTGTCATTCTTGCAGTTTCAGAGCGAAGCCTTTTTACAGGGGAAAGCCACTGAAAGCTGGAGTTAAGTTGGTGTTGTACAGCTGAGCAAAGTGTCTGTGGGTGCATGTGGCGGGATGTTCTTCTTGCTTAAGGGTTTTGCTGTGTACTGGGATACAAACGTTTCCCTCGCTTTTCCCCCCTCCCTCCAATTCTATCTGTATTAAAATCAGTGTTAAAATAAAGGTGTGTTTTTGTATCTTGCAGATTGTAATTCAAACAGTTTCCAGGAAAGAATTAGTAATTCATTTTTATATACAGCATATATACACACATGCTTGAGCTCCACCCAAAACAATCAAGTTAGCTGGAAAAAAAACCTTATTTCCTTTTTCTTTTCAAGCCCAAGCAAACTTGCACAGTAACTTTCAAAAGCTTATTAAAAATAGCCCCTCATTTTTGCAAGGAGTTTGCTGCAGGTATGAATCTTGTTCTTGCCCTTTCCAACTCTGTTTCTTCCTATTAAAGCTGAATTTGCTATCTGTCCAAGCCAGAGGCTGGTTATCCACTATGATTTACTGAGGTGATGGTTGCCCCCTCCTACACTCCCCCCAGCACCTTCACCCCCGTTTTGTTTTTGCTAATTTCATTTTCAGAAGGATTTATACACAGTCCAGCTATATAAATTCCTTGGGAGATAAAAGCGCCACACACTTCCATAAACAAAGGCTTTTACTTGCATCCTGTCTTCCTTTTTTTCTTAAAGTAAAAAGGAAAAAAAACACTAAAAACAAAACCCCAAGCCATCTGATTGAAGCAGGTATCATAAATGCATGCTGGTAACGATTCTGTATTCCACAATGCTGCTACTTTAACTTCTAAAATATGTTTCCTTTCTGGTTTGTAACATTAATCAAAGAGCCACTTCCTTCCAAATTTCCACAGACTGGGGCTAATTAGAACCACTCGAATCATATTTTGTAAATTCCATGTGGATGTTACTTTAGGTTTCAAGATTGCTTCAGGTTTAGTCTGGCTAGGCACTCTTAAGGTTGGTTATTTTTATTAATGTCTCTGTCTCCCAAACCAATTCAGGGATTCTGTCCATTTATCCCAAATAGATTTGTGGGTTCACACACAGGGGTATGTCGGAAATAGGCATTACAAGTAGGAAAAAGAAAAGCCGAGAAGGAAGGAGATTTTGCATTGTAGTTCCAAAGAGCAACAGAGAACCTCCTAAGTAACGTGAAGCTGAGGATTCAACAGACTTGATAATTGAGCCCTTAACCTTCTGATGTCTGTATCAGAAAAACAGAGTCTAGAAGAGGGAGACAAAGAATAAAAGCAAATACTGGGTAGGAGGAAGCTGGGGAGATGACTGAAATACTGAGGTATAGTTCAGGATATGTATAGATCAGTATTGTGATGTTTCCTTAGGCTCTGGTGAAACGTAGCTGGTTTAAAGGTGGCTTCGGAGAACCTGATGTTTCCAGTGCAGCCGAGAGGCTGGCGTTGCTCTGGTGCATGCAGATGTAACTTGGAGAGACTTCTCTTGGAATTTGTGTTTATGTTTCCCTCTTTCCTTTTGTTTTTGAAGGACTGACTAGTGATTTTTTAAAAAATCTTTATGGAAAGTTAAATAGCTAGAAGTTGGAAGTTTTCAGGTTGTGATTATCAGGCTGTGCTAAAGGGATTTGAATCTAACCACTTTGAACATCCGACAGGGTGACTGTTTCCATGCTCTGGTGTAGCGTTTCTCTCCCGTACATTTGTTGTACCTAAATAGGGTATCTAAGAAATAGGGGGCAGTTGGCTTGCACAGACATCTCAAAGTTAACTTGCTTTTGGTATATAAGACTGCAGCTTCAAAGAAAAGCAAGGGTGCATCATAAATTTTGCTAAAATTAATCAACCGTTTAAGAGCTCCACATTAACGAGGTTTTCCAGGCAAGCAGCTTTCTTTTCTTCCTCTTTTTCATTCAAAGTCTGAGAGGTTTGAGGTAGAGGCGGGGGGAACATGAGTAAGAAGAGGAAAAGAATGGAATTTGAGGAGAAATAGTAAAAACAAAAAAGGCTGGATTGTAGAATATAAATCCTCATGTGTCCTTGATCCATATTGTCAGGGGTTTTTTTGGTGGGGTTTTTTTTTTTTTTTTTTTTTTTTGGTCGGATTTGTCCTGTGTGCCTTTGACGGAAAAGGCACGTAGAGAGAGAGAGAGAGAGAGAGAGAGCGCGACAGAGGGGGAGAGAGAGACGTGTCACTGCTTTGGAGCTCATTATCATTCTTAATAAGTCTTAAGGAATAAAGAGGAGCATTGAGTGTAAATGCTGGGTAATCCTAACACTCCTCAAGGTGAGAGGAGTCTCGAGGACACAGAGAAAGAGAGTGAGGAGGAGGGGGCTACTGTGGGAGCAGGAGAGGAGCTGTGGATGGAGGTGGTTTCCAGGGGAGGGGGCCCATCCTGGCAGGGCTCGTGCCTCTGGGCCGCTCTGGCCTCGTTCCACAGGCCTGTGCTGGGGCAACTTGTCTCCAAGTTTGCGTCCCAGCGATCTCGCAGGTTTGCACTCGAGCAGCCCAGCTGCACCTTGGGCTGAAATGTTGGCCTGTAGCGGTGCCGTTCTCTGGCGGAGACGAGCTCGAGAGGAGCCGGCCTGCCAGGCTGTCAGCCCCGGCCGCGCAGGGGCAGCGGCCCGGGCGCGTGCTGCCTTTGCCGGGCTCCGCTTTGCGGGCTCCGCTTCGCCGGGCTCCGCTTCGCCGCCTGCTTCCTGGGCTCGGGGTCGCTTGTCAGTCGGTGCACCCTGTCCTTTGCTGCTTTCCGCGTCGCTCAGGCTGGATGTCTCAACTCCTGCTCGCCCGTTTCCTGAAGCGTCTCCCTGCGCGGCTCGGACACTAGGTGGCTTAAAGCACAGGCTCGGCTCCGCTCTGCTGGCAGCTGCCAGCGTTCATTCACTCTTTCTGGTGGGCTCCCTTATTCAAACTTCAGGCTGACAGCAAAACGTGGAGATGTCTTTGAATGTGGATTCAGATATCGCACGACCTCCTCGGCTGTGTGTTTGCAGTCGCGTTCGGGGATATGAGCCCTTGGAGAAGGAAGAAAGAGGACATTGATGAAATTAATTCAGAGGCTGGGCTTCTTGCTTTGATGATAAGGAGTCAGGAACCTGCTGGTGTTGCTGAGTCCTTCCCTCTCCAGGCATATTTCACCATACCCATTCTAAAGGGTGTGTGTGTGTTCCTTTTGGAAAAAAACATTTCGGGGTTGGCATCGCCCTTTTTACCATGCTGATGTGTAATGGAAGATGCTGAGCTTTCAGTGATGCCCACTGGCCCTTCTTTCTGGTCTCTTATCTCAACTCCAGTTGCAGGCAGAAGGGATTGCTGTAATTGGGAATTTGCCTAATGCATCCAAAGACTAAAGAAGGGGAGTGGAATAGCACTTGAATATTTTCTATCCCTCCTGCAGTCTGTGTTGTCTCTCTGGTTCAGCCCTTAGCTTCTGGCTGAAGCAGGAGCTTTACCTTTTAAAAAATTATTCCACATACCTTGGAGCAGGTGGGAAGGAGGTGTGGATGCTGAGTTTTGATCAGTTGGCAGAAGCCAAATGCAGTGAGGTGGAAGTCTTGCTAAGTGCTGATTTTTCTGAGTCCAGGTGCTTGGCATCAAGTTAAAGTATTACATCGGTAATATTATTAGGTATTCAGTTATTGTAATATTATTAGGTATTAAGTTATTAGTAATGGAGCTCTGGAGCTTGCCTGTACTTGACAGAGAACTGCTAAGGAACTGTGTTAGGCCTGAATTTATCCTGGTTTCTCCAGTAGTGTCCTTCCAGCATGCCTAAGCCCTGATCTGGAGGGAGCAGGAGGAAACTTGAATGCCGTTTTTGTGCATCATCTGTTTTTTGAACTCTTTCCTGAGACAGCTAATGAATTGTAGCAAGGAGCTCCATTTCTTGTACAGAGGGATCTGCCTGCACCCCCTCTCTCTCCCTCTGTTGATGAGGTGTCAGCTAATACCTTTCACGCGTGATTGAGCTGGTCTAGAACAGGGCCTGGAGACAGAGGAGTCTGTGCTCACAGGGTTAGCTCCAGAGCCATCCAGTGCCGAGGCCTCGTGCGTAACAACTGCTGTAGGAAAAGGCACAGCAGAGCTGTCAGTTCTTAGGGGGCTTTGGGGGCCTTTGGCTCCTTGCCTGCCATGGCGTTTTGGGGTAGTTTTCTCTCCAGAAGGTATCCTATTTTTGTTCTGCCACCAGTGACGCTGTTTTGAAACAACATTGGAAACAGCTCTCAGATTCTAAGCCATAGGGCTTGTCATTTCAATGACAATTCAACAAGTCATCTCAGAGTTGGTCTCTGAGGCTGCTCCTGATCCTTTTGTGTGTGAAGTCAGCTGGCAAGGTTGGTCTCAGTGCTGGGAGGGCAGCACAGTGTCACACATACCATCACCCATCAGACTTGGGAAGGAACAAGGCAGATGAACTCTACAGGTTTTTCAGGAAGTTTTTTGTTTTGGATGCCGTTCTTTGAAGGAAGAGTGGGAACTGGAAAACTTAAGAGAGAGAGTCCCTTGATGGTCTGTTGCTAAGAGTGTGACCCAAGCATGAGTTTGACTGCTGGGCCTGGAGAACAGTCGACTGGAAAATGCATCCTAAAAGTACAAGATAGCCTGGTTCTGATCCCTGCCTGTATTTGAAGGTGGGGGTGGCAGTTGACTTTCACTTATATAAGCCAGTTTATTTATTTCCTGGTTTTGCTTCTGCTTCCAGTAGCAAAGGTACTGGGACATTTTATTCCTAAGCAGTATGAACAGCCAGCCCTACACCTTTCCCAGTGTGGACAGGCAGAGCTTTCTAAATAAGAAGACGTGAATGTACCTGGCATAAATGCAAACTGAGCGATGTGATCACAGCCTGTGGCCTCGAGGTATCTCCCTCCTGCCCCACTCAGCCCATCCCCATGCCAGGAAGAGTGAGGGCTGCACAGAACCACGCTTGCCTGCGTGGAGCATGATGAGGCTGGCAGAGCAGTTTGGAGGCTGGCAAACAGCTCCCAGGCTGGCTGCCTCCCCATGGGAGCTGTGTCTGCAGAACATCCTCTCCAGAGGGCTGCTGGTGAGGAGCCCCTCCCTCCACCAGTGCCTCAGGCTGGTCCAGCTTTATAGAGGGGAGCAGTGTCCTTTCACACTAGTGAGCCAGCAGAATCTCTCCCAGGGGTTATTGTAACCTCTCAGCAGCGATTTGCAAACAGGCATTCGGAGATAAAGTCTTGCTGCCGAGCTCAGGGCCAGTAGGGCAGATAAGAAATGCGGCAGGTTTATGAAAGGGAAGGTGTATGAAATGCAGCCTGCATCTCCCATTTCACTGCACTATGCCAAAACACACAGTTTCTTATTTCAGTCACTGTGATCTTTCAAGGAGGTTAATTTCCATGACGAACTCTGGGCCACGTGCTTGGAGGATTTATCTAATTAGACTGACACTTTTCTTTTTTAAAAAAGAAAATTAAGCTGCACCTTGGAGGACTTAAGTATTTTAAACTGTGGGAGCAGCAGTGTGATCCCTGCTCACAGAGTAGGGAGAGAGGAAATTTCCCCTTTTCCAGTCTCCTGTTTAAGACTTCACCAAAGATCCCCATTTACCTAATTTTCTTACTTGGTGGCTGGGTCCTGAAGAGTATTTTATCCTGCCTGAGTCCCTAAAGCCTCAGCTGGCTCTTTAACTCATGTAAACCATTGGTGTTCTGGGCTGTTACGTATTCAGGATGGAGCAGAGGGTAAAGGAGAGACCTACTTATGCTCCTTAGCCATGCCCTAGAAAAGCTGCATCCTCCCAGGACAGTGAATGGTGTGCTTGAAGCCATATACCAAGGTAGGTATATGTCCCTGTCACCATGCTTGGGCACCTCATGCTCCTGAGTGTGTGTGCTGTGGAAGCTGGTGTGACTGTCCTTGTCTTATCTGTGGTCACAAAGAATAGTGAGTCCCAGGAGAACCCTCTAGCCCTTCATCCAGCCTTGTTGCAGTCCGATCATGTTTGGACTTCCTGCTAGAAATGCCTTTCAGACAAGAGCTGGGACTGGGACCATGCTGTAATGAAACTAGAGGATCTTAGGTTAAGGCAGTTCATGCAGGCAGGTACCGTGCTTCCCTCGGGCTGGCTATCTTTCACACTTGCAGGCACAGTGGATGATGCTGGTTTTGTTCCCATCAGAGGGCTCCTGGAGTCCCATTCACGCTCTCTGCCTGCTGCTTTCCCATTATTTGGCAGCTCCTTGTGTTCCTGTGTGTGAATCCAGGTTCAGATCACTTCAGGTCTGGTACTGCTCCAGCTGTTTGTCCTAGTAAAGGAGATGGAAGGAACATTTTCTCAGGGCACCATATTTGCTGCACTAAACTCAGACAACTCAGACCACATTGTCTTGCAGCCCAGGCTGGAACATCTGTGGGAGGGAAGTGTCCATGCAAAAGGGGCAGCATAAGAGTAGCCTTGTGACCTCTGGTGATAATACATTGAATCCCGTGGAGCTGTTCACGGTGCAAGACTGCACAGAGTGAGAAAAATACAGCAGCCTCATTCAAGGAGATGGTCACTGGGCATTCCGCAGTCCCCAGCTGGTACACTGAGGAATCTGTAGTGGATTGAATCTGAGATTTAATTTTAATTTGTGTTTGGTGAATAAAGGAACAAAAATAGATATTTCCTTTCCACCCATCCCACCCCACCCCCCCCCCACCCCCCCCCAAGCAAAAGCAAAAGAGAAAGAAAAATAATAAAACCTGCCAGGCACTCTGAGGGCTAACCAATAGGAGCTCTGTTGGCTGGGGAGCAATCGTTCTGGCTTGGTCAGCCATCCCTAACAAGTTACGGGTTGTATAAACTCCCAGCTTACAGCTGTAAATTTACTCAATTTTGAATACAGCCACAAGCTGGCTCAGCAGGATCTGAAACTGTCTGCTCCAGTAGTCCTGCTATGCTCGAAATTCACATTTGGGGGGCCCCTGCTTTAGACGCATGGAACTGTGGAGGGCCAGATCACGGGCTGCATCCCACGCAGCTCCAGCCTGAAAGGAACCTCTCCAGTATAAACCATGATGTTAATTTATCCTTCCCTGGCACTTTGCTTCCTTGCCTTGGGTGAATGCCTCTTGATCTCCATAGCTGCAGGTCACTGCCCTGTGCCTTTTCTGTCCCTCACCTTGAGACGGGGAGTTTGGTCCAAGATAGATTCCCTTGCAGAGTGTTTGCAAAACACCTCCTGGAGCAGCAGTGCCATCTCTGGTGGATGCTGTCTAGATGGAGGGGATTTGATCCATACACCGTCCTGGGCCCTTCCTGCAGTGTCTCCTCAGTCCTTGCTGAGGTGAGTCAGTGGGTATTTGCTTGAGTGACTGAGAGTAAAAGGAGAGCTCTGACTTCAGGGTTTGTTGCTGCAGAAGTGACTGATCTCTCTGAGCACCTGTAGCGTTGCAACATTGGATACTCCTAGATAGCTGAACTTTTGGCTTATATTTGAGGCACTGAATCCTGCCACAAACAGCAGCATGCTATTTATATTGAAAGAGAATTTAGCCCAGTCACGCAGTTAACTTTGGCTACCTCTTACATGTTCAGAAATTGGACAGTTTATAGCAGTGTAGAGAAAGAGGGACATACTCACCTGAGCCCACGTGTCCTCTTACCTCTGACTAAATTTCCTCATGTTTCTAATGGGGAAGCATTTTGCCTTGGAATGAGACATCAAGTGTTGTCATGTTACTCTCACTGACACCTTGGTCTTCAGCAAAAGTGAGGTGATATTTTCTGCTACCTGGAATGGACTTGGAAGGTAGAGATGGCTTGAGGGATGACCAGCTGCAGAGCTCCTCAACATGCACCTGACAGCCTCTGCCCTGGGGTGCTGCCTGGCTCTGAACCAGCTCATGTCCATCTTCACTGGAGCAGAATGGTGATGGCAGAGGTTGTGGGGATAGTGTGGTTCCAAACACAGCAAGTGTTCACTCCTGAATTGAGCTCCCTACAAATAAATTAAAAGGAGTAGTGGCAAGTCAAAGATCCAAGAGAGGTTTCCTCTCCTGTCTTCCTTATCTCTGCTGTGGAGTTGTGCTGGCTCTGCCTCTGGCTCCTGAAGGGTTAAGGTGACTCATGCCCCTCTCACCAGATATGCTGGCAGGAACGATTCATCCCAGCCACTAATTGGTGGTGTTTGCTCTGCACTTTCTCGCTCTGGTTTTGATGAAAACATTTAACCAGGAGCTTAGTGTGCAGAGCTCCAGCTGACAGCACTGGGCTGGCTTTACCAAGTTGTCCTTGCTGTGTGTAAATTCAGCAGTCAGGCGTAGAGGTGGCAGGGGAGGACAAACATGCCTAGCATCACGGCTCCTGGCCCCGTGGTTCCACTCCTCAGCATGCCTATGGGAATCTTTGGGCTCCAGACCCATATCTGCTCTAGTCTGCAGGTGCCTTTCTGTACCTAGACAGCTGTTGGCATTGGAAGCCAGTTCAGAGTCTTGGGACAAGGCTGCAGAGGTGGGAAGAGAGGTCCTGATAGGTTTCATAGGGCCTGGTCTTACCTGAGAGCAGGGGTACGACTCGGTAGAGCTTGGGACATCTGTTCCCAACACCATCTGGCTGCAGTCCAGGGGGATTCTTCCCCAGAAAACAGGCTCTGACAGGCCCTGTGCCAGAGTGGTGAAGCTACTGGTTCTATTATGTGAAGATGACCTAATCATTCTTTCCTATGCCACTTAGAAGCTTGTGCAGGACTTCCCCAACACAGTCTTGCATTTAGGTAATAATCACCTGCTCATCTATAGGTTTTTCTAAGGGGCTTCATGTGGAGAAGTCTGAGATGGTTTTAATTTTTGCCATGCAAGTGACAGAGAAGTTGCCATGTCCTTATGGAGTTAGTCTTGAGAGTGGACATGTCCAAGCTCCTACATTCCTGCGTCACAGAACCTGTAGGCAGCTGCAGAAACTGAAACATTCCCCAGGGGAGATGCCAGTTTGTCTGTGCTGCTGCTGGAAAATGCATTCAAATTTCTGCCCAAACAGGAGATTGTGACGTGCAAGAAATTCATCTCACCCATCAGGGCTGCCACTGCTCTGATATTTCTTTACTTTTCTCTCCTTATCTCTGGTGATCTACCCTATGAACAGCAAAACAAATCCAGATGGGAAAATTTATAAACCAGAAAATCTGGATTCCCTGTTCCTGGAAAAGCATGATCCCTTGTTCTCAGCCGCCTCCGTGTGTCATGGGGTCTGCCATGAAGAGATGCCAGAACTGTTGCAAAAGGCCAGGCCTGTGTCTGCCTTAAGGAAACTGAGCAGCAACGTAGTACCCTGTGTGAGTGTGGGTTTCCAAAGGAGATGTGCTTCTCTGGGCAAGCAGGATGGCAGGATTTGCCCTCGTGAGAGTTGTTCAACAAAGGCACTTGTTGTCTTTCTGTCCATTTCAAGACCTTGCTCACATCACGCTGAACTGATTATGTCTTTTGAGGGAAATTTTCTGCCTGTTCCCTCTCCCTGACTGTTGATAGTCTGGAACTAAATACATATGTCTCATTAAACACAAAAGGAGCCATGCCAGGCCACCACTGCACAATGTGCTGCCTGTTATCAGCCTGGAGAAAAGGAGCAAACAGGTGTAGGATAACAGTGCAACTGAGAGAGACCAAAGTGCATCATAAAATAAACAAACAGCCAGTGCTCCAGCACCCCCAAATGCACCGTGTAGTTCCAAGGGTCTGCAGTGTGCTTTAGAACATGATCTGGGCAAGTACCCGCTTGGGGCATCCTTTAATTTGCAGCCAGAAATGGGTTGATAATTTTCTGCATCATAGGGGTGTCTGGAAGCCCCGTGCCCCTTCTGTTATGCTTGGGGCCACAGGAGCAATGGGAGCTCCTTGCCTCCAGAGCTTGCAGTGCTGGGGAAAGAGGCCGCTTACACGACTGACCAGCTGTGGGTCCGACCTGGGCCGTGAAACCAAAAAAAGCAGGCCTGGATGAAGGAGGCATCTGAGCCTTCCCTTAACAAAAGTAAAGGCTGTAACTTTTTACTCTGACCTTCACAACCTTCACTGTTCTCAGGAAAGAGCCCAGTCTCTGTGGTGTGACAGTCTTTCCTCCTAAGATTTCTTAGGTGAGGATATTTGTGCCAGCATTTTATTTAATTTCTTTGCACCTCTTCGTGCTATGTGAATCTTGTGTTGTCCCTTGTGCTTAGGGCTGACAGAGCTTGCAGTGGTGCTGCTGGTATTTTTTGTTGCATTTAGTGAAGCAGTGGCTTGGCTTACTGTACCCCAGCAGCAGCCAGCGCTTTAGTGACTCAGGCCCTGGAATTATGCTTACCCAACAATACCTTTTGTCCTTTGCCCAAAACTTCTGGCCAAGAAAAAGGGAAAAAGGAGGAGGGAGAAAAGAAAGAAAAGATAAAATTCTGCATTTAGTT
Organism: Passer domesticus; assembly: GCF_036417665.1. NCBI lineage: Eukaryota > Metazoa > Chordata > Aves > Passeriformes > Passeridae > Passer > Passer domesticus. The sequence goes on along the minus strand of NC_087495.1, from coordinate 7,988,612 downwards.
GTCCTTTCATCACAGGTGGTGCCAGTTGGTTTTTGCTTTATTTGTACAGGGTGGGGAAAAGAGAAAAAGAAAACAAGGTGGAACTCGGACAAGGCCCAGGAAATGTTTGAACCTGACAACAAACTTCCTTTGTTCAGGGGAGCAGGGGAAAGAGAACAGAAAAAAGGGACAGAAGACCAGTTGAAACCAACCTTAGCCCTGTGCTCTTGGGCAGGTTTCTTTTTCCTACTCTTTGTTGTTTGGGGTCTTTTGTATTGCTTGGCGTCTTGTGATAATTTTATTTGCACAAGGGCTTTTGTGTACTGCCTTCTAGAAGGTGGACAGATGAAAGGTTTCCTAGGGACACATTTGTTATTTGGATGGGGAGGATTTGTCAGTTGTTCTGTCATTTATCTATCATTATCTATCATTTATTCATGCTTTGCATGATCCTTCTCCTCCAGCCATGAAGATCAAGATGGCTAGAGGGAAAGCATGAAGGACCATGCTTCTCAGGAGGAGAGACAGATGAGCAGTTTAGGGGATAGGCAGACAAATCCTGATTAAAATGCAGGAACCAGAGGGTTTAGTTGAGGAGAAAACGAAGAGAACCAAGAGGGCAGCTGTTAGGTATACTGCCTAGGGGACCCCCTAGTGCCGCATCACAGACCACCCTTTTTTCCAGGTTGGCACAAAATCTCTTAATGAATCATCTTGCAGTGTTATTCTTCAAAAAGAAGAATTGGGAGTTGTGAGATAGCTGCCAAGAGGCACTGGAAATTAGAGTAATCTGCTGCTGTGTGGGACAAAATGGATTCTGGTGGGGTTGGGTTCAGCAGGGCCATTACAGGCAGTTCATTGGTGGCACAGTATGGTATGATCAGGGCCAGGCAGCACTCTTGGAACGTGGTTGGAGCACGCAGAAGTGTTTTTCCATCCAAACAGGTGATGACAACTCTCTCTGTCAGGCACCTGGCAGTCCACATGTGTTACAGCTGGCCTGGGCTGGGGTGACACTCAAGGGATCTTTTTCTCTCAGGAGATGCCCCTCCTTAGGAGGCTGCCCGGTACCTTCCCAAATTGCCCTGTACTTCTCAGCTCTTGACTGTGCAGTGTTGTAGTGGTCTGGTAATGCTGGAATGGCTGGGTAGCAAGCAGACTGGGATGAAAGGCTGTTCAGTCTTTTCTTGCCGAGCTTAGAAATATGTTACACAATGCTCAGTTAATCTCTGTTGTCTCATTTGGGCATCACAAAACTTTGTGTCAAAATGAGTGAGCAAAGTTGTGGATATCACCTATATTGCAGATGCTGGCCATGCTCTCCAAAGAAAGATTATAAATATTTTGATATGGCTTAAAGCGGGGAGGTGTCCAACTTCCAGTATACAAAAAAGGAAGAAAGAGGAGCCAAGAATGAAAGTCACTCTCTGGAACTGGGCTGATGTGGGACTTCCCTGCAGTGTCCTGTGGAAGACTTTTCTATTCTTTTGATAATGGCCAAATCACTGCCATGCTTACTATGTTAAAGCATCGAGAGATGCTGTCAATTAAAAACTTGCCCTGATGCGGGGGAAATGGATTCCCTGAATTGTATTAGTAGGAACGTGGGCCTTTCTTTCCAGTGCAGGTTCCCTCTGAGTTTCATCAGACAGCCCTGGACCTGCTCTTTTCCTGACTTTACCTCCAAGCCTGGGCTGCAGGACACAATCCCAGTCAACTCAAGAGCAGAATCTGAATTTAGTGAGCCCAGTGAAAGCTGGAATACTTCCACCACAAAATAGGCTATTCCAGTTTTACACCAAGAGCAGCTGCATTCTGACTTTGGTCCTCAGTCTTTGCCTTAGTTATCTGTACAGTGGAGATAATAAAACTTGCCTGAAACACGGCTTGTAGCTGAGAATTAAGGAACAGTTTCCAGAGCCAGATTGAAGGCAGCTGTAGAACACAGGCTGTATTTTTGGTGCTAGTGTATTTGTCTGGAGTTTAGAAATTAGGGCTCGAGTGGGACTGAGAAAGGCAGGTGAACACACTTGCTGTACTTTCTCCTCAGGGATGTTCCAGGGAAACTTGCCCAGGGGTCCCAGGGAAAGAGGCTGGTACTGGGGTGCTGGCAGCAGGAGTGGCAGTGGCGAGTGAGCAGCTTTTCTGCCGTCCATTCCAAGCACAGGAAGGACTGTGGGGAATGATTTCAAAGCCACCACTATGGAGATTAAGGGGATGAGAATGTAAATCTCAAGTAAAAAGGTAATTGAATGTAATAGCAAACACTGCTCGGTCTATGTTAATTTTAGCTCTTCCCCTGGATACAAGGCGCTGTATTAGTGTTTTATTACCATTTTGTTTGCACTAATAAAATAGTAAAATTTATTTCAAGGAAGTTGAAGGATGGTTTTACAATGCAAATTTGAAGAAATTGGACTTTTCATTTACACCACTGCTATTTTAAACCCTGAAGGGTGTAAATTAGCCTTCTGTGCCTGGGTGAAATCCACTGCTTCCACAAGCAGGGGGAGGATTTGGTGTGGGGGAGAAGAGAACAAAACCACATCATCTGAATATTTCAGAGAGACAGAGATATCTGATGAGGAGAGAGAGAAAAAAAATCTTGACTGCCTGTGCCCGTTGAGTGGAAAGGCTGGAGCAGAGTGGGAAGAGCTGTTGAGAAGCTGGTTTATGCTGGTGAGCAGCTTCAGCTGCCGTAAGCATCAGGAAAGGGCAGAACAGGGCACGGAGGTTCAGTGGACATGCCCTGCCCTGTGCTGGCCATGAGGTTCCTCTGTCTGGTGAAGTTGGTGCAGCAGCTGGGGCTCATCTGATTGCCAGGTCCTGTCAGTGACAGATGGTTCCCAGAAGCGTGAAAGCAGGCTTTGCCTTCTGGCCCAGGGGACCCCCACTTGCCATGCTGCCTGTACCTGTACCTCTGTCTTGCCTCCTGTCTCTGTGTCCCTGTCACAGCCCAGCCTGTCTGGCTGCCTGGTCCTGCTGGCTCTACTTCCCACTGAGTCACCGTGCTGCCAGAGAAGGTGCCTACAGCCCAAGAGACTGTTCAGTGACCTCCTCCTTCACCCAGAACTCCTCTGTGGCATGAAATAGCAAGGGATGGGCTGATTATCTGGTCCCTTTCACCTTTGTAAAGTTGTTTATAACAGTGCTGTTCTCATCACACTTTTGCCAGCTCTTGGCCTTGACATAAATGGATGCTATAAAGGCTGAGCCACACAGAATCGGGTCCAAAGAGCCTTTTTTGGTTCCAAAGGTCCTGCACTGAGCTGACCATATATCTCCTGGAGGGGGGTGCCTCAGGGTGTAGAAGCATCCAAACACAGCAGCTTTCTTAGACTTAGATACTGAGTTTCTGCAACAGGTCTGAAAATCTCATGGGGTAACTTTGAGGGCTTCATTCTCCTTGTGCAAAGGAAGATGTGGAACAGGAGTTGTAACATCCCTTTTTTCAAATCCCAGAGGTTCCATTCCCTTGCTGAGGAAGGCTTTGAGTTATTGTTTTATAGTCATATTTACCTTGCATATACCTCAGTCCTCACACAATACTAGTGTTGAAGGGAGCCATGCTGAGTTTCTTCTGTATGGGAGAACTAAGATATTTTTTCCTAATCTTATGTGAAATTGTGCATTTGTCCATTGTCTTGAGATGGTTGTTTGAAGCAAGTCTGTATATTGTATTACGTACCTCTCCAGCCCACATCAGGCTTTTTACAGTGACAGAGGTACTGATTTGGGTATGAAGCCTTCAGAGAGCCCTGAAGGGGCTATCCAGCAGGCTGATGGGCACTCAAGCCCTGCTGTTCCTAGGCAGTTTCTTTCCAGCAGTGTTAGTGGTTCTGCAGCCAGCCCAGTCACCCTGCTGTGGGCTGCTCAGGTTTGGTGTCTAGCTGCCTGGTCTGGCTGCTGCCCTGCATTCTTGGCCAAGTGGTACTGAGTGAACTGGAGAAGAAAAACCTGCTCCAGTGATCTGATTTTGCAGAGAGGTAGATCTCCCAGCCCTCCCTTGGACTATGAATATCATCTGTTAATTTTGTCCTCAGGAGGCCTTTCAGGAGAGAAGCCACTGTTTACCCCATGCGGTGGCTGGATGGGGCTTTGGTTTGTTACTATTTATGGTCTAGATAGCAGCAAATCTGCTGGGAAAGTTGAGGCCAGGCTCCAGGTCCTTTGTTCAGCTGTGCCACTTCTTCCAGTGTCTGGGCATTAAAGAAAGCTTTCAAAAGTTTAACCCTCTTGCAGGTTCAGCTTACAGCACAGTCTCCAGCCATGGGTGGTATCAGGCAGCCCTCTTAAACTCCCTGCCCTTCTTCTTTGGTGGGTGTAGCAGAGGCTGAGCCAAGACTGAGGGCGTTACCAAAGAAAGCAAAGACATACTTTTGGCATTGAAATGGTTTCCTATTCCAGGCAAGTCTGGGGAGCAGCTTGGTTGTGTACCCAAGGATTTAAACAGTGCATTAAGCAGAGGGGTTACACTCCGGGTGGATTTCAATCAAAAACTATAATTACATCAAATAGCAAACGGAAATGTAAAAAGGGGATTACTGACTCGACCCTGAGTGCTGTTGGCTGCTGAACCTGCTCCATTATTTACACCCCCTCTATTGCCTGAGGTGGGGTGTGTATGTGTGTAGGCAGTAAGGCCCCTCCTCCTTTTTACATTTCCTTCATGCATCTGATGAAGTCAGAGTCCCTGTGCTGGTATCAGTGCTTGGAGGAAGATTGGAATTTGCATGACTTGGATTTGGGACTTTGCAGGGCAGGTTTGATCTCCCTGGGCAACTCTTCCTGGCTCCAGGCAGGAAGAACTGCTCAGCTCAGGCAGTCGTGGGAACCCCCAGGCCTACACGCTTTCTCTCTTTTTCTGTTTTGCTATCAGACCAGTGTTTTGGACTCATAACTGCTCATTCTTAAGAAAACTGGAAAGCTCCAGACTGCAAACAGGAAGTTCTTTCTAACCTAGAGAGCTGTGTTTAAAACTGCCCTTGGGGTAGTAGGATCATTCTGTGCCTGCCTTCAGACCCTGAGAGAGTGTGCCTTGTTTGGTGTGACCAAGCCAGTACAACCTAACTGGGGAATTTTCCACACACCTGCACTCCCAGGTTTACTCTCTGGTTTGAGCTGCTTCCTGCAGTACTTCAAAATACTTTGTGGATTCCAGTTTGTCACCTCTGCTTCTGGCACTGCTGCACCTGTCACCTGTCTTTGGTCTTTGTCTGCCTCGTTTCATTTGTCCTGTTCCCCCAGTTCCTCCTTGTGTCTCCTTTCTTTCTTGTCATCAGCAAGAAGGTTGTGTCTCTACACGTCCTTTGGGCACCTGAGTTTAGAGGATGTGTAGTGGGCGTGCTGAGATGGCTGGAACTGTGTACCAGACAGGAGGGATAAGGAATGCAATCCCCCGCTGCCTTCCCAAGTCTTCTTTCTCAGGTGGTTTTCCAGATGTCTAATACCAGGTTTCATAGCCCAGCCCAGCTCCTGTTTGATGGGATCTCCTCTGCTCATTTTAAATGGGTGAAATTTTGTGCTGAAATGAAGTCTTCATTTACACTACAGAAGAGCCTTGCTTGGTGCTGTGCTGCTACAGCATCTGCTACACCTTTGCCAGATGTGTTGCCCCTTTTTCATCTGTGGCACACTCAGAGCTGGAGGATGTAATGTGGTATGTAGAAGAGAAACCCCAGTAGATTCATGGTTGATTTACACATGGTTTGAGAAGTACTGGAAAAGGACAGCACTCTTTCCCTGCTCTGGATAGTGGCAAATCCATACTAGGTGAGACTTTGCCAGTGCTGGCTGCACTTTCATGGCACTGACCTCACCTGATTGTGAATACCTGGGGAGAAAAGGTGCTTTGTAAATATAAGAAAATATTCTCTTCTTATAGACAGATGTTTGATTTTGTAATACAATACAGTAACCTGAAAAAAAGTCAAACTCTATCCAAATGTAGATTTCACTGAAAATGATGTAAATATAGTAAGGAAACTGTTCAAAACTGAAATCCCTTTTGGCAAGTAAGGGAAAGAGTAATGTTACTGATTAGACCAAACTCTTCTTTGCTATACAAACAGGGGAAAAAATTCTTCAAGACAAAAATATTATCTAAGACACTTTTCCAATTCATTTTTTTCTTCAGCATTTTGCTGACTTTTAATTTATTTTGTGCTTTCTCTGCAGTATTTAGATTCCTGATATAGTGGTCTAGGGGGATAGTTCAAGAAAACCAAACCCTTAAACAAACTGATTATCTCACTGTTCAAAAGAGTTACAGTGAGAAAAATACATGGTGACAGGTAAATTCTTACATGAAATGTTCTAAAATTTCTCCTGATTTTAGGTTTGTTTTGTTACACACTCTAGAAGATAGAAAAATCCTGACAGGAAAAACCTTGTAAGAGACACAGGAAAGCTGGGCTTGTCCTACTTTGTGCAAGCTTGAATTTACTCCTCACTGTGCAAAGTCCTGTTTCAGCAGCTGTGAATGAGCTGGAGCCAGTGGAACTCCCTAGTTCAGGGCCTTAATGGCTTTTATGATCCAACTGTGACACTTCTGCTGCTTCCTTTTTGCCTTTCCTAACTATATTTTGGAAATAACAGCCCATTTCTGTACCCTTGTCCTTGTGTAAACCCCGGTTACCTTTCATCAGATGATGTGATCTGAGCAGATGCTAAATAAAAGGTTTTATTTTAAAGGGATATCATTTGCAGGCGTGAAAATACATGAGCAGGGAGTGAGGTTGAAAGAGAGGAGCAGCATTTGGAGATTCAGGCACCCATTGTGGAGAGGAGTTTGACACTCACAGCTCTCCTGAAGCCGTCCCGAGCTGCAGGTACTGAGACCCTTGGGAGACTCAGGTTTTACACAGCAAATTTGTGTGAGCGTTCGGAGTCACCTCCTCTGCTCCCTGCCTGCAGGAGCTCTGCGAGCTCTCCTGTTTCAGCACCAGGGCGCTGCTGGTTTCGAGGGCTGGCTCAGCACAGCGGCTGTGCCAGGGAAGGTGGTGTACCCCGCAGAGCTCCTGGCAGCAGGATCTCACCTCGGGGAAGCGATCTTCATGGGTTACTAGTTTTATCAGCAGCCCATGCTTTTCACGGAGAAGGGAGAGAGGAGAGAAATTCCATCTGGCTGTGCTGATTCGGTGGAGTAAAGAGGTGGAATTCATTAGGAAAAAATTGTTTACGGCACAGCTTTAGCCAGAGGATCTTCCATTTTAATGTCCTGCCTTTTTATGATAGATTGTGTGAAAGACAAAGCAAGCACTAGGGGCTGCTTGGTGTTTTTGTTTTTATGTTTTCATTAAAGTTTAATTGCGTGACTTGTGTGATGTAACTTCTGGAAATGCCTGTTGCCGTTGGTGGCAAAAGGATTTTTGATTTGTTGTGTTTGAATCAGGTGCAGGAGAGTTAAACCTCAAAGAGGTATTCAGACATGCATGTGGAGAGAAAATATATTTATCTATAGGATAACTTTTGATTAATGAAAGAAAGGAACTGAAACTGCTGTGAGAGAAGAATCTCCTTTATTTGAAAGCTCTTCTTCTCCATCACTAGAACAGAGAGTAAGGGTCTTTAAAATTAGTATAACTATAATTTATATCCACCATAAGGATGCTCTTTGCCTCCTGATCAGTAATGGAGCCTTAAATATAAATGGAGCCTTATCTTGCAAACACTCAAATATTTTCTTCACTCACATGAGGTGTCAAAGGAAAGATTTCTGTAAGGAAAATGGGGCATTTGCATAAGTACCCACAGCATCAAACAACAGAGAATTTGTATTGCATAAACAACAACAACCACATTAAAATCATACTGCTTTCATAGTTTAGAAAAAATATAACAAAAACATTGAAACTGTAATAGATGTTGCTCTGTGTATCGGTATCGATTTCATAATTTGTGTTGCCTTAATCTTGGGTGGGTGAAGATTAAGAATCTCCACGTAGAGTTATGTGTGTGCAATAAGTGGGAACATCATAAGCAGCTTTCCTTTGCCTGGAGATGATTTAGGGCAGAGTGTTTTCTCTATAAAATCTGGGGTTTAGAAAAACAAAACAGGATCTTTATGAATAACAGTCTTGAAAGGGGAAATATCCAATAAACAATGAACGGGAGGAGAAAGAACTTACTTTATACAATTTTTCCAAACTTCATGTTGCAGACATGAGAGCAAAGTGACCTCCACATGCACATGTGAAACACTTTTTTCACACTGTCCAACACATCAATTCCCAAAGGAAATTTGGAGCGTAAGTGGTGAAAAGGAGGAGAAGGTAGAAATTCTGTTCTGGTTCTATAATCTAGAGCCTTTTATGTATAAAACATTTATACCTGTTTAATTTGAGGTGTGGTAGTTAAACTGTCAGTCTGCACTGACAGCTTTTTTGGCTCAGTTCAAATTAATTGGCAACAACCTTATTTTTATTTGGATTTTGTAGAAAAGAGGTAGCTCTGTATTAAACCATTACAAGTTTATATGAGCTGTCTTCCTATACACCTTTTTAGAAATCTGTGGTTTTGAAATAGTGTTAATCAAGGATGAAAAAAAGAATAGAAGGAAATTTACTCTGTAGAGCATTTGTGAATGAAGGTTAACATGCTCATAAAATGATGATAAAAAAATTAGCAATGGTCACCTTCAGCTTTGGTTTCTTTGAAACAGAGCTGAGCTTCATCAAAGTAAAAAGTGGTTCACTCAGACTTGGGGAAAGGAGTCTCACCTAAAATTTTCCCAGCAAATGGTAGGACTAAACTACTTCTGCCTAGAAAGAAGTAGGGCTTTCTTGCTTCCCATTGGGTTTCTGCTCAATAGTGAGAACTCATTTTCCCAGAAACTGCACCCAGAACTTACGGTTGCTTCCTGATCCAGGTAAGTACTGGTTACTAAAAAGACATACACTTTTTTCCTCCACTTATCATCCCTGAAAAATTCCCTCTATATTAATTTCTTCTTAGCTGCTGTATTTTTTAACAGATTTTTTTTCAGATTTTGTAACTGTACATACTGTGTACATTTATTTTGTCTGTAAGTAGTTTGTTCTGGTGTGTAAATGACTGTCCAGCCCATACAGCAAAGCAGGCAGGTCTGGAGCTGGACTCTGTGCTACTTCACGGGGCATCTGAACTCATGGGTCTGTGTCTTGGTGTGGTACACTCAACCTGTCTTGCTGTTTCAGGAGGTTTTTTTTCTTGCTGGTCTTTCTTTCAGTGAGTCTTTCTCTGAACCAAATAGTAACCGAAGCTGGTCTTGGATTAATCCCCTGGTAAGCAGCTTCCCTGTTGTAGGGTGTCATCTTTAACAAAAAATTGTAAATTAACCCCCCTCACAAAACACTAGTCATTAAGTGGAAATAGCAATTTCCCCTTAGATTGAGAAGTTTATTAAGCAAAGAAGGGGATAACCCAGTGATTAGAGCACAGACAGAAATCTTGTAGCTTTGACTAAATTCCTGTTTGAGTTTGGTCTGGTTACTTTAACTCCCTGTTTTCTCACCTCCACTGTGGAGTGAAGAATTCCCTGTGGCATGCCATGCAGTAAAGCTGGAATTTTGGCTGGGCAACAAATACATCTGCATCTATGGGAATTTTATGTCAGAAATCTGAGGATGTCTCCGAGCTCCCATGCACTTGCTAATTTTTTTTCAGTGAAACAGCTCTGGCTTTCAGAACTACCAAAAGCAATTAGTTAGTCCAGTGACCAATAGATGGAAACATGTAATTTTAAGAAATGGGTTAGTTTGTGGGGATCTCTGGGTTTTGTATTGGGCTGGAATATCAGTGCTGCAGGCGATGTCTGTAGGCAGTGGGTTTGTTCTGCGGTCCAGGAACACGGGGCTGGCTCAGCCCTGGGCTCCTTGTGCCACACGGCAGAAAGCTCTGCTGCACATCACTCGGGCACGGGCATACGGGTGAAATGGACCTGTAATGCGTAATTGTAACAAGTAACTAGAATACTGCCTGTGCACTTCCAAAATTGGCTGGGTTAATAAAACGTGCTGATTGCTCCCTGAGGATATCAAGGGACTGGATGATATTAGTAAGGGTCACCAGTTCAAATCTGGGGCAAGTTAGCAGTGACTGCAACAGCCGCGTTCCAGCCCTGCGTGCTTTTCCCGAGTTCTCACAGGCAGGTATCGCTATCACTGCTGTGCTGGCAGCTGGATTAAAAAAGGAGGATGTCCCTGTGTGGTGCTGACACAGGTCTTCAGAGATGGCAGGCAGTGCTTTCCCAGTTCTGCTTGGGATTTCAGTCTCCTTTCCAGTGTAAGTTTAAAGCATGAAGCTGCTTATCCGTGTTCTCTGGATTCACAGTCCTTAAGTCCCACATCTGGCAAGTCTGTCACCTCATTTATGTAGTGCAAACAGCAATTAATTTGATTATTGTGTTCTGTTTTTTAAGTAAGGGTGGTTGATGTCCCAAGTTTCCATGAGAAAGGAAAGGTGGGAATATTCAGCTGTTGCTCTTGCTGCTGCTGTTTGTGGGGATTCAGTCTGTCCATCCAGGACAGAGGGCATTTCTGTCTTGGGAGGTAAATTAACATCACTATACCTGCACAGTGGTGCTACATCATTTTTTAAGTAATGTCTTGAGCAATAACATTGTACAAGATTCCCACCTGCACCTCTGGGTGAGCAGAGGTTTCCTGGAATTGCAGCTTATGCCTCAGGTTGATGCTGTGCAGGGGTCTAGTGAGGGTGTCAGTACACTCGTGTGTGTAGGAAATTGGTGGTTTCTGACTAGGCTCTCTGCAATATCCTGCCCCGTCAAGACACATGGGAAGCTAAACAACATGACGTGCTGAGAAGGAGGGCAGCTTCTGGTCAGGCACTTGTATTTTTGCTGCCTTAGCTGCTGTTATAAATTCCTCACTCTGGCCTTTCACTTCTGATATTTTTCCCCTGGCCAAATCAAAGACGGTTTTGTTACCTCCGGCTCCCTGCAGATGCGGCAGCTTCAGGCAATGAAATATGCTCCAGCCTTTAAAGGGAGGACAGGGAACCTGCTGCTGGGAATCTCAGATGGAGAAGGGTTCCGGGAACGCGACCAAGGCTTTTGCCTTCGTTCAGCCCTGGCTGCATCCATGTGCATGTGCAAAACCAACAAGCCTGCTAGTTGTGTGCTGTGAGGATAGATCAAGGTGCTCTGGAGTGCTGTAGGATTTACAGAGTGGATTGAAAAACACGCAGCACCGTGTGTAGGTGGCACTGAGACATGATTGCCTCTCCTTGCCACTCCCCACTTGGGCAAGCAAGGTCAGCATGGCTCCTAAATTAATACATTCTATAATGAAATGGATAGATTTGGGATTAGTTGTAGTATTTGTGCCCAAAAGGAAAAAAGGGAAGTAGCTGGGTTTGTTTGAGCTTCCTCTGGAACTAGATGTGGAGAAGTACAGTCCTAGTGACTCTACATGGATTTTTATGGTAGATGTGAGGATGTGTTTTAGGTTCCTGAAATGTTTCTCTTCTTGTTTTTCCAGTGGTGCTCAACAAAGTTGGGATTTCAGATTCTTGTTTTCAAATCATTCCAAAGCTTGAATGTATGTGTAGGACTGAGACCCAGATGATAGTGCAGAGGAGGGAGCAGAGATGAGCAGTACTGAGCTTGCTGTGATCCCTCATTTGCAGCTGTGTGGCTGCTCATGAAACAGGGAGCCCAAAGGTGCTTCTTTGGTTTTTACTGTCAATGAAAGGCTGCAGTGCATCACAGCAGGCTCTTGACTCAGGCAGTTTCTGGGGGAATCCCTCTTTTCCCCCATTAGTGACTGCCCTCATGTTTGGGAGAAGAGGAGCATAAAGCCCAGCTTGACAGAGAGACAGTGCCAGGGATTATGGAATTACTGTGAAGGGTTTAAGTAATTCTTCGTATCTGGCTACATGATCATCACATCCCTGTGGACCTGGTCGAGGGCCATAGGACTTATTTGAGAGCTGAGAATATGAGGGATGGTCTGGAGGCTCCCTAGGGCCACGGGGTCAGGGCCCTTTGCAATCTGTAGGAAATTCCCTTACCCCCTCATGTACATCTTCAACTGCGGATCCAGCAGCAGCTGTTGGAAGCTGGAGGAAAGGGTGGAAGTTTATCCTGGAGGGCCTGCCCCTGTCAGCAGCCTTGGGTGCATGGAGGGGGAATGTGGCCAGCGAGCAGGTGAATGCACACAGAAATGATGCTGGAAGCCAAGGCTAGTCCTGCTGATGTGGCCCTTTCTCCTGCAGCGGATCATAAAATATGGCTCAAATTTTCATTACGGCCTCTATTGATTATCTTTTGGGACAGATGAATTATAGGGAACATTAAATTAAAAAAAAAAAAAAGGGAAATATTTGAATGAGTTTGGGAGGTCGATGCCAGAAGGGCTGACGCACCAAGCCTTACCGGCATTTTCCTGCTTTGTGGCTCTGCTGGGTCCTTCCCGTGGTCGCCCTTGGGGGAACCTGCCCAGGGAGCTCCCCCTGTCCTTTCAGGTGCCCTTGGGGAGCAGCAGGCCCAGCAGTGGCCATGGGCTAGGCCAAGGGACAGCTCAGAGGTGCAGACAGTGACTGGAAGGCTTGGGTGCTCTTCCAAAGTCCTGCCCCGTGCCACAAGTTCTGCCTTCTCTGGGAGGTCACCCCAAGGACCTTCCACTTAGTAATTCACAAGTGTCTGTCTGGCGCCTACTTTGGGAATCTTGAACAAAAGGGAAGAATGAGGGGCTAGGAAATGGCCAGGGAATGAATGGGGAAAAGCCAGGCCATTGCATTGGTGACACATTTGGATCTGGTGTGAATATATGTGTGGAGGCCAACAGTGAATCATAAAAGTAGTGATGGGCTTTGCAAGGTTTCCTTCCTTCCCTGCACCAAGGGAAAGGTCATTGCCCTCATCTCTCCTGTGCTTAGGGGTCAGTACTTCTCTCTGCAGGGTTCATGGAGCACGGAAGCTAATTCTTGTTAGGGTTTCTGGTCAGGGACCTTTGGCTTCATGTAAGAGAAGTGCCAGGATTGAATCATCCTGCTGTTAGTGTGGCACACTGAAGTCAAACCAGCCAAAGAAACTTCTGGCTTCTCACCTGGCTCTGGCCACTTCTGCTTTTGAGGATGATCCTTGAATTTTGTTCCAGTATACTTTCTGTGCCCATTTATTTTTTCCGGGTTGTACCATATGTCACACAATGCTCTGTCCAGGAGTTGGCTTGGTAAGGTTTTGTCCTCTGCTCACTTCCCTGCCTTTATTCCTCAAGAGTGCTTGAAATCCTGTAACCTGAAATGCCATCAGCATGCTTTCAGCAGCTGGCAGTGGGGAATAATGGATGTTACCCCTTTGAAAAGAACCAATGTTCAGAGCAATCTTCCATTTCCCAGTGGTGGCAGGAGAGTTCTGGAGCAGACACACGGAGCTGGGTGGCTGTAAAAATCCCTTCTCTGTGCTTTGTTCCTGGATTGTTTTCTGTCAGTCAGGCCAGCAGCCAGTGCTCCTGAGGAATTCTCTGTTTTCTTTTCTAAGACTGAGAAGAATGCAGCCAGGGTCCCTCTCCAGCCACCCACAAGACAAACATCCCCCTCCCAAATGCTCATCTCTGTCTGGACACGAGGTCCTGTGTGGCGCAGTCCTCATACCCCACTGCTGCAGAGAAATGTGGGGGGACATCCCTCATCCCCTCACCATCCCCTGCCTGCCACCACCACCAGCTGCTCTCCTGCAGGTCACATCTAAAGCACGATCTCTGCTTCTGGGGTATTTTCTTGTGCTGCAGGGTGCCCTTTTCCACCCGTGCCTGCAGATTCCCAGTTACCTGGTCACACAGCCATTTGGGTGAGTTTTGCCAGGGCACCCTGCGTGTGCTGCTGGGCAGCCCTGCCCCTCCTGAGCCCCTGCCGACCTGGCGGAGCGCAGGTGCTCCAGGCCTGGTCGGAACACCTTGTGCATTCACTGGTGTGTCTGTGTGAGCTGTGAGATAAACCAGCTGTGCTGAGGTGTGAACATTGCCCCTCGCTCGTGGGAGATTGTGGTGCTGGTGAACGGGACCACCCTTCTGAGTGCTGAACGCACAGTTGCGTGTGTGTGTGTGTTTCACTTCCTTGCAGATCCCTGCTGATTTCACAAGACATCCACCAAGCTTTGGCTTCACCTGGGCAAATGCAAAAGGTGGTGGTTTCCATGGCTCCACAGCCTCACTTGGGCGGCACACCCTTTTTGTGTAAGCTGGCTCCCTGGAGTCGATTGTTTTTTGGCAAACAGCTTCATAAACTCCTCCAACAATTAAACTGGAAAGAAAAAAATAACCAAACCAAACACAACAAGACCCGTGCATTACGGAGTGAGACTGCAAACAGGTTGAAGCAATTCCCCCACCAGCTCCGTCCCCTCAAGCCCCCGGAGCCAGGCAGGGGAGCAGCCCCAGCTGCACTTGGTGGACTTCGTTTGGGAGGTGCCTGGGCTGCCCCAACTCACTGCAGTGAGCTAACAAACATGAAGGAAAAGGTCATGTTATTCACTTTTATTTTTTTCAAAGCTGCAAACATCCCTCTCTCTGGGAGGGGAGGCTGCACAGATGCCAGCTCAGATTAATTTAAATATTTACCAATCCCTTTTTTTTTTTTTAATTGTGTGTTTGTGTTCTGTTTGTGTCCCATAAAATACCTGGTGTTTTGGGCGTACCCCGTTTGCAGGGTGCATGAGATCACACTGAAAAAATGCAGTGAAAAACATTTTCATGCCACGACACATCAAATAGGATTTTGAATTAAGATTAAGATTTTTTCCCTCTCTTTTTATCTCTGAAGTTTGGGTGAAAGGGTCTTCTTTTTCTGTTTCTTTTTAAAATTCTTTCACTTAACTGGGAAGAAAAAATGTCATGGAAATCCTTTAAAAGTTACTTTTACTTTATCTCACCATGTCGAACATCAAAGGCAGCTGTTGGTGCTGGTCAGAGCCCCCATTAGTGTGTGTTTCTGTGCTGTTGGCTGGATGGTGCTGTGTTCCAGCAGGTAGGCAGTGAGCAGGGAAGAAATCCAGAGTCTGGAAGCCAGAGCCAGCTCTGAGCTCCCGAGTGTGCGACAGTGGCTCTGCTCCTTTCCCTGCCTGTGGTTACTGCCCGTCAGACTTGCTCTGAGTGCTGTCTTTGCTGTTTGTGCAGCCTTGGCACAGGAGTCTCGCTTGTTCAGAGTGCTGGGCTTCTGCTCTAACACTCCCAGGTGAGTTTCCCACTGAGCTTTTCAGGGCAGTGACCCTTTGGTGGGTGCCCCAGCGCTCTGGGCACAGATGCTCGTGGGTTTGTGTGCCCCAAGGGCTGAGCATGGCCCAGGACTCGGGCTGGGCACTGGCATGTTGTCCTCTTTGGTATGGGATTTTCTGTATGCTTTTTGGCCATGGAGACTTAGTGCTCCCCTGGGAGGGAAGTTTTCTTTGTGAATTCAAATAATGAAAGCACTACTGGCATTCACCCACCTCCTTTTAATTGCTCTTCATGCCCATTGGGTCATAATCTGATCCCATCTACATCTGGGAAAGTACAGGGCTGTTCTGTGGAAAAATGGAGCATCTCCAAACAGAATAGTACTGCTGGGATCAGGATCCCTGGCCACTCCTCTCTAGTGAGCCAGGCTGGGCTTGGCCCAGAGCATGAGTCTTCTGCAGGGGCTTTTGCTTTTACTGCACCTGTAAAGGATCCCAGCTCTAAAGGATCCACCTGTAAAGCCTCCCCACTATGAACAGCAGGTCTGGAGCCTCTGGGTCATGAGAGACTTGGGCGTGAGGGGGCAGAGGCAGTGACACCCCTGCAAGCTCATGGACCACTGGGAAGTTGGCTCACAAGCCAGAACAGTGCTGGGACACCGGGCACAGCTGCTTTGTTGAAAGCCTCAAGGCTGTCACTGGGGCAGGGTGGGATATTTGTGTGTGTATTTCTGTGCAAGGGGGGATTGGCACTGCTGGAATGTGAATCCTCTATTCCTGCTCTGCTGTGCGGAAGGGAAAAAAGAAGGGGAAGAATCAGAGTGGATGTGCAGGGAGGGCAGCAGTTGGCTTGCCTGAGCCATTAGCCAGAATTTGAAATTGGACCTGTTACTTTTGAGGAATGTGGAGGAGAGATGTTGTGTGAATGTCAGCTCTTGCCTCAGTGTCCTAGGAAAATGTCAGAGTACAGGATGGCAAGGAGCAGTGCTTACCTCACAGCTTCAACTCCACCATGCACTCTTTGATCACTTATTTTGCTATTCCTTCTGCTTCTTGCTGTAATTGTTACAAAATCTCTGTGCTTTGGGAGGGGTCCAGGACTCCAGGGCCCAATTGCATCTGCCCTGATTCAGAAAGTGGGTCATGCTGCTTGGTCTGGGAAGAAGATACTCATCTTGCTTAGCATGATATTTATTAGGAGATAGAGGAGGGAATGCAACCACGCTGTTGCCTAGAAAATTGCTCTGGGGGGATAGCAAAGGACTTGTGAGGGCAGAGCATGTAAAGTTATTGCACATGCAGTACCTGCTGCAGCCCTGCCGTGTTCCCTGTGCCTGCATTGCACATTTCCCTCACGCTGGGACCTGCTGAGGGTGGCAGGACAGCGGTGGAGCTGGGGGTGAGGAGGGGATGGGCTCTTTACATTGCTTGGAGTAGAGGCTGTGAGGGTAGAGAGAGGGGAAGAAAGTATTTAGTTTTTTCATAAAGATGTGCTGTTTCACAGTCAGCCTAAACTGGTTGGGGTTTGCTGCTGGACAAGTGACCAGCACCCTCTTCAAACACTTGGCAAGATATGACATAGTGCTCTGTAAAGGCAAAAACTCTCCTGCAAAAGCAGGTAGAAAGCCCTGATCAAAAGCCCAGAGTAATTTACTCTGTGCTGTATCTATCTTTAATTAAGCAACAGAGAGAAGGAAACTGAGTACACAAAGCAGATGATGATGGGTCCAGCATTGTTGACAGCAGGGTCTCACAGCAGGGACTGCCTGACTTGGGGCAGGGAGGGTGGAGGGGTAGAGGGGAGGTAGGAAAGCACAGCTGATCCTGCCAGGCTGGCTGGGCCTGTGCTGCTGCTTGCTGTGAAATCACCCTCAGGATTATCCAAAGGAAGAACTGGCAACTCGAGTAACTTGGAGGGCCGGATCCTCAACTCATTTAAATTGGCATGACTTCACTAAAGCCACCGAAACTGTACTGATTTTACACCAGGTGAGCATCTGGTGCAGAATCTGCTGAAAGAATAAGACAAAGAGGGCACTAAACACAGGTTAGGTAGAGCCTACTTACAATCCTGGGGACTCTTGAGCTGTACTGCGTGGAGGGTGGGTCAGCACATCATTTCCAAATGTCTTGGACACCTTGGAAGGGCTCTGAATTCTTGTGGCCATGGCAAATGCCAAAACTGCTCCCTCGGGAGGGAGGGGGACCCGCCTCTCTGGCTGCACTTTGGAGCACGAGTTGTCAGGAACTGGTGAGAGTGTCACCCTGCCAGTGTTCCCTGCTCACTGACACCTGGCCTGTTCTCGGCCCGTTCTCATGGCCGCTCTAAACCCGGCGTGTCTTTTCCTGTGCATCCAAAATCTGTGGTGTCCCTTGCAGCACATAATGCCACTGACAGAGGCTGACCAGCAGCTGTGGCTTCAGCCTCACACCGCTGCCACCGCAAGCTCTAATTCTGACAAGCCTGTGAGATGATGGGAGGAAAGTTCTCGCTTCAGCAAAGGACAGGAACCAGTGTCCATGTCCCAGATCGTGCTCCACTGGGCAGTGTTAGGCACATGTGTGCAGAAATTGTTGGTTCCTGCTGCAGTGGGGCAATTGTTTTCCCAGCTCTGCACCTTGTTCTTAGGTGGGGGTGTTACGGGATGTACACAAGGAGGTATGCTGTCACATGTTTTTGGAGGTTGTTTGCTGGAACACCGGGCTCTTGGGACCTGTTGGGAGGCACAGAATTCCCTCCATGCACTCACGTCCGGGGTGGATCTGGGTAGAGTTTTAGCAACTCCCACTGAAGCAGCTCAGGGCCGGAAGTGAAGAAGGGATAAAATATCCAGCTGAAACTCCTGTAAGATGTAATTACTTGAGCTGGAAGCTGGCCAGGACAGCAGGCATTGTGCCTCATCTGCTGGTGGTGCCAGAAGCACCCAGCATTGCAGGAGAGGTGGTCAGGAGCAAGGAGTGATGCTCATGGGAGGACAGGAGCACTCCCAGGAGCTGCTGCTGTGGGCATTCGGCATAACAGCTCTGGAGGCACTTGTGTTTGTTTCCATGGCTGTGCTCTGAGGTGCCATGGTGCCTATAAAATGCTCTTGGGAAGCTACAGCCCATGGATGGATAGCCTTGTCCTGACACCCATTCAAATGATTGTACTTTTCAGTTTAAAAGAGAAAAGAACCTTGAAAAAAAAAATCAAAAAACAAAACTAAAAACCCCACCCCAACAACAAAACAAACAAAACAAAACAAACAAAAAATTAATTAAAAAAAAAACAGAAAAAAAAAAACACCAAAAAAAAACCCCACACAAAAAAAAAAAAAGAAAAAAAAAGGAAAAAGGAAATTGACTTCCCAAAAATTACACTAACCTAACATTGGAGGCCTGGCACAAATCCATCACAGCCAGGAAACTCACAATTAACCTGTGCACTCCCATGGCTACTAGGAAGGGCAGTATTCCAGCAGGACAGGCCGAAGCTTTCAGAGTTGGGGACTTGGGGATGAAAGTCCCTAACGTGTCTCTGACATGCAGCAGGAGGTGTTTTCGTGCACCTCCATGCATGCCAAAGACCACCCCCTCTCCTGCAACTCAGCAGTAGATGTAGGGGCAGATTTATTCTTTGGGGAGAGGGTTAACAGCAGGCTCCTGATGCTCAGATGTGACAAGTGACACCACTACTGACTGGGCTCCTTCTCCAGGACTTCTCCCCATGGGCCCTGTGTTGGTGGAGCAATAGAGCAATGCAGCAGGGACCTGCAGGCTGCTGCTGAGGACACTGAGGAATTTACACCCTCGCCCAGGTCACAAGTGAGGACAAAGTTGACTCTTCATTCTCACTTGCACATGACGCAGCATCCCGTAAATCAGAGTGAGTGACAGCCTTAGCTCAGCTGAGGTGAAGGGAAGGGAGGAGAGCCGGGTCAGGGCAGGGGGCAGCTCGGGGCTGTGTGAGCAGCTGGCCCCGAGCAGGCACAGGAGGAGTCTCCCAGCACAAACTGCAGCTGGGGTGGCGGCTCAGAGGCAGCCTGAGCTGGCAGAGTGGGGTGGAAGGAGACTGGCACTGCCTGCTGCTCGCCTTGGGCTGATGCTATCAGAGCTGAGTGTTTGCCATAGCTCTTTTCACTCACCAGGTTTAGAGAAGCACGGCACGGGCTGCTGTACCTGCAGCTGTGGGGGCTGGCACCGAGAGTGTGTCAAAGGGCCAGCCAAGCCTCTGCTGTCCCCAGCTGTCTTGGGCTGCCACCCTGCCTTTGCCAGGAGTTTTCACAGCTTTGGGGTACTGCAGACAGCACACCTCATGACAGAGCATTGATAGTATCTCATTTCAGAGGCTGGGGGAGGTCGGGATGTGTTAAGGCTGAAAATATTTACAGGTTTTGAAGTTGAAACACAAACAGGAAAAGCCCTTTAAAAAGTGAGTGTAGTGGATATTCAAAACAGGAATTGCCATGGAAACGCCACAATATTTGCTTAAATTGACACAAAGGTTGCTGGTTGCAGGGTTCTGACTTCTTTGGCTCCATTTTCTTTGGCCAGACACCTATCACAAGTTGATCTCAACAGCCCTCTTTTGTTTTGCTTCTTTTATTATTGTCTGATGGAAATTTAAAAAAACCACCAACAACAGAACCCTCCAGTCTACAAATCCCATCTCATAGAAGAGCCTGAAGCTTCTGAGCTTCTGACAAAGGTTAGAGCTGAGACATTTTATAATTTTGGAAGTAAGGTAAAAGTTATTTTATGTTAATCTGTGCATTTGTTCATTTCCTTCAATGCAGGAGTAGAAGGGAGTTGTCTTAACTGTCTAGGGAGAGCAGGGAGAAAGGTGAAACCTGTTGCAAAGGTAGCAGTATATACAGCAGTATAACAGCCAAGGAGCACAGGACATTTGCAGTCCAGCTCTTAAACCAAAATTTGAGAGATTTAGCTGTAGTTCCCAGTTCTGCCTCAGATTTGTTAAGTGAGCTTTGACAAGTCCCTTAATTACTGTGGGCCTCACTAAACTGCAAATAATAATTCTCCTTTGTCTCATCTGGTTGTATGTGTAACATTTTTGGGCATGAGATTTGACGTGGGGGTGGACAAGGAGTTCTGTGCTTCTGGATCCCCCCCAAAGGAGGGATGGCAGCAGAGCTCACGTGGGCAGGAACGCTTAACTGGCTACAGATGGAAGCTTTTTGCTGTAAGTGGCTTAGGCTGCTTCTGCCACTGCCTGACCTGTTTTTTTCTGGGGAAAGTTGGAGTGTGTGGCCCATGGAATAGCCTGGGTGGTTTGTACCTTGGCTTTTGAGTTGCTGGTACCACGTGTGGCAGATAGGGAGATGGAGATGAGTGTGTTCAGGAGGCCATGAAATGCCTTGCCTTGCCCTGCTGGCCCTGTGTGTGACCAAGGGCTCGGGTCTGTGGGTGGCTGCAGCGTTTGAGGCTGGCGTCACTGCTTGTGCTTGTGATTCACCTGAGCTTTGGTACTGCTCAGTAGGGAACATTCATTTCCTTTTGAAACTCTCCTCAGGGAAAAGAGACTTCACC
The DNA here is from genome assembly GCF_036417665.1 of Passer domesticus. NCBI lineage: Eukaryota > Metazoa > Chordata > Aves > Passeriformes > Passeridae > Passer > Passer domesticus. The sequence goes on along the minus strand of NC_087495.1, from coordinate 7,967,953 downwards.
AAGTGAAGGGAGGCCATCTAATTCACACTGTCTTCCTGAGACCACCTCCAAAACAAAGAACCTGACTTCTGTCCTGGCTTTGTACACTGGAATGGACCTTGAAGCCTGTGACTTCTCAATGCAAGGTACTAGCTTTTGTTCTGTGATCAAACTGCTCTGAAGCAGGACTGGAGTGAGTGATTTTGGCTCTCCAGAGCTTTCATTCCAGTTCCTGGGAAATCTCTAGCCTGTGAAGTTTGAAAGAGCAGTGGGAACTCAGTGGCTTAGGTGGCAAATGCACGGTGGGATGTTGGTTTGGGCTGGCTTACAAGTAGGACTGGGTTTACCCCTTCCATCACTGCCCACCTCTGTACAGACACCCAGCTGACAGAGCAGGGTGCTGAGCAGCTCTTTCTCTTCACCTCCCTCTTCCCAATGAGCTGCTGTGCAGTGTTAACAGTTGGCTAAGTAGTACACGGGAGTCCCCTGGGTAAGTATTGCGTGGGACAGTTTCTGACTGACTTGTTTCACAAAAGGAGTTGGAGGATGTCTGTGGTCATGGTGGGTAACTCAGAGCAGTTCTGAGGGGGTGGGACTCTGTTTCTAAAAGCTGTTTTACTTTCTTCTCTGCTTGGCTGCCATCACAGCTTCTCTGCAAGGAAAGGTATGACACAACAGTGGAACAGTATATTTCTTCTCAATGGGCTGGGGATTTGGGAGGTGCCTGGTGGCACTGCTATACAGCTGCAGGTGGAAGGGGCTGAGGATCCTTGCTGTGTCTGGCCTTTGTGTGACATCACATGTGCTCTGCAGGGCACAGAGGTGTCAGGGGCTATCTCCATACTTTGCTGACATCATTAAATGCTGACGATGCCTGAATGAATGAAGATCAGCAACTGAAGTGCCTGAGGGGATTCTGTATCATCATCTTCCTCTGTTTTTTGCTGCTATGTCATAATGATAACTGGGCAGAGCAGTGTGTCCAAAGCTGTTGTGAGTCACAGGTGCAGCTGAGCTGGAAGGGTCTAGGCAGAGGGACTGCATTGGTTTAGCAAGAGGGGAGGTGAGAATAGTCACAGGACTCAGATATTGGTCTGGGGCTCCAGCAGTCCCTCTCCATTGCTGGCTCTGTGTGGCACAGAAGAATTTACTCATGTTCTGAGTGCCCTATTCCTACCTGAAAGAGCAACAGCCATGATGCTCTAAGGCTCAGCAGGTCTTAGTTCTTGCCATGTGTTCAGAGCCTACAGACCTGAGTGCTTTCAGTAAGTCTGCCAGTAGAGAGTGTGCTTCAGGATGGGATAGGGGTGAGCTGTGCCTTCCCACACCTTCCTAGTGCTGAAACACCTCCAGGGTCTGGCATGCTTTATTTGGAAAGCCTGGTTTTGAACTGTTAATGTAGGAACTCTGGCCTTTATCCCTGTGTGAGCTGCTGTGGTGCTTGTGTCCCCTTTTAGAGCAATGCCTTCCCAGGCCTCCAGAGGCAAGAGAGCTTCCCAAATAGGAGCTCTGCCTGAGGGAATAAGGTAAAGGAACATGAAGAGCCTTGAGGTTTTACCAAATAAGACACAAATTCTCAGGTTTGACTGCAGCAGGTGAATTTTCCACCAAACACCCTTACGTGCCTCTCCAGAGAGGTCCAATATCCAGGGGGAAAAAACTGTGCAGGGGAAGCTGCCTCATAGGTTCTAGGTGATTTTTTCATCACCAAGGAGCTTTTCCTGTGACCCCTATCACAGGTTTCTGCTTGTGTAGTTCCTGATATTGAAAACCCTACATTGTCCATCTGATCTGGACTTGGGATGAGCAGAACCTCTGAGACAAGAAGGTTAAGAGGAGGAGACTGATAAATCAGGAATACTTTAAATGCTGAAGTGATCCTTGTGGTTCAGACTCTTGCAAATCAGTTATCCTTTTCCACATTGGTCTCCTCCCAGTACCTACTGGGTGCATTGCTGAATGTCCTTCAGGGGCTGCTTCCTGAGGGATAGTAGCTCATTAGTGACACCAGAAATACTTCCCTGGACTCCAGCTGTTTTCTGAGGTCCCCGTAGTTCTACAAACATCACTGCAGTGAAGGAGATGCACTTAGCCTTTCAGGCATGTGGCTTTGTGATCTCTCATGGTCTGGACTAGAAATCCCTGTGTTCCAGTCTTCTGCCCTAGAGCAAGTTGTATGGCTTCTACTTTCAAAACAAGCTCAATTTACTTTGGGCTACAGAGGCTGTTTGCACATTCTCCAGAGCCCATCCCTAGGCTGTGATTGCTTTTTCACTGTTTATAAGCACAAGCTGACTGTTTAGTCCTAGAGCTATAAGGGTTGGAGGGAGTTTTCTTGTTCAGTTAATGAAGGTAGACTTTTATGCGGGGGGGGGGGGGGGGAGGAACTAAAAAAAGTGTAGGAAAGGGATTAGAAATATCTGCTCTGTGTTTGAATTTGCAAAATACTCCCCCCCCATTTAAATCCTAAAGTGAAGCTAAATTTGTGGGTTAGCTTGGACTGATGGAGTTATTTTTGCTAGGGTCCTTGGGATTACTGCATGGGCACAGCTGCAAACGTGATGAGATGGGAACACTGCCTTCCACAGAAGTGCAGCTGGGCCAGCCCAACCAGCCCTGACGGCTCAGAGCCTGAGTTGGGCTGGGGAATATGAAACAGCCTTGCAAAATCATTGTGGAAATTTACCCACCTGTGTATGAAATCGACTTGCCTACCTTTGCCAGGAGGAGTTTAACTTGCCCATTAAAATACACATCTATTTATGTATTACATGTTCTGTGAGAGAAGTTTTTCCCAGGCAGTTACAAAACTCCGTCTAGACTGTAAAGTGTGGCATCTGGTGGTAACATGCCATATACATATATCTGAATACAGTATCTCCTGTATCACCCTGCTTGGAGTTAATAGCAGGTATCTGGATTGCAGCGAGGCCTTTCCGTTTGCAGCACGCTGTCCTTGGATAAAGGCTTGGCCTGGTTCCTGCCAGCACTGCTCTGAATGAATGGGGCTCTGATCCCTGGTACAGCAGGCTCTGCCCTGCTCCTGCCACCCGGGTACAGCCAGGCAGGCATTTCCGTGCTGCTTGTCCTGACCTGTGGCCCCACGGTTCAGGTAGGCTGGAGGCAGCAGTTCCCAGGCAGAGCTCTTCCAGCAGGGCTGGATAGAGGGGAGGGAAGATGTTAAAAGCCTGTCTGGGTAAGAACAGGGTTGTCACATCCATCTGCTCAGGCCCTGACGAGCAGCTGATCCATATTGTTAACATATTGCCTGCCATATGGGCTAGCTCAGCTCTTCAGGAACGCTTGGGAGACCTGACCTCTAGTGTGACAAGATGTGAGCATGAAGGACGGGTTGACAACAGCCCTTGGGTCTTGGAGTGTGAAACCATGTTTCAGCCACTTCCGCTGCCTTCCCCTGCGCTTATTCCCGCACTACCTCTGACTGCCTCACTCCGTCTCTTCTGTCTGAGGATTTTTTTCCTCCCTCCCTCCCCTGTTTTCTGCATCCCTGGTCTGTGCTAGATCAATGACCTTCACTCATAACCAGACTGGACAGTTCTGACTCCCTCCCCCGGGCCTTCAATCAGATGTTTAGTTGGAAAGCGGAATGGGGGGAAGTCAAAGGAGGGGAAGGAGGATCGTGTGCTTGGCAGGCCTTGTGGCTGTCCTGACCATATCTGGTCTGGGAGTGGCACTGAAGACTGATCCACTGAGGTCCTTAGCACCTCCTGCTCACTTGGATAACAGTGGATGCTCATGCAACCTTTTGATGGAGTCCAGCAATGGGGTCTAAGCAGGTTGAAAGGTCTCAGATGTTCAGGAAAGGGCCTTGATGCCAGAGTTCAAGGAGAGAACGCTTAAAAAGCTCTTGAGAGACATGGAATGAGCCAGTTTAAAAATAAAGGGCAGCCCAAAGCTCTTCCAGTGCCCAGCAGCTGGTGATTTTGCACCTGCTCGTGAGAGGGAATAGTTGTTTGAAGGACAAAAGCTGAGAGGTGTTCTGGCAGTGAGGAAGTTGGCTGAAGAGGATCCCTCCCAGTGCTGCACGAGGCCTGTGGTGCAGTTAGGTGTGTGCATGTGGAGCAGCTTAGCCCTAAAGAAGCCCAGGGCTTCAGTGGAGGCTGGCAGTTGCCTGGGTGGCTGTCACACTGGAGACCAGGCTGCCCAAAAACCTCAGAGGGATAAAGGGATGTTCAGTACTGGAGGAGACAGGACTGAGCCAGGCCTTCATGGGTTCAGACCTCACTTTCCCAGTCACCTTCAGTTGTTTTTTTGGAATTCGTGATGTCCTCAGTCTCCTGGAACTGCTGCTTATGAAGTTGGCCATCTCCTTCCTAAGGCTTCTGTCTTCACAGTTGAGATTTACAGAGGTTAAATCTTGGTCTAGGGAAGCAAGCCCAAGTTTTACTGTAAACTTCAGTGGCGTTGGGATTTCAGCCCTTGGCTCCTCAGAAGGGCATTAGGATGTTTCCCAATATTTTTTACCCATCAGCTCTGTCAGACCTGCAGGCATGACTCATTCGTATTTTAGTGTCCCCACAAAAGGGTTGCCTTAATTTTACTGTCTGTCCTGTAAAAATCATTATCCTCCAAAAAGCTGAGATTTTGGCCTGCTCTTCATAAAGATTTTAGACCAGTTTAGATGCTTTCATTTCTCTCCTTCCCCATATACCTGCAATTGCACTGATCCTTAATAGTGTTTATTTGTAAAGAGGAGCCCACTGAAATATTGCAAAATAAAACACAGTGATGAGTCGTGGTTTATTTACTCAGCTTAACTGATGTAACAAACCTGATTTTATGTTAATAATGACTCAGAAGCAGAGTAGGGAGGAGAAGCCAGATCTTCTGATTCCTTTAACCATCCAACAGTATTTCTTCCTGTCCTTAGGTCCAGCAGCAGTTTTCTGAGCTGGGATACAGGCATTCGTTCTGTGGCTCCCTGATGAAACAGCTGGCTGAAAAAATAATAATAGTGCTTTGCGAGTTTGCAGGGTTCCATTAACATTTAGGAGCACATTCAGCTCTGGTAGACACTGCATATACACCGTCTGTCTGTCTGTCTGTCTGTCAGGCAGCTCTCCAGCCAGCAGGGACGCTGACCTGCAGAGTTCCTCAAGGAAAACCAGTTGGAAAGCACTTGGAGCAATCAGTGCTAAGTATGCACATGAGTGTTCGAGGGAAATGCATGTTCAAAATGCAGATCATAGAAATCTGTTGATAAAACAAAAAAATTTAAAAAATGAACAAATAGTGTAAAGTGAATGGTAGCAGTTCTCTGATGTCTTCTGCTGCAGGCTCATTCCAGAGCTTGTGCTCAGCCCATGGGCAGTGCTGGAGGTGAGGCTTATCTCACTACTTGAGCTGAATATGGAAAGGCTGTTTTAGCATATTGCCTCTGACAAATTATGTAGTAGTGCTGAGGCTCATTTTTGCATTACTGCAGTTATATATTAACTATTAAGAGCTACAGGTAAGCCATCTGCTGATGTACCAGAGCTGCATTTCTCATCAGGAGAACTATCCTGATTTTTGCCAGGGCAGTTTACAATCTGTCCCAGTGTCTTTCTTGTGATTCTTGCTGAGTTTGTCTAAGCTGTACGTTGATAGAACATGCAAGAGAAAAGGGGAGAGGACAAACTAAGGTGAGTTTGAAAGTAAAATGAGCAAACAATATTGCTAGCCTTGTCCTTTCAGAAGTCAAAAGCTACTCTCCTCCTCCCTGCAATTATAAGACTTAATAATACCAAGGTTTCTATGGTTCAGCATGCACACAGATCACATTTCAGGTTGCTGTGCCCTGAAAGTGGGAGAACAGAAGGCACAAAGGGAGTGATAGCACTGTACACACGTTTTTTGTGCAAAACAAGAATCTTACGTAACTTGCAAGATCTCTGACTTTAAGAAAATCATGAAGATTTACAAGGTTGACAAGAGTTGTCACATAGGAGCAATTTCTACTTGATTACCACGTCCCTGAAGTATGCTGACCTAGAGCACAGCCTACTCAGGAGCCTGGTTGCCATCTTCCCTTGCCAGGGCTAGTTACAACAGGAGCTGAAGCCAGTTGCCCCAAAAGCCAGGAATTATTTTCTTGGTAGACTTGTTTTACCTGGGGCTATCTGGCAGTGGAATAGTGCAGAGCTACCTGAGCTGCTCACGCATGGTATGGAGCAGAGAGGGTTTGTCCTCTCTACATCCATATTTGAGGAATTAGGAATTGGATGTCCTCAATCCCTGATACAGGAATAAAGGAGGAGAGCTGCTTGGCATCACCTGCTGCAGCAGCACAGCCTAGGGCTCTGGCTTTCCCCCCAAGAGGCTCCTTCCTTTGCCCATAAGACTTTTGTATCCCTGGCTTTCCCAGCCCAGAGGCAGCTGCTGGACCATGAGGGATACTTCCCCCACCTGTCCCTGCCTTCCCAGTGCTCCCAAGCTGTGGGGGACTAGCCAGGGGAAGGAACAGTTATCCTTCCCTAGAACCAGACATTCAGGCAGAGCCTGAACAGGGAACAGGGGGCATTTCACATGCATTTGGAGAGCATTGAGCTCTCAGGCTTTTGGTCCAGATTTTGAAAACCCACACAATGTTCCTCCAGCAGAGTTGCCTCTCCTTTCTCCTCTACAGAGAAAGGTGAAAGTGCTTCCCAGGACCCTACCAAGTCAGTCACCTACCAACTTCTGTCCTCGCTCTTTGGACCCTGCCACACTGGCTATCCTCTCATTATCCTCTCCTGCCTGCTTCTTCCTCATTCCCTTGTGCCACTTTTTATGGGTTCACCAGAAAGGAGGGGAGATTTTTCTTCCCCTTGTTTGCTTCACACCATTACTCCCATCTGTTCATCCAGGCTCTTAGTTCCTTTGTTTTTCAGAGTCATGTGGGTTTGGGTGCAATTTACACTCTCTGGTATGCTCTTCTGGACAATGCTGGTGTGGGGAGAAGGTCTGGTTCTCAGGCCAGCACCAGGGGTGGGGGAAATGTGCATCTTCAAATTAATCAAAAATTTCTCCTCCAGAAATGCTAATGGGGGGAAAGCAATTAAAGCAGCCTGGTTTTTATTAAGTAATCTGTGTTAAGAGCTTGTAATGAAGTTTAGTGCCGTTGTGACTCGATATTTCAGCTTCATCGGTTTGAGTCAAAACAATCCAAAGTGGGAAGGGAGCAAAGGGATGAGCTGCTCCCCAGCATCTGTAGTGCTGATTCTTGTTCCAGCTCATTCTTGCAGATTTCCAGTGTAATGCATAGGAGACCACTCACTCTTTATCCTGTCCAGGATGAGAAAGGGAGCTTTAAAATCTGCCATACAAACTGGATGGCTTCTTTTTTAAAACACCTGTTCTCAACGTGAGAATGGCCGTGGCCCCTTGGAACAGACTTTGCCTCATTTTTTGGGGTAGTGCAAACATTAAGTTTTCCGTAGGAAGCAATGAGAGGACAAGGGACAGCAGAAGCGAGGTGACACTGAGGAGCAGTGAGACCCCCCCAGATCAGTGCTGCATGCCTCTGAACAGGTTCATAAACCTCTTCTAATGTTGGGAAAAGTTTTATCTGCCACAGGGTGAGGATGGGGATGATACCTGCCGTGCCTGTCCTCTGCACCTCCAGGCCTGTGCTCGCTCCACTCTGAACAGAAGGGCCCTGTTACCAGGGTGACAAACTGCTGGGGGCTGCGGGCAGCTGTGGAAGCAGCCCATCTCCTTCTCCTCTCCTTCCCCCCACTCCCAGAGAAGGCAAAAGGAAAAAGGGACAAAGTCCCTTTAAAGAACTACATGCCAAGCCTCTGCCGTCCTGTTTTATCTGAAGTCCAACCGCATGTTGTTCCAGGGCCGATCCGCTTTAGCTAATTAATAATCTGACAGGAGCCACCCAAGGGATTAGCTGCTGAGACGAGCTAGACCAAGCCCCGAGCAAATGAGCCCCATGCTCCCTGGGGACTGAGAGGTGACTTTGGGGGGCAGGGGGTTGCACCACATGCAGAAGGGTGTCAGAGCCCTGAAGGGGATTTATGGCATCTGGGAGGGTGAAGGAGGAGGTGAGGGGTTACAATTTATGAGATATAAACTAATAAATCAGTTAGTTGAAGAGGGGAAAGAGGGAAGCACCAAATTAAAAGATAACGTCTTAAAGGAACAGTGTAAATTGATGGTGCTCCCTGTGGCAGGGACACTAGGAGAGTTCCCAGTGCAGACCAGTTGTAGCTTCCTCTGTGCTGGCTACCTTGGAGAGAGGAAGAGAGAGACTGCAAAACAGAAGAAAAAGGGGTGTTGATGGGAATTGGGAGGAAGAGACATGCATCTTTTTGCAGTTTATGCAAGCAGTTGATGGTTTGGCTTTTGTGGCAGAGGGCACCTCTTTCGATGGCAGAACACAGAGGCTGTGGTGCCCCTGGCCTGGGAGAGGTAAATGGGTAAGGAGGGCTTGGTTAGGGTTAGTTGTCCCCTTCAAATAGGCTTTCTGTGGGGGAACACTTCTTAAGTGGGATTAATGGAGAGGGTCAACTTGGAGCAAGACAAAATTACTATCAGGAAAGCTGTCTCAAGACAGTGTGATATATTTTTTTCTCCAAATCTGCCTCTTCACTGAGTCTTCAGGTGATCGTGAGGTTTGAAGTTTGCTCCTGAGGAAAATGCTTGGTTTTGTTCTGGAGCCTTGTAGATGTCTGGAACTTCCTGGTGGTGAAGGTCCGATTCTCTCCTGATTTCAGGAGCTGTTGTTCCGTCTGGGCAGGGCAGTGGCCTTGGGCACAGGTTTTCCCCTGCCTCTTCCACTGCCCAGTCCCAAAGCTAGTTTGCCTTTCCATACCAGTCTCTTTGGGTGCCTTGAAACCTCTCCTGGCCCACAGTTCTTTCTGAGAGTGTGCCGGAGCCTCAGCTCTCTCTAGGGGCTGCTGTAATGCAAATGGTAATGCAAGATGGGATTTCCAAAAGCCGCCTTAGGGGGATTTGTAATCCCTGCCCCATGACGATGCTAGACACAAGCTAATGGAGAGGGGCCTGTGTGCGCCCTCTCTGCTGAGCCACAGCAAACCTCTGAGTCCTCGCCAAAGGCCAAGCTTTTGGCATTGTTCCTCGCAAGGGCAGGAGACTACTTTATTTCCTCCATCCCCGCCCAGCCTGCCCAGACCCAGGGCAGCCCAGGGAGTGAGGCAGTGGCTGTGGAGTGGCTGGCTGTCCAGGAGCCAGGTGAGCTCCTCCTGCCCCACCCCACCCCAGGGCCTGGAGGAGCCCAAGGCCCTGCATCCGCTCCCACGTGAGCCACAAGCAGCCCTGGGGTGGTCGCTGTGAGCACCCCCGTGCTGAGGAGGTGTTGGGATCATGTGGGTGTTGCCCTGGGGGAGCACAGCACACAGCCTGCAGATTGCTCTTCCAGTGGGGCAACTGCATTAAGCCACAAAACTCAACTGACTACTTGAACATATTTCCATCTAGAGAGCTGCCTTGCCGCTTGCAGGGTCCCCCACGCAGACATGTTGAGCTCAGGTGGCTTCTTCTTGTGGTCTCAAAAGGCAGAGAGTGGAGAGGGAGCAGTCCTGTGCCGTGCTGGAGTTGAACTGTGACTGTGAGACACCTTTCTGAGGGGGGAATTGCTTGGGCTTGGGCTGCCAGAGTGGTCTGGAAATCTGCTGCCAGCACTGCACCATCCCATCCCATTCCTCGTCCTGCTGTGCTTGGGCAGTCTCATGGTGGGAGCATGTGGGGAAGCTCTCCTGGAGGCTGGGCTGGCAGTCACACCATTGCAGCCTCTCATACACACAGCCGTGGTTTGGCCTCCCTCCTGCAAAGCTGCCAGTAGCCCACACTGCTCCTGACCAACATCATTAGTGCGGGTATTTATATTTCATTAACAGCATTAAACCAAAATGGCATTAAAAGCAACACCAGTGATAAATAGCTTATTAATAAACAGGGAATGGGCTGTACCACGCACAAATTCAATCCCTTCCTAAATATGTCTCTACCACTAAAACCAGCCTTTTAACCCCTGCTAATCCAGAGACATTTGATGGATGTTTTGGGAGCGGATGGTAGTCAGATGAAGGCAGGTGGTGGGGGCACACAGTGTCATATAGTTTGGTTTTTCCTAAGGCAGCTGACTGGGATGGGAAGATGTAGATTTCTCAAAGTGCTGTTGCATTTCCATTGTTGTGTAGGACTCGCTCGGTTGTGTTCCTAATGTAATTTTGATTGTGTTAAAACAGCAGTAGTATAGAAAGCGTGAAAAAAAATAAGAGAGACTGAAGATTCAAGTGAGTGTCTGCGTTTGATTTTAGTGCCCTCTTTTCTGTTTTCCCTACACTCTTTCACACACCTCTGCTGGCTTGGACAGGACCATCCACAACAGCCACCAGTGCAAAATCTCTTGCTTGTACCAGACCCAGTCTCTTCCAGTGATGTCTGAGGACAGCCAGTGCTGTCCTTATTCCTCCCTATGTGTTTATTCTAGGGATTAAGAATGTTAAAAATGTGGCTTTTCTTGTAAGCTTGTCAATCAGCTCATTATTTTTATTTTCTGGTTTTGTTTGCCCCCAGCTCCTTATTCTGCAAAATTGTTTCCTACGCTTCTGTCCCACCCTAAGTACAAAGGCTCTTTTCTCGCTCTTCCTGCTCCCTCTTTCCACAGTAAATTAATTAACTCAGAAACTTGGATGAATCTGGAGTTGAAAGCCCCCCTCAAACCACCTCTAGGTTTCTCAGCGAGCTTCCTCTCTCCATACACCTCCTGGGCACTTTTCCAGGGAGGCCAAAGTATAGAGCTTTGCCTTCCTTCACCATACTCCTACCATGCAGCACAAACTGCTGCCTCCTTTTCAGCTTGGGTCCAGTTCTGAGCCCTCAGTTTTGGTAGGACATTGAGATTCTTGAGCACATCCAGAGAATGGCAACAAGGCTGGTGAAGGGCCTGGAGCACAAGCCCTCTGAGGAACAGCTGAGGGAATGGGGGGTGTTTAGCCTGGAGAAAAGGAGACTCAGAGGTGACCTTATCACATTCTACAGCTTCCTGAAAGGTGGTTGTAGTCTAGTGGTGGTTGGTCTATTTTTCCAGGCAGCAACTGACAGAACAAGAGGACACAGTCTTAAGGACTTCCCTTAAGCTGTGCCAAGGGAAATTTTGGTTGGATGTTGGGAAAAAGTTTTTTACTGAAAGAGTGATAAAGTACTGGAATCATCTGCACGAGGAGGTGGTGGAGTCACCATCCCTGGGTGTGTTTAAGAAAGCCTGGATGTGGCACTGGGTGCCAGGGTTTAGGTGAGGTGTCAGGGCTGGGTTGGACTCGATGATCTTGAAGGTCTCTTCCAGCCCAGTGATTCTGTGATCCAGACGTACTCCCCTGCTCCCAGGACATCTGGGTCCCCCCACTCTCCTAGATGCAGTGTGCTCAGCAGCATGTGCACCCTGCATCTCAGGCATGTTATCTCCAGAGGCAGCAGGGCAGCATCAGGTCCTGGGCACGCTGCTGTTCCGTACTGCCTGCGCAGGCGTGCTGCAATGTAGCTTCCAAGGGCTGGGCAGCTCTTGACTTAGTCATGCTCATTTGCAATACTCTGCCTGAATGTACCTTAATGGCTGCAGTGTTTGCAGGTTTTAGACAGTAACTTTGTAGTCTCCCTTCTCTGGACTGATATACTGACCTTTCAGCTTGCATCATGCAAGGGCTTTTCATGGAGAATGAGCCCTCTTCCCCAGCCTGATCATGTCCAAGTTGGCATCAAACATAATTTTCTGCACTTGCATTCTAAGGACAGTGGTAGTCCTGAATGTAGGATTTGAGGTGCAGCTGGCATCTGCTTCCTCCTCTCCTCATCCTTAGGTCCTTCTGACACAGGCCAGGCACAGGTTGGATGGGGAGCACAAAAAGATTGCAGAGCTGGCTGGAGTCACCTCCATGACCTGTGTCTTCCATACGATGGAAGCAACCAGAACATGAGACGGGGTGTTTTATCATTTGTTTGCCTGCCAGCATGGGCAGTATCATGGGTCACATGTCTCCTGGTTAGCTGAACTGTGAAGTGTGTGCCCTGGCAAAGGCATGTAGGAGAGGAAGCTCATCAGAACCTGCCTGTTCCCACTCAGCTGATTGTTGCAGGGTCTGTCCCTTAACTGACATGAACACTAAGATAATCGGATATTCAGAGCAGGGAGGGGAGGGGAAGAGAAGGGAAAGAAAGCAGGCATCAAGATAATCATGATTTCCCCAGAGCCATGAAGGAAACTCAAAAGCTGATATCCAGCAGCATCTCTTCATCTCTTACCACAGCATCGAGGATAAATAAAAAGCACCTGATGCTGCTTACCTTCTGTGGTCCCAGCCCCAATCCTGGAGCATCCCTTCCTGCAGAGAACTTGGCAGAGCAGGGTCAGGGTCAGGAGGGAGAATTGGTTGTACTCAAACCCTTTCTTCTAGGGGCTTGGAAGGACTCAGAGATTGGGAGATGTGGTGTGAGAGTTGGCTGTAGCAATGGATGAACATCTTGACTGTGGATGGACAAAGAGAACACGTGAACCTGGGGTCTTCTTATGTGTAGGCAGTAAAGATTCCTACAGCCAGCAGAAACAGGAGTGGATCAGCCCTGCACAATTAGTAACCATGAGTTGGCAAGAGGAAGGTTTCTGAGCTTTTGAGCTTTTCACCCTGAAGCCATTCCTGGAAATATCCCTGAGGAAGCAGTATTAAACTGTCCTGTCCACTAGGAACACCACCCCTGCCCAGTGCCAGTGCCACTAAGGATGGTGTCAAGGCTGCTTAGGACTGAAAGTGACAAAAGTGGCCTCTCCCTTAGTCCTTCTCTGTTACTGTGCTTCCTTTTCATTCTTTTGGAAGGATCTCTGTTACACATGAATTACTGTCACCTGCTGGATCTTGGGCTTTCTCTCCCCTGAGTAACCATACAAGGATGTGAGGTCTTGAGCCCTGCTTTTCACTGTGGAGAATAGTCCCTGTGTAAGGGACTCTTGAGTGGAAGGAAGCATAAGTTTCCCCCATCTGCTGAGGCATATGTTTCACAGGAGATTGTTATGTGCTCCTGGGAGGACTCTCTGCCACTTTGGAAGGTTGTTGTGGAAGCTGTCTCCCATCAGGTCTGTGTCTGAGGGCTACGGGAGCCATGTCCTACTTCATGATGGTATGAGAACAAGCAGACCTGAACTGTGCTCTGTGTCCAAAGGATGGCTTCGCACAGGGTGTGGAGCCATGCTGAGGGGGAAGCTGATCTGTACCCAGCTCCCAAACTACTGCTGTTAGTGCCCACCCCAGCAATTCTGCAAATTCCACAAGCTGCCTGTTCCATTGCAGCTCTCTCTATGGAGTGTCTTCCCTTAGAAGGAATTTTAATCAAACTTGACTGAGGAGTGCTGAAAAACATGAGGAAGTAATTACAAATATGAATTTACAGCCTCCTGGAGTACCTCCCTCCTTCTCTCTCTTTGCATAACGCCTGTGTTTACCCTGTTTCCTACCGTTACCAGGCTCATTCCTCAAGCCCTCCTCCACTTCATTACCTCTGTCCAAACCCCATGTGTCAGATTTGTGACCCTCAGTGCTGCCTCACAGAGAAGAGCAAAGGTAGAGCCAGTTCTGGGAAGGATTGTGGCCCTCACTTTTTTCTGTGAGGCAGTAATAAGCCAGCAGGAGGACAGTCCCAGGAGGAAGTTGCAGGTTCCCTGAAGGAAATTGGCTGGAACAGCCTCCCTGATTGTCTGCGATTTCCCAGCTAGATAGGCCCCAGGAGAGGGGGTAGGCTGGAGCAGGGTGGAATCAGCCTGGAAATCAGGATGGGCTGGATGCTTCCTCCATAAGGTGTTATTTTCTCATGTGTGCTGCTCTTGAGAGTCTTTCTTTTCTTTCTATTTATTTTCATGCATGCAGTCATTACTCTGGGAAGGCTCTTAGCTTGGCTGACTGCAGGATCCATTAGCAGTGCCTAGGGGTGGTCACAGATCCCAGTGCCATTCTCAGGTTATGTACTGGTGCTGCTGGCTCCTGCTCCCTGATTCCAGCTTGTCCTTCTTTCATTGCACGTGGGCATAGAGTGAGTCTGTGTGCTGCCTGTATGCAATGGAGAGCTTTCACCCCAGAGACCGTGAGCCCTTTGCAGAAGGGAGAGTGAGCAGAATTGTGTGGGTGAGACACCAAGCCCAGTCCAGTTGCCTTGGGCAGGAATTAAGGGGCAAAGCGTGAACTGTGTGTGGGGGTAGCAGAAGAGCTAAGCCACTCAGTCACTTCTTCTCTCATCTTTGCTTTCTTCTTAAAGCAGTAGGAGAAATGGCTGGCAAGTTACTGGGCACTTGGAATTCCATGTGACTGTTCAGACAGTTGCCAGCCTGTGCAGGGATTAGGAAGAAATGTGAATTTCTGGGTGGAATTTAGAAAAAATGAGTAAATTTGTATGGAGGACCCTTTACTTCCAACATGTAGCTGCTTTTTTTTTTTTTTTTTAAGGGTTATACCCTGGGGGTAATTTGTTTTACTTGGCCCTAAGGGGGCCAGAGAACCAGCTGTCCCAATGCAAATAGGGGAGGGAATTCCCTGCCTTTCTGGCAAGCACTGGTGCAGGGTTGAACAGAAGGCTCTGGAACCCCTGGGCTTACTAGATGTGTGATTCAAATCTGAATTTGACTGGCTGGGACTCTCATCTTCTGGATAGTCAAAAGAAACCAACCCCAAATGCTTTTCCCAAATCTGCTATCAAAGAGGCTGCTACCATGGCCCTACATTGGGCTGTTTGGTGATGAAGGAGAGGAGGGGGAGTAGCATAAGTACTCCCTTGGGATCCCCTCTTACACTCTCATTTTCCTGTAACCACTTTCATTTTTTTGGCTAATTAAAGACTCTGAGCAGTTTTCAGCCTGTGGGGTTTCTTTTATTTGGTTCCTCAGCAATTAACTTTTTTACTGAACAAAGTTTTGATTGAGCTGGGGCCCATGTCTTGGCTTAAAATTTCTCCATGGCCCTGTGAATCCATGCCCTTTCTTATCCTATCCATGGCTCAGTGCCACCTTCTCTTCCATCACTGGTAATTCTTCCCAATGCTGTCCCCTGCCTCTGTGCTTTCTTCTCCACCTTCACTCCCACCAAGCCCCTTGTTCTGCAGAGAAAAGGAGGACCCAGGAGCCTTTTTGCCCCATCTTCAGAGGGCCAGGAACCCTGCTTGTTCCAAGTTGCAGAGGCTTCCCTCTGTTCAGAGGTTTTCCCATGACATAGTCCCAGTGGGCTGGGAAGAACCTGAACTGCAAGACCAGCCTGTCTGTAAGCAGCTGTGCCTGTTCTGCTCTGGTGTCTCAGGGTTTTTGTGGGCTCAGTTCCCTCCTTGCCTGGCGCCTAAGCCTTTACCCAGCCCATCTGTCCCTTTCCTCACATCCAGAAGGGCCATGGGCTCCTGGGTTCCCTTTGTGGTCTGCAGGGCTGTCCAGGTGGGAGGCTGAATCACCTGGCCCAGAACTCACCTGCAGTGGGACCTTGCAGTGCCTCTGTTATCTGAGAGCCCATGCTCTGCTCTTAGAGCTGGTGCCTGTCTTCACCTGCCAGGGATTCCACTTCAGATGACCATGGCAATAAACCTGCCCACTCAGCTGGAGGCATTGGCCCTCTGTCCTGAAGGGCCTGATCTTTGTTACCTTGAGCTCTTTGCTGACTGTCCTGGCACAGCTAAAAGCTCATCATGTCCCTCGCTCTGCACCAGCTCCTCCATCACCCCCCACCATGCAGTGAGAAGGTGGCCACTCAGCTTGGAAACTCTTTGCCCAGCAGTTCTGGAGCCCTGTAACCCCCTTAGCCCCTGTCAGGATAACAAGTGTTGGATATATTTGTTGTTTTGAGGATTAGTGGGTTTTTGTTGCTGTTGTTTTCCCCGAGAGGCGTTTCCTTTGCTGTTGTGCGGTGGTGTAGGCAGCTGTCTCTTTCAATAAGGAGCGTCGGCACCAAAGTGCCGCCCCCTCCTCGGGCTGGTTTCACCCTCCCTCGCCCCCCCAGCCCATTCCCTGTGGTGTGTGTGCCCATGCCAGGCAGGCAAGCACGAGCTTTGGCTTGCTGGGGGAGCGCACCTGCAGCACCTGCACACACACGCCGGTGCTGGCGGCTGCGCCAGCGCTGCCGTGCACACTCCCTTGGCACCAGCCAGCTCTGGGGGTGTGTGCCACTGCTTCCCATCTGTCCATCCTCCACCATGCATGCTCCTCCTGGCATCAGCAGGTCATGGGTGTGTGTGCCTCTGTGCTTCCTGTCCATCCATCTATCCACCCATCCATCCATCCATCCGTCCTCTCCCTCTCATCCTGTCACATACACAGTTGTGGGCCTGCAGCATGCTGCACCAGGCGCTCCCACCCTGCACATCCATCATGCAGGGATCTGTATAAACTTTGTTTTAAAAGGGAAAATGTTTGGCTTAAAAAAAGAAAAGAAAAAAGCATATGAAACACAAATTCAAGCCTCCAGCCTAATCTGTGTTCATACAGCGAACTTTCTGTCATCTGTAGAAAATACCCAACCTCATGCCCAAATGCTGGAGATCTGAGACAGTTGGAGTGCAGGAGGGAGAGAAACCGTGGTTTCCAAGGACTGATTAGATGGCATGCCAAGTGTATTAAATTTTGCAGACATTTTAACAGCAATATGCTAGATAGTTGGGTGTCCCCTGAGGCTGCTGGATTTTTTATATCCTTCACAGAAGGTCAAAGCCCTCTTCTGCCTGCCCCCCTCCCTCTCTCTCCTGTCTCTCTTTCAGTCCTTGTCCCTTTCTCTCTGTGCCACCACCCCTCTCTCTCTCTCTCTCTCTCTCTTACTTTTTTGGTGCATTTTCTTCTTCTGTTTTGCTCTGTGAATATAAAATAAAAGATCAGTCATTTGCGAGTTCCCCCATGAGTGGAAATTTGCACTCCCTGTGGTCTCCTTACACAGAGATGGGTATGCTGGGGCTTTCCCTTCTCTTTTCTGCACTTTGTTTTGGGGAAAATATGTTTTCCTCCCATCACTCCCCAAACATCAGTTCTCTCCCCCCACCTTTTTTTTTATTTTTGTAGCAAAAGGAAAAAAAAAAAAGGGCAGGAAAAGAATCCATCTGGCATATGAATAATTGAAATGGCTCAACTCTGTTCCTGTTGCTGTTGTTTGCTCTCAGTTCTTCCTCCCCCGCCCCAACCATAGCATCCCCCCGGGATATGGGAGTTGGAGGTAAGGATGTATTGATTCCCTTGAGGGAGGTGCTAAGGGGGGTCAGCGTGCAGCTCCTACCATTCTTCCAGAGCCCTGACCCGAGGACAGTGTGTGGTTTGAGTGGCACAGGGGATGGTTGCTTTTCCCTGTGTCTGTGTGAGGCCTCCCCTGGCTGGCCCAGGAGTCATTCCAAGGCAGCTCCCAGCAGCAGCCCACAGTGCCATCGGCCTTTTTTGGGTCTCCCCACAGCATCATCCTCTCTGCCTGCTTGCTCCCGTGCCTCAGGGACTTCCTGTCTGATCCCTGCTCCATGGCAGAGCTGAGCAGGATGGGGACCTGCTGTGCCAGCCCTCCCCGCAGTGCTCTGCAGCTCTGTGCAGCTGCTCTGCACAGCCAGTGCCTTCCCGTGGGTCAGAGCAGGGATCCCAGCGCTCATCCCTCTCCCACAGCTCTAGGACACAGCTGCTGGCAGTGCTGTAAGTCTGCACTTCCCTCTCATCCTGCTCCTTGTTGAGCACTCTGAGTGAGGCTACGGGTTAAACTTCTTAGAAGTTGTCATAGAAGTCTTAAAAATAACATCCCTCCTTCCAGTTTAGGTTCTCCAGTGTGTGCTCAGGTTCTCTTAGCCCCAAAATGCTGGACCTGCTGCCTTTTCTGTGTGCTTGAGCCAGCTGGGGTACCTATGTGCCTGGCAGCCAGGGTGCAGCTTTTGCTGTCTCTTTAAAACCATTTAGAGTAAAACCAAAGAACTTTAGGGCATTAATTCTGGATGAAGATGAGTCTCCAGATGACAGCCTGATCCATATCCTTCCCCACAAAGCAGCTTCCATTTTCCTCCTCCCTATTGCCTTCTGCCCACTCTCTCCTTCCCCTCTGTCCGTCTGTCTCATTTTCCCTGCTCCATAGAAAGGAGAAGCTGACATAAGATGTTGAACCTTTAAATATACACATTGAGCTCCTTTTTTCTGTAGTTAGTGGGCTGCCTCTGATGAGTTGTATGTTTTGAAGCAGGTATTTGCTGTGTGTATTTGTGTATACTTGGCAGGTGTTCGGTGTGCGTGGTGTGTTTTTGGGGGATGTTTGTGTATTGTTGGGGAGGAGTTTATATTTAGGCTCTGTTTCTTGTGGTTTGGGTAGGTAATGTATGTATGAACGAGATGTGTGTGTTTATCAAGCTGTTTGTGTGTGCTTTTATTCTGGCTTAGTGTTTGTTGTGTGGGCACATACCTCTATAGTGTGTAGATTGTATGTATGTAGATTTGTGTATGTTTTTCCTTGTGTGAGGCCAGTGGAGGAGTTTGGGCTTGACTCATAAGGATTTTGTGTGTTTTAGGATACACACTCTTTATATTACATATGAGTTTTGTATGTAGTGTTTGTGATGTTTGCTAATTTCATTAATTCTAGTCTTTGGAGGGATGGGCTTTGGTGAGTCTTGTGTGTGTTTGGAATGTGTTTTTCATGACTGTGCATTTACAAAATTACAAGAACAACTCTGAAAAGATGTTAGAAAAGTGATCAAGGAAAATAGCCTGCTGGAATATTCAGAGGTGCAAATGTCTCATTTAGTAACATTACTGGAGTAGGAGGTGTTCAGGACCAGGAAAGTTCCTACTAACTGAGAGGTTTTTTTTAAAAAAAATCTGTGTTCAAAAAAAAAAAAAGACCAAAAAAACCCACAAAACAACAAACAAACCCAACAAAACAAAAAAAAAAAAAAACAAAAAAAGAAAAAAGAAAAAATCAGAAAAAGAAAAAAAATTTCAGATGGCATTCAAATCAGGTTCATCATATATATGTAGATACATAGGTCTTTTTCTAAAATTACTCCTACACATGATCTGAAAGTTGCATGTAAAATATTTGGTAACCCAACACTTGGTACAAATAATTAGATATTTAGATCTAATAAAACTGGTTTGATGGGGAAATCACTTTCTCCTGTGCAGATTTCCATTTGAAGGCAAGTTTCGGTTCTTGTGTTTGTTTTTTCTGACAGTAAAACCTAGGGTTTGGCACCGACAAGAGATATTCCCTGTAAATATCTAAATATCTGTTCTTTGCCATAAACATTAAGAGATGTGCCCAATCATGTCAGAGGAGCTTATTTATGCACTTTGTGCTTTCATGTTACCTGCAGTGCACTTTGTGGGGAGGAGAAACGCAGCAAACTCTAAGCCAAGAGGGTGATTGCTGTCCCTGGGCAAAGCAGCCACATCCGTCACCAAGGCTGTGCCACTGGGGCTGGGTGACAGCTCTGGGCAGACCCCAGTGATGGTGTCTGGTGTTTGCCAAGAGCAACAGAGGCCGTGGCAAGCACCAAAGGTGGGCAGAGAGCTGGAGATGCGCTGAGGATCGGCACCCCCAGCACAAGGTGTGTCCAGCATCGCTGCCTGTGGCTCCGTGCCAGGCACACTGCCAGCTGCTTCGCTCTGGCTCCTGGAGCCAGTGGGTCCCAGTTAGATAAGGAATCCCCTCTGCTTGTGCCACCAGGTGAGTGGCCACCTTGGCATGGCAGCGGGGCCGGCAGCAGGGTCCCTGTTGGTAGCCAGGCATTCAACTGCCGCAGGGAGTGCTGAGGCGGATGGAGTGATCTTCTGGTCTCATCCTGGAGGAAGTGCTGTCATGAAGCAAGTTGCCAGTTCTGCCTATTGATCATTGTTAACACAGTTTTCACCTGGAAGTGCCGTGCTCTAGACATTTTGAAGGGCATTCAGACAGGAGATGTAGGGTAGGCGCTCTGTGCAGGGATGGGATTCTCATCCATGCCCAAGCTGTGGAAATCCCTAAGTAACAGTACCATTTTCCTGAGGCTTTGAACTTGATTTACTCGAGTGTTGCTGCAAAAGGAGTCTGGCCCATTGCCTTGTGGAGGAGGTAAAATTACCACAGATAAACCCCAGTCAGGAGAGTGGAGTCTGTCTGCTTTTGTTCTCTGCTCAGGGCTTGTGGCACTGGGTGTGCAGTGCTGGGGCAAGGGGCCGTGCAGCAGGTATGGCTGGGTGAAGAGTCATTTCCTGCTTCTCAATTAAAATGTATGTGTAAATATGTGTAAATTTGCTTTGAGTTAAATGGAGGCAACCATTCTGATTTTACACAGTTTTAAGTGTAAGATTTTAAAATAAAATGAAATGACAGTGGTTGTGACAAGGTGGTAAAAGCAGAAAGTTTTCATTTAGACAACAACCAAATTAAATACTCAAAGGAAAACAGTGTTTCCGTCTGTACATTGAACGTTCTGTACAATACAGAATTAGTTTGGATTTGTGAAAAGTTTGGCTGTTCCTTCATTTACATTTTTGATCACAAAAAGTTTTGGTAAAAACTGTGATTTTGCTTGAGTGGAAAGATTTGTATTTAAAATACTTTAAAAAACATGAGTCATAGTTTATTTTCCTGTTGATTTTCACAGCATTGCTAACGTAACCTAGCATTGCATCTGCTGGGTTTTGGAGGGTTTTGTTCACTGAACTAAGCTAAGCAGATTTTGAATAGGCTGGGAAGGCTGATGTTGGGATGGAGACTTCTCTGGGAATGGGAGGCTGGGAGATCCTGTGGCAATTGTGTCAGATTTTAGTGCTATCACAGCCCCTCTGAGAACCAGGCTTTAGTTACAGCTCATGCTGGGTGCATTGCTTCCAGGATGATGTGTGTTGCTTTTCTACATCTGCCCCTCCAAAAACTGAGTGTAACCTAACACACAATATAGCATCTTTATGGATGTGATGGGCTTCCTTCCACTCTGGGCTTATACTGAGGTGTGGGGGAGACTCAGAGTGAGAACAGCATAGCAGAACCATCAGTTTTAATAGCTTCTTTTAAAAAATAGAAGAAATTAATTCACAGTCTTCCCAGAAGAACAAGATCATAGTAATTGGCACCTGGAAATGTCAGTCAGATTTCCCCTCCTTGTCTCCAGCACTTTGATGGTGTATTTGCTGCTGGATGTGACTTAAACAAAAAGTTAAAAAATTAAAAAATAAATAAAATAAATTTTAAAAAGCCTTTCCTTCATGCATATGGAGTTTTTTGGGGAAAAAAAAAAAAGGTATTTTAATGCTTTCTATTAAATTGGGACTAAAAGTGGTGTCTTAATTTGCATTCATTAGCATATTTGCATATAGATCACTGAAATGGTGGAAGAGGAGAAGAGCCTATAAATGAAAATTCTTTTAAAGGCACAGGCATCCTTTTACTTATTTTCAGTCTCTCTCCCCTTTGCAAACCTCCTCTTGACCAGTAGCTGAATGGAGTTTGCCGTGTGGAGTGGGATGCAGCCAGGAAGGAAGGCTCTTGGGACACAAGCAAGGGATTTGTGGTGGACAGGTTGAGGTTTGGGTGTCTGTGGCCACCCCCAAGTGCCAAGGGCAGGCTGTGTGAGGCAGCTGTGGCCCCTGCACAGGGCAGGGTCTGCTGCCAAACCCTCCACTTGTACCTTGACATAGGCCAGTGACCTGAGTGAGGAAAGCAGCGTGCCAGGCTGCTCTTTGGGAGAGTGAAGGTTTGGGCCATGCACGCCCAGTGGCTTGTTAGAGAGGTTGTGTGGCTTGTTAGTCAGACAGGAAAGATGCACTTGTGATTCAGGCCTGTTCCCTGGAAATCTGTCACTTGGGCTTTAATTTCTTTGCTCTGCTTTCACACACCTTCCTATACATTCTTTCCCGTGAAAAGATTTTTTTTTTCCCAGCCTAGATCAGGCAGAAAGCTTTTATAAACTTCCTCAGACTTTGCACTGATTTGCTTGTAGTCAGTTATAATAATAATAGGAACAATTACTCTTTTAAAATAAATTTCCCAGTTGTTTCCTTGTGATGCAAGGCGCTTCCACACTAAAGTTTTTGTCTTACATGATGTGCTGCTGAGCTGCCACAAAAAGTAGTTTGAGTGGCTCCCAAGTGTTTTGTTCCAGACTGCAAATGTTTGTAAGCTGTGCTATAGATGGACCAGCCAATTTGAGATAAAGACTGTAAGGAAGACAGATAAATCAATAATGAGAAACACTCCTTCGTATGGGGTTGAAAACTGGGGTGGAAAGGAGGACTAGAAACATTCCATGAGGAGTGACGGGCCCAAGGTGTGTGACAGGACAGAAATTAAGTGTAGAAGAGCTTTTCCCAGGACACAGATAAAATGGGGACAGATTGGATGTTCACATCAAATTCCCAGCCTTTGAGGAGAAATTAAGACAGTCAACCCAGATAAAAATGGGAATTCAGGCCGCAGTTTACACTGACCCAGGCTGTTCTTAGCAGCTGTGGTTTGATCCTGGCTGCAAAGCCACTTAATGAGCTTCTGGGCCATGTCGCAGGAGGTAATTCGGCTGGGCAGCAGCGTGCCAGGGCACCCCGTTCAGCTCAGAGGGCTCTGGGGGCAGAGCTCTCCTCCTTGGAAACTTTCCCTCCAGAGAATTGTCTGGATGTTCTCTCCCTCTCTCGCACCCATGTACACACACATATCACATGCAGCACAGTGAAGATGTGGGCTGATGAGAGGGCACAATGAGTGAGGAAAACAGCCGGCCAAAGGATGAAGGGTATTTGGTCCATTCTGCTGCCCAGTACTGAGATTCAGACGGGGACGGGAACGAGAAGTCAGTGTGAAAGTACTCAGGAGTGTGTGTGGCCCAGGCGAGCTTGTGTGCTGTCCCCACTGCTGAGACAATCCCACTCAAGGGCTGGAAGGATGGGGATGGCTGCGAGCACCGTGAGGTGTCCCTCAGGCTCGAGGCAGCCCCAGCATCCCAGCACCTGAGTCTCGGGCGTAAGGGAGTGTGAGCAGGAGAGGCTCCCCACGACAGGGCAGGTGGCTGCTCGCCGTGGGTGGCGTTCCCTGGCCTGCGTGGATGTGAATGGGATTGGCACGGGGAGGGCTGGGGCCGGGGGAGCGGGCGCTCCACCGCTAATGAAAATCGGAAACCGATTGAACAGCACAAGGTGCCCAGGCAGCAGGTTGTGGAAATGAGGAAGGGAAAGAGCGGGGAGGGGGGTGGTGTGTGCCTAATGGAAGCTTCTGCGAAGCGGATGTCGTATTGATTGCTGTGTGTCTATATTTATATATTATCAAGTATATAAACTTCAGCAGATGTATGGCGCATAGATAAATAAAATGCATGCTGAAAAATTAATGAAATGTACATGCAAATCCACTACCATCGATCACGCCGGCTGCCAGAACCAGAGGGGCTTTTCACTTTTAGGCTTTTTCCTTCCTTTCGTTCATATGCTCTCCCTCCTTCCCCTCTAGAAAAAAAAAAAAAAAACCCAAACCCCAAATTCCCCTACATGAGAAATTCCTCATACAGGACTGGATGAAATGTGGCAGGATTTTGTGAGGATCTCAGTATTTTGTCTGAGTGTGCTGCCTGTGAGCTGTTATGGGCAGAAGGCAAGGCAGTGTGCAAGGGCAAAGAATTCAGGGCAGATGCAAGCTAAGTGAAAAATATTTTTTAAGTGGAAAACAGTTATTTTAGGGAAGTCACCCAAGAGCCTTATACCTCCAGTCACTTCTCTGGTGGTGGCTCCAGGCAAAGTTAGCGGGACTGGGATGGTCAAACAAACCTGCAGCATGAGCTTTTGGGCTGAGAGTAGCCTGTGGGAGCTTTGTCACTGAATTCTGCAAGAGTGGCACAGTGAGAAAGGTTCCTGGATGCATTTTCTTCAGGGATAGTAGATGTCTGAGGAGTTAAACATGGGAATCTCCCTTTGTGTTAGGAACTGCAGCAAATCCTGCAGGGCTGTGGGAGGCCTTGTTGGCTCATGGAGCTGGGGGAGCAGCTTCCCTGGCTCCTCCCGGTGTTAATCCTCATCTGCCCATGCCACAGGTATATTTTGTTTGCCTTCTGCAAACTTTCTTTTAAGCTTTTCCTCACTCTGCTCACAGAAGCAGAAAGCAAAGGACTATGCTTGGAGGGTTTGACTCCCTTGTGTCCTTTCCTGACAAATATGTCCCCTCTTTCCCAAATGGACACTTACACATCCCCTCTCCTCCCCAGTGCTGTGCTGCAGCTGCCGGGGGCTGCACTGGGGCCCTGTACAAAGGTGCCCGCTGCCCCTCCTCACCCAGCCTGAAAGCCGAGGCCAGGCCCAAGAGTAATGCCGAGCTCTTGAACATTATCCCCAGCCCGGGGCAGGGCTGTAGGATTGTTGTACAGCCCTGCCGTGGGCTGTGACTGTCGCCTGTGCTCACAGGAGCCAAGAGGAGACCATGTGTGGGAGGAGTGGCTGGAGCTCCTGCAGGCCCAGCTCCCAGCGCTGCCGGGCCTCGCGGGGCACGGGCGGAGCGGGTATTTTTAGCCACTCTTTCTGTAGTTGCTGTTTGTTGTTAGCTGTGTCCCACTGTGAGTGGCAATGCTCCACACTCGCCAAGGGTCACCAAGAGTTTAATGGAGCAGCCACACAGCTCCTCGGTGGTGCAGCTGGTGGCTGACTCCAGCCTGCTTGCAGTCTGTGCCGTGCCCGTCCCGCTGCCCCGCAGCGGAGCTGCTCCCGCCGGAGTCCTGCAGGGCCTGGCAGCGGTGTCCGGGCACGAGCAGGCTTTGCCCTGCTGTTCTGGCATCTCTGAACTGCAGCTGGGCACTAGAGCTCTCCTTTACCTGCTGTTATTTCTTAGCAGTGTCACATGCTTTCTCCTACTCCTTTTAGTCCCCGATTTCACCACTTGGTTTTTGGTATGTGCTCCAAACAGAAACTGCAGGTGAGAATGCATCAGAGACTGCCTTCTTCTGCCTGTCCAGTGTCAGGCCAGGCTGTGCCACTCCTCAAGGCAGAAACTCTGCCAGGAATGGATTTCCTCAGTTTGGCTGACCGCATTTCATGTTGTTGCTGTGAACCAGGCAAGAAATTAGAGGTTAGGGATGTGTTAAGAGCCCGGGCAGCTGCAGTGCGACTCCAGAGGTGTAAGATGGCATGTGGCGACCTGCACCAAAGGGGCTGGGCTGGCCTCAAGGCTTCTTTGCTGGGCACAAAGATTGCAAGCAGTGCTGGTGAGAGCCAGCCCCTCATTTGTCCCGTGGAGAGGGCAGGGAGGTGTTGAGGGCAGGCAGCAGGCAGCCCACGCACAGCTCAGTTTTCCCCAGCTCCAAGCCGCAGTGCCGGGGTGGGCTGGGAGCTGCAGCTCCTCGCAGTGCACAGGCCTGGCTTCTCTCCCCACTTCCTCCCGAAGCCATGAGGGGAAACTAAGGGAGAGTTCAGATGACAATTAAAAAGCCAAAGAAAACCCCACAGAAGATGAGCATCAAGGCAGTGCGTTTTTTTTCTTTGACACTTTCTTATCCCCCCCCCTACTCTGTCTTCCTCACGGTGTTTCCAGGAGACTCTCTCGTCGGCTCAGAAAGCTGCGTAGGCCCATGGCGGCTCAACCTTTCCCTCTCCCTGAGCCCCGGTCTAATCAACCCCTATAATTTATGCAGAAAATATGATTTATATTTAATTTCACCACACTTGCATTGTTAATTTGAGATGTAATTAACCCGTCGCTATGACAACTAATTTCGTGATGCCGTAAATTACCGCCGTCTTTTCATCAAAATTCAGTTACTTTGGCTCCTGTGTGCAATGTACTGATGCAATTAGGTTGCTAAGGGCAACCCAAAAGTGTTCAATTTCTTTTGTGTATCTGCAGTGGGGTAGAAGCTCTCGTGTGTTATCCCAAAGTCCTGTTTTCTTTGGTAAAGAGCAGGGCAGACAAGACCATGGAGGAATGTGCGTGAGGGAGATGGAGCGGAAGAGTCTCCTGTGCTGGGGTTTCCCTGTGTGAGCCTCTCCACCTCTCCATGTGTTTATTTTTCTAATTGTTTTAAAAGAGCCGAGCTCCTGGTCACGCATGACCCTGTTTGTCTTAAGCCAGCGCTTTCTGTCTTCTCCCTTCCTCTCTCCCAGGCTCTCCTTCTTGATGGTTTGGGAAGAAACTAGGCAATGAGGGAACGCTTTCACTGCTGCTTTCATCCTAAACACCAGCAATACGCCTCAGTCCTTCTCTAAGTTTGTGTCCCTCTGAATTTGTGTGTGTGCAGAGAGAACTTGTTTATATAGATCTCCCCCCCCTTCTTTATTTAAAACAAAAACCCTCTGTGTTGCTTTTGTCACGTTAATTCCCATTTTGCCAACACCAGGGGCCCAGGCAGACGAGTTACCAAGGAACACAAAATTTTAATTAGTGTATTTTAATCATTCAGGCTTTCCGAGCTAATCCACATACCCTAGAGAATTCCCGAGATGCAGCACTGCTCTGCTTTACCATTTATTGTTGAGTCTATTATAATTACTGTTAGCAGGTGGGGACTGGGAGATGTTTATTATGAGTTTTTCATCTTTAGTATAATTACCGAAAAAAACAAAATAAAAAGATGTTGGTGCATTTTGTTTTCCTAGAGGATTTTTTTTTTTGAGGGGGATATTTTTCCCATTCCTTGCAGGCAGGTGCTCACCAATTACTGCCTTTTTCTCTGTTTTAATTTATTTTGTTGATCACTGACTCACCTTTACTTTTTCAGGGTGGAAGCAGAAGCCAGTGGCTCCTGGATGGAGTGAGTTTACCTAATTTAGGGCAAGAGATTAATCTGGGACAGAACTAGACACGCTCAGGATTCCAGCCACTGTGGGAGGGTAGAGTGTGCAGCTCCCCTTGAGAGTTTGTGTTTTGCTGCTTTGGTGCCATTTCTGAAGTTGTAGAGTTTCATCAGCGTGATTGATAGGAGTCATGAGCAGGTAGGAAAATGTACCTGTGTGCAGTTGTAAGTGCCCAAGTGCCACTGCTGTATGTGCAGAAGTGTAGGTGGGCACCTTTGAATGTGTTTTCTGAAGGATTCAGTGACAGCCCTTCCATGAGCAGAGCATGGTGAGGTGCTCAATATTTGGTGCACAAGGAGTTTCTAGTGTGAAGAAGGAAAGAGGATGATTCCCTGAGCTCTGAAGTAAAATGCTTTCATCAGGTGAGCTTTTTATTCATCCTGGCCACTGCAGGAAAAACTAACACTGCCTTATGAAGCCAAACTTTTCTGTGTGATGTTTGTAACAAGATTCTGGGATGTACCAGATCTGTACTGTGTGTTCGCTGCCTATTCCCACCTTACAGCTGAATCAGACAAATGATTTTCTTTCTCCATCTTCCACTTAAAACTGTAACTTTAAACATTTTATTCTCCTTGATGACAATTTTCAAGTTTTCCTGGAAAATTCCACATCTCTGCATGAGGCCAAGGCTCTGGCTGGGGTGAAACCAAGAAGGATTAATTTATAAAGCTCTGTAGCTTACACAGGAACTCTGTAATATAATTATAGCTTCTGTAAGAAAAGGCCCTGGAGTCGAAGAGGTTTGTGAGAATTGCATGGGATTGGGAAGAGCATTCTTTGAGCCCCCATGCCCCTGACTTGTCCTTCCCCTTACTTTTAAATCCAGGACTTTGCTTGCCCCCAAGTGCCCTTTGCTTCTGAACATGTCTTTGGTCTTTGCTGCTGGTCTTCATGCTACCAGCTTGCCCCCTGAAACTGCTTCTAGGCTCTTGCAGTTGAGAGGAGCATCTGCTCTCAAGGTCAAACCTGCTGGCTTTGGAGGTCTGTATATCTTCTGGATTTGGTACAGCCCCTGTCAGGGTCTGGCTGTCAGCAGGGACAGCTCCTGGGAGGTGTGGGGATATGCAGCTCTTCCTTCTCCTCCATTTTTTCCCTTCCAGCTCTTTGAGCTGTATTCCTCCTGCTGCAAAGAGGAAAACTCTTTGTGTCTCCTCCCACACCTTCCTGCATCCTCCCCAGATGCTGCCATCCTGCTCTACTGGGCAGCACCAGCTCTGGGTGAGACAAGTGCCCGGAGTGAGCTCCACTGAAACATCCAGGCCAGCTGGGGACAGATCCATCCCCAGGGAGACAGTGCTGAGAGCCCAGAGCTGCAGGAGGAGGCTTTTCTTCTGATTTCTCCAAACTTTCCCACCCTGGCTGCGGCTCTACAAAGAGGCCCTGGCCCCGTGCACGGGGCCTTCCGCATGAAGGGATCTCGCCAGCTCCTCTTTATTGAGTCTTCAAGCGCTGGCAGGACACTCCATTAAAAAGCCATTTGCTTTTGTGTCCCCAGGCCCCCAGCCGGCTCCCACTCATGTGACACTGGCCACAGTTGTAAAACAACAACACAAATAGTTGGCAACTACTGAGGGTTTTTTCAAACCAGGGTCGTCATAGCAACTTCCCCCAGTCAATCACTGGTGAGGCAGCCTGCCAAGGGGTGCTCTGAGTGGCAGGGCAGCCCCGCTCCAGATGAGCCCTGAGCAGGGAGCTCTCAGGGATCCCTGTCACCAAGACTCATCAGCCTGCTTCCTGCGTTAGTGAAATGCAGACGCCTTCGCTGTGCAGAGCTGGCACAGAAACAGAACACATCCAGTCCTCCATCCCAGAACTTCCCTGAGCTCGGACCCAGGCTACAGGGTCCCTGCTCCTGCTGGCAGAGTGCCACAGGGAGAATCCCTCGGCACCTGGCATCATGCCAGAGGGGGGCATCCAAAGCTCCCCCCAGTTCGGCACAGTGCCAGGGGGCATCTGAATCTCCCCCAATGCATGGCATGTTGTCACGGGGCATCTGAGTCCCTCTGCCTGTGGCGCTGTGCCAGGTGGATCAGAACATGGCACACTGTCCTTGCCGGTGGCTCCATGCCAGGTCTGATCAGCAGTATCGACCACTGTTGTGTCTTGCAGGATGTAGGACCAGGAAGTGACTTGGCACTTCTTTAAACTCCTGGTTTTGCAGGAGGATGCGTGAATCCCACATGAATGAAGGAGGTGGCACAGCTGGAAAGAGAGAGCAGTGATTAGCAAGAGAGCTATAAGTCACACCTTTGTGGTGGCATATGGTTAGGGAAGCAGGATGGACGCCCCCAATGGTGCAGGGTCCAGCTGCAAAGGGGAGGGATGGGAGCAAGCAAAGGGAGGATCTCCTGTGCTCCTCCCATCCCATCTCTTCTTGCCTTTGGAGAACCTCAATGCTCTTGGGCTGTTACAACTCTGCTTCTATGATTCTGTTGGCTTTTCTTGTATGTCCTGAACAGTTCATGAGTCATGTGAGCCACTGTCCTAGACTTAGCCCAGAGCCCATAACTGGGCAGCCAGTTTTGGATGGACTGCTCCCACCTGTGCAGACAGCGATGGCCTATGCTCCAGAAGATTATACTGGCTGTCACTGCTGACCCATGGCAGGGTTTCTAAGAGAGCAGACCTTGGGCTGCTGTTGTTGTCGTCACATCTCTCTACTTGAGGATCCCCGTCCGCCTTGAGTGACTCCTGGAGGAGAGGAATGTTAAAAATCCGCCCTTGTAGTAAGTTGGCACCATATCCAGCCACCGTCTGCTCTGTGCCAGGGCTTAGTAAAATGTTGGCAAGGACTGCAGCTCTGTACTCAGCCCCCCCCTTCCCCTTTTGTCTCAGTTGGTTTGGCAGTTGCATTGGTGGTAACACAGCTCAGGGTGGCACAGGAGCTTTGCTGCCCATATGCAGCTGGAAAGTGAAAAGGGATTTCCAGGCAGAGCAAATGATAAAGGGAAATGGAATGTGAGGGTCTGTGGCAGCAGGCCAGGGGCATGCCAGGCGTTATGCTAACCCTGGCACATTCACTGTGGCTGGGGAGATGCTGAGGATGGATGTGCCCCATCCCACGGCTGGAGGTGCCAGGATCCACTCCACAGGTGGCTGGATCCCTTGGCTGCTGCTGAAGCTGGGATCTGAGGGGGGCTCACGAAGGCAAGCGAGGAACTGCTAGGCTCTGTGCAAATCCTATTTGTTGGCACTCCAGTTACAAGCATGGTAACTGTTGGCTGGGGCAGGGAGGAGGGATGCCGGCTCCTTCACTTTGTTGCTTTGCATCTTCGTCACTCTGTCTCAGTTCTCTCACTCATTTGTTCTTAATTATTTGTTAATTTCCTTCCCTTCTTCCTCAATTTGTTCTCTCAGTCATCTGCTCTCTCATTTGCTTTTTCTTTCCTTTGTTGCTGTTGTTTGCCACCTAATTTCCTTCTTTCATTCCTGTCACTCTAAGTTGTCCTCTCTCATTCCTTCCACTTTTTTCTCCTCTTTCCTTCTTCCTCCCCTTCAGTATCTGTGGCTTTTTTCTGGTGTTTTTTCTAATCCCAAGTACGTTGATTTCCTTCAGAGACACCTCACTATTCCATGCAGAGCTCCTCAAGCTGCTGCCCCTTTCGTGCTGCACTTGGCAGGTGTCCCTTACCTTTGGGCTTTAAACTTTGAAAGTGGCCCCAGTGAGCGAACACCTCATGGGGCTGACATTGAGAAGGGAAGGAGAGAACCACACTCCCATGCTGCCCTGGGCAGAGGTTCAAGGCCAGGGAATGGCGGTAGCTGGCCCTGCTCCTCGCCCTTGTGGGGTGCTGTGCTGGATGTGGCCCTGGCAGGGGAGGGATGAGGAGGTGGCAGAGCCAGGTCTGTGACCTTCACCTGGGCCAGGCGTACGTATGCAGGGGCGTGGGAGGCCCTGCCTGCCGGGGTGGGCCTTGGCTGTGGGCACACCTGCACGTGCTGCTGCGCTCATCTGTGCTGGTGCTGAGGTGCCAGCATCTGCCTCCAACCCGCCTCCGCTCCCGCTTCCCTTCGCCCGCCTTCCTGGGAGCAGCTCCTGGCGGCTGCGGAGCGCTGAGCCGCGGGTTGGGCTCCCCACGCACCTGCCTGCGCGTGCTGACGCCCGTGCGGAGGTGTGTGCCCGCAGCCTGCCCCTGGGCCCGGGTGCTGCCTGTCCTCCAGCAGCTCCCACACGCGCTTGCCGTCCTTGGCACACATTTTGGGAAGGCACATGCCTGTGCACATCTGCACTCACATGTCACCGGCGTACACACCACTCCGGGCTGCCTCCCCTGTGCACAGGCTGCCATGTGCTTTCCCATGCACTCGGCTCACATGCTGCCATGCAGTAAATTATCTCCCCCTCTGCAACCCACCGCCCCCTCCCCAAAACCCAGGCCAGCTAAAGTGCTGTAACATAGTAGCTGCCTGAACTTCGATTCAAAGGTTAATATCAAAATCTGGAGCGGATTACCTAAAAATTACTTACAACACCATTAAAATTCTGAACTCTTTTTGTTGTGGCTGTAAATTAATTTAAAATGTCAGTTTTTTTGAGAAATCCAATAAGAAATTGAGCCAACGGAGCAATCTGTAAACTGTCTGGCACAGAGGAAAGTGTGTCTTTTCAATCGACAAGAAAAAATATGGGGCTTAACTGGAACCATATGGCAGCGCACTTGAGAGAAATCTGCTGAAGAGGAGGGAGGGGAGGGGGGACCCAGGCAGGCAGGAGCAGCGGGAGAGCTGGCGGCTTGTGTGGGAGAGGAGCTGAGGCTGCCCGGTGCAGGACCGGCGAGACAGGTGCATGGAGAGGACAGGCCCTGAGGAGCAGGGACAGCTCTGGGCTCTGCAGAGACCGTGTCCCAAGGCATTCCCGGCGGAAGGCAGTGGAGCTGTTCTCAAGGTCCCCGCAGGCACGAGTTGGTGTGAAGGGGCATTGTGTTTGGCAGTGGGGCTCTGTGAGCTCGTTAGGGAACTCAGAAGAGCTGAGCAGCGAGGGCAAGTGGGAAATGAGGTGTTTAAGTGGGTTTTCTGTGGAGTCTGTGCCCCTTGCTGGCCCACAAGCATCCTGCCACCCAGTTCCTTCAGCAGCCTCCCAGCGCAGCCTCTCTGCTGGCTGTCCCCCTTGCCAGGAAGTGTGGATGGCATGGGTGACGGGTGGCTTCTTAGCTCTGACCCAAAGGTAAGGTGGGAACTGGGAGGCTGGTGGGGAAGGGCTGCCACTCCACATCCCCTGCCCCAGCCCCCTCTCCTTTGGCTCAGATCCTCACAGCATTCCTTGAGCTGGTGAGAAACCCAGCTTCCCCTCTGTGTCTCCTGCCTGCCGACATGTGTTACCCATTAGGCCTTAATTTCAGAAGATTTACAACACATTAAGTAATTTGTAGGTTATTTCAACTTTAATCTGCTGAAGTCGAGAAAATCAAAATTAAATTCAAAACACACGGATCTTCAAAGTACTGGGATTGGGGATGGGAGGGGGTTGTTTACCAGCCCTTGCTTGTCTCTTCTCCAGTGTCACTGCCACAGTGTCTCTTGCCCCTACTGCAATGCTGCCCTTCCCACCACCTTTGCTGGTAGCAGGGGTGATGAGGGCCATAGAGGTCAGCTTCAGCAATCTGCTAGTGAGGGGTGTCAATGATCACAGAATAATGCCTTTTGGAAGTCCTCAGACTGATTGACCACTTCCATGGCACAAGAGGGAATGCCCTGGTCCTGACAGTTTCTTTTCTGTCTGTGATCGCGTCTGTCACAAGCTTGAGTAGATGCACAAACACTCCTGGGTTCTGGAGCCAAGGACATTACCCATTACCTCTCTGTCCCTCACTTTCCTGTGCTGGGAAGAGCACCATGCCTTGTGAGAGTGGGTTTGCTGAAGTTGTCAGGCAGTTAGATGCTATGGAAAGGGAGGCTGCCAGCCCAAAGGAGCTAAAACAGAGGTGGGGACCTGGGGACAACTGCTGTGGCAAGCTTTCCTGCTCCTCTTCTACATTTACTGGCCAAGGGCATTTGTGCCACACTGTCCCTCTTCTTGTATTCCTCTTGTATTCAACAAGTATTCCTCTTGCTGAAAAGGGACTTGCTCCCCTTCACCTATTCTTCTCCTTCTGTCTGCACGTAAGATCACGGGAACCCTGTCCATGTTATGGATCTGTGGCTGGAGAATCCCTGTGGGATTTATCCAGCATTTCCATGAGGTCCTACCCATAACAGGATCAGATCATTGACAGCTTTCAGAATGGGTCTGAAACTAGTCTAATCATTCCTTTTAGTGATTAGAGAAGCCAAAGCTGATATCTTCCTTAAATTCTTGGGGTGGGATAATGAACTAGTTGAATCACAGAACTGGGAGTCTTTTCTGATGAACAGAGGCTGTTAGGGCGTTATCTTGGGGCTCAGGAGATCTAAGATTTGTCTCAGCTCTCTACGATGCCAAGTTTTGTGTTGATCTAAAACAAATCTCTTACCCAGTTTGTGCCTCAGTTCTCTGCCCGTGTAGTTGAAATAACGCTGTTGGAGTAAAGTTGATAGGAAGGATGTGTTGGGTGTCAAACTCTGCCTTGCTGAGGAGCTGGGCCTGGTGTGGCTCCTGGAGTGGAGTCCCCAGGTGGTCTCAGTGCCTCAGTTCCCCCATGTGTGCAGGGGAAAAAAAGATTTTTTTTCTCTCCCTGGACTTTGATGAATGGAAAGTGTATGTGTCACAGCTCTGCTATTTCGCACTGATCTCTCCACCCACATCCCAGACAGTTTCCGGGTTCCCAGCCCACCAAATCCCTCAGGCATCTCTTCAGGGGCCCTTTCCTCTTCCAGTTGAGTGCTGCCTTATCCCAGAGCAGGGTGGCGGGGTGCAGCAGACATCCCATTTGGGAGCAATCCAGAACTGCTGAAAGGCTGAGCGTGCTGACGAGTTGGTTTTTGTGCGTCCCTGCATTGCAAGGGTGCACAGCCCAGAGCTGACTTTGTTGTCTTGACTGTCTGTGAGCCAGATCCCCTGGAAGTTGGCTTTATCAGGAAATGTGTCATTGAATTGCACTTAGGGAAACAAGCACTTTTGAGGGTGATGTCCCCAGTTCTGCTCCAACAAGGAATCTGGACATGCAGGAAGCGTGTTACACTTCATCTGCATCTGTAGGTTTTCCTGCTTCAGGCCTGAATACCTGGCTCTGTCCATTTCATATTCTTGCCTGTGCTGGGAAATTTTTATCAGTACCATCACAGATTTGTATTTTCTGTGAGATTATACTTCACACGCCTTACACAGCTGCTCTGACCTGTTTAAAGGGGGTGGATGTGGATACAGATGTGGTGTGTGATTCTGTGTTCTGTACAGACCACTGGGCAGCCATCAGAGTAGTAACTTACAGTCCCTTTTGATCTGGGTTGGTTTTAAACCAGATGTCAAAGCATGTATGCTGTAAAACAGAAATTGTTTCTCTAGTCTCTGTGGAGTTCATCTCCTGGGTCTTCTCCTTGCAAGGGAAGAAAGAAATGGATTTGTGTAGAGCAGTTTTCTGTTAACCCTTATGAAAAGTCTTGTGCAAAAAAGGCTAAAATTTATTTTGATATGTATTAGCTGGTCAAGCTAAACCCTGGAGAGCCTCGATTCACGTTAAAGGTACAACCTGCCTTATCCACACAAAGCATGTCTCTGTTGAACTAGATGCCAGAACTGGTGACTTCATTAAGACACAGATTTCACTTCAGTTTTAATGGTGTCAGGAATCTGCTGTCTTTCTTAGTGCTGACTTATCCTAACACCCTGAAAGTTAAATGAAATGTTTCTACCCACTGCTCACAAAGCTACAGGTGGTGGTGAGAATTTTTGCTTCTTTTTTCTGGGGAGTGCTGGACCAGGAAGCATGCAGGGAGATCTTCCCCCAGAACAGGAATGCCATTTTGCAGTTAGTCTGGGTTATGGGGCTGAGATGTGCTTCTGCTACCCAGCCCTTTCAGCTTTCTCCCACCCCCTGCTCATGACTGTGTAGGCTGATGTGCTGAGTTGATGAAGGTTTAGAGAAAATTTAAGGATCCTCTGTTGGAAAGTGTTATAGTGGAACAAGAGCACATACCCTGACAGCCATGATGCCATTTAATTCAGGTCTAGTGGCCTCAATCCTCTTGTAATGATCAGCAAAAGTTCATACTTTATGCAAAGTGAAGGAGATTATTGCCCTTTCCAAGCAAAGGGGAAATCAAGTCACAGGAAAAGTTACATGAATAATTTTCAGGTGTTCATGAGCCTTTGGCAGAGCAGGGAGTGGTGCTTGAGCACCCACCTCTCAATCCTGTGCTCTAACTTCTAGATCAAACGTTCCCAGACTTTTTTTCAGTGGATGGGAGGCAGCTGAATAGAGAGTTGGCCTGATTGATGCCCTTTCTGTACATAATCACAGAATCTCCCTGTGGCAATTCCAGCAATTGCTTACGTGGGAGGTAATGGCAGGAAAATACTCTTGGTAGGATTTGTATGTGCTTTGTGTTTGCTAAACCTGATCTCCTTGAAGTCCTAGAAGTTTGACTCAACACTTCAGTGCCAGCAGAATTGACCCTCGTGCTGGGCAGTTCTGCAAATTTGTGTCTTCTCAGTTGCTTTGAAAGCAAGTGGGGAGCTGAGGGAATGAGGAGGAGCCATCCACAGAAGTCACCTTTCCATCAGGTGATATTCCAGGGCAAGTATCAACCTCTGCTTTTAACCCTTCTGCCTTTGGGATATGTCTTCTCTTGTGTCCTTAAGCATCTTTGACTCTAAAATATGTTGACCTTTAGGTCTTCTGCTCATCAAAGGGTGCAGGGCAGAGGGAGGTGCATGTTTTCCCCCGGGGACAGCACAGCCTGTGCAGTGTCAGGTGAGCAGCACAGCTTGGCAGCCTCCTGCCTCTGCCGTGGGCTTTGACCAAGTCTAAGTTCTCACAGCTCACATGGGTGTGCTCAGCAGTGCCTTTAAACCAGCTGGCCACAGTGTGAGCAGCACAGACTCAGGTACAGGCTGATTGCCCAGGGCTCCATTCAGCTTTTCTGAAAGCTTTGGCTGCCAGAGATGCTCAGCCTGAGGTACTCAAGAGAACTGCAGTGTAGATACAGCCTTGGTGACTTGCTGTGCCCTTTTCCACCCTCTTCCTCGCACAGTCCTCTGTGCCTTATGCTCGGGTGGACAAAAAGATGGTGCATGCTGTAAACAGTCATTCCCTTCTTTTGGCTGAGACTGAGATAGGTAATTTGTCCAGTTCAATATCCAAGGACACACGGGAAAGTTTGGGTGTGATCTTTCGCAGTCTGATGGTGTTTGGTTCAGTATCTTTGGACCAAAACCACTTCTTGGCTGAACTGCTAAGTCTGAATGAGTTGTGGAAGTGGAGAATGTGAACCAGGAATGCTGAGCTGGGTGGTGATGATGAGATCCCAGTTCAGTACATCTCACATAGGCACTTCTTGAAACTTCAAGGTAGTGGTGATGCTTCCTAAGCACTGTTTGTAATTGTGCAGAGAGAACAAGAGAAGACTGACATTGGTAACTTCTGAGGCTTTTGGAGGATAACAGAATATCTTGCCCAGAAAGCACAAAAGGGGTCATGAAAAACTGCTTCCCATGCCTGTGCTGGTTGGGCTGGGGAGGGATGCAAGCTGGAGGGGCTTGGCATACAGCAGGAAGGAGGCCTCGGCTCATCCGAGCGTGCCAGGCAGGTAGCTGGTTGCCCTGTTTCTCCTTGGTGTCTGCTAGTCTCCGAGTCCTGGTTCACAGCTCCCTGCAAGCCAGGGATGGAGGAGATCCTATGAAAATGATGATATGTGACAATCAGTCACAGCAATTAGTGTTTTGGTTAACAGGCCTTTTTTGTTTTCTCTCACCCAGACAGAATGTCACAAATAAATCCTCGCCTGCATTTGCATATTAATTGGATCGGAGACGTCAAGCATCTTTCATTAAAGAAAATGATCTGCATATTTGGAGACATAAAATAGTTATTTTGATGGGTTTTTTTCATAAGATCAGGGGGTGGGGGAGGAAGGTGATGGGAGCAGTGGAAATTGAGGTAGAGTGAAGGCAGAGAAAGCAGCTTTTGTGGTTAACCCCTTGTGGCCCAGAACTAGCTGGTGCCCAAAGCAAAAATAATAATAATAATAAAAATAAATAAATGCTGAGTCTCACAGCAGCTTGTAGAGCACTGCACCGTTCTCTCCATAGCTTTGTTCTTGAGGCCACAGAGTTGCTAGGTAGCCACAAACTCGCTTCCAAAACATCTTCCCTTGTCTACTCTGTCCAGCCACAGAGCTGGGTTGTTACAGGGCCCTCCTTGTCATCTCTCTTTCCTGATAGCACCTTGGCCATCCTGATGGCCGCTTCCTCTGAGGCTGTGCCAGTATCAGGCCTTTCAGATGGCAGGGCTGCAGGATCTGTGTGCAGCGGGTGGCCTGTGTGCCTGAAGCAAGCTGTGCTAATGGGAGGGCGACCATGTGCCTGGGGAAACACCCTGGTCACAAGGGAGGGAGGTTCTTATGCCCAGGTCCTGCTTCTGTCACTCCCAGCTTAGGTGAGGGAGGTGCCAGAGGGCTGGGATGTGTTGGTTCCACAGCTGTGACCTTCTCTCTTTCTATGGTCTCTTCTGATTCGACACAGGGTAAAAATTTCCCCAGTTCAAGTCAGTGGTGGTGTACATGGTCGATAGGGGAGTCCCCTCTTTAACTCCTGGGCTTCTACCCCTATGCTAGCCTTTGGTACTTTTGACAGCAGCCCAGGGCAGGATGTAAGGAACTTGACCCTCTACTTTGGAAACTGACTGGGGAATTTCTGTAGGCAGCATGCAGTGGCTTGAGATGGATTTTGGCTAGGACACTGAGGTTAACACTGCATTGGTTCCAAGGGTACATTCACATGAATGTAAATGATCATGTTATGGCAGATCAGCAAGTTGCTGCTTGTTAGCTGTGCTGCTGTGGGACTCTGAGAACACTGCTTGCCTGTTGCAAATTCCAGGTAAAATGTATTTGCCTGAAACTGATGCAGACATGGATTGAGGGACTGGCTTCTCCTTTGCAAGTTTCCACAGCATTTCTGAGCGCCCTTGTCCACCTGCCCCGCAGAAAACTCCCTCCCTTGAGCCCAGTCCTGTCCTTTACAGCCAGTCTCATGATGTGGAGCAAGATCTCACTAAGCTCATTTCACTGAGATGTCCCTAAAGACAAGTTGCTCCAAACCAGCAGGTGTGGCAGCAGCTTTGGTTTTACAGGTTCCCAATCCCTTTATCTTCAGAGCTGCCCTCAGGAGTCTCAGCTGAGCATTGCAGAGGAGCACAGTCTTGGGATCCCCTGCCCGGCGCTGGGGATGACAGGGGCTGGCAGAAAGTGTCCTCTGGCCCCAGCACTCTTGGAGAGGAGCCCATGGAGGGCTCCCTGCCATTCCTGAACAGTGGTTTGCATGGCACAGCTCTAGCTCTCCACAGAAATGCTTCCTGGGGCTGAGACAGGGAGAAGGTGGAGAGAGCCGGGCACGTTTGCAATCATGGCACATCACCTATGTCATGCTTTGCTTTATTCTATTTCAAGAGCTCATCCAAGTCAGAAGGACCCCTGAGGACATCTGCTGCAGTCAGTTTTCAGGATTTCCCATTTTTGTGCTTTAGAAAAGAGGGAATTTGGTTCAGAAAGCCCATCTGCCTTTTGGTGGTACATCCTGGCATGAGCAGGTCCCATGTTTTCCTGGGGAGTTCTGTGTGCCAAAAACAACGTGGTCTTGAAGCTGAGAGTAAGGACAAAGCAGAGGCTCTGGTTAGACAGGTACTCCAGAGCTGTCCGTAATGGAGTGTGGGGGCTGCTGGGGTAGGTTTAAGGAAATCAGCTGGGAATAGATGAGAGATAATTTGCCTTATCAAAGTGCAAGGAGCAGGTCTCTCTGGGCTTCTGAAATCACTGCCAGAAGGTGGGGAACGCAGTGCAACCCAGAGCATGTGAGTGCTGGTTTGGGGCCCAGCTTCTTTTCTTGGCTTTGCCATGACCCATTTAACCTTAAACAAGTCATCAAGAGATGAAATCACCTCTCTCAGCCTTGATTTCCCTTTGCCTGCCTCTGATATTTTAGGCCAGCCGCCTCAGGCTGTCTCATCCTCAGAAATCACCTGGTGCACAAGGGGTCAGGCATAATGGAGCAGCCATAAAGAAGGGTGCAAGGCTGCCTTTCCTCTGTGCTTAGAATCTCTGCAGGAAAGGCTTTGGCACATGATAAAATCTTCAGGGCACTCTTTAGTAGGAAGATTCAACTCCTGGCTCCAGAGAGCTCTGTCCTCTGATGATGAAGGGACCGTGTTTCACACCCCTGTACTGCCTCATTTTGCAGAAAGGCCTGTAATTAGCCATGATTCTTCTCTTTACCCCACACATCAAGGCATGTTGCTGGGTTTTTTTCAGAATCCTGATCCTAGGAAGCCATCAGTATCCAGGAAACTTTATCACACACACTCGAAATAACCCAGAAAGCTTCCAGCCCCATATTAGGGAATTAATCCCTGTCAGAAAGTAAAGTGGATGCAGAATTTATTGACAGGCTACTGTGACTGCAGGCAATTTGTGACCCAGCCCCTTCCTTTACCTCCACCCCTCCCCATGAACAACAACCCAAAAACCCTCTTCAGTCCTTCAGCCTTTATATTTAGCATGTCTGGGTCCCTTGTCTCAGCTCCCAACATTCGCAGCATGCTCAGGAGCCTTCCCAGGGGAACAAACCACAACTGCAGGCAAGGTCAGCACAGTGTCCTCCCAGTCTGCCCCACATCCACTCCTCTCCATTGTCTCCTGTAGCTCAATTCAAACAGGGAGAAAAACAACAAAAACAACAAAATCCCAACACCATCCAGCCTAAAAGTTCTTTTCCTGAGCTCAAATTGTGGCAGAGGGTTGCTGTCCTCATTGCTTTAGTGCAAGGCAGGATAAGTTGGTGGTTGGAGCAGAAGGTAGATGGGAATGAGCTCCTTGTTGGCTCTGCTGGGGACAGGACATGTTAATCTTTAATGATTAAGTTTCCCCATTTGTAAATCTCTACCATCACTGCAGCCTCCAAAAGCCTTTCATGTCTGCTGGTGAATTCCTGGAGAGGTTCACGGAGCTTCTGTAGTTTCTGTTGGGAACTTGAAGCTGGGATTTGGGATACTTGCTTGTGACTTTTAACAAAAGGATTTGTTTATGATTTTTTTTTCTGCTCTTCCTTATGAGGAAAGATAGGCACTCAGGAATATCATCTGTGAGGTAGCATGGGCTTAGGCGTGAGTTGCTGTAGAGATGTGAAATGTCACTGTACTATATATGTATTAGGATCTAGAGAAAAGAAGGGAAGTGTAGGATGTGCGTTAGCAGTTGAATTGCACAGGGAAATGTCTCCCTTGCAGTTCTCATGGGAGGCAGGTATCTCTCAGGCTTGTGCCTGAGCACAGAAAGGTTCAGTGTCAGACCATGGCCACCAAGAGGCTCAGAGGCTCATCTCCAAGGACAGGATTGGTTTGGGGATAACTGCATCTCTCCAAGCAGTAGTTTGTAGTAGAGGAGGGTTTGGTGCTTTGTGGCACATTCAGCTCAGCAGACGGCAACTACAGATTGTCTCTTCAGCACCTGCTGTCCTTTAGCAGTCGGACGGCACCATCAGTCATATCCAGACACCATCAGGAAATGATTCCCAATCAATTATAATTGCTCTTCACCTACTTCCTGTATAAATCACTGATGTTTCACTGCAGATGCCAGTGAAACCAAGGAGCAGGAGTCTCTTCCCTTGACTTTCTGCCTGTGTCTCAGGCCCACCCACTGAGTTTCTAGGGATGGCCCTGCCATTCTGAGAAGCAGCCAGTGATTGGGATTTAAAAGCACTGTCATGTTTTATTGCCTCTGGAACCTAGGGATGGATGTGAAGAGGATAGTGTGTGCTCCTCATGTCTCTGTGATCCAGGGGAAGGTGGGGAGAGGGGCTTCGAGACAGCACCCACACCTCCAGCAATCAGCTGATGGCAGAGGTTGCATGCAGAGGCAATGGAATCAGAGATCTCATTAATGCTGGATTAGGTCCTAAAACAGCCTTTCCCAATGGGATCCTGGGTGGAGTTTACCAGACAGGTGTTCTCACTTTCTTATTCATTCTTTTCTCCTTCCTCTCCTTGTTTCCTCTTCTTCATCTCTTCCAGGTTTGTTTGTGTGCTTAGCAAGGAGAGGGACTTGTGTTCAGAGGTGGATTTGAAGCCGAGTAAAAGAGCTGCTAAGGCAGGCGGCACCTAATGCTGTTTGATTTTCATGGTATCAAAACATTATGAGCTCTTCTTTTGAAATCTCAGCAGTGTGTAAGATGGAATGAAACACCTTTGGGGAAGGGAAGGTCAGAGACTGAAATATCCTTTTGGAGAAGGGCAGAAAGCCAAGCTGGAAAGGCGAGATGCATGGAGACTCTGGAGGGGGAAGAGGAGTGGGGTGAGGAGGGATGCCAGGAGGCCAAGGCTGGGCACAGAGCGGGATTGCGTGCGGCGGTGGAGCCGTGCCAGGGCAGATCCTGCTCGGCCAGAGCAATGAGGAGGTGCATGGCCGGGGTGGGTGCTGTAGGGAGCCAGGGGTGGGTGCTCTAGGAGCCAGGGTGGGTGCTCTAGGGAGCCCAGGGTGGGTGCTCTAGGAGCCCAGGGTGGGTGCTGTAGGGAGCCAGGGGTGGGTGCTCTAGGAGCCAGGGTGGGTGCTCTAGGAGCCCGGGGTGGGTGCTCTAGGAGCCCAGGGTGGGTGCTCTAGGAGCCAGGGTGGGTGCTCTAGGAGCCCAGGGTGGGTGCTGTAGGGAGCCAGGGGTGGGTGCTCTAGGAGCCGGGGTGGGTGCTCTAGGAGCCAGGGTGGGTGCTCTAGGAGCCCGGTCAGGCGGGAGCGCGCCGGGGCAGGCGCGGGCGGGCGGCTGCAGCTACTTCCAGGCGGATGATTATTTTATGGAGTCCTCAGAAGTCCAAAGTTATGTGTGTTTGTTAAGCGCCGTAACGCTGAGTTTATTTAATGTGGTTTTAACTGCTGCGTGCTTTTATAAATCAAAATAATTAAAAATAATAAATTTGAAGGTTAAACAACAGCCTGTGCTGTGGCAAAGGAGAGAGAATGTCTCTGGGCTGTGTTTGCAGGGAGGCGAACAGGGGTTCCCAACAGCTGCCTCTGCACCACTGTCACATCACTTGAGGGCTGGGGGCAGGTTTCAGGCTGGTGTAGCAGGGAAAAGGCAGTGCCAAAGTCCAGGCTGTGGTGCAGCTATATGCCTTCACACCCTGTCAAAGCCATAATGAGGAAAGGCACATCCAAGTGCCAATGGCTGCCCCAGTTGTGTCCTCATGACAGCCAAAGACCGCTGGTTCTCTTCCTTTTCTCCTAGTTTTAAAGCACCTACAGACACTTGGATTTGCTGTACTCCTCATAGGATTTTCCGGCTATCGATATTCTTGTTGTTGCAGGGCATTTCTATTGATGCCACATCTCGGCCTGCATTATTTACACAGAGCTATCGAATCTGTCCCCGTATTCAGGACAGCCTGACAGAACCCAGCCTCCCTCTTTAAAGGTTAAACAGGCCAGGTCCCCTCACAACATGGGCTCAGGGCTTGGGAAGCACAGGGCTCCAAACACCTACCTCCCTCTACACACACTCCCTTTCATTTTAGCTCAGAAAGGTTACCCTGAGGCGCCGGGGACTGGGAAGTGGAGGGTGCTGGAGAGTGTGTGTGTCTCTTTAAATGCTCTTTCTGTCAGCGTGATAAGGAATTTGATGGCTTTATCAGAAATACCAAAGCTTTATTTAGCAGGGTGAGGCGAGTGCCACTCGGCCCCTCACAATCTGCTGATAAATTGGAAAGAAAAGAAAGAAAGAGAGAAAAAAGAAAAGAAAAGAAAAGAAAAGAAAAGAAAAGAAAAGAAAAGAAAAGAAAAGAAAAGAAAAGAAAAGAAAAGAAAAGAAAAGAAAAGAAAAGAAAAGAAAAGAAAAGAAAAGAAAAGAAAAGAAAAGAAAAGAAAATCTAAACTTTCCTTTTCTGGATTTGGGCATGGCACAGCTTTCAGGGAGCATGCAGCTGGACACAGTCCATACCCGACCACAGCTGCTCTGGATGGTGAGGCCAGGTGCATGTTAGTGTCCTTGCTCGAGAACAGAGCTCTTGTGAAGCACAGAAGCAGCTTGGGTTTATCCCATTTTCTCTTCTGGTGTCCCCACTGTTCACCTCATTGTATCTCTTGCATTATCCCTTTTCTTCTTTTGTCCCCAGTTTGCTGGATGGATTATCTTCCCTTTCACCTCCACCTTTGTTAAGCATTTTTTGGGCAACATCTGGGTTATAGTACAAGCCTTTAGATATAAAGGCCTCACTATTCTTTCTCCATCCCTCAGACTATGGATTTCAACAACAGGTTTGAGTTTGGCTGTTTTCCGAATCTCATCTGCCTTACCTGGAGTTTCCCTGCCAGGTTATGTGAGTGGGAGGCACAGCAGTAAAGTGAGAAAGGAGAGGTGTCTAATGGGGTCATTAGGCATGGTATGGAGGTGAATTCTGCAAAGTGTTCCTTCTGCACCATGGAACATTCACAGCTGGAATGGGAAACAGCCCCCAGATGAGATTTTGTCCCAGCCCACATTACTAGTCCAGCTGCAAGAGGGCAGGCTGGCATTTGAGGGGCATATCCACCCTTGGATCTTTGCAGTCCTTCCAGTGTCCCACTGGGCTGTGAGAGGATGTTTGTCAGTGCTCACCCCGGTTCTCCTTCTGATGGGCATCCCTCAGAGGGGGAGTAGACGTGGTTGAGGTGCTGGCTTGTGTGAGGTGCTGCTCTCCCACAGTAGAGATACATGATCTGATTTATCTATTGCAGACCCCCTTATCGTGGGGACCTCCTACAGTGGGGGCAAAGCCGAGTCAGAGAAATCTTCCCTCAATGCACTGTTGATGGGTTTGGGGAAGGCAGTGCTGAGTGAGGAGTCGAGGATCACGACCCCAGCCTGACTGCACTGTGTAATGCTACCACTGCTTTCCTTCTAAACAGGCTAAATGTCAATTTTGTAGTTAAATCACAGAACTGGGTGTCAAGTGTCCTGGTCCCTAGCCACAGCTCTTCCAACTCCCCCGTGGAAATCTACTGCCTTCTCTTTGCCTCTGTGGGAGCACTCTATGCACATGAGCAGAGCAGCACTTGGGTTTGCAGCAGAGCAAGGAGTGTGCAGGGTTTTCCAAAGGATGCCCATTGCCAGGGCTCCACCAAGCTTGAAGGGGTTGCCTTACTGAAACAAACCTGGCCCCATGGTTGTGCAGCTGTCGGAGATCTGGGTTGGGAGGTGCTCAAGACAGACCCAGTATTTCTCCTGATCTGCGTTTATCATTAACACATGACATCTATTATATATCATTGCCATGTTTTGTTGTTCATCGCGTGCCTGCGCGCAGGCCACACACATTGTGACAGCTTTGGTCCCTTCTTGATGTCGTGCCTCCACACCTTTTCTTTCCATCTTTGTGTTCATTCTTACTCCTCCTCTTTCCTTTCTCTCTTTCGTTTGATTTTTCCTCTCCCCTCGGCTTGCACGCATGCACACAGACAAACACACACGCATACAAAGCCTTTTCACAGTTGGATCATCTGTTCTTGGCTCTCACCCACATCTCTTTTTGATGTGGTTTCTGGAGGGTTTGGGCCAAGTCCCCCATTTCTCTCTCTGACATCAGGAAGCCTGCTGCAGCCTCTGATTCCAGCCGGATCTGGTTAACTCTCTTAGGAAACCTTGCCACCTACCAGAGCACAGCTAGTGCTCTAAGCCTGGCCGGA
This sequence comes from Passer domesticus, assembly GCF_036417665.1. Classification (NCBI taxonomy): domain Eukaryota; kingdom Metazoa; phylum Chordata; class Aves; order Passeriformes; family Passeridae; genus Passer; species Passer domesticus. The sequence goes on along the minus strand of NC_087495.1, from coordinate 7,923,480 downwards.
AAGGAGAAAGAGGGCTTGATCTGTGCTGAGTTACAGCCTGATGTTCTGGACAGTTACTCATGATTTACACTGATTTGCATGAGCACAGAGCAAGGTTCTGAGCTGATGGGGTGTCTGGAGGCACTGACCATGGAGCTGCTCCTTTAGAAGATATTTCCCTTGTTGGGGTTGTGTGGTTGCTCTCCCTCTGCAAAGCTGGCCATAGGAGCAGCCCCCTGAGCTCTAGGCAGGGCTCTGCCTCTCAGCTCCCATTTTGAGGCTTCTTGTAAGGATTTAAAAGCACATTTTCTCTCAGCCTCAGAGTAGGACATCTCTCGGCCCTGTCTGGTGCAATGCTGTCCCTGTAGCAGGCAGGACAACCTGTTCACTTGAGCACCGTGTCAGAGAGAACCGTCCCTGGTCCCCGGGAAACGCATCTGTTGGTTCACAGGCAATTCCTCCTCTGGCAGGCAGCGTAAGGATGGTGTGATTGTGAGAGACTGAGTAGACAAGTTTAAAAAGGCTTAACAGCAACTGGGTCTTAAATACCCCTCTTCTCTGGAAGGTTTTAAAGATGCACGGTCCCTTTTGGGAAGAGAGGCTTTCCCGAGTGCTCGCTGTGTGATGTCTCGGTGCGGCCGCGGAGCGGCTGCATCGCAGCTGGCTGAGCTCCGAAGTGCGCTGGAGTCCCCTGGGGGCTGCAGGGAATAGCTGTGCTTTCGGCACGGAGCGGCTGGATGGGACGGAGGGACACAGGCACGGGCACAGCCCCGCTCTTCGCAACACCCTTCTCCTGAGCTCCTGCCCAAGCTGCCCTCCTGGCCTGTCTCAAATCCTGTTAGGTCAGCAGCAAAACTTTCACCAGCCCCGGTAAAGAGCAAACATTTTCAGTCAGGTCAGTTCCAGGGCCAGGGATGGGGTTAGGAGGGAAATACCTGAGCGACAGTTTGCTTTAATAGAATGGGGAAGGAGGTGAGAGTAGATTGCTTTGGGCGTGGGTAATGGGGCATGGAGACCTCACTGACTCAACCAGCACTGCGAACTCTGTCCTGGTCACTCAAGCTGTGGCTGCTTGTCCTCTTGTCTGAAATAAGCCCATCATCTCAGTCTGCAACCTAGCAGGCTCATGTGCCCTGCCACAGCTCATCTTTCCATGTGGCAGTAACTGGCCACACCAGCCAGGAGCTGGGGCTGGAGGGGCTGTGGAGCCTGGACCCCTCTGGCTTCTCTTGCAGCTCAATGATGAGGTGGGGACAGGTTTGCCCCATGGCTGCCCACACAGCCCACACACAAACTTTGCATTTGCTGATGATCCTGGGCAAAATTTGTTCCTTTCTAAAAGGAAAATTTGTATAGAATGGGCTAAAAGGCCTGAGGCTCCCCCAGTGTGGGCCTGGGGTGCTGGGATAGCACAGCTCCTCCCTGAAGCTGGCTAATAGAAATCAGTCCTGATTAGGATTAGTCCAGCCAGCACTGAGCTGGCAGGCTGATAATCTAATAAAAATTCCCAGGATTGGTTTACTCTGGGGAGGATTTGTGCTGGACGCGGGAGGAGCAGGATTAGCCCAGCTGTGTTCGGGAAGGGAGGGCAGCCCAGGGTGGGCCGGGAGGCTGCCGAGAGGGTGGGGGGAGCAAGATGGACAGCAAGAGTAAGTGGAAGTGACAGGGTCAGACCGGGCCTTTGTCCTACAGCCTGATTAGAGAGTCTGCCCCCAGTTTCTTACACTTTGGGATGTTGTCGGACAAACTGGAGCTTAAATCTGTCAGAGCGCAGTAGAGATTGGAGTTGACATCCCAGGAACATATTCCTTGCTGTGCAGAAATCCAGCCCTGCTGGGGAAATGTGAAATGCCCACCCCAGCCCCCTCTGAGTCGGAGGAGATGAGCTCAACTTCTTCCTTTAGCTGTGTTGGGTGGTTGAGGCTGAGAGCAGAGAGGCTTCTCCAGAAGCCAGGATCTGCCATGTGTGAGCTGTGTTGAGTTCCATGCTGGTCTCTCCAGCTTCAGCCCCCAATGGAGAGGAAGTCCTGAAAGGCAGGTTGCTCTCCAGCTGAAATCACCAGGCTTTGTTGCATGCGGTGGCAAAGGCACCCACCTTATGTGAGTGAGAACTGGGCAGGAGATCTTTGTTCCTCCCCGGAATCTTAGGGTGGGCACTAAAGCTCCTCAGCGTGCAGGAAGGGGGTCTGAAGCTGCAGGCAGTGACTCTTCAGATGTTCATGGACACAAGGCAGGAGCTGTATAGGATGCAAACCTATTCTTTGAGTCAGAACTTCACAGAGAAATGCCCTTGGACCTACAGAGGGTGCAGATTTTGTGAGGGGGCTTTTGTCCTTTCAAAAATCTGCTGCTCCTGTGGATGGGCTGGAGCATTTCCCAACTGAGTGGATCTGTCTGTGGACCAGCATCCTAAAAGCTCTGGGACCTGGTGGTTGTTTGGGACACCCTCGTCTTTAACTACCAACCTCTGTCCCCCCAAAAGGTAAAAAAAAAGAGCAAAAGCCTCTAAGATGAAACCAGGATAACTAAGTAACAGGAGCTGTGTCCTCTCCAGGCTCGGGTAGCTGCATATATGATTGTCATCTTGATGAAATCCCCCCGGATGTAATGAGCTGATTTTCTGCTGTTAATATTGCATCTGCTGATGAAGGATTCGTTAGGATAATGGAACGAAGCTAAAATATAAATGACTCGCTGTCAAGAAGCAGCTTTTGCTAGTGTTCTCCTGACAGTTCCTTGGCCGTGGCTAGGGAGTTTTGTGTGCTCTGCACATGTTTGCAAGGTGTGTGCGGTTATTGGGTCCTGCGTGGACGGGGACACACGGGTGTCAGGGCATGTTCCCCACGAGCCCACTGCCTGGGCGCCTGGAGCCCTCTGGCACACCACGGGCACTGGCAGGGCTCTCTGTGCCAGAGGGGACCAAACGGGGCTGCCAGAAGAAGGGAGGGGATGTGTGCTGCTGGAAAAGCATCTGTGCCTTCACTCCAGGTCATTTTCGGATCTAGCATGTTCCTTTTCTCTTCCAGTTTAATTGCAGAAGTTGCTCTGTTTTCTTTCTGAACAAGAGAAATCAGTTTAAGCACGTTATAAAGTAAAACAGATATTTGCTCACAAAGCTTTTGTGAATGCAGAGTATTATTTTCATTGGAAAATGCAAAAAAGATCTTGATAGAAGTGCTTGTCATGCTGCTGAACAGTAATCCAACATCTGGGCAGAAAATCTCAAAGTTCCACTGTTGGTTTGGAGAGATGGGGTTGGTTTTCTTGCAAAAAGTAGAAAAGAACCAACTCTGTCAGTAGAGGGATTTTAACTTTAATGCAGTTTTGCACACGTGACCCCAGCACTAGTTTCTCACCCCATCTCAGGGCTGTGCACACATCTGAGCAGGTGTCAAGTCATTGTTATCAGATGTGGAGGGGGGAACTTGTACAAAATACCTTTAAAGAAAATCGTTTCAAGTATCTTTGGTATCTTTGACTTTCTGTACATTTTGTAAAAACATTAACCAAAAAACAAAATTGCCAACCCTTCCTTTGACCCTGTGCCTGAGGGCATTTGGTGTTTTCCCTTCAAATCCATAGACACAGGACCAGTTCCTGGACCCATGAGAATCTCAGCTTTCATTGTTTGTTTGGGGGGATTTTTTTATTTTTTTTTTTTAGTTTTTAATCACATTTCTCTCTCTTCTGATTACCAAGGGGGGGGAAAAAAAAGATAATGTGAACATGAACCATAATGGCTCAAAAATGAAATTAAAAGACCTTGTTTTCCGTTATTATTTTTCAAATCCCATTTTTCAGCCAGTAATGTCAGCGATCAGAGCAGTGATTTTAGGTTTTTTTTCCACAGCAGTTTTTCTGGAAGTGTGAGGTGGTGGTGGCCAGCCCCTCCTAACCTGCACGTCTTTGGTGAATATTTGAACAAAGCCTGGCCTGGCACTACTTTTGGGGAGTTCCTCTCACTGTTCAGACTCCTCTAGTGAGGAATATTGGTGGTTTAATTGAATCATTCTTTACAAAAGACCATGAATATCAATGATGGAGGAGGGTGGAGACACATGAATATGATGCTGGAAATTTTGTCTGAAATGTATTTGATGGAAAACAGCCTTCTGACTAAGTGAAATACAGAGTGTGTGGGGATAAACATATATGTAGTACTTTGTCAGCCTTTTCGTGAAAATATTTCTTTGCTTTTCTTCATGATAAAGACTACATGGAAGAAAATTTTCAACTGAAAATATATTTTCCCCAAGATATTTGTCAGGAAAAAGAGCAACCTTTTCTGTCCAGCATTCTATCAGAATTTGACTTGGGCAAATCTAAAGAAATGAGTGAGATGTAGTGGCCTCCCTGGGGGCCAAATGCAAGGAACAAGGAAGCCCATGCATATCCCTGTCCCACTGAATTCCCAAAGACAACTGTGCCAGGACTCTGATATGCCAGAAAAGGCAGAACAAGGACATTTACTAGGGGATGAGAGTTCCTCCCAATGGGAAAGTGGTACAGAAAAAAGTGGAAAACCTTTTGTGCTTCTGCACTTCATATTGCACAAGCTTTAAAGTCCCGAACTCACAGAGGAGTAAGCTGGTGAACAATTTGCAGTTTATTTGCTACCTGTTGGCGAGAGTAACACAGCCAGTCCCAGGAAATTGCAAGTTGTGAGCTGGGCTCCAAAAATGTGAGATCATCCTCGAGGTTTGGAGATGGAGTAGGGAAATGCCAAAGGGTATGACATTCTTGGACTTGCATTCTGAGTCCTTCAGCCTTTCTGGGCTTTCTGCAGAATTAGCCTGGGCAAGGGGAGGAGGTGGGCAGGGAGGTCTGACCAGAATCCGCCCCTCTTGGCATCTCTGAGGCTTTTTATACCAGTTGCTTAAGGGCAAAGAGCCAGATCCTGAGCCAGCATTGGTGTCAGCAGGGCCTCTGTGATTCACACACACTCGGGCTCTCCTCCCAGTGTCAGGGAAACTCTTTTGAGGAATTTGGTTGCAAATTCAAGCATGGCTTGGCTGGGACAGAGTGTCTGTGTTATGGGAGGGACCTCTTGGCTCTGGGGCTTGTTGTCGTTTGGCAGGCTCAACCTATAGCAACCAGCCTGGGGGATAGCACAGACTGCTCAAATCCTCCACCTGGGCTTTTCCTCCATTTCCACTATTTTCCAGGTACCTCCAGAGCCCAGCAAGCCCTGTCACCTCTTCCCACGTACCAGGTCTCTTGGCCATCACTTGGAGCATTTCTGTGTGCATGTTTCTGTGTGTCACACTTATTTTTTTTTCTAGGGTCCCCTGCTTCATCATTATCTTAATCAGTGTTGTGTTAAGTTTCATGCTTCCTTTGACCTTTATTTTTGGCCTGGTTATGCTGTTTATATGCCTCTGACACTTGTCCCCTGGTGCTATTGCCAGGGAAACTCAGCACTGAGGCCTTTCCCTTTTCCCCCACCCCCTTGTCCCTTTCTGTTTAATTTTTTTCTTTCTTCCCCCCCCCCCCCCTTTTTTTTTTTCTTTTAACATGGTTTTCCTAAAAAGTTTTTTAATCAATCAAATTTGAGGCAGAAAATAGGCTTGGTCACGCCTGGTCCTTGGGTCGTGTGACACTCACTCAGGGTCCTGACAGCTCCTCAAAGGGGCACCCGGGCTGAGGCGGGGGGGCCGCAGCGCGTTTCCCCAGGAAAGAGCCGGTTTCCATGGCGCTGCCCCCACCTCTCCGCCATCCGCCAGCCCGACGTGGGCCTGAGGCTCTTCAAAAGGGGCGTTGGGAAGCGGGCGTGTGTGCGGGGCCGGGAACAAACGGCGGCGCGGGGGCGGCGGCGCGGGGGCCGCCAGCTGCCGGGGCTGGGCCGCGCAGCTCGCGGGGAGCCAGCGGGAGCGGCGGCCGCGGAGCCAGGGCCCCCGCCAGAGCTGCATAATCAGGGGCTTTTCATAAATGCCCCATTTTTCATCGCCGTCGAAGACGTTTGCTCAGGGAGAGTCGGTAGCCCTGGCACGGGGGGACAGCGCCCAGCGCTTCCCAGCCCCGGCCGTGCCCCCGCGCTCGCTCGGCTCTCCTCCAGCCCGGCCTGCTCTGCCCTGTCTCTGAGCGCAGGCAGGTGCCCGACCCCGTCAGAGGGAGCTCGGGCCGCCCTGGCCATGGCAGGGCACTGTGGGGCCAGCCTCGAGGCTGTGTCAGTGCCAGCTCCCGCCTTGGCTCGCCATGTGCCACAGCGTCCCGGGCACTGCCGCTTCTCCTTGGGTCCTCCCTGATTCCCTCACCTTTGCCTCGCCCCACCCTGCCCTAGGAAACCACTTGCCCTTCTGCTGATTTCGTCCAAGGTGTGTACCTAGGATTTTAAAACCCTCTTCTTCATCCCCAGCCCCTTTCTCAAGCTCTCTTCTTTCATTCTTCTCCCTCCTGTCCTTCGTTTCCCCACGCCCTTTCCAGTTCTTCATTTGTGCAGGGTCTTTTGCTTTCTCTCTTTTTTATAATTAATGATTAGCTTTAATTGGTTTGCTTAGGCAGCCTGACAGCAAATTAGCAGGAGCCAGCCCAGGGCTGCCGAATGCCAAGTTTGGGGAGTGCTGTGCTTTGCAGACACTGTGGCAGGGGATGAACTCCTTGGGATCCCCCTTGGCACTCGCTCCTGCTCTGGGGGGCTGTGCTGCGAGCTGGGGGTCTGGGCCCTTACCTGCTCCTTGGTGCCATCTATGCTGGGATCTGGGACTGGCAGTGGATGCTGTCCCTGCTCCTCTGTCCCTTGTCTGGCTCCAGCTCTCCCGAAGTGTCCAGCAGGCACTGAGCTGCAGGGTTGCCTCTGTAATGGTCCCTGTCACTTTCCTACTGCCCAGTGCTGGTTTTCCTCCTCCTTTTTGCACGATCACCTTTGTGGAGCTGGGCTCTGTTCAGCAGGGTGAAAGGAGGGCAGGATCTCCCAGGGAGCACTGTGCCAAGGGGACTCTCCAGCCCAGCAAAGCAGGTGGCTCTACCCAGTGCTAAAGGCAGGTAATGGGGACAGGGTGTGGAGAGAGGGGGGCTTTGCTCTTTTCCTCCTTTGCAGTGATTTCCCTTTGCTTTGCTTTTCTTTTCTTTGCCTTTTTTATAGCTCCCATTTTTCTTTTTTATGAGAGAGAAACTGCAGGGTTCTCCCAGGGCTGGGAAGAACGCTTGGTCCCAGGCTGCTCCCAGCCAGATGGAGGGAAAAAGAAGGGGGGCAGTGGGCCCATAATCCTGGGAGGAGAGTTTTCCTAGTTAAAGAGGATTGGGGATAGAGTCTAGGACATTTCAGCATGTTGTTTGATGAAGAAGGGACAGACCATGACCTATTTGGGATGCTAGTGAATTTTCAGCACAAAACTTTGCTGGGAGCACTGGCAGTAGTGTAGCCCTACAGCTGGGGATGGAGTTGATTTGTGCTGCACTGCTGGTGTTGCCTTGTAATAGCAGCCAAAAAAAGGGAGAAATGGGAAATAGCACGAGTTTCCCTCTCCTTCAGCCCAGGCCTTTTCAGCTGAGCAGTCCAAGATTGGCAGCAGACAATAGCTGGGTGAGGCTGCTCAACTGGATCTATAGAGCAGCCAGAATATTCCAACCCCTCTGCAAAACCAGGAAGGTTTGTTGGGCTGGTGACAGTAGGGTATGTTTCTTGTCCCCAGGAATCCTGGACTCTCAGTTGTCCTTGCTTCAGGTGTTAAATGGGTGATTTGCCCTTACTGGACACCATTCCAACCCTCCAGCTGAGTGTTAATATCTACAAATGCCCTTTTATGGGATCCAGAGCACATATATAAGTGAAATCAGAGGGATGTGCTGTCTTCCTGGGATTTCTGTCATGGAGGAACAGCCTTTTTGTCAGTCACAGAGGTCCCTGCTGCATTCCAGATTCATGAAAGATGGAAGCCAGCGCAAACACGTCTGCTCTCGGATCTGCATGTTGTTCAGCTGTGAGTGTATGGGCAAACACCATGCTGTGCTGCCTTGCTGCAGCCTGGCCTCTTTCCCAAAGATTGCCACGATTACAGCTCACTCAGGTACAACGCTGATAATGCATGTAGAGCCTGGAGCCAGCAGGTCTCCTGGGGGCTCAGAGGCTTGAGTTGCAGGGCTCCCTCCTCCGCCCTGCCCTGCCCTGCCCAGGACACATGGCTGTGCACTCCCTCACAGCTCTCGTGTCCCTTCCCAGTCCTGATGGCACTCTCAGAGTCCCTCACATTGCTTTGCCAGTGTTTTCAGCTTAGTTGAGCTTTGGGTCTCTGCAGAGCAATGCTAAAGGGTGAGTTTTCCTATCCTGAGGGAAGAGGGAGAAGGATGAGAAGTGTGGGAAAAATATTTGCTAGAAAAGTCATTGAGACCTTGCCACCCATTTCACTTTTAGGTGGTCTTGGTTTATTCCCACAGCAGATGTCTTTGCAATAGCAGAAGATATATTTGACTTGTCGCAAAACTTCCATGTTCTGTGCCCTTGGATAGTCTCCTTTTCTTTTTCATACCCCACCCCCTCTGAGGTGTTGTTTTAAGACCCTTTTCACTTTCCTGTTTGCATCTCACTGCCCTTCAGTGAACCACCTCCTCTGCTTGCTTTGCAGTCTATCAGATTTATTGCTGTTGCTATACTGATCAGGACCTTTTCAAAACTTAGTAGTGCCACTGGAGTGTCAGGCACTGCACAAGGTTGAAGGCAGGCACAGCTACCTCTCCAGGAGGGTGGCCATCCCTCTGCCTGCTGTCAGAGCTGTCTCTTCCCTTCTGATTTTAGCAATGTGGGTGCCAGGATTCACCCTCTCCCTTTGCAGCTTAGGGGCTCCATGGTAATTGTGCACTTCTTGGTAGTTGAAGAGCAGCTGAGGGTCACCAGCTGTTTCACTGTAGAGCTGCAGGGGGGAAACTGAGGCAGGGAGTTGAAGGTGCCTGAAGATGTCCTCAAAGCTCATGAAGTGACCCACTGAGGGATTATCCCGCCTGGGCTCCGAGTTTCTCATCACACATCCCATGCCACAGGCTGCCAACACAACCCATCACTGCAAAGGAAACCAGGGGAGCACATGATGGCTCCTGTCCTGCCCTGCTGTGCCTTTGGCTTGTCTTGCTGCCCTTCCTTTCCTCTTCCTCCTCTGGCACTCGGTGCTCCCAGCACATGCCCTGAGTGCTGCCTGGACAGCCTGAGCTGCTCCTTTAAGGCAGGCACGCCAGGGGACTGCGCGGTGCCAGCCTTCGCTGTGAGTGCCTCTCGCGCTTCCCCCTTGGAAAGTTTCCTGCCCAATTGTTATGTGCGATCCGATCTGAAAGTTGCTCTCTAAGCTTCTTGTCACATTTTGACTTAATGAAGTGCAACTGGAGTGGGAATTGGGGTTCATCACGCCAGTCTCACTGCGCTCCCTTGTTGTCAGAAAACAGGGGCGGTTGGGGACCGTAATGCAACGCTGCAAGTCGTTATCATTCCGGTCAGTCTGTTTAACACAAAATTAAACAAAGAACTAATTAGTGCCTCATGAATTAATAAATGCGCAGTTGCCGGGTAGGAAGGGGAGGAAGGAAAAAAGGTTGTTGAAGGAAAGATACTGAAAAAGTCGAATTAGGATGTTGTGTCAAGGGGAAAAAAAAAAACTGAGTCCACTTTGGCGAAGAGTTTGGATCCATTGGTTTCCTTGGAATAAGCTCCCCTCCTCCTCCTCCTCCTCCTGCGTCCTGCATGTCTGCTCTGGAGCAGTGATGAATGACAGGCACAGGGAAGAGGCAACCTTTCAGTGCTTCTTCAGGGGGGCTTACAAGAAAGATGGGGACAAACTTTTTAGCAGGGCCTGTAGTGATTGGAGAGGGGGTGATGGTTTTAAACTAAAAGAGGCACAATTTAGCCTAGATATAAGGAAGAAAATGGTTATGGTGAGGGTAGTGAGACCCTGGCACAGGTTGCTCAGTGAAGCTATATCTGCACCATCCATGGAAGTGTTCAAGACCAGGCTGGATGGAGCTTGAAGCAAACCAGTCTAGTGTAAAGTGTCCCTGCCTATGGCAGGGGAGTTGGACTATATGACCTTTAAAGGTCCCTTCCAACCCAAACCGTTACAGGACTTCGTGATTTTCCAGTGGTGTTCCCTAGAAGCTACATCTGGGGTCCAGTAGCCAAATACAAATTCTTACCCAAAGCAGATGTGGGAACTAAGAGGTGTGGGGTAGAAGCCCATCATTGGAAAGGAGGGAGACTTCAAGATGTTCATGGTGAGCAAGTCTCCTGTCTTTGTCTGAAGGCTTTTCCCAGGGGAAGCCCCAATGGACAGAGCAGCAGTGTGATCTCAGGTCAGCTGTGTCCCAGCAGCCCTCCCCTGGCCCGTGTCCCCAGGGAGGGGGCCGTGCTGGGTGGCCGTGCCGGGCCGTCCCACAGGTGCCGTGCCGTGCCACACTGCCAGGCAGCGGGCTGGGCTCTGGCACATTGTCAGGCAGGGAAGCAGAGCTGGGGGAGGGAAGAGTCCATCCTTAAGAGGACATGTCAAGTACAATTAGCGTTATCTGTCTAAATATGTACTGGGAACACAGAATACAAGAGGAGGCCTGGCTGGCTTTAATGGAGACATATGCAAGGTCATATTGCCTCATACAATCCCCCAATCTGATTTGGGGATTACACATTCTAAGTAAATTGGCGTTATTCCTCTTGCATCATTGATAAGCTGCAGCCAAAAGAAGAGGAGTAAAAAAAAAAAAAAAAACAATTAAAAACCCAATCCCAAGAATTGATCGTGCACAGGGGTTAGGGAGTGAAGGCAGGAAGGCAGAGAGTTACAGGCAGAGAGCTTGAGAAGGAGGGAGAGAACAAAAGAGAGGGAAGGAAAAAACAGTGTGGTAGAGGCAGAGAAAGCGGTGGAAAGAGCAAGGAAAAAAGGGAGAACAAAGGTAAAGAAAAGGTGAAAGAAGGGATGCCAGAAGGACTGAGGGTGCTAGGGTGGGAGAAGCACCTCAAATGAGGGAGCTGTTACTCCAGCCATGCCCTCAGCCTTTTTAGCATCAGAATTTGAGTGGGAAAGGAAGCAGCCAGGCTGGTTATGCACCTTCCTCACCCGAGGGGCTCCGTCCTCCTGTCCATGCATCCATCTGGGATATCTCACGAGCTCCTTCCTGCTCTGGGTCCCAGCCAACATGTGGCATCTATCTTTGGCAGTGGCAGAGTATAAGTGACAGGAGGAGGCCGTCCACATGCACAGAGTGCCAGGGCTCTGGAACACAGGGGTGAGCCGTGGCAGCAGCACGGAGTCCCCTGAGTCCCTCTCCCTTTTGTCCTGCAAGGGACTCAGGAGGGTCTCAGCAGGGCTGAGTTGCTGCTGCACGGAGAAGGGAACGTGCAGAGAGCTGGTGTGTGGCACAGACAGCTGGGGCTCCTGGACTCGACCACGGGCACACTGGGCAGGACCTCGGGGCAGTTTGTCATCCTCCTGCCACCCTGTGCAGCTCTGAGAGCTGTTCTAGCACGGCTGCAGAACAGAGGAAGGGGCCAGGCACCCTTGCCACTGTGCATGAAGCCACCCTGTGCTCCTGGCCACCTCCCAGCTCTGGGAGAGGGAAGACCCTGTCTGGCTGCAAAGCAGTTTTCCCCAGCCGTGAGTTCGCCTCCCACCCTGCCTGTGCAGAATAACCCCCTCCAGAAGTCTCATGGCACGGCTTTTATGCTCTGTCACATTTTTGGAACATATGGTTTTAAATAATTCAATTTACTTTTCATGTATTTTGCTGTGACTTTTTTTCCCCTGTCCCTTTTCTCCTTCATCCTCACTCTCTGCATTCTCCTGGGTGGAAAATGCACAGATGAGCAGATAAGGGGGTTCAGTAACATGGGGCCCACTCCTGCATCCCGTCATCTTGTGCCCCACAAGGTGTGCAAGGGAGGCCTCCCATTCGCACACAGGTGAACCACTGGGAAAGAGGGGTCAGCAGAGGAAATGTGAAGATTAAGAAGGGAAAATCTGACATTGAGCAGAACACAACCTTAGATGTGCAGGCAAGGTACGGAGCAGACCAGCACAAGGTGTGTCTCTGGTACCTGGGAGCAGGATTCAGGCCAGTAATGGCTGCTCTATGTGAAATGATTCCCAACCCTCATTAGCAACCTTTTTCATGGAAAAGTGCTGTGGGGTGCATGGCAGTGTGGGGTGCAGCCAGGAGCAGGAAAGCATTTTGTTCCCTTGTGGAGTCTGAATGTCCCATGCTGGACCATGTTCTTACGCAGCTTTTGTGGGTCTTGCCTTTTGCTCAGGTGTGCCCTTTGTGTTAACTGGATCCTTTCTTTTCTCACTCCAGAATGAAGTGAATTTAGAGCTAAAAACGAGGCAAGAAACGAGGCCTTGAAATCTCCGAAAGGTAGGAGAGACTTCAGACTGCAATGGGTATGTCACTATGCCCTCCTGGGTTCTCTTTTCCTCTGTGCATCTCTCACACTTACAGCCTGCTCACTGTGGCCATGTCTGCACTAGACCTTCTGGGCTTGGGCTGCTGTTACTCATGAAGAGAGGTGGAAACAGAAGAAGGTCAAGTGCAGACATAGGCACATATATGTGTCCTAATCCTGTCTTTGTCTTTGTACAGCAGTTGTTCTGGGCACCTGGTTTTGTCACTGGGGCTTTTCCTCAACATCTCTATTGCCTCTATCTTTACAGCTAAAAAAAAGTGTGAGGATTTTGGTGAAATGGAACTGCTTTATCTTCATGCATGTGTGATGAGGGAGATGGATATAAGGTCCTTTCACTGAATAGGATGCAGTCTCCATCTACTGTGAAGTTTTGCTGAGCTCAGTTCATATAATTCAGGTGGTGATGTGCATGTTCTCCTCCTCTTCTGGCACATTTCTATCTATTCAGACTGCAGAACCATGGTGGTAGTGTGGAAGCATTTCCATGTGTGCAGCAGAATCAGGGCTTTCCTGGGTTTGCCCTTTACCTAGACCATCATAGTCTGTCTTAGGAAAAAAAAAAAAAAAACAAACCCAGCTTCACAGTCTCCTAGAGCTTGGGTGGTGACTTAGTCTGTGCCTGGTAAGAGTTAGAGGTCTGAAGCCCAGGAAAATGGAAGATAATATTGTCTCTTAAATGCCTTGTCTCCATGTGCTGAGTAAGACACTCCCTATGCCACCTCAGACAATGGTTACTGAGAAGTCCCTGCCATGCTGACAGTTCCTGCTGTCCCTGGCTCCTCTTCCTTCCCCTCCATCACCAGGCACCAAGAGAGGTCTGAGGGCAGGAGAGGCCGTGGGGAGGGTGGGAAGTGCTCTGCCCTGTGAGACATTGCTCAGGAGCACTCAGTGCAGTGTGTGTGCTCAGAGCATCCCTGCAGCAGTGGGGACCCCCAATGCCCAGTTTTGGGGAGCACACGGACTGAGTCCCAGCAGCATGTGAGGGGCCCAGGCTGGCTGGGCTGGGAGGGGGCCCCAGGCTGGGCTGGGCAGTGTCAGAGGTGACCGGTGGAAGGCCAGTGTTATGTAAATACTGCTGCTGTAACATGGCAGGCCTGAATGGCCCTATGCATCCATCCATCATTGCTGGGGAACAGAAGCCTCCCTTGGAGCACGGGGGGCCAGCAGTGTGGGGCATGCAGACACAGGCAGCATGTGCCCTACTCATAAACTGTTTGTTTTCTTTTTGTCTCTCTCGTTTCGGGGCACCCCACCGAGAGCAACTCTCTGTTCTGTCCTTGCAACCTCTCCCCCAACCTTCCCCCCACCACTTCAGGCCTTCCTTTTCCTCCCTTCTTTCCCCGGCCCTTAAAAAAATGGAGGGAAAAAAAGGGGGGGAAAAAAGTCCCCAGTTCACATTGCGGCTTCTTTCTCTGACTTCAAAGGCTCCTCATCATTGTTTGGGATCGGCAGGCAGTGGCCCTGAAAACGTGATCACAGCCAGGCACAGTGTAGGTCACCACTGAGCGCCATGCTCCAAGTGCTGAAAGGAACAGGCAGATTCTTCCCTTTTCATGCTTCACAACCCTGGTTACAGCACTCGGCCTCGCCCGTGTGCTCCTCGCTGCATGGCTATTCTTGCTCTTTTCTCCTCCTTTTCCTCCCGCCCTCCCTCTCTCTGCTTCTCTCAGGTCCCTCGTTCCTCTATTCGTTTGCTTTCATCCTGCCCCTCTCTGTGCCCACCATCACACACTTCTCACACTTTCTTCTCTTCTTTCCATTACTTTTCTTTCTCACTGTCTCCTGCCTGGCACTGCTGCCACTTCTCTCTATTATATGAATCATTGTTTTATTTCTCCCTTTTCCCTCTTCTAAAGGTCAGGCTGGAGGTTGATTTCCTCGTGCTCCCTGTTCCTGTTTAGTAGCAGCCTTCCTCTGACATTTGCCCACATGTCTGTCTTTGCCTGTGATATCTCACTCTCCATGCCCAAAACTACGGCAGTTCTGTGATTTCTGGATTAGTCCTAGACAGCTGACAGCCCTCCCTGCAAAGGTGTGAGCCCACTGCTTTCATGTGCAGTGGGTTTATCCCCCAAAATTTAGCCTGGTCGCACATGGGGAGGTAGTACACAGTGCCTGCCATCAATGTCAGCTTCCAAACTTGCTCTTCGGCTTGGCTGGTTAACCTGAAGAAGTGAGCACATAGGGTTAGTGTTGTAGATGGATTGGAAAGGCAGGCACTGACTTCATATATATCACAGGGAAACATTTAAATCTTGTAGGTCTAACATAAAACATGACACTGATGGTAGTGCTGAGGGCAGAGTTAGGCAGGGATAAGGCAGAGAAAAACAGGCCCAACAGTTTAATGGGCATCCCAGAACACTTCCTCAGTGGATTTCAGTGAGGGAACAACACTTGGTTGTGCTGGAGCTTGGGCATGTTTGGCAGCACAGTGAGCCACAGCCAGATGGAAACTCCCTGCCTGCAGAACATCCCCCAGCAATATCTGGAGCTTCATTTTGCTGCAGGGGAAGAGCCTGGGACTCTGTGCCTCTCCAGCACCCACCCAAGGAACAGCCACCCTCTCTCCACCTCCGGAAGCAGAGATCGTGGTGCTTGTGCCTCTGGTGATTTGTGAGGTTGTTTTAATGCCGAGGAGCCCACCAGGACTTGTCTCTTGCTAAATAGGCATATTAAGGGACATTGCAGCAGGGGTTATAGAGTAATAATTTGTTCTAATGAGCTGGTGTCACGTTCTCCCTGGCTGAGCTGTGCCCGAGCAGGAGCCGTGGTAGGAAGGGGCTGTGCTCGCTGACCTGTCAGCCCAGGTTAATGAAGTACTGCTCTGCTCGGGGGTCAGGGAGCAGGAGAGCAGCCAGCCAGCAGCAGCTCGGGGGCGGAGGAGAAGGATGGGGCTGTTCCCTGGGCTGAATGCCCCGGGGAAGGCCTGTGCCATGCTGGACAGAGCAGCAGGATGTACATTATGGCACTGGGACCTGCATGCTGTGCTGGTGGCCTGAGTGCCATAGCACCCTCATCAAACTGTCTGCAGGCAGGGGTGAGGCTGCTGCAGCTGGGCGCTGCTCCTCTGGCCTTGCAGGAGAGCCCAGGGTGGCACACTGGGAAGGAGGCTGGAAAAGTAAGAGAGCACCTCAGTTACAGATGCTTACAGACACGAGGGGATAAGTGGCCAGTGGTTCTGACCAGTGTCTAACTAGGAAGCCTGCAGAGAGATGGTGCTCATCCTTACCTTTGTGTGCAGAGTGTACAAACAGCCAGAAGTTCTCTTTGTCCTTCCTCTTCCCTCTTTCTCCTCCCTTGATGCTCCCCCATGGCTTGCTGAGGTCCTTTGCCTTATAAACCTAATCCCTCATGCCTTCTGGGTACCTGGGCAGGAAAGATACAGGAACTTTTGCCAGTCCCCCAGTGATCACCCTTAGGGAGCAGGTTGATGGCAGGAGAACCTGGGCAGATGCAGTTTGAGCAGGGCTCCACATTCTGCAGGAGATGGCAGGAAAAGCCACAAAAGGGAGTTCTGGCCCAGCTGCTGCCTTGGGAACCCATGGCCTGACTTGCTTCTGTGAATGAAACTACCTCATCCATGCTGGGGCAGGATGGTGCCCTTGGCCACACCAGCACCCTGAGGTCTACAGCACAAGTCCTGTATACCATCTTCCTCCTTCTCCTCCTCCCACTCTTCGCTCCCCCCCTGCTTCTCTTTGCTTTTCCCTGTCTCCATCTCTCTCTCCCTTTCATCTACTCAGAAGGCTTTACTCTACTTCCTTGTCACCCTAATTGATTGCATTAACCTTTCAGCGTATTGGATTTCCCCAGCACCGTGCAGAGAGCACTGTGCAATATGCTTATAATCCAGGCTGTAATGGACAGGGAGCAGTCAACGAGCCCCTGCTCCAACAGGTTCTGCTGACAACTTCTCTGGGAGGGGGAGAGGAGTGGACCAGGGGGACCTGGAGCATGGCTGTCCTGCAGCCCGTGCAGACCTGGCCTCAGTGCTCCCCCGAGCAGGCTCGTGTTAGCTTGTGAGAGTGGAGTCCTTGAAAAAGGATCTGGCTGGGAAGCATGGAGGAGATCTTATATTTGACCTATTACTGTAATTTTTCCTAGTGTTTGAGCACCATTCTTCTATATCTGCTTGGTCTACAGTTTTCTTCCATCTGTTCAATACTAAGTTAATGTATGCTTTACATTTAGGCACTTGTTGCTAGTGGCAGATAAGAAGACAGTATCATGGAATCTTCCTGTTTTCACATCATGCTTGCCTCTGCCTTTTCCTTTAGGATGAGGATACAAGGTAGATGGACATTTTTCCTCAGATTTCAAAGAAAAGCATAGGAATATTGTGTTGATGAGAAAGACAGCACCAAGATGCAGAGAGATCAGGAGACAGAAGCCCTGAACTATATCTCATGATTGGCCTTGGATAAATCCTTTCACTCTCTGGTGCCTCATTTTCACCCAGGGTGTTGGAGGTGTTGTTTGGGTGGGTTGGGGAAGGAGGAGGGCAGTTATTAAGCTCACTGGGCAAGGGATGAGAAAGTGGCTTCAGACAGGCAGTGAAGATACACAGCCAAGTGTGACTGCTCACACTGCCTGTGAGGCAGGAAATAAACCCACTAGATAAGCAGCAGGAGCATGTGAGCCTGTGAAAGGCCTGGCAGACTGCTGGTGGTCAAGGCAGAGCCAAGAGATGTTTTGGCATCCTTTATTTTAAAGGATTGGAATGATGGATCTGCCGTAGTCTCCTGGCCATGGTGCCCCCTTTAAAGTCTCCTTGCCGTAGGCTCAGTTCAGCACAATGATTTGAGCACTAGGTTTGAGTTTTGCTTAAGCCAAGATCATTTAAGCAAATATTTAGGAGTTCCATTTGACAAGGACCATAGGATGAGACCTAGACCCTTATGAGGCCCTTTTGTAGTTCTCCTTTTCAGATAGCATTTAGCACAAGATGGTTCTTTGTTTATGGTTACAGCTCACAGTGTGAAAAACACCAATAGGAAGGATTGCTGATCACTTGACAGGCCTTTAGTTCAAGTTACTTCATCTTGTTAGAAGCAGTTACTCTGAAGGTACCCACTCTCCCAAGGGGAGGTTGAGAGCTGGCCTTTAGAAACTTGGCAAGTTCCTGAGCACACCAGGAGGAGGGGACAGGGCCTGTACCATGCAAGATAAAGGTAAATCCCCAGTTTTTCCAGGAAGGAACACGAAATAACAGGAGTCAGACGGAGGAAAAACTTTATTCCAGGCAATCATTCCAAAAAGTGTGAGGCTCCTTATAAGCCAGAAGGTAGCTAGGGTAGGGACTTTTTTTACGTTAAATAAAGAAGAACTAGGAGCAGGAAGCAAAGGACGAGAAATCTAAAACAAGCTAGAGAGAAAGCAGGAGGGAGAGCAGCACCTCCTAAATGGAAGGGTAAACAGGCACTCCGAGGCATTAACTTAATTGATTGTTCTGCAACAGGCTGAACGCTGTGTTACTCTGTCACCGTGGCAACAACCCAAAAAAATTGTCAGCCTGTTTGGATGAAGTGAAGCGAAACATTCTCTAATTTGCGGTGATCCGGGTGTTTGTTTTCCTTCCGAAGAGGCGGGGGCTCTATTGATCTATTATTTGCACAGAGCTTTTTTTTTCCGTGGTGAGATGGGGAAAGCGGGAGCCCTGGGGTGTGCTCCCGGGGCAGGTGAGGCAGCAGGGGTGTTTCTTCTGTCTTTCCACAGATCTGCCTTTGCAGGATGGCCAAAGCCAGCAGACGTTCCAGTGGTAGGAACTGTCCCAAAGAAGCTGGAGGACAGGGGAAAGTGTTTGGGGGTGAAGAATTTGTGCCAAAAGCATTTGGATGTGATGAACTTGTGCCAGGGCTACTGCTTTGGTCTATCCTGTTCTCATCACTTTGGGCTCTTGCAGTTCACAGAATCATAGAACCCCAGAGATGGAATATCCTGAGCTGGAAGGAATCCACATGGAATCATCAAATCCAGCTCTTAGCTTTGCCCCAGACAGCCCCAAAAGTGACACCAGTTCCATCTTTATTGCAGTCTCTGGTGTGAGGTGGAGTCAGCAACAAGTGCCTCAGGGACAAGAGCAGCTCTGACCCCTACCAGCTCCCTTTCCAGATCCATGCTGTTCATGTTGTGTGTGTAGATCTGTGTCTGTGCACGGGCTGTGCTTGTGGGAAGGTATCGCTGAACACTTGGGGGAGGGACAGGAATTGTGTTTATCCTCACCCCGCGGCTGTGGGAACATAACAATGTCCCTGCCTTGAGCTCTTTGTTACCATGAGATGAAACCCTGGGCCAAAGAAGGAGGGATTTTGTCCTCTGGGATGTGGGGTCAGGCTGCTCCAAGGGGCTGTGTGGGATGGGAGATGGGGATGGCCACAGTGGGATGGGTGACTTGCTGCAGGCACAGCGTGGGACAGAGCCAGGGGAGCCACACAGATGGGAAGAGGGACCACAAGCTGTGCAGCAACTCGTGCCCCTCGCCAGCAGTGTCTGGCCCTGCACAGCCCTGGGGGCCGAGCAGGAATTCTTGGGGATGCCACTCACTGTCAGCACATGCTTGGGTTCAGAGTGAAATGTCACTGCAGCACTTGCTTCAGCTGGGAACTGTTCAGGCAGAATGGCAAGGTGCAGGGGACTAGGGAGCAAGACCACATGGCCAGGGGTGAGCAACAAGACCGTGTGCCAAAGGCATGGTGCCAGGAGACGGGCTGTGGCAGGGGAAAGGTGCCTTGCAGGTCTGCAGTAGGGGGAGCAGGCAACAGTGGCTCAGAGCCAGTGGGAGGGTGAGTGGCAGAGGTGGTTCTGGGCCAGCAAAGGAGAGTAGAATTTCCTTGTGACAGGGGAGGAGGGACAGACTTCACCTTCCTTGTGCTTGGCCCTGCAGAGAGGTTTCATCCTCCTGTTTGGGGTTTTCTGCACTCTCGCGGCCTTTGGGCACCCTGGGGGCAATCCCATGTTTCCCGACAGGAAATCCCATGTTTCCCATACAGGCTGATGATCCTCATTACCCCTCAACAGTGCCCCAGCCCATGCACAGCTAGTCCAGCTGCTGTACAAGGGCTGTCTAGCTGATCCCTAAGATTTCAGGGAGAGCTGTGGAATATGTTGGTGTCAGCTGCTGGAGAGTGTTGCTTTGTGGGGTCTGCAGGGGGAAAAGCCCACCGTGTACTCCTGTGCTCTTCCTCCTCCCTCCCGGATCCTTTCTCTGTTGTCCTAGGGAGTTTTCCTCCTCTGTTTGTACTGGTTTTGCTTTATCACCCTTTCTCCCTTCTGTCTCTCTTCCGTTCTCTATTTCATTCTTTCCATCCAGTGTTTAACTCTTCTGCTCTGTTCCTCCTTTTCACCGGGTAGGTGTGGGCTGGGATAAGTGACTTGGCTGGCGGGTGAGCCCCGAGGCTCTGTGTCCTGCTGGGGCACCTGCCCCGTGCTCCTGGTGGGTGTGCGACGGTGGGGGCACCGTGGGAGACAGCAGTGCTGCATCTCTCTTGGAGAGAGCTGAGCTGCCAGTGAAAGTTTGGTGGTTATCAGTGTCAGGAGAAGCTAAATAACCCTGTAACTGGTATGAAGGTGAATTCACGGTCTAGTGAGCATTGAAAATATGAAAGGGCTCTGAGACAGGCAGAGTGTGGAGAGGCTCCACACTCAGGGAGTGGCGTGTTGCTGGAGCAGTGCAAGGACATGTGCTGGTGCCATGGCAAACTGCCTTTTGTGGGGCTGGACGGAGCAGGGAGGGTGCTCAGGACTGCAGGTTCAGAGACAAATGAGACATGCACACGTTAACATGGCAAGAACACCCTCAGAGAATGCCTGTGGGCAGCCACATCTGACTGCACAGCCCTGCACACATGTGGCCAAGTGCCCACACAGTGCCACAAGGCCAGGCACATCCATGTGCACAGATGTGCAGACAGCCATACCCACGCAGGCAGGTACACATCCCTGCATGTTGTCCTGTGTGGAGATGCTCCCACAGCTCCATAAGCACGGGGTCACAGGCACACCCAAGCTGCCAGTGCAGTGCTCTGCCGCCTGTGTCAGCTCGCAGTCGTGCCAAATTCCTCTTTGGTGTAACTACACTCCAGTCAGGCAGCACAGATGGATTTATCCCAGCATATCTTGGATGTCTGTGTGGTTACCTGCTCTGAGCAGGAGGAGACTTGTGGGAAATCTCTTCTCCTTCCAGCTGGGAGAGGCTGATGCTTTGGAGAACCAGGAGATGTGCAGAGAGGAAACCCCCTTCAGCTCTTCACCTGGAGCTGGTAATCTCCTTGCACCAAATCCCTGGAACAGGGGAATTGCATTTGAAGCTCAGCCAGTGGTGATTTAGTGTTAGACATTTGCAAAAGAGACTTTGATTAATTCGTAGTAAAATCGAGTAGCACTTGGGTGCCAGCACCACATTCCAGGGTGAGACAGCGACCAAGGTGCGCGCTGGGCAGGCTGCCAGGTGCCTGAGCAATCCCCGCGGAGGTGGCAGCGCCATTCAACCCACAGCCTCTCCCTGCTTGGGCTCCTTAATTATTAATTTATTTTTCTCCCTTCCTTGGCAAAAAAATACTATTTGGTAACGACCTCAAATTGCAAAATGCTGATGATTTGGAGAATGTGTCACAGAAGCTCCAGGGTGATAAAGGGGAGACGAATCCCAGCCAACAATCCGGCTCAGCCAGTTTGCCTATTTATTAAAGAAAAAGCCCAGATCATTAACTTTTTTGTTGTTGTTCTGTTTGCGGGCAACTCCCTGCTGGCAACTTTCGGGTGCCCAGTAAATTAAACCAAGTATCGGCCTGGTTCAGGGCAACCTGAGCTTCTATTTAGAGCTGTGAGAACAAACTGGCTTCGTTTATGTTAGCACGTGAATAAACCCTTTAGGGTACCATGCAAAGCGCTCTCTGGCATAAAAGCAGTGTCAGAAAATCCTTACTCTTGCTGCCTCGTGGAGGGTCAGGTATTGTAACTGGAGAGATGAGCTTCCCTTCTCCTCCCACTGCTTGTTCACACGGTTAATTGCCCCTCGACACCTCACAGTGCCACGCTGGTCCCCAGAGAAGCAGGGCTGGAAGAGAGCATCTGTAGGCACAGGCTTTGTTGGTTTCCCCGTTTGCCTGCTTGGTTTAGTCGTTGAATAAAGAACAGTTTAGGGATGGGCTTGCCTGCCTGGTGGCTCTGTGAACTCCAAGAGTTCCCTGTGCTATCAGGGAAGGGTGATTATATCCCCCTCCTCTGGAACATCCCACGTGTTCGCTGAAGTAGTGCTTCAAGCTAAATCAGTTTGTTGAGGGCTCCAGCTTCCCTTAATTCAGTGTCAGGACCAGGCTTGCATGGCCATTATTCAAGAAGTTTTATCAGAAGCACAAAGCTAGCATCTGCCCTCCTGCTTCCCTCTGGGCATCACCAGCTCTGCTGCCCTGGCTTTGGCACACGGAGGCTCGAGGGACTGCCTCCCCGAGCCCATTTGCAGGCAAGGCTCGTTCCAGCTCCTAGAGAGTCTCGGCTGTTCCGCTGCTGCAGGAGCACCGTGGCTTGTCGCTGGTGCCTGGCACAGCAGCTCAGAAAAGCTGCCAGAACCGAGGAGCTCGTGTGGGAAAAGGGAGCAAAGACACTGCTCACGTTGCTAGCCTCTCCCCTTCCCTCTTCCAACCCAGCTCAGGTGAACTAGGGGTGGATTTTAGGTTTTAATGGCAGCTGACATCCACACACTTTCTCCCAGAGGTAGCCACCTTCTTTCCTAGGCCTGGCTCATGTCCCTCTACACTCATTTCTCTGGTGAAGCCTGCCCAGACCCGTGTTCACGTGGATGTTGATGGGAGGAGAAGGGTATTTTTCAAGGTTTCTGCTGGTTTTTTTTCTTCTGAAATATAAGGATGTGCAATTTTTTTAGTTTCAATTTAGCATTGGAGAATTTTATAATTTAGTAATTAAAATCTCTGATAGGCTTTAGAAATTGCAGCTAATTGAATTTAATGGGAAGATGATTTTCAATTTTATTTGATTACCCGGACCCCTGGCATTGGTATTTATGGGAAAAAAATGGGAAATGTGCTGTGTGGGCTAAGATGGCATAATTGAATTAGGGCTAATCGGATTTCTTCGTCATGAATTTCACTATAATTTTCCTATAATTTTCCATTAGATATCTAGTTTACAAATATTCACAAAGAAATGAAGCTCTTTCGGAATGGAGATTGCTGGCTAACAGGATTACAGGGACGATAGCTCGGCATTGCCAGCCCGGGCTCCTTCAGTAATGCAATCGCTGCGTCTGCCTCACACTTACCGCCCGCCGCTGCTCCCGCAGCGCTCCCGGGGCCGGGCCGGGCCGGGCCGGGCTGGGCCGGGCTGGGCCGGGCTGGGCCGGGCCGGGCTGGGCCGGGCTGGGCTGGGCCGGGCAGCCCCTGCCCGCGGGGTGCCTGTGCCGGGGACACAGCTACAGGCACAGGTACAGGCACAGGCACAGCTACAGTACAGGCACAGGCACAGGTACAGGCACAGGTACAGCTACAGGCACAGCTACAGGTACAGGCACAGGCACAGCTACAGTACAGGCACAGGCACAGGCACAGCTACAGTACAGGCACAGGCACAGGCACAGGCACAGGTACAGGCACACCGCCCTGTGCCCCACACACAGCACAGCCAGCCCCTGCCCTCCTCCATCACCTCCCCTCATTGTCACTTCTCATGAACGAGTGACTGCTGCTTTGCGGACAGTCCCTGACAGTGCTCTGTACCTGCCTCGGTGCCCTGCATGGGAGCAGGGGTGACATGGGCTCTGCCTGTGATGGGGCAGGTAGAGCAGAGCGGACAATGTGCCAGATTCCCTCTGCCTTCCCTCCCTCTCCTCTTGCCCCTGCCCAAGCCACATCAAATCCAGAGTGAGTTTATGGAGACCAGCCCTACTCCACAGTGTCAGAGTCCTGTAAAATCCAGCCTGTCTGGTGACCTGTCCCATCTCTCTTACTTGCTGGGCTGCATTTTGGGAGCCTTTATAGATCTGCCCAGCCCGTGTCAGGATAGAGTTGCTGGGGGAGCCAGGCATTGCCCTGTAGAGTAATTAGGGTGGCAACTCCTCTCTAGCCAGTGCCCCTTGACATCTGCGTGCCATTAGGCCTCCCACACACACAGAGCAGGACAGCCTCTGCTAAAACAACCTTGACAATCAGCCCTGTCCTGGCTGCTGCAGGACCATGCTCAGGTCTTTGTGTGTCTGTGCATTTACATGACTCCGTGTGTGTGCAGGTGGCATGTGCTCACGCTTTCGTGTGCGTGTCTCTGCAGGAACACAAGCTGGCTTGCAGATCCTCTGGACAGAAATCACCATTGGTGTTTGTGCTTGCCCCATGCACTGCAGAAGTAGGCCTTGCCTGGTCTGGGACCCATCCTTGAGCTGTGTGCTTTGCCAAGCCCAGGCTCAGGGGCTCTGTGGGGTTCAGGGTGGTATTGGCTGGTTGTGCAGGCAGAGCACCTGCTTTGAGTGCCAGGTGCCTTCCCTTTTGGACCTGCTGCCTGGGTACGACTATGCCCTTACCTCCTCACCCTGAAATCCCCAGGCTGCACTTTTAATTGCTGCAGTAAATTGTAACTAATTGTTAGTGCATTCAAACCCCTGCCACTCCTTCCCCCCAAGTCTTCCTGGGCCCCTGTGGAGCACATGCCGTGTACGTTCAGTGCCGTATGGCCCGTTCCCAGTACAGTCATTCCCTCTGGGCAGTGGTCAAGAGATGAGCAGCACTGGCTTCCAGCAGCTGCTGGAAGCTCTGGGGTGCCTGGAAAAGCAGGAGCTGCGTGGTGGGGACCTGGTGTCAAACTGTTAGAGGCCAAAGGATCAGTAAATGGCAGGATCTCTCCCAGCAGAGCCTTCCCCAGCACGCTGAGACTTAGCAGAGCTGCTTTGGCAAGGGGTTCTGGGAGCCATGTGCCAATAGTGTGATTGAAACTGAATTGAGAAGGAAGGAGGGAAAGAGAAAGAAAGGGAAAGAAAGCATGGATTGTCTGCTCCTGCCGCCCAGGCCCCGAGGCCTCTGGGCACCTCCCTTGACGAAACAGAAATCAAACAAAATTACAGAAATAGGGCAGGAGCATTTGCCTAATAGACTCCCCAAGCAGGAGCAGGAGGAGGGGCACAGCACTGCCAGATCTCCAACCTGCAATCTGAGAGCCAGCGCCCTGATCCCACATGAATCCAGAGCACAGTCCCAGGCCCCCAGGCCAGCTCCAGCTAAGGAGGGAGAAACTGCCAAGAAAATGGGCTAAGCATAAAAAACAAAGGTAGAAGAGACACAAAAAGGGGGATGTCCCACATCTCAGTGTGACTCACCCCCTGCTCAGCCCTGGCACACTGTCTGCGGGGAAAGCATTAAACTGTAATAATAATAAATTAATCATCCTTCCCCCTCCCATTGCACTTTTCATCTGAGGATCTCTGAGCACCTGGCAAACATTAATTACCAAGAGCTCCTGGAGCCGCTGGGAGGGTGGAAGGGGACACAGAGAGATCTCTCCCCCTGCCACGGAAGGGCAGATGTGGCTGCAGCGGACGGGGCGGCTCTCGCCATGGCACGGAAGCAGAGTTCAGAGCAGGGTGAGGGGTGCTGCCTTCCCTCGAGTGCTGCTGCAGAGCACGGGGTCTGGGAGCCCCTTCGTGCCAGGGCACGGTCAGAGGCAGCTTTTCCTCAGTGTGGATCCATACCCGAAGGGATAAGGGAAGGAGGGGAGGTGCTACCCTCATGGGGGGCACAGGAGCAGAAAGATTCAGAGCCCTTGAGAGAGGAAAGAACCAACTTTCCTTGGGTAAGAGGCAAAGGAGGGAGTATGGGGAAATAAAACCTGATCCTGTGACAGGAGATTGCTGAGATAGGAAATCAGGCCTTGCCATTGCATCAGCTGCAGGGCGTGGATTTCACCTGAAAAAACACCTTGGCAAGTTGTTCCTGCAAGGAGGAGTGGGAGGGACAGTGGGAAGTCTGTGGAGGGGATCCTCCAGGTGTGTTTAGGTTGTGTGTGTGGGTTCATGTGTGCCATGGTGTATGGATATGTGTGTATTTGAATGTCAGTGAGCACAGAGTATCATTTTCTTTGTGGAGGGCATATGCATGTTGCGTGTGCACGCAGGGATGGGAGGGGTGGGGAACATTTGTATACTGATGTGTGAACGTGCTCAGCTCGGTGCACGTAGAAGAACAGGTATGTTCAGAGGGTCTGTGGGGCTGTGCATGCGCAGGGACATATCCATGGTAGAAAGTGTGCTCCTCTTTGTGAGGAACGGGAGATCCAGCGGGGGCCCACTCTCTCAGGGAACAGTGGTGGTGAGCACAACTCCCACTCCTTAAATCTTAAGTTCACAGAAGGCGCAAAAATGAAGATATCTGACGTAAAGTGCAGTGAACTTTTGGAACCTGTCAGCAAACTCAAACCTGGAAAGAAGTGTTGAATCCAAACTGAGCTGTTACAGAGCCTGCACAAACAATTCTGGTTCTGTCCATTACTTCGCAGGGTGGGATGTTCCTTGGCAGGTGCTTAGTGCCTGACTCAGGTGCAGGGACCAGGGCAGGCTCTGCTGGGTGATGTTGGCTGGGCTGGAGCCTGCGTTGGGGCCAAGTGAAGTGCAGACAGGCAGGATTTGAAAGGCAGCACGGGGTGACAGTGCTGATCGGAGCTGATGGTGTGGTTAGAAACCAGTGAGTGGGGAAGTCGGGCAATGCTGATGGAGCAGCAGCTTGGCTGCACCAGGTGGGAAGGTGAGTCCCGTACAGGGCTCTGCTCAGGGGTGCTGCTCGGCTGGGCAGCCCCCAGGCGGGGCACACTTGCCTCCTGCCTGACACTGTTGTCCCCACGTGCTTCCCGGCTTGGAAGGTCCCTGGGTGGCTCCATTTCACTAGACTTTGTTTAGATTTTTCTCTGAGAGGAGCCAGAATATTTGTGGTTTCCACAAATGACTCCCCTCTCCTCTTCCCTCTCCCTGCCCTCTGGCCTGCATTGCTGCCTGTGCGTTTTTGTCCATGCAAATGCAGCACTGCTGAGATGATGAGCTGCACTTTGTGCTGCGTCTCTGGGCTCGGGACACTATCAGGGTGCAGCACATCCTGGTGCATGGAGCCAAACACACCTGGGCTCCTTCCAGCCCTGTGACTAACCTGTCCAGCCGCTTCTGGCGAGTCACTTCCCTCACTAGTGCCTCAGTTTCCCCATCCCTAGTGGGGTAATGATGCTGGCCTCCTTTGGGAAGCACATTAAGTTCTGCTTATAAAATGGATTTAAGAGCTGGTAAGTCCATGGGCAGCTTTGTGTGAGCCCCTGTGAGGAGCCCAGCTCTGCCAAAATCCTGGAGCCAAACGTGGTGTGTTCACAAAAACAGCCTACAACCTGCTCAAAATACCTATTTAATCAGGTAAATAATCTGCTCGTTTGTTTTAAAGAAAGAGGCTTATATCTGTGTTTACCCAACACGCCTCTCAGAACCTCCCTCGCATTCTTTGCTACTTAGAAAAATAAAGCCAAAAAAAAAAGAGGAAATTCACTGCAAAAGGGCCCCCTTCCCCCCGCCTCCCGCGGGCCCGGCGTTCGGGGCTGGAGCG
This sequence comes from Passer domesticus, assembly GCF_036417665.1. Lineage (NCBI taxonomy): Eukaryota > Metazoa > Chordata > Aves > Passeriformes > Passeridae > Passer > Passer domesticus. Next base: position 7,896,555 of record NC_087495.1, on the reverse strand, counting down.
CCGTGATCTCCCGAGGGCAGGATGCGCCCAGGGCAGTGACACCCGCAGGTGGCGGCCACCCGTGCCCCGAGGGCTGCAGCCCTCCTCGGGGCGCGCTCCGCTCGCCCGGCGAGCCTGGAGCCGCGTGGGACGGCGCAGCCCCCGAGCGCTGCCCGCGGCTCCGCCGTGCCCGGTGCCCGCGGCTCCGCCGTGCCCGGTGCCCGCGGCTCCGCCGCCGCTCCTCCGGCCCCGCACGCCCCGCTCCATCCCCTCGCGGTTTGCGGTCTGCTCCGTCCCGGCCGCTCCGGAGGAGCCAGCGCCGGCCGCGGGGCGGGGGCGGCGGCAGCGATGGCTGCGGGGCACCGCGGCCGGGCCGGTCCGGGCGGGCGGCGCTGCGTGCGGGGCAGCCCCGCGCTCCTTCCCCGCCGTGCCCGCTCCGCCGCGGGCTGCGCCAGGCCCGCGCTCCGGCTCCGCCCGGGGTGACCCCGCACCGCTGCCCCCCGAGCCGAGCCGGCCCGGCCCGGCCCGGCCCGGCCCGGCCCCGCACCTGCCCCCGGCGGCGGGCCCGGCGAGGGGCGGGCCTGCCCGCCGCCTGTCACCGCCCCCCGCGGCGGCGCGCCCGCCCCCGGCCCCGCTGCCAAAGTGACTCGGGGAGGACCGGCACGGCAATGACATCAGTGCTTTAAACAACTTGTTATTCGGGAGCAATCAGCTGCAATTAGGTATTAATTAAGTATTATGAAAGTTGATTATTTAAGTGAATTCGGCTTTCGTCTCTCCGACTATGGTAAGTACAGCACAATTGTCCTTTTCCTGCCCCCAGCCCCCCGCCCGCCTGCCGGCGGAGCCCCCGGTCGGCGCGGCCGGCGGTGCCGGTGCCCCGCGCCGGGCGGAGCGGAGCGGAGCGCTGTCCGCCGGGCGCTGCTGTGCCGTGCGAGCCGCGGCCGGCGCTGCGGGCAGCGCTCCGCTCCGGGCGCGGGGCCGCCGCCGCCGCACCGAAACTTTTGTTGGCGGGTGCGCGGCGCGGAGCTGCGGGCCGGGCGAGCGGGGCCGCGCCAGGTGCGCTGCGGTGCGGGGCGGGGGGCTTGCCGCCTCTTTCACTTTGCTTCTTTCACTTGTTTTACGGAAGTTGCGCCCGCCGCCGCTGCGGCCCCGCTCTGCCGGCCCCGCCGAGGTGAGCCGGGGGCTCCGCTCCCTCCGTCGGTCCTTCCCGGCAGCGCGGCCCCCGCGGGCCGGGGCAGCGCGGCGAGGAGCGGGCTGGCCGCGAGAGGATGCGGAGGGGAAGTTTACAGGGGTTTTGGAATGATTCTGCCTTTGTATTTGTTGTAAGTTGTGTGGGTTGTTTTCTCTTTCATATTTTCCCCCCTCCTGAGCTCTGGCGTGTCGGTGGTAAAGGTTGCTTGTCAGGTTCCTGTACTGCCTAAATGAAAAGGAATTTAATTTATTTGGGACAAGGCAGTGTCAGATGAAGAGGCTGCTTATTACATTTAATGAGTTGTTTTTTGGTTTTATTCAGCCTGGGCATATCTGGGATGGGTTTGTTTTTGTCCTTCCATGTGAGGTGTATGAGACCTCCCCCACCCCTTCACATCATGCAGGGAGGAGGAAAGGTGGCCAGGCTGGGGCAATGTTTTGGTTTTAGATTACAGGCCCTAGTATTGGGGTTGGGTGTGTTTTTGATTGTAGCTTTTTGCGGCTTGTCCGCTGGTTTTTGATCAGGTATCAGGATGGGGAGTCGGTTCCGGCCTGGGCTGGTGCCCTGCTGGGTGTGATGATGGACAGGTCTCCATCAGGCTGGAGTGTGGTTGCAGCCAGGAGCTGTGGGGCTCAAAGTGTTGGTGGGTTTTCCAATCCTTGGAACGTCTGGATCAGAGTCTCATTTAGATTTGACAAAATGGGCAAATTCAGTTTGGTAGGAATCTATCCCTTAGGTGATGTTACCTCTCTTTGGGACCAGGTCCCACCATCGTGGCCCTGTACTGGCTAACACAACTACACCTGCTCCTCCAAAATGGTGTCAACCATTCTTCGCCATTAAAAAACAAATGGCAGCAATGAGCCAAACAGGCCTGTGCTGGCAATGTGCCATGGTCCAGGTAATTACTGCCAGAGAGTGTGTTGTTTTTTTTTAATAAGGAGTAAGATGGTAATAAACTGGTTGATGATTGACTGGGCCTGAACTATGTCCTCTGATATTGTGAGCAAGAGGATAATTTTGCCGTCGTTTATTCCATTTATTTACTTATTTCTACCATTGCTATCAGGAACCGAGTGGCTCTGGAGCCACCTCCACCTGCGAGCGTGACGCGCCAGCTCTGCTCGGGTCCGGCCGTGGGCGTGCGGCTGCCTCCCTTCTAGATCAAGAAGCTGGGGTGCTGCGTGGGCAGCGGAGGAGTTAAGGATGTGGTGAAACTGCGGGAGGGCAGATGCCTCAGAGGGCAGCAGGCAGTGATTTGCCCCGCGGTGCCCCGGAGCTGCCCCGGCGGGCAGGGCCGTGCCCCGGCGCTGCAGTGCCCTCTGCCGGCTGAGCGCTGCCCGGGGCTCCCGGGGCTCCCCTCCCCGAGCACCGAGCCCCCCGGGTGCTCCACGCGTGGGTCTCCGCTGTGGGAACGCGGGGCTGCAGCGAGCCACGGAAATGAGCATCGCGGAGATCTCTTTAAGTCAGCGTTATGATCTGTGTGTGGGTGAACCCGTCCTGTCATGATCTTGGGGCAAAGACCTGCCCCATAATCACCACCTCTAACCCTTATCTACTCGGGCCGGCTTATCTCCCTCAGTCGCTGCCTCTTGAATTGCCTCCAGGCCCTGAGGCGGTGGCTCTCCAGAGGCAGTGCCCGAGGGCTGCTCACAGAGCTGCCAGCTGGCAGAGGCAGCTCCAGAGGGGTTTCTTTCCCAGAGGTACTCGGTGTGTGGGGTCTGACAGTGCTCCTGATCAGGGCTTTCTCCGCTCAGTCAATCCATGCGTGGACCTTCTAGGACCAGAAGTGTTAATAATGGTTAAGGGCTGAAAAGAATTTGTGGACTGAGTCCATCTGCGCAGGAATGTGGCAAGATGTTCCCTACATGTGACTTTCTGCGAGTCTGGTTTTAAATACCTTGACTGACTGGGTACTTGTCATTTCCTTTGGGACACTGTTCCCTAGCCTAGTTATCCTTGGTATGAGATTACAGGAACTGACCTCAGAAGGAGGACCAAGACACCTATGGTAAATGGGTGGAGGAATACCCAATTTCCCACTCAAGAGGTCATTTTGTGTCTTTGTCAAATCACTGCTCTTGTTTGAAACATCCAGTGGATAGAAACACCTTCTTTGGCTGGTGACAACTTGTTTGTGGTTTTTGGTTTTTTGACCAGATTTTTTGGGAGACGTCTCAGTCAAGATTGATGTCATTCCTGAGCTCATGCTCTGCAAAAGGTTCCCAGGCACTTGGTTTGGGTGTTCATGTCCCTTTCCAGTAGTTCTATGAGATACTTGTTGGGTGGAAAGCATTCAAGGGCTTAAGCCTACCAAGTGAAGAGTGTTCCTTGGGAGAAGGGTTTAGCAGGGCAGGGATTAACCTTCCCATAATGAAGCAAGCAGCACCCAGCTCTTACTTGGAGAACATGCTTCAGAGCTGCTTGGAGTCCATAGGAGCGTTTCTACTGCTTTGGCACTATAGAGAGAGAGCTCACAAAAAGGCCACAAAGTTGATCTCTGAGATGAGCTCCTGTTTCCTCACCTGTACTCTGTCTGCTGGATCTCATGAGTCCTTCTGAAGCAGGTCTGCCTCTGGCAGAGTGGGGTCCACTGGTATGTGCAGGTACTGCACCGTTCTGCTCTGAGACACAGAGTCCCAGGGGGGAGAGGCAACTTGTACTGAAACTGGGAATGCCACAGGTACCTCAGCTGGAGGGGATCACATATATGGTGTGTAGTTTCCATATCATCAGTTTCTCTTTCTGTTTTGCTAAACTGTTTATGCTTCTACCCAGAGTCCTCTTTCCTGTGATTGGATCTCAGGGCTTTGCCTACACAGCCTTTTCTGTCCCACTTCTTGCACTTGGCTGTCCTCCCAGCGAGAGCCTTTGTGGCCACTTTGCCTCTCCCTCTGACACCAAACTGTACCCCTGGGCTGCTGTGCAGCCTACGGTTTAGGCGCCCTCTGAAAAGTTGGTTGAAAGTGTCTGGAAAGTAATGAAAAGTCCTGTAGTAGGTGAAGATAACTATTGCCTGTGCTGCATCTCCCACCTCCACCTGGCCTCCCTCCCTCCCTCCCTGGCAGGGTTTGAAGGTGCAGCCGTTCCCAAGGTTCAGAGAGCTCAGGTGCCACCCAGGCTCAGCTCCCAGAAGTGCTGACACTGCAGAGGCCGTGCTGGCCCATCCAGCTGAGGTTTGGGAGAACCAATGTCCTCGTCCTCAGCTGCACTTTGCAAAGCAAAGAGGGGGCAGAGGAGGCTTGGCTGGAAGCAGGGGAGGGGCAGAACCTGCAGCCAAAAGTCCCACGCGGCACCGTCTCCTCCCCTCGGGTTCAGCGTGGACTGGATCAATTTGGACGTCTTCAGCAATAAAAAATGCCGATGTCGTCCTAATTCACCAGGCCCCGAGATGACAGCAAATTTACATTTTTTAATTAAACTAGCAGCCAGTTTTTATGAGAGGGGGCTGGGTTATGCAAATCAAATGGTTGTGTACGAAAGATTAGGAGAGTTTGGGAATAAATTCCACAAATGCTAATAAAAAAAAAGAGAGAAAATGAGAGGGGGGAGAGAGAGGGACATTGTTCCATTAGCCCCTTTTAGGCTGATTTCCCTAGGGAGAAAGCTACGGGGGGTGAGAGATGGAGGCAGCTTTCAGAAACAGGTAAAATCCATTTCCAGGATGGAGAGCCCCTTGGACCAGGACCTTGTTGCTCCCTGTTTTGTCTCTGAGGGCTCGCAGGGGAGAAGAAGGAAGAAATTGGTGACAAAAGAAACACTTGCTGGTTCCTAATCCCCATTCCTGCTTGACCAGTGATCCACAGGCTGGAGCAGCAGCTGGGACTGGCTTGAGGATGTAGGAGGTGCAGAGTGCTCAGGTGCTGGAGGGGCACAGGTGGGTGAAGGGCTGGGCCAGGTCACCGTGGTGCTGCAGGAGGGTGGATGTGCCAGGGCGACAGGGCAGTCCCTGGGTGGGCAAAGCCCCGGGGCTGCACAGTGCTTCTCTGGATAGGGCCCATCTTTGGGCTGACAGATGGTCACAGGGCAGGGCTGCAGCTGGGGTTGGTAGCCCAGGGCTTCATCTCCTTTGTGCAGCTCTTGTGGGTGGGCTTCTGGTCCCTGGCAGGAGCTGCTGGTTGGAGCAGGCAGTAGTGCTGATCATAGCTGAGGGTCTAGACTGCTGTTCCATGTAAGCACAGGCTTTATCTGCAGAGCAGAGTGTGTTTTGGAGTGGGATGGTGATGCTTTTCCCTCACCCAAACTGTGGAGCCCCTTGTTGCCCATCCATAGAGATCTCAGAGGCTGACTCCAGCTGTCCATATCTCTTTCCAGTGTGTCAACCTGGCACCAGTCTTCATCTCTTCCTCAAGGGACTTTCCAGCTTTCTTCAGGTGGTGATTCCAGAAAATAAAAGTTTGTCAAGTCCCTTCAGGAAGAAGTAGTCACAGTGAACAAAAAGCATGTGTTTCACTCGTGTAGAATATGTTCTTGTATAAGTTTCCCAAAGAATTCCAAGTTCTCATTGCATTTGGGAGTTAGGTGTGGTGGCTAGGTACCAAAGCAATTGTTTGCTCTGCTATGGAGAAACAAAACCAGAAAATTTCTGGAGGCTGGGAAACTGCTTAAAGCTTCCAGTCCTAAGGCAGTTTCATGCTTGGAATAAAAGCTGAACAACCCATGCAGGTTGGCAAGAGAAAGCAAAGGGTGGAGAACAGGAGATACAGGGAAAAGGATGGGAAGACTAAGGTCACTGGGTGCATTTTATGACAATCCCCTGAGGATTTGGTGCCTCACTAGAGAGCTTTGCCACCCATTCCTGGTTTTGGGGTGTGAAATGATGATTCACCGGCATGCTCTTGTTTTGCTTTGGAGAGGTGACATTTTAGCAGATCCTCTCTTGTGAAATCAGTAAAAACACCAAGCTCTGGTGGTGCCTTTCTGGAGGTGCTCCCCACACCCAACACCTACATCCCTGTCACTCTGTCCTGAGTGTGCACGTCTGCCCCAGACACCCAGCCACCTCCACGCTCCCGGACACTCACGTGTTGGTGCTGGGCTGAACTCGGTGCTCCCCGGGCTCTCTCAAGGCATTGCCATGATCAGCACTCTGGTTCTGTGGGTTCTGTGCACTTGCAGCATCGTTGCCATGAAGGAATCCTTCTTGGCAGCAAGAGAAGGCGAGGATGGCATCTGCCCTGTGTGTTGGGTGTCTCTGTGCTCCCCTCAGTCTGCAGTGGGACCCCACTGCTCTGCTGCTGGGGCGAATGGTGGCCGTGGTGTCAGCTTGGTCAGAGCCTCAGACAGCCAGCCGTAGAGGGGATTTTTGTAACACGAGTTTCTGAGCTGAACTAGGGCCAAGTTCAGCCTAAAACTAACAAAGAGCTCCAGAACAGGTCTGTGAGACATGGCAGAGTCTGAGGATTCGGTGTGGGATGAATAGCTCCTAATCTCTAAAGTGGGCACGATCACGCTGGCTGCGCAGCCCAGAGCCAGGGCTGGGCGCTCGGGATGGAGATAAGGCAGCGAGGGCTGGCTGCTGTCCACGGGTGGGCGTGGGGGTCGGGCAGGAGCGCCCCTCCCAGCCGGGTGGGGTCCCTGGCGTGGGAGAGCCCAGCCCGCTCCCGGAGCTTCCCGGCAGCTCCTGCCCCCGGCACCCTGGGGACCCAGCAGCCCTGGGGACCTCTCCAGGACCCGGGCTGCGACCTGAAGAGCTCCAGCTGGGCTGTTCTGTTGGAATGGTGCGGTGGTGTCAGCCCTGCTCCCAAAACTGGATGGGCCAGGGCAGAGCAGAGGAAGAAGCAGGAGCTTTCAGCTTCCATACATGGGAAACTGTCAAAAGCCAGGTAGCAACACCAGCTTTTGTCTGGTATTTCCAGAAAAACCCGGCAGGACCTGGCATCCCAGGGCATAATTTATTATGGAAAAATAAAATAATAAAGTACCAATCCCTTTGAGGCCTGAGTCATAGAAGCATCTTCTCATTAAAGCAGCTCCACCTCTCTGCCTGGTGTTTGCCAGCTCCATGCCTATATGAATCCACTCCCTGAGCTGCCTCGCCCAGGGCAGCCTTCCTCCCACTCCTCCTCCTCTTCCTGCTGCCTGTGCTTCCCCAGCACACCTCTCCTCCAGCACCCCTTCCCCTGTCTGGAGGAGCACAAGCAGTTCCACATCTCAAGCCAGCTTCTCCCCAGGCCCCCATCTTTGGGCCAGCTGGATGTTTTGTTGGCGTGTGTTGTAGACAAACATCTTCATCTTTTCACCCACCTACCTCCCACCCCCGTGCTATCAAGTTCTCTGGGCATGCCCTGGCTCCCACATGCCCTTCTCCTGGCCATGTGTTGTGAAGGTGTGTGTGGTATAATTCTGTGGCTCAAAGCTCTCTTCCAAGTGCCCCTCTGCAAGCAGGGAAGGAGAGGAAGCTGCTGCTGGAGTAATTACCATCTGCATGTCCCGAAGGCAGGCAGCAGATGTTAGCAGAGGAGGACGGCATGGGAAGAGGGTGAGGGAGCAGAGGCTGGGGAAAGGGGGTCTGATTTTTCTTCTCGATTGCATATGAATATTTTTAACTGAAACTCAGTAGGACAAGAATCCCAGTTCTGCAAAGTTGATCCATGCACTTGGAAACTTTAGGGGAAAGCTCCTCTGCTCGCTCTTGCTGTGTTTTCTGTCACTCACTCTGCCTTTCTCAGCCTTTTTTATGCTGCACTATTTAACTTTTCTTACTAAATAGCTTTCCTTTATGTCCTTCTTCCTCTCCATATTCCCACAGACCTGTCACTCTTTGTCACTCTCCTGGACTTCCATTCTGTCTTTGATTCTGTCTTGCTTTCCCTCTCCTTCCCCCCCTTCCATTGTCTTACTCTATTTTTCATTTTCCCATTTTTCTGTGGGCTGATATTCAGATGAGCAAACTTCTTCCAGTTAAAGGAGGTCATGAATATTAGGATTTTTCTGTCAAACAATGAAATATGGCTCAAATTACTCTAAAGAATAGGGCCCTTTTCATAAACCACCTGCTGGTTTTTTTTGAAAGAAAGCACAACCACTCGCCTGTGTGCTCCAAGCAGTTGTCTCACATCTCTACCTCGCCAAGCTTTGTGTTCCAATTTCTTCTGATGAATTTGTTGCTCTTGGTGGAGTAAGTCTGCTCTTCCGAGACTGCCAGCACCCAATGAGTCTGGGTTTGGACAGGTTGGGACAGGATGGGGATTCTGGCAGGAGCCTCGCTGCTTTAAATGTTGGTTTGTGATTGTGCTTTTTTGATTGCAGTGTGTATATTTTGGGGTTTTATTTTTGTTTTCGACAAACAACATTCTGGTCTGAAACTCATTTGGTCTGAACCTGTCCGCTTGGCTGAGAGCTCTCATTCAGGTGTTAGCACCCCGTGGGGCGTGGAAGCACGTGGAGCCCTCACCTTCTCCTTGTGCTGCTGGTGTGCAGCAGCCATCTCTCCATCCATCTCTCCATCCATCTCTCCATCTCTCCCTGGCACAAGGAGGCTGTGGTGCAGGTGACCTGCTCAGGCCTGGCCACCAACCCAGGCTGGGCTCATTTCCTCCTGGCTCTCATGGTCCTGTCCCTCTCCTCCCAACCCCAGTTTCAGGAAAGGACCTGAAACTTTCCACAGCTGGCTGTGGAAAGCCAAGTTTGTGCTGCCTGAGATCTCCATGCCTTGTGGTCCTGGCTTAGCTGTGCCTTTGCCAGGCAGCACCAGAGCAGCCTGGCTGCTCAGCAGGGACAGGAGGGTGGGAGAGCTGTGCCCCAGGGACCTGCAGAGCTGCAAGCAGCAGAGCCTCTGTGCTCCTTTGGGAGTTGCCATGAGGCTGTCATGGGTCATGCCAGAGACAGGGACAGCAGAGGACACCAGCTTGTCTCAGACTTACGTTTTGTTTTCAGTCCAGCCTATTTATACTCTTCATAGTTGCTATTTTTTCCCCAGTTACATGAATGTGTCTTGTCCTCGCTGTCTTCCATCTTCCCTCAGCAAACCTTGCCATTTTCTGCGTGTCTTTGCTGGGAAGCTCACGGCACCATTCCTCCTGGGCAGAGACCACACTTCTCTGAGGAGGCACCTCTCGCTGGTGTGCTTGTTCCAGGAGCCTGCTCCAGCCCTTCCACCCTCTCCCACCTGCATTTCCCTGGACAGAAGCTGCACACACAGCCTGGGCTGTGTGAACACGGAGTTTGTTTTGCCAGGGTGACCTGTTTAATCATCTCATTTTCTGGTGGCCGTTTATTCCTCGTTTCCACGGTTACAGCCCCATTAAGAGGAGAAGCAATAAGGCAGCGAGTCAAACAGGTAATAAAAACATTAAAGCCATGTGCGCACTGGGAGGGAGGGAGGGCCAGCAGCACTCAGTGAGACGAGACGGGCCGTGCCAGGGGGACACAAGGGTCACAGGAGCCTGTGCACGGTGTGGTGACACCCAGCTCTGCACTGAGGCCAGCAGTGTCCTGCAGCATCCCACAGCATTCCAGCCTGCTCTGCTGGCCCTCAGGACAGTGTCAGTGCCACCAGCCTGCTGCTCTCCCCGCTGCTGTGCCGCTCAGGCAGCCTTGCAAGTGGACAGAAGCACTCAAAATTAGAGCGTGCTTTTCCTGTATTTTCTTTCAGGGCTCTGACTGTCTGAAAATTTGTAACTTTCTGTTTAGTTCTGGTGATGCTGGTGGACCCGAACACTTGTCCCTGTACCAGCTCCACCATGGCCCTTGCCAAGGTACCTGCCCTGGCTGGTGTTGGTTGTGTTGCTCCCTTGCAGAGCCATGGCTCTGCACAACTCCTAAATAAAGCAGGACTGACTGTCCCACAGGCTACACTCCCTGTTGAAGAGTCTGCCCTGTCACAGCCCCGTTTTGCCCTAGTGGGATTTTTTAAATATATATATTTCTGACATTGTTTTGGGTTTTACAGTTTCTTTTCTGCAGACTTTATCAGAAAGCATATTTGTGGTGAGAGCCTGTGAAAGGACCTGGCTTGCTGAGTAAATGTTCAACGTGGAAATGAGCTGCGTGACCTTGAGGAGGGGAGAGGGAGGAAAGCTGACAGAAATTCATAAAAAGCTGAAAAAGAAAAGAACAAGGAGAAGGGAGGGGAGAGGAAAAAAGATAAAAGGCCTGGCCAGACTGGAAGAAGTCACACAAGAGAGGAATAATGGTCTTTCTTGTTACAGCAGTGACTGGACCTGTCGTATTAGGCATCTTAAAGAGCCCGATTCTAAGTTGTGTTCAGCACTGACACTTTGAAAAATAGGCCCATTTAAGGTGACTCAAGTTGGGCAACAAAAGTCAGTAGTCACTTTAGATCATCTTGGCCTGTGTTCAGAAGGGTGAATTTTATCCTTGGCGAAAGGCCAGTGGGAGGCCCTTCTGTGTTCTGTTCCCGTTCCCAGAATAGGACTTGGGGTGGCTCCTGGAGCCTGTGCCAGCCCTTTGGGGCAGGGGCAGATCCCACTCTGCTCAGCTTTGGGCTGAGCCCTCCCTGGGCACAGGGCAGTGGTCACTGGCTGGGCTCATGTGTCAGCCCAGTTGTCTGTGGGCACAGAAACTGGGCTTGAATTTATTTGTGGAATTTCTGGGGGGCTCTGGGTGTCTGGAGAAGGAGCTGAATGGAGCAATGTCTCTGTCCTCAGTGCAGGACAGTAGCAGCAGTGCAGGAGGTTTCCCAGCCATCCTTGGAGCTCCTCAGGAATGTGAGATTGAGATGGAGACACTTGCTTCAGAAAACTAATGAGGATGTCAATCAGAAAAGACCAACAAAACACTGATGCAAGGAAGAAAATTCAAATGGAAACACCCTGATGTCACTGCCAGTGAGGTCCAAGCATGCTCTGGAGCTTGGCTTTCCAGAGCTGCCTGGTCTGGGCTTGATGGTTTTACTTCAGCCCCACATCTAGCCCTGAAGGATCTAAAGTGGGTTTTAAAATTGTGTTGTTGTAGGGATTGGAGAGAGATTGAGCACCAAGTTTCTGCAGGCTCGTATTCCTCTGGATGACACCAGCTCCAGGAAGCCCCTCGGTGCTGCAGCCCTTGGCTCTGGGGCCATTTCCATGGAGGGGTCTGGGCACACAATGACCTGGCACCCAGGGGGCTGGAGCAGAAGCCCTTGTGCTCTTCAGGGAGCCAGTGGCTTCTGCTACTTGTTTTGCTGTTTGAATGCATGAAAAAAGTGTAAAAGCACTTAGGTTCCCCTTACCGCTCATTCTGTTGTCATTTCTTTGACTCCCCAAATTCTCTTCATTTTCAAGGGGGGAAGTCTGACTTCAGTGGCATCAGCAGTTCCAAACCCCTGCACACTGACATAAGCAGTTCAGAGTGTGGGGCAAGGGCTGTGCTGAAGCAGAGTCCTCATTTGTGTTGAAACAGGGCTGATCACCCTTCTTTGGTTAAACCTGAGTAGCTGCACTAATAGTTCTCATATACCCATCTTTAAATTTTGGCTCATTTAGGTGGGGGGTTGATTTCTTTCCATAAGCCTGAAAATTGTAGAATAAGATTTTCATCTTCACTGCTGGTATGGGAGAGCTCTACTGTATGGAGGGGAACATTTTTTGATTTTTTTTTCCAACTGGAAATGAAAGAAATCAAACTTGTTCCAGTAGGGAAAAGTCTTGTCTAGTGATGACCTCAAAATAATTTCTCTAGCAGTGCAGTGTGATGTCAGACAGACAGAATGTGGCTGGGTGGGAAGTGCAGGCAGCATGGGCACGAGTGCCTGACACAGGGGAAAACCGTCAGTCCACGGCTTTGGGAGGAACTGGAGCAAAGTCACCAGCACAGATGCCAGAGCAAGGAACTGTAACTGTACATTTAATAGCTTTGGATGTTTGCTTTTATGTGGCAGTTGCTGCTCAAGCAAACAGATTGGAGAATTCTAGACTTGCAGGGATTTCAGGGATTTTATTTGTGTGTGTTCAGCACAGGACGTGAGTGGGATGGGAGCATAGGGGTTTTTTCAGCAGGAGAAGGGCCCTGTACCTTGCTCCTCCGTGCCCCTGTGCACCTTGATTTTATGAGCTGAGCCTTCCACTCTCACTGCTGTCTCTTACTCTTCCCTGAAGTGGCTGTCCCTCCAAACCCACCTCACTCACCTGCTCCCTGTGGCCCCAGCATCTCCCACGCTCCCCGGAGCACCCTCTGTCCTGTTCTTCTGCTCCCTGATGTTTGGCCTGCCCCTGCAGGATCCCTGCCTGTGCCCAAAGTCCCATCTGGAAGTCAAACAGCCATGCCCCGAGTGCTGGCCCTGCCCAGCCTCCTCTGCCCAGCTTGGGGTGCAGCTGAAGCTGTCCTATGAGAGCTGCAAGGCAGGGGCACGTTTTCACAGTTTATTCTCCAAAAGGAGAGCCTGGAAGGGGTGAGGGGCAGACTCCTTGCAGTGAAGGTGTTAACAAATAGCAGGTGATTAAACATGACAAGCAGTGACATTTCTGTGTGGGGTTCTCAGTACCAGCAATGCCAAGAATGAAGCTATAAACCCTGACATTTTGTGTTATGCACTGAGGTTTTTAATAGACATCTTTCTCTCCCTCACCCCTGTTTGTTTCTTTTATTCCTCTATTCTCTTCTGTCCTCTTCTCCCTTTCCTCTCTCTTCCTGATCCTCACCCTGGCTCTGTCCCTTCCCGAGTGCCCCCACCTCCATTTCCCACCCCTCCCTCCCACTCTTATCTTTACTCTCTTGCTTCACCAGACTCATTTGTTCAATGTCCTTCACTTTAGCTTTTGTTTCTCTCTTCCTCCCTATTTTCTTGTTACACTTTTCCAAGATTTTTTGCTTTTGGTGGCATCGTTCACCCTTCCTTACTCTTCTCTTCCTCCCCGTAGCTGCGGTCGGTGCCATATGCACGCGCTGGCAGTGTCTGCCACAGATGCACTCCCACATTTATTGCACACACACTGGCACTTCCCGCACACTTCCCTGCTCCCCCACGCTCCCGCTCTCTCTCTCCTGCTCCGTCTCTCACATACGCTCACACTTGCTCTTTTCTTTCTGTGCTTCCCCTCTCCTGCTCTTCTTTGTCTTTGTTACTCCCTTCTGCTGTCATCCTCCCTCTGTCTGTTCTTTTCCACTCTCTCCCCTTCTCCCTCCCTTTCCTTTCTCCTTTTGGGGTCTGATGTAATACTCTAACCATGGGCAGCCAGGCCAGTTGCTTGTCAGGGAGCAGGTGTCCCACCCCTGAGTGATGTTTTTGTTAATAACATTTTTGCCCTGACTCAGAAGCCGTCATTTTGGAGATTGGTTGGTGGGTTTTTTTTAAGGACAGGAGCTGAGGAGGCTGAGCTTTTGGGAACAGTTGCTGGGTTTGTACTAAAAGGACTGCAACAGTTGTTCTGCTGAGCAAGAAACGTTGGAACAACTGCAGATTCTCTTCCCACCCCCCCCCCCATCTATCCAAAGGGCATTTGGAGGTGACACCCAATGCACAGTCCCCCTTGCAGCCAGCTCTAATTGGAGCTGACGAGCTGCCACTTGTTCTTGGCTTTGGAAATGGGGCACTTCTGCCACTGGAGGTGGCCCTACCCAGCTCTGTCAATTACAAAAAAACATTTCCTCCTCTTCTGCCTTCTCCTGGTGGTGTTAAATACAGGGCTGTCCTCCAGCAGGTCACCTGGTCTCCAGTTATGGCCCAGCTACATGACCTGGACAGGAAAGGGGTCTGCAAGCACAGAAGGATAAAAGGGGTCAAGGGCAGTCATCAGCTCCCTGGTCCATGACCTGCCTGGCTCACCGTCTTACCAGGCTGTGATCCCTTCCATGCAGGGCATGATGCTTCCCAGTAGGCAGGGTGGAAATGGCATGGAAATGGTGTGGAAATGGTGTGGGCAGGCCCATCAGAGCCCGTCCTCTCTGCTGAATTAGCCATGCTATTGCCACCAAGGCCAAGACCTTCCCACCAGGCTGGCCCCGGTGAGAGCCACGCTGCAGAAGTCATCACAGAGTGCCCCGGGGACTCGAGGACCTCCAGAGGCTCTTTGAGCAGCACAGCAATTCCTTCTCACACGGCTGCAGAGTCTCTGCCTCTCCCCAGGTCCCTGGGGAAGATCTGTAGGGAGCTCCTGGAGAATTCCCAGGCGCAGGGTCTGTGCTGTGCATCAGGAATGTACTGGCCCATGGCTGCAGCTGACACCTCTGCGCTGAGAGCACCCAGGGTCGTGAGAGGCTCTCTGGGTGGACAGAGAGGACAGAGGCTGCGGCAGCTCCTGTGGGCACGAGGTTCCCAGTCCCCAGTGTAAGGGCTTAGCAGGTATTTGAAATGAGTTCAAACTAAACTGCAGCTTCGGTCCCAGTATTTCCTCTTCCTTGACTCTGCATTCATTCTAAACATCAAAATACTTCCCCCTAAAGAACCGCCTTCCCATAAAAGGGCCTCTCTCTCCCTGTCTGCCCAGGTCTTATTGATCAAGCACCACAGACGGTGGCTGCAGCTTCAGTTGCCAAGTAGGGCAGATCGATAGAGACTCGATAGGATGGGATTTTTGGCAGCTGGAACGTATATTTGTTCCTCCTTCCGTCCCACCATCCCTCTGGGAAATGGTCGGTGTCACAGCGGAAGCAGGTGGAGCAAAGCTCTGCCCTCCTGCCTGCTGCTCACCTTGTCATCTGTCCTCTGTGCTGCAGCCCCACAGGGGCTGCAGAGAATGTGGGGCACGTGTGGAGACACAGTAGTCCCACCCTGTGCTGGTTGCCCCAGCCCCTCTCTGCTGCTGACCTTTTACAATGGCCAAGTTCACCCTTTGCATACTGAGGCAATCCCACGGGTCATTCCAGCTCCCCAAAAGCAGTATTTGGCCTTTATTGTTTGCCCAGTCTCTTTACTCAGCTGGTGTTTCTTCCCTGCCTGGATCCTGACTCCCCTCTGCCCTTCCCTGGCCTCAGAGCTGTTGTCATCTTCCCAGAGAAGGGGACAGCAAGGCACAGTGATGGAAGTGACTTCCTGACGGCCAGAGGGACTTGGTGCTGGAGTTGGGGTTCAGGGCCGTGTTTCTGGCTGTCCTTCAGCAGCACTCAGCCCCGTGGCCATGGGCTTGGGACAGTGCTTCCCCACCAGAGCCTCCCCGGGCTGCCCCGTCCGCGTGGGACCAAGAGCTGTGGGCTGGTCTGCGGCATGAACTCGGGGAATGAGGCACAGAGGGGAGCGCTGGGGAGGAGAGGGATGCTGTGCAGGCTTGTCTCCCTCCATCCTCTCTGAAGAGCAGTTAGCTCTGCCATAAGATGTCCTTAACCCTTGCTGGCCCTCCTGGCTGCCCGGCCTCTGGCAGGTGCTGAGCGCCGCGCACAGAGAAGTTAATGAAATGAGTATTTTGGGGAGGGGGGGAGGGAGGCTCTGTACTGCACCCTGGGGCCCTGGGTTTATTAATGGTGACCTGCCATTAAAGACTAAAGTGCTAACCTGGTCATATTTAGCAGCTTTCAGTGGTATCCCAGTGGTCTCTGCCTGCAATATCAACTCCTGCTTTCCCCCGCAGCCCCAGCTCAGCAGGAGCTGACTCCAGAGTTTCTCTGCTACAATGAGTCTGGTGGGCAGCACTAAGAAGTCTCTGTGCTGCTGCTGCCAGACAGATTTTCCACCTCCTCCTGCTGCTTCACGCAGCTTCCCCCTCTTACTGCCAGGTCTTGCCAGGCAGCGCTTGGAAAAGAGGACCAGGTCCTGGCATCTTCATGATTTCCTTTATACAGACAGAGCCTGGGGGTCACTAGGAGAGGGAGATGTGCCAGCGTGAAGCTCAGAGGGTTTGGCCATGAAGAAGAGGCATACTCCAGCTCTGCAGAGCATTTCCACAGAGCCCTCTCAGAAGGCACTGGCAAATTATCCCTCTGAGGTGGCAGGCTGGGAAGCAAGGCAGCAGCTCTGCCAGACCTGATTAAAACAGGACTGGAGGCTAACAGCTTCAGGTCAGAGCAGGAGGGCTGCTCCCACTGCTGCTGTCCCTCTTGCTCCAATCTAAGAGGGATGTGGAAAACCCAAGCTTGGGGGGATGTCCCCTAGGGGATATCAGCAGTTGGATATTGCAGTGACAGGCACTTTAGAAAGATGCTGGGAGCTGCTGCTGCTGCTGCTGGTCCAGGCAGGGATCAGTGTTAGCAGAAGGAAAAAAAAAGCCCCAGAGTTTCCTTGAAGCTAATTCTGCTCTTGATGCTTCCCCAGAAGCAAGATCCTGCTGTGCTCCATGTGCCAACTGAGATTATTGCTTTCCCTGATCACTTCTTCCTGGATTAAAACCTCAGCACAGAGTATTTTGCAGTGTGTTATTCCAGGATACCCCCTGGAAGCTCAGCACGGTGCAGGCTCTGGCAGAGGCTCTGGCAGAGTCTCGAGGGAGTCGTGAGGCACCTCCAGCTCAGGCTGCTCGTGCTGCTGGGCTCGGGACATGGGTGCTCCTGCCCCTCGCGCTCCTGCTGGCCTGGGTGAGGGCACAGAGGCCGTGGGGATCTTCCTCTCCCCAGAGAGCCCATGTCCCCGAAGCCCTGCCCTTGCTGTGGGCACGTGTGTGGCTGTGGGCTGCAGGCCACGGCCGGCAGAGCCAGCGAGGGCAGGGGCCTTGTTCCAGCAGAGCTGCGGCTCCCAGCAGGACGAGTGCCGCTTTGGCAGCCAGGCTGGGGGCAATCCTCGCGCTCTGCTTTGGCTCCGTGCCCCAGCTGATCTGCAGCCAGGTTTTGCTGTAATCCCTACATCCTGTTGCAGGTCCTTAATCAGCTGGAGCCAGCCTGGGAAAAAAAAAATAACCCAAAACCCAAACCCCAAAGTGTTGTGGTTAAAGCTCCCCACTGCCAGGTGGTGGGGAGGGGTGGGCAGCATCCTTCCAGGCACCAGGTGGGAGACGGGAAGGGCTGGGAGAGATTACAGTTTCCTAGGTAGGGATGGGAGCAGAGAAACGGGTGTTTATTTCTGCTGGGGGTCTCTGCAGGACCCACTGATGCTGTTCCCCTGCAGAGTGGATGGATCTGGGTTTGAAGCACTGGCTGCTCCTGCTCTCCCACTGCCAGCTCAGCTCTGGACACTGCCCCTTCAGCCCTCACTGGGCAGGCTTGGAAACTCTCCGGGTTGTTGAGTTGGTTTTTTTCCCATTTAATGCATAGAATAACACTGATGGGTCTGAACAGCTCCAGCCAGGCGACGAGGGGAAAGAATAACAAGCTCCTGAATGTCAGGCAAAATTATGGGCCATTGCTATTTAGGGTGAGTCTGGTGGATTTAGGGCCTCTCTGTTCTATTGTCCTGGCTGCTCTGAGCATTGGAGCAGGCGAGACACAAGTCGGGAATTTTATTGCAGAGCATGTTCAGGGGAAGACTGGTTCTGAGCATTTCCGGAGTGAAACAGCAGTGGGGGAGAGGGACTGCTTCTGTTGGAAAGTTGGTGAGATGTGATACTGGAGACTGGAAGTCCTGGAGAGGTGGTTATCCAGCAGAGAACAGAGCCCCTTTGCATCCTGGTTTCTGTCAGGATTCAGCTCCAGGTGTTCACCACACTCCCCAGCTCTGTGTAGGGTTGGTCCATCTGTCAGACCTGGGCTGCCTGTCCAGCTGTCGTGTCCCTTGGCAGACCCTGCTGGCCCCACTGCATCTCAAGGGCACATGGCTCCTTGTCTTCTCTTGTGAAGCATTCAGGGATGTAGTTCATATGAAAAACAGTGCCTATATGTGTGTGTTCAGTGGGGATTAGGGGTTTTGGTGTCATCTCTTGGATTGCTTATTGCTGGCACTGGTGATGTTACCAGGGCTGGCACTGCACTCACATTGCCAGGTGTTAGGGGAAGGGCCCAGCTGAACAGCACAAGCATAGAAGGACACAGAAAGGCTGAAGAAAGGTGTTACACAGTGTGACAGAAGTGGATTGTCCATGGGAAAGTGATGTCTTCACAAGTGCTGAACAGGGTGTACCCTAAGCTTCCAGATTTTGGCAAATACATTCTGTCCCATGCCAGGATGGGGAGGAGTGGCAGGGAGCAAGAAAGCCATTCAAGCCTGGCTGTCTGCATAGGTGTGAGGCTCAGCAGGGTGAATTCTTTGCTTCTTTGGGGCTCTTTTTATTTGACCGGATTAAAAAGCCTATTTGAGTTTCTTAAACCATTTAATCTAAAATCCCCAGGTAGATGCGCCATTGGATTCAGTTTTAAGCTTATAAACAAAATAGGTCTGTGTTTGTCTCTTCTTCATTTTGTTTTAAAGAAGAAGGGTTTGACCTGTCCTCCCTGGAGCTGTGGGGGGCGTTGAGCTTCTGGTGCCTGTGAGTCCCCAGGAGCTTTAGAAAGGGTGGGAAGGTGCAGAGGCTGGGGTGCTGGTGTGACCTTCCTGCAGCTCCAGGGTAGGTGTACATGTGGCCTGGGCAGGGGCTGGGCTCCCCTGGCTGGTCCCCAGGGCTCAGTACCTGCACAGAGTGTAGGTAAAATTCCAGTAGAACCATTGCTCTGCAGATAGTTTGGGTATGTGGAAAAGGAGAGGACCATAGGAGATGGGAGAAAGTAGGAGGAAAGCATGGATAATTCCAGTCCCTTGTGAGTGGAAGCTGGTTCTGCTCTGCTCCCAGAGTGTCCAGCTCCCTCCAGGGTTTCCTCCTGCATCCATCCTCTCCACTTGTCTTCTCTACAGTGCTGTGTGGCTTATTGCTGCCACTCCCTGTGCTTCAGAGGAGGTTCCATTGTCCCCAGAATGGGACAGTTCAGGATTTGTTCTCAGGAGAGGGGTGCTGCTGATGCCTGTGGCAGCTGCAGGAATGGCACAGGTCAGTGGCCCACAGTGGCAGATACCCTGAAGGAAGGTATCAAACCCACAGCAGGTGAATGTAAGAATGAATGCCCCTGTGTCCCCTCAAGGTGCTTTCCATGTGTCCACAGAGTCACTGATGCCTGCACACATTGTGGGGTGACAGTGGCAGTGCTCAAACCAACTGTAGGATCCCTTCCAGATCCTGTCCCCAGTGCGGGGAGCACAGCAGAAGGGCTGGGCCATCCAGCTCCCTCGTGGAGCCATGGAAAAGCTCGTTCCAGCACGGCCACAGAAGGACCAGGAGGACAGGCTGTCCTCACCTCTTGTGGTCTTTGCTGTGAGCAGAGAGGCCTCCTCTGTCCAGGGCTCTCAAGGAGATGCTCTGTGTGAGGGAAAAGGGGGAACAAGACTGTATCCTTCCTGCCTTCCTTCTCCCAAGGAGCTGAGACAGACAGAGGGACAGGCGTCCGTCCGATGGCAGCCAGAATGGGAGGGAGCCCTGTTGGCTTTGCCCAGGGAGCCTCTTTCTATATGGAAATGAAGAATTTAGGCTAATGGAGCTCAACCATCTCTAATTTTGCGATGGCAGGAGGATTTTGATTGAAAGTAATTAAGCAAGCTAGCTGTAAAATTAATTAAAGCAAAAGGGGGGGATTTTTTTATTGGATTGGATAGCGATATAGCGGCTGTCAAATGGGGGACGGATGGGGGTGACCTGAATTCTCTGCCCTCCCTCCTCCCACTCGGGACGTTTATGTCACTTTAATCTCCTTACAGCGGCTGGTGTGCATTTGTTTGAAATAATCAAGGAAATATGGTCAGAAATTGTCAGCTTTCAGATCTAATTTACCTGACAGCCCTGCGCAGACCAGTAAGCCTCTGTGTGCGTGTGTGTGTGTGTGTGTGGTGCATGCGACTGTGTGGTTGTGGAGGACTCCTTGTCTCCCCTCTCCCCTGTTTTTGTTCATTCTGTCTTCTCTTGGTTCTTAGCAAAAATACTTCTGACATATCTGGGACCACCCAGCACCTTGCAGGAAAAAGAAATAAGTTTGACAATTTTCCTGCGGTCCCTTCTCCACCCCCACCTTCCCATCACTATCTCCTCCCAACCTGCTGCCTCATCCTTGCACCATAACCAGCTTTAGGGTTTAGGCAATATAGGATTAGGGGAGGTGGCTGTAATTCTTTATTCCAGATGGCTGGCAACTGCTAAACCCACTGTCACAAGCACTGAGTTATAAAAATACTTAAATTAGGCCCTTTGTTTCAGCCCCTGTCCCTGCCAAGCAGCTATCCTGGTGTCCTGCCGGGAGCTCAGCTTGCACAGAACAGGTGGGGGACTCTGAGTCCAGACTGTAATGATGATGCTGGGGAGAGGCTTCTCCGGACTCACACCTACCTGGATTCCCTTGCTCAGCTCCATCTGCTTCTTTTTTGCCTTTAGCTCTTAAAGAGAGATCTGCAACAAGAAGGAGCTGGGCATGAGTTGGTGTGTGCTCACTTAGCAGGTGAACATCCCAGTCCAGGGATGTACAAAGGCTGCAATCCCTACCCATCTGACTGGTGGGTGAGGGTGTGCACATTCCTGACAGAAATCTCAGGTTTCCTGCTGGACCTAACCCTGCAAGAACCTGGTGACCTGAGCTCAGTGTACTGAAACTGGGGAAGGAGGGCGACTACTACAGGACTGGTGTTTCCTCAGAGCTGCCCTGCTGCCTCACATCTGTCTTGCTAGGTTGGCTCTTAGGGTTATTATTTACTACTTATTATTATTCATTAAGCACCAAGAGAGTTTGGGCTTTTGTTTGTTTTGTTTGGGTCTCCATATAGAGGCCTTTGCTGAGGCAGACTCCGGTGCCAAGACCTCTAGCACTTTTACAATTACAGCCCGTGATCCTACTGTATTGTTTATGTAATGACTCTCAGTCCCGAGGGATTCTGCAGCCTTTCTTAGACCAGAGCACCCAGCACCTGGCAGGGAGAGTGCAGGGCAAGGGCTGGACCCTGGTGCCAAGGAAAATCTCTGGGCTTTATGTCCCAGGGAATCATTAATATGTAGAGGGCTCAGGCTGGACCTGCTGTGAGGATGCACATGCAGGGGAGTTGATTGAGCTGCTTCAGAAGGAACAGATGATTCATCCCTGCCTGGTGTCTGTGGTCACAGGGTGTCCCTTAGTAGCTCAGACCTGATGTTCTGGCTGTTGGGTGTCTGCAGCCCACCAGTCTGTCTCTCATACAGGGAGCTGAGTTGACTGGTCCTTGTGGGCCAGCTGATGTGACCAGTCCCTGAGTGTCCCAGAGCACCCCAAACCATGTCAGCACGGGGATTGAAACTTCTGGTTGTTGAGCAGGTGTGTGGAGAGCTCCACACCAGCTCTGTAACCTGCAGGACGTGGGTGGGACTGGTGATGACCAGCTGCATGGGGCTGTGCTGAGGTGGGTGATGAGCTCATCACCATGGTTCTTGGGTTTAATTCCAGCTTTGCCACTGATTTGCTTTGTGTCTGTAGCCATGTGAATGCATAGCTTTGTGCCAGTGCTTCCTCATCAGTATAATGGGTATAATTAGGCTTCCCTGATTGACGATGGCGCTGAACACTGAGTGTGCTGGCAGACTGTTTGCTTTTGTTTAAAAGTCCCTTCCAAAGAAAAGGGAGGTAAGACCAGATTTTAAGGTGCTGATTCCCATATCATATTGCAGATATATGTGAGCTGGGGTCTCTGACAATACCCAGCCCTTTCCTTATGGAACAGGTCTGCTCTGAAGAGTTGGCTTCCCCTAAACCTAACAAGACAGAGTTAGGTTAAGACTAAGTGCTTCTAAGTACTGTCTCCTCTGTATTCAGCAAAATACAGAAAGTGGCACTGCTGATCTTCTGTGTTAATTACAAATATAACAGAATGTAACATGAAGAATAGTCTAAATAATTTCATGGCCTGTTAACCAAAAGAGAGCTTAAGTTCTGGGACATGGACCAGGCTACCACTGATAATGGTATCTGAATTCAGTGGTGTCTGGAGGAAGGGTCATACCATGCTGGCTGCTCTGATTTCCCACTGTAGATTGCAAGACCAGATGATTAAGAGTGCATTAGATAATCTTTTAACATAACATTCCCTACAGGCAGTTACTGGCATTGCTGTAGAGACATCCTGAACGACGTGTTGGAAAAGGAAGTGCACAGGACAGTCTTTCTGCATTGTGAACATGTTTGAGACCCCCATGCAAAGCTGTGCTCTGTTCTGACTCCAAGTCTCCTCAGACATGGCCGAGGAAAATGCACGTGAGTGCTGACCTGGGGGCACCTTCTGTTGTTCTATTTGCACCTGCTTGTACTTGTTCAACACCTCTCCCCTCTCAAGCACTGCCACTCTCACTGCAAATGAGTCTGGAGACCCTGACTCCAGCACAGCCAGGAGCTGAGGAACATCCCATAGTTGGGTGAATGGGATGAAAAGTTCAGATTTGGGTGGCATTTCTTTTTCTCTCAGTTTAGTGTGAGTGGCAGTGGAAAGGCATAAGTTCCCTTCTGTCACTGATGTGGTGTCAGCTGGGAAATGATTCTCCTGAGCCAAGCAGAGTGACATGAGCATAAGATCAGTCAGAGAAGGATCAAGCCCAGTGAGTCGGGAAGAGCTGAGGCACTGGGCTGAGTGTCTGGAGAGGAGCTGCCCCTGCTCAGTGGGTGGGGAGGAGAGACCCCAAAAAGGGCCTGGCAGCTCAGCTAACGTCAGTTCAGAGAGAGGGAATGTGCAGAGAGGCCTCAGGAGTGAGTCAGGAAGACAGACACCTGTACCTGCCTTTCCTGTGAGCTGCAGACCCCCACACAACATCCTGCTCCAGTGCTGAATCCTGGCTGCTGTTCCTGTGCATCCAGCTGCCTTGGGGCAGCAAAAAGAAGAAAAAAACAGAGCCAGCAGGTCTGAGGTTTCCTCCTCCTGCACCCCAGCAGAGGGAAGAGAGGCTCTGGGCTGACAGAGCAGCTGGGGATGGATGTCTCCACGTGTGTCCTCGTGGCAGTCTGGCAGTGCCCAGGTCAGGTCAGACCCACGCTGCTTCCCAGCCAGACCAGGAGCCAAGTCCTGGATTTGGGAGAGGCTCAAGGCAGCACTCCCTGAGTTCTCTCTGCACAGAAGATACAACTTCAAGGAGCTGTCTTTTTATTTGCAAACTGAGCAGTTGTACTGGAAGAGATTTAGCAAACATGGGACTGCACAATGCTGTGTGTACTGAGTCACACATCAGGGCTGGAGCCAGCTAGCACTGTGAGCTACTGAGGCAAACATTTGAGAATAGCTACAATAGGCACCAAAAATATCTTCAGATGAGATCTTTCTGAGTTGCTGCACACTGGGTAACAGGGAGGGCTGACAACCTAAGCTTAAACTCTACCCACATGCTCTAGAGCTCATCCTGGGCAAGCCAAGCTACTGGAAATGGGAACAAAACAGAGCAAAAGCAGGTTTTCTCTTGTAAAGGGAGCTCTGATTAGCCAACTTCACATGGGTTGGGAAAGTTCTGGCTCTGGCAAGGCTCTAGGGATTGCCCCTGTGATCCTGGCCCTGGCTGCATTTCAGGAGGGAATGACTGACACAGAACTTACACCATGCTGTTGGATCTGCAGCTCACACCTGCAAGGACCAGGGCAGGATCAGTCTCTACAAGACATCATCTGTCTGTTTTTAAAGTTCCCAGGCAAGGGGCTTGGTCTTGGAGTCTCCCATAGAGAGTCTCTCTATTGCAAGATTTTTCTCGGGGGTTTGCTCTGTGGTTGCTCTTTCCTCTCTACTACTCTTTTAAAATAAATGAGCCACTTCCCCAAAACCCAGCTCTAGCTCCTGAGACATGATTCCTCAAAGGCAGCTTTTTGGGAGCTTGTGCAGGACATCTCACTGAGTGGGAGAACAGGCAGAGGAGGTTCTTGATGCTGCCTGATGTGTCGGAGGGCAGGGCTGGGGGTGAGTGCTGAATGTGATCATCCTCCTGCCAGGTGGCCCTTGGGCATCCTTTCCCCAGTGCCCCAGAGCCTCTCCTTCATCCTGCTGCTCTCTGCAGCCCGTGCTGGGGCAGGGATCGTACCCTGGCCTTGCTGTGGCTGCTTCCTGCCCTGCAGCACACCATCTCTCCCACTGGCTTTGCAGCCGTTTTTTCTGCCAGCGCAGGGCACTGAAAAGTGCTGGCACTGCCAAAAACCCTGTGTGCACTACGACTCCCCAAACATCCCTTTATTTTTATTGTTCTGTTAATTACTGTTTAAACTTTAATAAGTCACTTCGTCAGGAGGGGGGACCTGCAGTGAGGTTTCTGTGCAAACACTGGGCCCGGCAGTGACTCTAGTGTAACATAACCCTTTATACAATGTGGGAATGTTTAGACTGTAACAGAAACTTGTTATTTTAATGACAGTTAAAGGGAAAAAAAAAAAGAAAGGAGCGAATGAAAAAGGGAAGCAAGTTTGTTGGGGAAATGGCTCATCTCAATCTCTCTGTCTGGCCTCTTTTCTCTTGGCTTTAATGATATCTGGATAAGGAGGCTTTATGGCTTCAGTTGAGGCAAGTCTTGTTCCCAGAGATGCCCTACACAAGGCAGTGTGGGATCCCTTCAGTTCTGCAGGGTGAGGCCAACAGCAGAGAGATGCTGATGGAAGCAGCATGGCTTGATTTTGCTCAGACACAGCAGCAGATGCCTAAAGCCAATTTGAGCTCAGTCTAATTATTCTGACCCACACAAGAGACTTTCCCCTTCTATTCAGAGCTTCTTCCACTGGTTAGGTTTTTAAGTAGCTATGCTGACACAGATGCTGGCATGTCATACATAGGAGGGTCCAACATCCCATGAAAAAAATGGACCTTGAAGCAAGAAGATGTTTCATTTTGACTCCTCAAAATGAGGAATCATGCAGACCTGAGAGAGGGAGAGAGCCTGGCTCACACTCTTGGCAGTGGGAGAAGAGAGGATTCACAGGCATCCTTGATTTTGGACTGTGACTTCTGACATCTGCATTGCTTTGAGGTGGGGAGTGACTGTGCAGTGGCTGCTGTCCCCGCACCACAGCACTGAAGTCACCTCCAGGTTTGGCTTGGCTATATTTAGCACTCACTATAGACAAGACCATATAGAGTGATATATATGATCTGAAAACCTTCAACTCCTGCTGACCTCTGCTGCTACAGTGAAATCCCCCAAATCTGTACAGTCTGAGTGAGAAGTGATGTGAGACCAGGAGAAGGGAGAGCTCCCATGTTCTCCGTGACAGAATTCCATGTTCCCCCTCCCCAGGCTGGTCACCAGTCCCTCGCAGGGCTGGTCCTTGGGGAAGCTCAGCTTTTTCTGCCAGACCTGGCTGTTGGGCCCACAGGGAATGAGGGTAGAGAGGTGCAAAGAGGGTGTGGGGGCGCAGACTGGGGCACAAGAGCTTTGGCAGCAGATGCTGGGAAGGAGAAAGGTGGAATGGTGCTGGGAACTTGAGGAAAGAAGACAGGAGAAGAAGAGCTCCCTAAGGCCAAGGCCAGCAACTGGGATGGCAAGGGGGGCACAAAGGGCAAAACTTTGGAGGGGAGGAGAGGTTAGGAGGGTGTGGGGTGTAAGGAGCACTTTGCTGGGAGAAAGACCCTTCCTCAGGTGCTACCTCATTCCCGGGGATCCAGTTTCTCTGCACAGGGCCCCTCCCTCCTCTTTGCTAAGTTTCTGGCTAGAACAGGAGCCTGGGGGACTTGCACTCCATAAAGCTTTTTGGTGAGGATGAGTGTAGGGTGGAGTGGGAGGGGATGAAATCATGGGCCTCTGGGGAGTGTGTGTTTTCCCAAGTGGGTGAGCATGCAGGGAGCAGGCCAAAACAGTTCATGCTTTCCTCACCCACTGCTGGGGTTGTGATTGTTATTGATTGGGTTTGCTGTTCTCGGCACTTTGTGTTTTTCCAGCTGAGCATTGGCTGCCCCTGGAATTTTTATTTTTTTTTTACCCTCTGCCTTAGTTCAAATACGCACAAACATGGCAGATGGGGCAAGTGCATGCCCAGCTGTGTGCCAGCCAGCACTGCAGGGGCTGAGCCTGCACTGGGGCTGCACAGGGCTGGGAGAGCGCAGGGATGGTGAAAGGTACCAGTAATGTGCAGAGCTGCTGTTAGTAGGATTAAATGCATAGGTGTGTATTATCTCTGGATGTACGTAGTACAAAAAGATAAAGAAATCTGCTCTTGTACAGAAACTGCTGTCAGGACTTCGTGTTGGAGCAAATCATAGGGACATGTACAAGGATTCCCACGCTTGGGCGTGAATAACGTATAGCTGGCTTAGGGTGCATAAACTTCAACTCAAAGCCAAAGGGCCAAGAGAATGCTAGCTGCAGAGATAGTTTTGTTTAATTTCCAATACGTGGTCATGACTTTCAGACCCCACCAAGCCCCTCATGTGGGGCTGTCCTCCCTCCAGCCGTGCGCTCGTTGTGCGTCCTCTGCAGAGCTGTGCCTGCTCGTGGGGCCAGTGGCAGGAGCCGTCCCTTTAGGAATGGCATTTTCCA
This sequence comes from Passer domesticus, assembly GCF_036417665.1. Taxonomy (NCBI): domain Eukaryota; kingdom Metazoa; phylum Chordata; class Aves; order Passeriformes; family Passeridae; genus Passer; species Passer domesticus. The sequence continues at coordinate 7,870,179 of NC_087495.1, read as the reverse complement.
GGTTCCTGTGTGAGGCCAAACATGTCCCAGCTGCAAAAATAACTAGTCTGTATATCCTGTGGAAACAGGAGCAGCAGCGACACATCTGTCTGGTCTGGGCAGAGCTGGCTTGTAACTAATGCCCCAAAGGGGCATCAAGTGGCTGCGAGCTCCTTGTCAGTGTGCAGAATCCCAAAATAGAGACCTTTGGGGAGGACTAGCCCCTTGGAGCGGGAAGCTCTGCAGTGGGCAGAGCAGCAGATACCTCTGAGCCTCTTGCAGGACCAGTGTGTTCCAGCAAGACATTAATATTGACTGGCTTGCCTGGCGCAGCCCGGGGCGCGCAGGCTGCTGGCACGGCCGGGTGCAGCCCCAGAGCAGCCCCAGCCCTCCCCGGCTCCCTCCCGCCTCCCCCGTGGCCATGGGGTCACTTTGGTTGGAGAGCACAAGCAGAGCTCAAGGATAGAGCCCCCTGGACGGAGCCAAGGAGCCACCGAGTAAAAACGCTGAGGTTTTCCTTTTCTGTACAGCGCGTTTCCCTAAATTGCCTTTGACTGTGTGCATCGCTAATGAAAGTTTATGCCCTTGTTAGAAGGACAGGCAGGTCCATTCCAGTTAGGGCTGGGTCTATCCTTCTGCCAACTGCCCTCCCCAGCACACACACACACACACACACTCTCACTCACTTGCTCTCCCTGGTGAATAAGTAGAGACTGTTATAAAAAAAAAAAAAAAGAAAAAAAGAGAGAGAGAGAGGCAAAAAAAGAGGAGGGGAAAAATTTCCATATTTGTGTAAGTTGCTTTAAAAGCATTTTATCATGTCATAAAAAAAAAGGAAAGTACTCTCGGAAATTGATCCTGCACAAGAGCCCATTGGACAGAAGGACGTTGGGATGTTAATGGCTATTTTGCTCCAGGGTGGCTTATTAAAAAATTTATACATAAATGCTTAAAATTGCATAAATTATTTAAAAAAAAAAAACATAGTAAGCAATTTGCAATCCCCATCTACTTTTCCTCTTTTTCTTTCCCTCATCATTCTTTTCTTCCATTCTTTCCTACAAAAAGAAAATATTCCTTCGCACTTCTCTTACCCTTGTCCCCTCCCTGTCCGAAAATGTGATGTGTCCAAAATTGTACACGTCTGTGGGTAAAATAAATATGATTTTAAATGGTACCTGCCACTGACCAGCAGAGCTATCTGTGAGGGGGAAAAGAAAAAAAAAAAAAGAAGGGGAGAAGAAAAAAGAAAAGAAAGAAAGAAGTTTGGATATGATGAGTGTTTCTCGCAGGCGTGGAATGTCACCCACATATCCTGGAGATTGTACTGGGGAGGTTTATGATGGTTTCCCATTGATTTGTTTCCCCGACGCAGCTGCCGACCTCTATTGAGGGACAAACATAATCAGCACTGACGCAAATTAGATGGTTATTCGTTTTGAAAATTGACAGAAAAACAATAAAAAAGATGAAATGCTCCCAAATCAATAGATATAATGAAATTCAAATAATCCGAGAGATGAGGTCTCCATGGCAACTGATAATGTGGAAAAGAAAACAATTTAATAAAGGACAGACACACTTTGAAAACAGATTGGGCAAAGGGAAGGCGGGGGGGCGAGGGAGCAAGGGGGGCTGTGGGTTGGGTGGTGGTGGGAGGGGGCAGCGGGAGGAGGTGGTGGTGGGGAGCCAGAGCCACTGCCTCTCCGGTTGGTTAGCAGTGCTGTAGTGAAGGATCACTGTCCATCCCAAGGACGCTTGCCATAATTAAGAGAGGCTTTCGGTCCAGAAAGTGCAGATTCAGGTTTTAATACACAAAATTATTTCAGGAGCACTGAATCGGAAAGTCGTTTGTTATGACCTTCCTGAGAGGCCTGGAGCAGGGCATGTTGGAGGCGCGGCGGCTGAGCCAGCTGAGTTATGGCATATTTGTGTTTTTATAGTGCGGAGGGGAGGGGGAAGGGGGGAAGAAGGTTAAACAGTATTTACAGCTCAGTTGTTTTCAGAAAGGAAAGAGAAATAGAGTTCATGAAAAGATGCGAGTGGAAGAGAGAGAGGGAGAGAGAGGGAGAAGTCCCCTGCCCGGCACACACACTCTGCTGGGACGTCAGCTCCATGAGACATTCCCCGGTGCTCTGTTTGCCTTAAGGTGTGAGGTGCAGATGGGCTGGGGGTACAGAGGGGCTCTTTGGTGGGATGGGGAACGTGCCTGTCCCTGCTGCAAGTCTGGCTGCAGGGTGCAGCTGGGAGTCCACTGTCTTCTCACTCCAAGCTGCAGAACAAAGTGCATCTGGCGTGCGGGCTCACGCGGCGCGTGTGCGTGGTGTGAGTGCACGCGGTGCTCTGCTCATGCTGCCTGTGCTGGCTGCACGTGTGGCTGCTGTGGGCTCTGTGGGGTGCTCTGGGCTCTGTGGGGTGCTCTGGGCTCTGTGGGGTGCTGGCTGCGTGTGTGGGGCTGAGCGGAGCCAGATGCGTGCAGGGTGTGCAGGTGCTGTGTCTGTACGTACAGGTATGTGTGTGCAGATGTGGCACCTGCACAGTCACAGCTACACAGGCTGGTGTGCGTTAGCGTGTGCATACAGTTGTGTGTGTTTGTGTGCAGGGTCGTGTGTGCCTGTGCATGTGATAGTGTACCTGCACGGCCACGTTTCTATACACGTGTGTGTTCCCACGGAGGGGTGTTTGCAGTCAGTGATAGCACAGGCACATGGATGGGCTCACAAGGACGTAGGAGATAAGAAGATGAGCCCTAATGACCAGAAGGAAGAGCAACAAAAAGCGAGACATGGAATTAGAGTGGTGTGAGCACTGGGAATCATGGGGTGAGTGCCCACATGGCCCAGCCATGGGGTTGCTCTCCCGTGCCGCTCTGACAGGACTGCTGAGTTAACAACTGAGGCATGACCCACTGCTTTCACACCAGAGCTCTTTCTCCTCTGGCCTGATCATTCCTTCCAGCAGGATGGAAGCATCATTTCTCCTAACCACACTGCACAGTATTTGCAGGTCGCAGACATCTTCAGGGGTTCAGAGAGCCCTTGAGCTCCCAGTACGGTGTGTAATGGGTACCTGCTCTGGATTCACAAAAGAGTTCAGCCCCGCTTGGGGATCACAGAAACCTCTCAGGGCACTGAGTGTCCCCTTTGCACAGCCAGCCCAGAGCAGTTACCCACTCACACACAGCTCAGGCAGCAGCCAGGGGCTGTGGAGAGGGCACAACATGAGCGGGAAGGCTGAGCTGCTCTGGTTTGCTCTTTGTATGCAGCCCTTGCTGAGGTTTCACTCACCTCCTGCAGGCTGACACACTGATTTACTTTGCAGGACCTTGAAAGACCACAGTAATGAACTTTCTCTGGCCCTGCATTTCTTAGTGGTGCAACAAGCATTCACACTCCCAACTCCTATTTAGCTCCCGACTTCCCACTGCAGTTAATTAGCAGTCTGCATTCTTTGTTAGGTCTGAGCTTAATAGTGCTGAAAGGGATTGCAAATTGCTCTTAAACTGCCGACCAACTACCAAAGGGTCAGAGGGACCCTATTTTAGGAGCTGGCTCATTTAACCCCTGCCCTCGGTTAGGGATGAGCCCAGCCTGACACCAGGGAGCTGCTGTCCCCTGACTTGGGTCTTGGTGATTGGGGTTCTCTGTAAAATCACTCATTAAAGACAGTTACCAAGAGGAACTGATGAAACTTTGAGCAATTCCCTTCTGAATCTGTCCTTTAAGAGATCTGTTGTCTCTCCCTGGTCCTTTTTGTTTCCCCAGTGTCAGGTATTTGCTGCCAGGTCTGGTGTCCTCTTGGTCACACCTCGGTTTTCCCTGCACCCCGTGCCTTGACACCTTTGGTCTTCAGAGAGGGGTCTGTGCAGGGTTTCCAAGAGGCTCATGCCTTGGCCTCATCTTCATTCCTTGGGAGCTGGCTCCCGCATGAGGTAGCAGGCTTTGCCCCAGAGGCTTTCCCAGCCCTCTGCTTCCACCACCCCTTCCCTCCCTCTCTGCATCCACCGTGTTCTCCTGGCTCTGTGCTTCTGGGCTATGGGGAGGTGAAGTTAGGCACTGTGTTTGCATTCAGTTGCCCCGACAACACATCTGGCTTCACAGGGAGTTTTCTAAGGGCCACAGGGAGCCTGCAGGGACCTGAGGGTGATGAGCTATTACTCTTCACTCTCCCTTTCATGTCTTTTTCCCCTTGGTTTTCTTCACAACCTGTGGGGAGATTGATGGCAGGATTGTGATGTAGATGTTAGCAGTTCTGCTTGATTTATAGACTTACTTAGGCTGAGTGAGGCTACTTATGCTCCTCTGGATAGTAAACCTTTTAACCAGACTAAAAAATTAATAACAAATAAATAAGACAGGGAAGAGAAACTAGATCAGAAAAGCTGATCCTCTTGGCTTTATGTTATCTGAAAGAAAGACTGTGAGGACAGAAGACTCCCAGGGAGCCACTGCTCAGCCTGGGGAGCCCAAAACCCTGCTCACTGCATAGGTCTGAAGCACTGAGAGCAGGTTTTCATAGGAAGGAAACTGTTGAAATGTCTTATCAAAGATCCTGCATTGACAAATGAACTAGGAAGTTTGCTGCAGGACACAAGGGACTTTTGAGCTTCAATCTGTCCTCTATCAGTGCTTTTCCTTTGCTGTTACTCGATTTGCAAGAGTACCTAAATTGCAAAGGCACTGGGTCTGCTAAGCTGGGCAAGAAATCCTTTCCCTATGGGTGATCCATGAAGGGCAGCCAGGGCAGAAGGGGAGCATGATGTCCTTTGCCCAAAGAGAAGGAACAGTAGCAGAGCAGGGAGCAGAATCAGAATTCCTGACTTTGTTCCCCACTTTTTTCCCCTCTTCTTTACGCTCCTTTTGTTAATTGTAAGAGCTTCCTGTGTCACTTGTATGCAGAAAAGAAAGGCATTCTTTTCTTGTCCTTCGGAGGTTCCAGGGCACACGAATGCAGAGCAAGGCAGAGGCAAGAGCAGAGATGAGGAGCTTTGCCTTGGCACTCAAGGGAGAAGCAGACCCTGAGTGGCTCTCTCAGTGAAGAAGCTGGGGGTAGACAAGATCAAAGCGCATTTAGAGTAATTTTTGAGATCTGCCTAGGAAAAGGTTCAGACGTGCGTTACTAAAGAGCTGTGAGGAAGGATTAGTCCCGTCCTTGCTCGAAGTTGAACCACTTTCCCCAGCAGCTGTGCCAAATGCCTGTGAAGAGCTGGTGGGTGGGAAAGGAGTGTCAGAGGAGCCCGGGGGGAGAGGCAGAGGGGCCAGGAGGCTGTCCCCGTTCAGCCACCAAGGGGACAAGGCCACTGCCCTGGGCTGCGAGGGGCAGGTGAGGAGGTGCTTGCAGCAGGATGCAGCCCAGGAGGCAGCACAGTGCTGAGCATTTGAAGGTGTCCATCCTGCTCTGCTGCCTGCCAGCCAGCTCGGCTCTTCAGCAGGGACTCTGCGGACTCTGGAGGACTTTTTGAGTTGCAGCCCATTGCACCATTGCAGCAGCAGCGGCTGTGCTAGGGCCAGCTCACTCCTAGTGTGAGGTCTGCACTGCCTTTCTCTCCCTGGCCAGTGATATATGGCATAAATTAGGCCTCTGAAGGGGGATACTGCATCCTTAAGAAGAAATATGTCCTCATTTTTCTTAAACACCGTTTGCACTGAGTGAAATGTTTAGAAGGGACGCTGAGGGATAACTTTATTTCTTACTAGGGAGTTCAGAGCCGTTCAGTTAAACCCATAAAACACTGGGAGTAGGGAAGCTGACAGCCTGCCCGTGCATTAGAAAAGCCATTACTCATCTGGGGGAAGTTCACCCCATGCTGGAGCCTTGTGTTACCAATGGGGTGGTCCAGGGGAAAACATGGGATCATCTCCCTTGGCCATCTAAGGGGTCAGCAGGATGTTCAGAGGTGGAAAAGACTCTGTAACGATCCAGCAGAGTGACACAGAGTGTTGATACAGAGACCCCAAAGCACTGGGTAAGGCTCACTGGTGGGTAATTGTCCTCACTCCCCTCCCCTGCATGGGGAAACTTAAGGCACAGAAAGCTGGGGAGACTGACAGCTACACTGTGTTTGGAAACCAGGCTGGAAGCCAGCATTTCTGGCTCTTAATCCCCAACTTGAATCACCAAAACCAAATTCTATTCCAAAGGCAAGGAGTGAAGGCCTGACCTCCTGTTCCCTTTCTGTCACAAAGCCATGTTCCCAAGTGGAGCCGAGAGTCCTGACTCCCATCTTCATTGCACCAACGTGCAGCCCTTTCTTCCCAGTGGGATTTGGAAAACCTCCTGGAAGATGAAGGCAGGGGCTTGTAGATAAGAGTAATGGGAATTCCTGTCTTGGCTGGTGGTTGGTGCTGTGGTGGGCTGCATTACAGGTGGGGGTGTGCTAGCCCCTGCCAGAGCCCACACCTGGCCAGTGCAGGCTGCCACCATTCCCCCAGCAAGTGGCTGTTCCAGAGGACAGGGCCACCCAGGGCACCCAGAGCCGTGGCAGACAAGGCATCGGCCACCAAGGGGGTGGTGACTTTCTCTTTGATATTTTATTTTTGGAGGCTTGACACCAAAAGATTTAATATTTGTTTGAAATGAGAAACAGTTCTCGAGTGAATTTGGAGAGCCTGGGAATTAATGTCAGACCCCCCCCTCCCCTCCCTAAACATCCCTCCTCCCCGTCAACTGAGTCCCCCCCCTTTCAATTTCTGAAGCTTGCTGATTTGAATATTTATAAATATCAGTAAATTATTTATTGTAGCAATCTGCTGTGCCATTTCACCAATCGCCGTTAACACTTTAGGGCTTGCTCTTCAGGAGGATGCGACCGGAGGAGACAGGCACCTGGGGTGGGGAGCAGGCACTGGGGAGGGGGTCCTGCCTGCCTGTCTGCCACGCCAGGAGGGGTTCTCTCTGTGGGCAGCACTGGGAGGGCTGAGGTGCTTGCAGGAGAGGATGGGGACCTTCTGTGTCCAATACCAGGGGACACTGGGAGAGGACATGGCTAAAAAGGGAGTCTTTTCTGTTGACAGGAGAGGGCAGTGAGGGGGTGGCCTAAGGGGGTGGGCTCTTTGTGCCCTGTGGCATGCAGGGACCTGGGCCTGACTTACAGCTTAGCACTCACTGCTCTTCGCTTGTAGTGTCTGTTCCCCTGAGGAGGGAAATTCCTCTTGGTTTCTCCTGTCCCATTCCCTCCTTTCAGAATTACACTCCTGCACAGAAAACACGCACTGCTCAGAGATGCTGTGGCTGTTTTCTGTTTGGGTGAAGGAGGGGCTCCCTGTGTTCTTAACCTCTTCTCCCAGAGAAACCCCATCATCAGCACGGGAGCAAATGGCCAGGTGAGAAACAGGAGCAGCCCAACCTGCTGGCAGCCCCAGTGCAGGGCACAGGATTTCTGGAGCCCGTGGCTTCCACTGCTCTCAGGGCATCCTGACACTCACTGCCCAGTGCCTGCCCTGCGCTGTCACCGGGAAATCACAGCTGAACTCTGCAGCTGAGAAGGCTGAGCAAAGGGAAGCATATGGGCTTGCTGAAGGGAACTAGCACTGCTCTGTGCCCTTTTGGGCCAGGGCTGAACCAGGGTTCTGCTCTCCAGGAGCTGCAAACAGGGAGAAAAGTAGACCCTTGTGGGTCTGTAAATGCCAGTGTGGTGGGCAGGAGAAAGTGAAGCAGTGAGGACTGCAGGCAGGCTGCTCTGGCAGGCACTGGCTGTGGGGACCAGAGCAGAGTCCCCAGCCTTTCCTCCCCGGTTTATGGTTGGGGTGTGTGGGGAGAGCCCTCATGGCTGTGGGAAAGCAGGGAGTGAAGCTGGCAGCTCTTGGGTAAGGACACCCTGGCTGCTCACTTCGTTTCTCCTCCCACGTCTTTGATTCTCCTTCTCCTGCCTGCCCAGTGCTGAGCTGGAGCCTGTCACGTCTGACTCTCGCACCGAGGGCTTTCCCCAGCTCCTTGCAGACACACGCAGGCGGGATCCATGCTTCCAGGGCAGAGGACGTTGTTAAAGAGCCTTTGTGAACTCCCCAAGGTCAGCCAGAACAGACAGCATCCACTAATCCAAGGTCATTTCCTGGGCTAAAAGCAATAAAATGTTTTATTGATAAACTGAAGAGGGGGGAATACGCACTAAATCCACTCTCAGACACTGTGGGCCATGCCTGGGATGTTCTGCCTTTGCCCTGGCCCTGCCTGGGATAATACACAGGTCTTCATGCTGGAGGAAAAGTGTTTTCTGGTAGGGGCTGAGCACTTGGCTGCCTTCCCTGCCTCCTCCCAGCATGTGGCTGGGCAGTGCCAGGGCATTGCTCCTGAGAAGCATGTTCCCAATGCTCCACTGCCTTCTGCTGTGAAGCTTTGGCTCCATTTTAGGGACTGCAGCTCAAGTGTGAAGAGGCTCCAGTGTGCAGCATCCTCACCTCCCACCCCAGCGAGCCGTGCTGCCCTCCCTGTTTGGGACTGCTGGGCAGACTGGAGTCTCTCGAGTCAGGTTTGCACCACAGTGGTTAAAAAAGAAAAGGACTGTGCATGCATGTCAGCCCTCCTTTCTTCCCCCTCCCCGCCCCAAATAATGCTGTTAATAATTAATCGAATGAGAGCTTGCAGCTCCTGGAAAGCTGGCAGTGGGACCTCCCTCCTGAACGGAGCTGCTCAGCTGGGCTTAAAACTCTTCAATAGGAATATGAAAGCTCCATCTGTTCGACGTACCCGGCCTTCTGAAGTGACAACGCTGTCCCTCCCCAGCCAGCACCCTCTCCCCCCAGAATGGGCCCTCCTGCCCCAGGGGCAGGGGTCTGCCCTGCACCCTGGCTCTTCCCACAGCAGTAAGCTCCTGCTGTTACCCTCCACCCATGCCAGCTGGTTCACCCAGCTCCCATACACCCTTTTTACCAGCTGGGATCCTTCCTCCCCTCTGCCAGGGTGTGTTTTCATTAACCCCACGCTAAAGCCAGGCTTGGGCTCTCCCCTCCTCTCCCTGCAAAGCTGGACTTATCTGTGTAGCAGTTTGCCCCTTGGCTGGGATGGCCCGTTTCTGTGCAGGCTGCAGATCCTTCTGTTCTGCACGCCGTGTGTCCCCCACAGCCCGTTTTCTCCCTCGGGGGAGGCAGCCTGAGCCGTGCCCAGCTCGCAGCGCTGTGGAGGCGGTGGGTGAGCCAGTGCTGCTGCAGGGAGGGAGGGAGCCAGGGTCTGCACGTGAGGTGCTGGCAGCACATGGGCACCCAGGGCAGGGGCTGAAGCAGGGGCAGCAGCCTGGGCTGACAGGGCAGCGAAATGGCCAGGTGAGCTATGTGCACCTCTCTGCCAGCCCTGGTTGCAGCAAGATCTACCTTTCCTTCAAAGCGAGGATTGCCATCAAGATGCCACGGCGATGGGTACAGAGGGGGGAAGAGCCTGTGTCTCCTCGAAGGGTGTGGAGAGGGGGAAAGAGGAGTAAACTCCCGGTGGCATTGTTTTCAGAGGAAGTGCTCAGTGTAAATAGAGCTTGTGGGAGAGTTTGTCCTGGGCAGAGATGAAAAGTCCGTGTGACAGGATCAGGTTATAAATGGCTTCCTTAGATTGATGTGAAATCAAAACATTTCTATTTAGACGAAGAAAATGAAGGGGGATGTTTACTTAGCCTGGAATCTTTAAACAGTGATTTGGGGTGGGGAGCTCGGCCTGGGGGCAGGGTGCCTCTGCCTGGCTTCTGGGATCTGGCAGTCCCGACCTTGGGCAGATACAGAGATCCCTCATCCAGCCGCTCAGCTTCTCTCCCTCTGCCTGAGAGAATGAAACACAGGTGCTCTGGTCCCCTCCAACCTGAGGCTCATGTTCAGCATTTCTCTGTAAGAAGGATTTCCCTTCTGCTCGTGCACTTGACAGCCTAAAAGAAGGAAACAAGAATGTCCCTTCCATTCCATAGACAAGGAAGTAAGGGAATGAAAAGATAAAATGTGTCCAGACTTGGAGAGAGGTGGTTGCAAGGTTGGCAGGAGAAGCTGGAAGTTCTGATTTCCACCTGTATTGGAATAGGTGAGATATAGAACCCTGGTATTTCAGAGCAAATCCCATTCCAGGAAGGTCTCTGGGAGGGTTAATTCTATAGATCAGGGAAGTGGCATGTTTTCAGAACTTGCTTTATTTTTAGCTTAAACTTTAGGAAAAGATTCTCAAAATGTTAAAGAGAAAATCCCAAATAAAAGAAGGGAAAGGAAAGATGCCAGGGGAGGAGCTGGGGGGCAGAAGCTGGAGAGGTAGAGGGGCAAAGCCAGGGTGTGTGAGATGGAAGGAGGCAGAGCAGGAATGGAAGACAAGTTGCAGGCTCCCTGGAATTGCTGCATACGCGGCAAGTGCAGCCTCAGGAACGTCTGTTCCTCTTTTCCTTTGAATAAATATTTATATATTCATTTGCCAGCTGGTGCACACACTTGGCTGCTCACCTCCAGACCAGAATAATGGGATCTGCCTTCCTGGCAGAAAGGGGTAGGGCAGTGAGGATTTGGGCTGCCGAACGTCTGCCTCCCAGTTATCTCCAGCTGCGAGCGGTGCTGATCTCACCAGTTAAGTAGGGCTGGCTATCGTGAGAACACGGACAGGGAATCACCAGGCAGTGTTTGGGACAGAGGCTGGTGATTCCACACTGACCCAGTGCCCTGGCCCCGGGCAGGCACCGCGTGGAGGCTCCGTCCCAGCCACCTGCAGCCAGCGGAGTTCTCCTGGCCTTGGCCTGAGCCCACAGGCATGAGCTGTAGGTGTCCTGGCCAGGCTCCACTTGGAGCTCACAGCAGCCTCCTGAGATTCCCTCTGTGGTACCAGTTGGACATAGGATCAGCCTTCACTTTGTGCCCTAAATAGTGGGAACGAATTGGAAGGGAAGGTGCCAGCAAATAAAGACTTGCAGCTTTATGGGCATCTGCCTGTACCCATGTGTATGTGCGAGGGCTGCAGGCTTGTGTTGGGGAATGTGTGAAAAAAGGAATGCGTGGGGGAAGGCACAGGAATGTATTTTGGGGAGATGGGACTTCTTAACCTGTACATGTAGGACTGTGTTTACGGAGTGTGCCAGCGCATACACACAGCTCTTTGAACAGCTGTAATTTCTAGATGGGGAGGTACGTGTTTGGGAGCATCGTGTGCTTTCCCTTCTGAAAGCATGATTGCACGTAGGTGTTAGTGCCGGGGGGTGCGTTTGGAAAGTGGAGGAGTACATTTTGCCTCCCTTTGTGTGGGGGGCTGATATATTTGTCGGGGGGTTATTTTTCTTGCAGTCCTTGACAGGGAAGCGTGTCTGAAGCTGTCAGGAGTTTACGCTAAGCAGCCACTCTCTGGCTGTTGGACAGCAGGTCTAAAGTTTCAGTCTGTTTGTATTGGGCTGTCATGTTACGGGATTAGGGGCTGTCACAGTGGCTTCTGGGTGCATTGTAGGGGGTCTGATTAATCTCACTGTGCTTCTGTGGAGCAGCACCTCTGTGCTGGTGACAGGGAGGTGTGAGCTGAGCTGCCACGAGGGAGTCCTGTGCAGCCGAGGAACCCGTCCTCATCATCTGAGGTCTGGAGACATGTTATGTTCGCTCTACGTGTGACTGGCTCCTCTTTCAGCACAATGTAAAATCCAAGACCCTATTTCGGAGGGACCTCCACCTCCAACCATATCCCCACAGTAACTCTGGTGGCATGTGTGACCAGCAAGTGTTTTATTGAGTGCTCTTCCTGAGCCCTGGAATGCAGGGCAGGGTCTGCCTTGGCTGTGCTCTGGGGGAAGAGCCAGGCTGTGTGCCCATTGCAGCCTTCCGTCCTTTAACCCTGCTTAGTCTGGGCATCTCTCAGAGGTATCAAAATAAAGAGAGAAATGAGACAATGCATCTGCTTTAGAATAATTATTTTGCTTTTACTTGGGATTGAACCTTGTTAATTGTTGGTGCAATAATCATGCAAGTGACTCTGATAGAGACCATTTAGTTCAAGATTCTCCATGACCTTGAAGTTAAGACCTTACCTTCTTCCTCTCTCCCCCCACCTTCTCTCACCCCTCCTTTACTAGCTGTCACATATGAATAAACTACATTAAAATAACAAACTCACACTAATTAGCTGATTGTGCTGGGAAGTATGAGAGCAGAATTTCCTGTGTGCGAGAGTGAGCAGGCAAAGGGGCCTGATCAGCCAGTACCAGCCCACAGCAATTTTCTCCATACTACTGTGACACACCAGTCTAGTTGTGGTGCTCCAGCACACACACTTTGCCAGTGCTCCTGTCCTCCATACTGGTTCTTTTAGGTGCATACGGGTTCTCTTCTCTGAGACTATGCACAAACTCTTTTAGGTGAATTCCTCACTGTCCATAGGGTTAGGCTAGGGAAGCTGTTGTCCTTGCTAGAGATGCTTGGGTGCGGTCAGTGGCCAGTGTGGTTTTGTGGCACTCACTACATCTGGGATAGAGCTAGGGACCTAAAGCAGGTGGTGCTGCAGTCTGAAGGAGAGGGCAATCCGGGCTTTTAACAAACTCGTATCCTGCCTCAGCCAGGAGCAAAGGTTGGTGCCACGCTCACCTGCCTGGGATGTTTGGGGTCTTTCAAGCCCAGTTCTGTCCCAGCACAAATAAGTGCCTCTTTCTTGTGGCCAGTGGCATATTTTGGTCCTAGCAGATTCAGAGGATGCTTCTCACCGAGCTCTTCTGGTTGGGCTTCCACTCAGAGCTTAGGAAGCACATAGTAGCTCCACCTTTCCAAGGATGAATCTGGCCATGCCTGAAAGCCCAGTGGGTTGGCACCATCCTTTAGCTGTTTGGGTTCAAGTTGTCTGATCCCACTAATGCCCTTCCTTGCTTCTCTCTCCTCTCTCTTCCTAGCTGAAAGAACTATATGCACTGACGCAGCCTCAGGAAAACCCGCGATGGCTGCCAAGCGCAAAGGCGGCCTGAAGCTAAATGCCATCTGTGCCAAGCTGAGCCGCCAAGTCGTCTTCGACCACGGGGGAGCTGAGCAGGCACGTGCCGACAAGGGGCCACAGCAGGAGAGCAGCAACAAGGACCTGCCCCAGCCTGGGACCAAAGAGCTGGGGACAGAGTTTTCAGATGGACTCAGCTGCGTGCAGAAGATCGAGGAGGACAAAAGGAGGGAGGTGATCGAGAAGTGGGTGAACGGGGAGTACAATGAGGAGCCCTTGCTGGGGCGAGCAGAGGGCAAGGAGTGTAAGGGCACCGAGAGCACAGAGGTGCCCCCTGAAGGGGTTTACATGGTGCAGCCCAAGGGCTGCAGCGACGAGGAAGATAACGGGGACGAGGCAGACGCTCTGAGGGGCTCACAGGATGGCAACTTCTTGGATGACAGGGATTCAGACGGGCCAGCAAAGGACGATGCCTACCGGTCCTCCAGCGAACCAGGCTCCAAGCTGGGGGCAGGAACCACCTCAGGTAAGCCCTCTGTCCCCTCCATTTCCTGATACGGGGCAGCTTCAGAGTTTCATTTTCTGTGTCCATGGCAGGTCCTGCAGCACCTGGCAGCCAAGGGGAAGGGTGAGAGCTGTCATTTTGCTCTTGGGACCATACGGAGTTTGCCTCTGGCTCAGCCTCCCCTTCCCAAGAAGGGTGCTGTGAGGGTAGACGTAGCTGGATAGTTCTTTCCAGACCACAAATCCCTGGGTAGGACAAAGCTCACCCTCCAGACTCCTTCACACCACTCAGATGGCCATAGCTGTGGTGGGTGCTGGTTCCCTGCTCTTGTATTCCCATGAAAGCAAAGAGAAGCAGAGATTTGTCTTGTGACAAATCCCAGGTGCATCCTTCAGGGTGTCCACACACGGGCTGGCTGAGCTGTCTAACCACCCTCATGGCCACACGTGGCACCTTGATCAGTAATTACTGGCCGCCGAAGGCCGAGGACGAGCTGGGAGAGGGTCAGGAACTCTGGCAGGGCTGCCTCTTCCAGAGCTGCCGAGGCCCGATGCCGAGCCCCGACCTGCGGGGCCCCGGGTGAGCAGAGGGCCTGGGGATGGACGGACAGACGGCCCCCGGGGACGGGCGGACAGGCAGCCCCCGGGGACAGACAGCCCCGCTCCCCAGCGGGACCGGGCTGGGCGGGACGGGAGCAGTGGCCGGGATGAAGGTTCTGGAAGGAATGGCCGCCGAGGTGTTCCTGCAGGGACTGGACCGGATCGGGGGGAGCCTGCGGGAGGCTGAACGGAGCCAGGGCGAAGCTGGGACGGTCCCTAGAGAGCCCCTCTCGCTGCTCGGCCGGGCGGAGGGGCTGAGGTGATGCTCGTGTCGTGGTGTTGCCTCCCCTCACGAGGGGCCCAGTCCTCGAGCTTTGCGCGCCCTGAGCTCAGGATGGAGCTGGTGAAAATGCCGCTCCCAAACCAAAGTTTCCCCCACAATCTCGTGTGTTTTTCCTCTGGCTGTGTGTTTCTTATTTTCACATTGCTTCTGCTTCATTTTTGTGGTTCATTCAAAAGCTGAGTTCAACAAGAGATGTTGGGGAAAGCATCAGATGACTTTCTTGCTCCCTTTCTGATACCCAGGTTTCCCCCAGATTGATTTGAGGGGGTGTATGAGTGCTAAGCCTTGATAAAAGCTTTGGGTGAATTGAATTCTCTCCGTTAGGGCAGAGCAGCTCCCTCCCCATTTGTCACTCAGCTGGGCTCGATCTGTAATTGAAAGATCTTCCCCTAATCTGCTCCACCTGCACGCACCCCTCCCCTGATCTCAGCACTTTGTGAATCCATCAAACTTTCCTCCTTTTGTGTGTGCGCATGTTTTCCTCCTCCTGTTAATAATGCAGCTGAAACTCATCTCCGTCTGTCCGTTCCCCTTCTGGAGAGGCACATTCTCTAGTCTTCACGAGTTCAGTGGCAGCGCACATAATTATGCATATAAGATATAAACAGAGCTGTTTAATTATCCTTCGCCACATCAGTGACAGAGTAATTAACAAACATTGCAAGATCAATGAGGGAAAGTGTGACCTTCAGTTTCCTTTGATAGGAAAGCCCTTGTCGTTCCCAGACACAAGGTGATTGTGCCTGGACTCTGGTTTAGTTTGTTTTAATTCACACCACTCCACCCCACCTCACCATTTGCAGCTTTTATTTGCTATGAAAACTAAAAGGAGGGGAACTTAAATGTAAAAAAAAAATGTTCCTAAACTAGAGAAAATGAAAAGAGGCTGAGGTTTCTCAATGGGGCGAGAGATTTAAGCAAAATACCTTTGCAGGGCTGTATTGTCGAAGGATTATGCAAAAATGGGTAACTGTTTGGGAAGGAGGGGTAGCTGAAGCCTCATTTACGTCTAAGGCAGGTAATGGCACATGAGGCGTCCAGTTTACATACAGAATCACATGGGATTTGACTTGAAAACAGACGTGCTGCTGTGTCTTGAGCGTCTGTTTCAAGAACCTTGTTATAAATGTCATTTGCAACATTTCCCTGAAAGCACAAGAAACATCCCTTGCCTTGGAAAGGACAAAGTTATTTTCCTTTACTTTTTCTGTCAGTGTTCAGGATATGAATTTTCAGCTGTTCATCACCAAGTCCTCTCAACACCTGACATTACTGAGTGTGAGCTAAACCTATTCCAGTGAGATTTGGAATTTCCTCTGTCAAAAAGGAGGAATTTTTTTGTGAGAGTTGTGGGGTCACAGGAGTCAGATGAAAGGAGAGGAATACAGCTCTGCCCTCCCAGTCAAAGTGCCTTTGGGGGAGTCATCACAGAAACCTTGATTTGAAGATCCTGAGTACCACTTGCTCCCCATGAGAATAGAGGGTACAGGGCTGACAGTGCTGAGCAGTGTTTAAAACTGAGCCCATACTTGCCTCAGCTGGAAACTTGTGTGCAAAGCAGGAGCCACACAGAAAACCAAATCCTACATCTAACAGGCTTTCTTGGTCAGTGGGAAAAGTGATCCTAATTATATGGGGATGAGAAGGGTTCCAGCTTCCCAGAGTCCTGGTGTGTGCACACATTGTCCACTTTTGGGGGTTCAGCTGGTGCCCATGTCTTCCACCAGTGCCTCTCGTGGTCTGTTGCCAATCCTGGCCACCTTTGTGTCCTTCAGGCTGACAGGAAGGCTTGTTGTGCATCAGGCAGAAGTTCACAGGGACTCAGTCAGTGCTCTTCAAGCCTCATGCTTTGCAACAAGATGGAGTTTCTTTTCCAGCTCCCCTGGGAAAAACAGGACTCGGGAGTCGGTGCTCAGTCTGGCCCTGTGTGCCTCCTCCCTGGTCCACCTGGGAAGCACACTGAGGAGTCACAAAGCTGGTGTCTGTCAGGAGATGGGTGTCAGAAGCTGATCTGGATGTGCAGATGTTTGTTCATTCATTCAGGCACCCTCTCTTGCCCACTGACCGGCCCATGCTCCTCTGTGCACATTTATATATAGCAGTGAGATTTCTCGGTGCAGTCTCTGACACAGATCCCTTTCCACAATCGCTCACTGACGCACACATACCCAGGCAGATTTTCCTACACATGTTCTTCACTTTGTCTGTTACATAGTGGGCTAAAGCAGTCGGAGTAGGAGCTTCCCCCTGTACAAGCTTTTGGATCTGCCTTTCTTTTCTTAGCTTCTTGGCTAAGTCACTTGGAATATTCATTGGCCCTGTTTTCAACCAGGAGAGTTTTCTCTTCCTAGTTTCCTGGGGAGACTTCACTTAGGAGAGCATACATGCCAAGTGCCAGTTTCTTGCTCATCATCTTGTATCCCCCAGGTCTACGTATTTTCCCTCCCAAGCAGAATAAAGGACAAAGCCCTGGCTGGGATGTCCCATCCCCCAGTATCCAGACCTTGCACTCCATTTGGGCTGTTTTGCTTTTCCTTCCATATATAGTGTGCTGCTGCAGGCTATTTTTAGCGCCTTTTTTGCTAGCTTCGGATCCTTTGTGATATGATAGCTGCTCTGAGACACACAGATCTCTGCTCTTTGGCAATGCCCACAAATGGAGAGCAGCGACAAGGGGAGAGGGAGCCCTTTATTATCACAGGAAAGGAGAGGAAAATGCAGTGCAGGGAAGGGGGAGGAAAGCACAGGGATAATGCTTCTTGTGGCTTCCAGGACTCCTCACAGGGAGTGTTCCCCAACTGTTGTCCTGCTTCGTTTTTTGTCTGTTTGTGGAAATGAGGAGGGTTTTCTGTCAGGTAATATCAATTCCTCTTCACCGTTGTCTGAAAGTGTATTTGAAGTGAGGTGGCTGAATCTCATACGATCCTTCTGGTGGGCCAGCTCCCTTCTGTAACAGGGTGCCTCCACTGGAGGAGCCTCTGTCCTTCATGTTAGGTGCCTGAGCAATTAAAGGCAGGTTTTCTTAACTTCAGGGGATGTGTTGGGCTTGTTGGGCTCGTGCTGGATGAGTAGAGCTGCAGTTCCTGGCAGTGAGCGGTGGGAACTGGCCAGAGCATGTGAGAAATGTGGGTGAGGAGAAACTGAGCAACACCAACAAAGCAGGGAGGGTGTTGTGACCATCGGGAACCAAATCTGAGCAAAGGAAAAGCAGAGTTCAAGGTGTGTTTGGAGATTATATCTATGACAGTGAAAGCTGAACTCAGACTTCACAAAGCTCAAAAGAAGTTCTGCCCCCCACCCCCCTTTCCCTTTCCCATAGGCTTGGATTTTGCATCTAACTGTTTACACCAGTTGAGGTATAGCCACATGGTACCAAAGATGTGGCACACTGGCTTTCAGGGAAGTGACTAAAGCTAGCAAAAATGTCATTTAATAGTTTCATTTTGTATCAGATCCTCAGTGTGGAATTCTTTTTTCCCTTGCAGCTTGACACAGGCTGGCTAGATTTTTGCTGTGCAATGCTGGAAATCAGGGCATTATGAGCAAAGCTGAGGGTTGTTTTACTGGTCCAAAAAGAAAGGAAAAGCAGAACAGGGAAAGCAAATTGAAGAGAAACAGGAAATTGTTAGACCCAGTAGGGATTTCATGGGTTCATTCTCTTTTGTTGGGTCATAGGGTTACGCTGAAATGGAAGTGGGAAAAGAAAAAAAAGAGGTGAAGAGGAGAACTGCTTTAAAGCAGAATGAAATTTTTTAATGTGCTGTGTGAGAAAGATAAAGTTGTCCTTCAGGCAGTCTTGTTGCTGGACCCAGTGAGGAATGGTTCTGCATTTAACATCCTGGAAGATTAATACCAACCCATGAGGTTGTGCTATGCCCTGAGCCTGACACCTCAGGGGCATTGCCACCCATTCTGTGACTAACAGGGTGTTTATTCTGGAGTCAGGCATCCCAAATCCCATGCAGAATGCTGGGCTTAAGTGCCTGGAACTGGAAGGTCATGTTGGGCTAAGCCAGATCCCAGCAGGTGTGGCTTTGTCCCCTGCCTTGCAGGCTCTGGGCGTGTTCTTCACATCGCCTTCCCCAGAACCACGTACACAGGGAACCAGAGTAGCAGCACTTCTGCTGCAGTAAAACAGCTATTCCAGGCAATCCTGGAGCAGGAATGTGACCTTCATGGTCTTGCCCATTTAGTGCCCGTCACAGGCAGTCTTTTCCTCCATAGAGTCCTGTGAAAACTGATTTGTGGGAGCTGATGGCTATTGAACTTCGACTGTGCTCATTGACAGGCTCTTGCGTGCGCGGAAACGCTCTCGTGTACGTGCCTGCCTGTGCAAGTGGGCATCACTGGCTGTCAGACTCCCCCCATCTTAGGGATCTTTTGGATCTGCTGACCTGTCCCGTGGCAGCGTCTTGATGCCTTCCTTTTCCATTGTGTTTCAAGGCAGTGTTGCTTTGTTTTGGGTGGGACCCCATGCCCAGAACTTCCCTTCTGCTGCCACTGTACCTCCCTGTGCTGGCTGCCTGGGAAGGAATGTGCTTGCCCATTAGAGCCAGAGCAAGTGTTGAGTAAAGATGATGAGGGAGGTTTGAAGGACTCCAGCACACAGTAAATTTTTACTCTGCAGGAGAAAGCAAGAGGGAGAGGAGGAGGAGCGCCGTGTCAGACTGAAGCCTAAACGAGGCCAGGCCGGCGCATCAGAGCAGTCTTTATTTCCTCCTTTACACTGATAGTGGGTGACCTCCAGATGTGTGTTCTTCTCATCATGGTGGGCTGCAAAGCTGCCTGAGGGAGTAGGGGAGGGAAGAAGGGAGGGAGAGACCCAAAGAAGGACAGCTTTTGCTCATTCTTCCTCCCCTGTAATCAGGCTCCATGAGACTAACCCCTTCCTGCCCCTTCCCCAACCCATGCTCCGGAGCACTGGCTTTCTCCCCCTCCCTGGAGCCCATATCAGGACAACAGCTTTCTCTCCTCAGTCTAAATCCTGATGGAGAGAAGGCTGTTCTTTCACCTGTGTGGACTTCCCCTTTCCTGGTGTTACTGGAAGCTGTTCCTGGCTGCTTGAGAGGCTGCCTGTAGGTTTCTGTAGCATTCATTGGACTGTGGCCCTTTTCCACATGTCAAGTACAGCTGTCCAGTTACAGGGATTGAGAAGGAAGAGAGCAAGCTGAGTGAATCCTTACAAAATTGAAAAGGAAGGGAATGGAAGGACTGCAACAGTGATGGGGAACTGATCTGTCTTTGTCTTGCCTTCTCCTCTCCTTCCTGCACTCTTCATTATTGCCAGGTTTCTTGTGCACACAGCCTTTGCTGCTCTTCCCCTGCCTTGACTCATCTCCACCTCTGCTGCTTTCCTCCTCTCTGCACTGTTCTATTCTGCCCTCCTCCTGCTCCACCCCATACATTGCCTTGCCCGTTTCCCTTATCCATTTCACACCATGCTGTCCTGCCTGCTCTCAGCCCTGCTTGCTCTTCACCAACACACGCAGCATTTTCACATGGGTTTTCCCCCTTACACATGCTGCCATCTATCCTCTGTGCACCTCCTTCCATACACAAATATACACAAGGACAGATCTGTACAAACCTCGGCATATTGGCATTGGTCTCACTTCCAGTAAAATTACTTTTTCTTCATATTAGGCCAAGGCAAGAGTGCAGAGACATTTATGAAACTTTGTTTAATGTACTGAAAAGCCATCGGCTAGAACATTTAGGAAATTGATTTTCCTGGCATTGATGAACTCTTTTTATTTTACCCCAGTATTAATTACTTTTTTTTTTAAACAAATTAATTTAAGAGTCATAAAACCTAACAAGTGAGCCAAACGTCAGTAGATCATGTTCCCCTCTCCCCTTCCTCCCCCCCCATACTCATGCTGGTATGGGAGGAGAAGAAAAATCAGTGCCTTGTGTGAGTCTCTCCTCTGGTTTCGCTGCAGGGGAAGCTTCATCACTGCGGGATTACGCCGCCACCACCATGAACGAGTTCCTGGGCATGTTCGGCTACGACGACCAGAACATGCGGGATGAGCTGGCCCGCAAGATCAGCTTCGACAAGCTGAACGCTGCTACCTCAGAGGCCGCGGCGGCCGCTGCCTCCCTGCCCGGCGAAGACGCCATGAGCAAACGCGCCCGCTTCTCCAAGTACGAGGAGTACATCCGCAAGCTGAAAGCTGGAGAGCAGCTCTCGTGGCCCCTGCACCTGGCCAAATCTGAGGAGCTGGGCTCCAAGCTGGGCAAAGAGCCGTCCTCGGTGCTGGCACAGCCCATGCGCGTGCCGGGTACGGACGCCTCCATGCTGACGGAGACCAAAGCCACTATCCTGCCACTGCCCTCTCCCAGCAGTTCCCAGATGCAGGGCCTGATGTCACGGGCCTCCAAATATGACTTCTTCATTCAAAAGCTGAAGACGGGTGAGAGCATCAGGCCACAAAATGGCAACACTTACAAGAAGGCCTCCAAGTATGACCTAGAAAATGTCAAGTACTTGCACCTTTTCAAGCCTGGGGAAGGAAGCCCAGATATGGGAGGAGCCATCGCCTTCAAGACAGGCAAGGTAGGCCGGCCTTCCAAGTATGATGTGAGGAACATTCAGAAGCTCACTCCAGTAAAAGCTCCAGTCCCCAGCCTGGCTCCTGCCTCCCTCACCAGTACCCCCAGCAGCACTCCTGTGGCCGGGCCAGAGCAGTCCATCTCATTGCCATTCAACACTCCTGAGTACCTGAAATCAACTTTCTCCAAGACAGACTCCATCACAACTGGAACAGTCTCTACAGTAAAGTAAGTGTACTCCCACTTTTCTTACCTAAGTACTTGTGGGGGATCATACCACAAGTCGGTGTGTGGTTCAGTGGGCAGTTCCAAGTTCTTGCACTGTTAAATACTGCATTGTTCATGGGATGGTTCTCTTTGCTCTCTGTCAAAGTGCCTGCTCCTCTTTTATGCCTTACATCTGTATTTATCTGGTCTGCGCTAAGGCTGTGACCTGCCATCAGCAGTCACAGCCATGAATCTGGAGTCCAAATGCTCCTGAGTTCATATGTTTAAATGAAAGAGGAGGGAACATGGTGCTGTCAGCACTCTTAAGGTCAAGGTTGGAACTACTTTATTTTCTTCTCCCTGTGGTTTCCCAGGCATCTGGATGTGTGATTCTTGTTTCCATTTAACTCAAAGGCATGACTCTGCTGACTTTACTGTTAGCAAGATGGGGCTTTTTGTTTATCCCAGAACTCAGAAGACATTTTGGTGCCTAATTCCCATCAATTTCCATAGGAGTTAGGCATATACCTACTTCTGTGGGGCCAGGCTTGTGTCTTCTCAATTTGCTTACAGAAATAGAGGTGATTCAATTACCCCTCAGACTGGGCAAACTCATTAGCCCAATTACCACTAATAACCTCCTGCACATACGTTGCCAGCAGTCTCTGCAGTGATGCCATTGACTGAATGGAGGTATCTGAAGGCCTTGCCAAACCTTGGATTACTTTTTAATGTGCTTTCCAGAGGTGGGAGCTGTAGAAGAGATACATTTGTACGTCAGGCTGCAGCAGGGAGGAAGGGAGAGACTTCTCCGCTTTCTTGTCATGGTTTGGGTTTACTTGTTTCTCACCCACTTTCCCTGATTCCCCACATGGAAGGCAGAGCCATGTAATGATACCTGTCTTCCGTGTGAAATGGTTGTTTCATCAACTGCCTGCAGGCAGATGGGGAGCTCCATAGTAAAGTTGTATGGGAAAGGACAGAGGATTATTAACATCTGCATCTGCTCAGGATGCTCGGGGTCTGCTCAGGGTCCTGCTCAGGATGAACCTGTAATGTGCTACAGATGACAGGCAGGGACTCCTATTACTCAAAAACAGTGATGAAAATATTCCTGTAGACTCAGCGTCCTGTTGTGACGGGTGACTTGGTCAGAGACTCTGTGCCTGCAGTGCCTTAACTTTAACTTGAGAACACTCAGCTGCCTGGGGCTCAGTCGCCATCCTAGAGCTGTGCCTAAGGGCACAAGCAAGATAAGCAAGCTTCTTATCTGCTGTGGTGTTGCATGGGATCCCAGTTTGTTTTCCTTTCTCTTGCTTGTTCCTGCCTCTTGCCAGATGTAGGTTTGCCAGCACCATGGTGAGCCTTCCTCTGGCCACAGGACTTCCTCAACCAGGACATCATGATGGGGCTGCAGCTGGAATGGAGGTGACCATGGCCTTCAACCTGGCACTTCCAGTGTCCTAATCACACACTGCAGTACAGAATGGGCTCTGGTCCCTTCTCCTTCAGGCTGCTCACTAGATAGAGGCTTCCATGATAAAAGGCAGCAGCCCATTAACTGTGCTGGTGAAGGAAGTGCTGACTGTGATATCTGGGCCGTGGCTTCCCATTCCCACTCCCCACTGGGTTCAATAGCCTGGCAGGAATTACCCTTTACTCTCACACATCTGCACATACAGCCTTGCCATGGGTTTAAACTCTCTTAGATCCAATGCCATTAACCTGCCCTGAACTCGTCTACCTTCACGTGAACTCTGTGCGAAAGTGTCCTTGTTTAAACCAGGGTGCAGAGCTGCAAGGAGGCAGAGTGGAGGTTGGGGACAGGCAAAGCACACAAAGAAGATGGTGTGCAGCCTGTCTGGAGGTGCACTGGGGTGGCCCTATCTCTTGGGTAGGCTGGAGTCTGGCCCTGCATCTCATTTTCCCTCTCCCTGAACTCACTAAGGATGTTATTTTTATCTACTTCCTAACGAAGTAAAATAATCCAGGCTTATGTGACACTTATGGGGTGTTTTTCTCATTGATTAAAATACATAATTTGTCTGTTAGAGTTTGGGGTGTCTGTGAAACAAAGAGGCATTTTAAGCCCCATCCAGGGGCTGGAGCCACTGTTCCAGTGCTGGTCACAGAGCAGCACGGCTGCTGGCTGCAGGGAAATGGCAATAGCTCACAACGTGGCTGGCAGAGAGACTCTTCTCCTGCAGGTGAGCCAGGGGCAAAGCTCCCATGCACACAAGGCCAGTGCTGCCAGGTGCCTCAGAGAAGTGTTTGCATGTGGCCATCACTTTTTGCATAGGCATTTTTCTGTAGAAACAGAAAAATGTTTGTGGTTGGTCTTCTTAGTTTCTGCAACAAACTGCTCTGAGTCCTGCAAAGAGGGAACATGCAGGAAGGGTGGTAGACAGCCTGTATGTTTCCCTGGGAAAAGAAGGTACAGGATTTGAAGGGCAAAGGGGGAGGGAATTTAAACTTATGGGTGTCTTTGCTGGTACCCTTCTCTGGGCCCTCTCTCCTGATCTGTCAGCGGTGTGTGAGGGAAACAAGGAGTTTAAGCTGTGCCCTGTTCCTGCTAACCAGCTCTGCCCTGTGTGTCTCCCATTAGGAATGGATTACCCACTGACAAACCAGCCGTCAGCGAAGATGTAAATATTTACCAGAAGTATATTGCCAGGTAGGCAAAACTTTTAACTTTGCTGGGGAGAGGGCTGGGAGTAAGAAGATGGAGTGGTGGTGGGAGAGACGAGGTCTTGTGTGGATCAAGTGTTTAAACCAGACATTGGCACTTCCATTTCCCATGGCATCTGTACTTGCTCTGTCCCCCTGCTAGGGAGAGCAGTAGCTCTGAGAGGTATGCAGTCACGCCAAGAGCATGCTTAGCTCCCTGGAGCTGTTAGACCTTGTGACAAATAGTGGAAAACTGTTTCACTGAAGAAGCCCAGGATTTAAATGGGAGTTCTGCCTCTTGGCTGTTGTTCTTTCTGTCCACTGCCTTTTTCCCCTACCATGTCTGCAGGAGGCAAGCAGAGAGCATCTCAGCTCTGAGAATCTAGGCTAGAGAGATTCACAAGTGACTTGAGTGTAGGAAGCTCTTGGCATTAACATGGGATGTTTATCCTAGAAAATTTTTGCAGCTCATTTATCTGAGAAACCATCACTGAATCAGGTGCAGAGTAGGGCACCTTATCACAGCTGTGGGCATGCTTAGGTCAGGACAGTGATGCTGAGAGGAAGCCCAAGGCTGTTGTGGTGGGACAAAGTGAGTAATGCCCCAAGAGCCAGAGGGACAGAGAAGATGATTGCAAAACACCTGCCTGGTTTAGAGCTCATGGCATAAAGGGTCCATCAGGCTTTGCCCCCAGCCAGTTGAATTCTCCCTCAGGAATGTGAGAAGGCTCCCAACACAAGCCCCTTGTATCCAGACAGACACGAGGAAAGCAAGCACACCCTTCTCTCCAGGGAAAAAACTGGAGGGTATGCTCCCAGCACTTGGGCACTTATTAATGAAAGGGGAAGGGAGTGTGTGCTGTGCTTTCCCACCTTACCAGAGCCACAGAGAGTCTCCTTGTGGGAGACAGTCAGCTGCTAGGGAAGTAAAGGGAACATTTTGGCAGGGAAAAAGAGTGGGAACAGCACTCTCCTAGCTCAAGAGTGGAACGATAAGTGACATAATCTCCTCCCTTTTGCCCAAATCCCAGATGTTGGAGAAGGGGGCAGAAAACCCCATGGGAAGAGAGGACAGTTGTGCTCAGTTGTGCTACCACAGGCAGCTCCTCAAGCAGCAATGCCTCAAGTGCATGTGGGAATTCACTGCCTCGGGGGACAGTACAGTATATAGAGTATAGGAAGGAAAGTGGGGATTTAAACCACTCTTTGCATGGGGCAGGATCAGCAGCATCCTTTTATTTCTGAGATTGCAGGAATTGTAGGAATTGCAGTGGGAGAGGAGGTGGCACCTTTCTGTCCCCCATTCCCCTTTCAAGTAGAGAACTGTAAACACTTCAGACACATCCACTGCTTTTGGAGTTGTGCAAGCCCCTTTCCCTGGGTCAGGCAGGTAGCTGAGAGAGGATTGTCAGCTACCTCAGGGACACCACATCCTGCTTAAAAGGCTCCGCAAGCCACCCGCTGCCAGCACAGCCACTTCCCTTCAATTTACACACATAGAAAAAAACAGTTTAAAGCCTTAAAATCAAGGGGTGGGGGGAGAAGAGACACAGCACTCTTATGTCTGTACTGCATAATTAGCTTAATGAGTTTGCCAAAGCCACTGCCAAAAGCTGCCCAGGGATAATCCATTCTCTCACACAACAAAACAAAACCTCTTACTTAGCTAGTTTGGGTTGGGTTGTTTTTCCCCCTCCTCCTCCCTGTATATTTATAATTAAAAAAAAAAGACCACAGAAAAAATTATTATTATTATTATTAGTGCCTCAGCAGATGGTGCTTCTGGCAGCACTTGCTTAAATATTTATTTCTGTGTGGGTTTCCTCCCCCCTTGTAATTGGGGTGGGTTTTTTTTTCTTCTTTCACATCATCGTTACAGAGTAATGAGTCTGTAAACACTCTCTAAGCATGCTGACTTCTTTATTTATTATTTTTATTATTATTTATTTATCAACTCTTGCCAGATCAAGACATTCTGGCCAAAGAAAAAAAAGGTGAACCGATTAATGTAAAGGAAGAGGGAGTGGGTTGTTCTTGTGCAATTGCATCTATGTGTCTGTATTGACAACTTAGGAGTTTGGATTTGTATTTCAGTGTGATGAGCTGGTCTGTGAGTTTCTTGTTGCAGGTGTGTGTGTTTGTGTCTGTTCATGTGCATGGAAACTGGGTATGTTTGAGTAAGTTCTGGGGGTGTGGATGTACTGTAGAGTGTGTGCATATAAATGTGCTTGTGTGTATGTGTGTAAGTGTGTGGTGTGTAAGCTTTCCTGTTATGAAAAACCTAAACAGATGCTGCGCTTTAAAAATTAATAGCTTTGAACTGTTTCAAGTGTCAGAAGAAACACAGGATAATATAACCCTTTAGGAGCCCAACCTTGCACACTGAAGGAGCAGAATTTCCCCTTTGTGCTGGGTTTGCCACTTCCCTCCTTCCCCCAGCACACGGCTTGGTGGAACACTTGTTTCTCCCTTCCTGTGCTGCAGACACCACACGCACCTTTCCGTGGCACATGGTAAGGAGGGTAGGAGTTGGAAGTGCTGCAGTGCTTGTTTAGCTGTTGTTTTTAAAACTGAGCCCATGTGTTATTCCTGCTAGGGTTCTTCAAATAACTCCTCTCCTGGAGTCAGATCTTACTGTCTGGCCCTTCTTTTACTCCAGCTGGTATCTCTGGTCACTTTGCATCCTCATTTTTGATAATAATTTTTTTTGTCAGCAAGGTCTGTATCATTCTCTTCTCTCTGCCTGGCCTGTACCACACAGGTCTCCAGCCCTGCACAGCCCTTTGCTCTTTTTTCCCCATCACATCAGTGGAATAGAGAGGAAGCTTCCCACAGGACACTTTCTTTCCTTGAAGAGCTGCTGTTGGTGCTGCTGACATAAAGCCCTGGACTGGCAGGACCAGTTGGTTACTGTGCTGTGGAGCCACATGTCCCTGGTCAGTGCCGTGGTGGCTCTGGCAGCTGCCCTGGACAAGCCTAGCAGTTGCCCAGGCATTGAGCAGGAATCTCTTCCTCTGCTCTCAGTTCCACACCTTTGTTTGTGCAGCCAGCCCTGCTGTTTGCATTGTGGTTTGTTTCTTCTCTGCTGCTGAGGTTTGTTCCAGTTTCTCAATCACCTGTTCTGACGTGATCCTGATTTCCTGCAGTATTTCTTCTCCTTCCCCAGGGAAAGGCATGTCTGCTCCTGGCATCTGTCCCTGTCTCCCTTTGTGAATGCTGAGGCAAAGAAGTCATTTAATTTTTTAGCAATGTCTATCTTTTCTGTCAATTAAGTCCCCTTTCCATCTCCTAGAGGCCCTGCTGTCTCCACAGTTGACCTCCTCTTCCTTACTGTGCTTCAGAAATGGCTTATTTAGTATTGCTTTTCATCTAGACTTTTTCTATCCCGTAGCCTTGTGTTACCTCACCTTACTATGATCTGTAATTTTCCCTGCTTCTGCCCCATTCCTCATTTGCCCCAGGACACCCTCACTCCTGTCATTTTCCTTTTTTATCTGTTGCCCTTCCTCATTTCTTTCCCATGCCCTTTATCATATGCACTCCTGCTGTGTTTAGCACTTAAGTGACGTGAGGAACCTTTGAGGAACCTTTGAGCAGATGGTACTTTATCTTTGAATGTTTCCCCTCTGAGTCCCCTTCTCTCCACTGCTTTTCCCTTTCAAGCTCTTCTAGGGTCCTCTAGAATATACACAAGGGAGTTCATTGCACTGATTACCCCATTACTGGATCATCCCCTTGTGCCAATTCCTGGTGTGTCTGTCAGTCAATAAATTCTGTATACTGACTGTATGTAGGTATTACATGGCATTTCTGTCTTTCTGGTCTTTTTTGCCACCCTGTATGTCAGGAGTTTTCAACTTTGCTGTATGCAGCTTTTCTGATATCCTACTAGGTGAGCTTACACTTAAAATTTAGAATCCATATTTGCCCAACATTTATTTGTCTCCTTCTGTCATGGGAGGTTTCTGAAACTTGCTGGTGTGTTATCTAAACTCTGTTCTAGAATTGTGTGGTTTAGTTCTAGGAACCCTCCTTCCATATGCTTCCCCAAGTAAACAACTTAGATAAGGGAGATGAATTTCGAGGGGAAAGACAGATTAGGGATGTACAGGACCTGAGTGATCCGGCTCAAGAAGCACCTTTAAATAGTGACAAATAAGCAGGGGAAGGCGCAAGGGTCACCATCCTTGGAGGGGATAAGGGAGGTGGGGTTTAATGCCATAAACATGTGAGATAAAAGCAGGAACAGGACTTGGTTTATTTGTGCCTTGCTTACAGGCACTGCTGCCAGGCCAGTGGTTCATTGTGTCTCCCTCTCTCCCGTTTGCAGGTTCTCTGGCAGTCAGCACTGTGGCCACATCCACTGCGCCTACCAGTACCGAGAGCATTACCACTGCCTGGACCCCGAGTGCAACTACCAGGTAGAGCAGCAGAACGTCTGGGGCGCGTGTCCTCCCTCCTGTGCTTGCCTCTCACATGAACATGCCTTTACACTGTGCTGCTCTGAAAGAGGGCAGGATATGTTCTGAATTGAACAGAACTTTATTTTGCTCCCGTTTAACTCAATCTAATACCGTTTAACCAAACTCAGACCGTTACAATGAGGAGCTGAATATAGATCAGCTCAAGTCAGTGGGAACTACTCCACATTTACATCAGTGAAACACCAGGAGCATAAATTGTGCTGTGTGACAAACTGTGCCTGAAACTAGGGAATGCTGATCTGTCAGTCTGTCTCTTTCCCTCCTGCTGCCCGAGTGACTTTGTAGCAGCAGTATCTGCAACAAAACACCCAGTAAGACCAGCAGCGGTGTGGGATTTGTGGGGAAGGCACGGGGGTAGGAGTGATGCTGTAATTGCTGGGAGAATTGCCAGGGTATGCACGTCAAGCCAGCAGGTCACGTGCTGTGTTTGTTTACCCTTATCCCAGGTCCCGAGTTTGACACTGGCATTTCTGTGGTCAGGCTGATGCGTGAGCAGGAATCCCAGAGTTTGCCTCTGCCGTGCAGCAGACACAGCTTCAGCCCTGCCCTAGGAGACCTTTGGGTCTCATGGGGATGAGCCTGACCACAGCAGAGGAAGCAGATCTGGAGCTTCTGGGCTTGGCTGTGGCTTTCTATTGATCAAAGGAGAGTTTCTCTCCGGGATGCACTTACTGGTCCTTCCAGCCCAGCATCGAGTAATCAAGATGAGTCTATCCCAACTGTGACACAGATATCCCTGCACCAGAAAGAGAGAAACACAAAGGATGGAAAAACAGAAAAACCTATTATTATGATTGGCCTCATGATTATTTCCTAAGGAGTCTGGAAGCTGCTTGCAAAGGAGCTGTCTGGTCTCGCAGGGAATAAGGATTTAGGCTGCTTTTTAAAATGCAAATTATTTTATGGCTGAGATATATTTTAGAATAAGTAACGCTTTGTAATAAGTGGGCACAAATTAACAATGATTGGCAATAGCAATCCTGTATGTACGCCCTGGGAAATCATGGCTCCAGCCTCCAAGGGATTTCTGTTGAAATCTATATCCATATATTCCTGTGCCAATACCAATGAGATTGATCAGGATTGATATTATAGGAGGAAAGAGTGGAAGTGATAATCATTTGTTTCCTATGAGGCAGACTAGAAAAGTTGTTAAACATTAGAATACAGGCCTTTTCAATTACTGCTCAAAATAAATGGATATTGATTTCTTTTAAAAAAATCAGATTTACTTTCTCACCTTCAGTGGTAAATATTGATGTCTGTGGGAAATAGAAATAAAAAGCTTCATTTTAAAGGCACTTAGCCTGCACTGACAATGAGGTACCCCTTCCTTGCTCCAAGCAGGTAGAAATTGAAAAGGATAATCTGCTCATACAGATTTAGCTCTATTTTTCTGTAGAAAAGCAACTTTTCTGTGACTTAAAGAAAGTTTTCCTGGTAAAACTATCCCTGTTTTCCTGGTAAAACTATCCTACCTTCTAGGGGATGCAAGAGACTTAGAGTGGGAAAACAGTGTAAAAGAGCAAAGGGTTTTTCCCTATTTCTAGTCCAACATGAATGTGGCAGCCAGTGTCTTGCTAACCACTATAGTGAGTGACTTGGAAGCTTGGCTTAGTTGCTTGAAGGCTGTTCAGTTCACTGGTTTGCTTTCTAACTATAGCACTTCTTGAGATAGTGGCAGCTAAAATTATGTTAGAAGACCTGCAATCTTAAAGCTGCAGGGAGCAGATTCTGGGCATCACCCCAGTGTCATGTTTACTCTAGAACTTGTGTATTTACTTTCCCTTTACCAAGAAGATACATGCACACAAACTCCTCTTTAATCTGATTCTCTTGGGGTGATTACTGCCAAGCTTTCAACTCCCGGCCCCATAAGTTTATTAACAACAACAAAAGACACCCACCCTGCCCCCAGGATTCCTCACCCACCGGCATCATGCGTGTCTCACTGTCTGTGTCTGTACCTCTGCAGAGATTCACCAGTAAACAGGACGTGATTCGGCATTACAACATGCACAAGAAACGCGATAACTCCCTGCAGCACGGCTTCATGCGCTTCAGCCCCCTGGACGACTGCAGCGTGTACTACCACGGCTGCCACCTCAACGGGAAGAGCACCCACTACCACTGCATGCAGGTGAGTGTGCCACTGCAGGCAGCTGAGTGTGCCACTGCATGCAGGCCAGTGTGCCACTGCATGCAGCTGAGTGTGCCAGTGCATGCATGGAACACAGGAGCTGCACAGGAGCCGTGCAGGAGCCGCGCAGGAGCCACTCCTCAGGGGTCTGAGAGCATTCCCGAGTCCTGGCCACCCTGTCAGAGAGCATGGGGCTGTCCTGAGGCAGAGGGGGGCCTCGTTGACAAGTCTGTGTCCTGTCCTCACTTGTGCCGAGCGTTGGGAACGGCAAAGGGGAGCCCCGTTCTCGGTCTTTCGAAGCTTTGTCCGTGCAGTGAGGCAAAGCAGGCCTCAAGGTTTTCTCAAAGTCTTGGACTTACTAAAGCAAGTCCCATTCTCTGAGACTCAGGGACTTCTTTAATGCCACCGCACTGTCTCTACTCAAATCTGATCTGTCCCTCCCTTGAAACCAGACTTTTTTGTGGCACATCTGCCTTTTAGCACCCTTTAGCAATTTCCTCCATAATCCATTTCTAAAATAATTAAACCTTAAAGTCACATATCTGCACTTAACACCCCAGGTTCTCCATGTCCTTTGCCAGTGGCACTCGTGTGGTGTAGGCTGAGAGCCATGTTTAAGGGCCAGCCAAGCTTCAGCAGCAGTGTAGCCAGAGCTGGAGCTGCTGCACAGGTGTCACTGTGATGCCTTCACTGTTCTAGACAAGAACACACCACATTGTTTGGGTGTTACCCTGATCATTCCTCAGGTTCAGTGGTTTGACGTGTACTCATTTTAGTAGAATTGTGGCCTAAACCATTGCCCTGAAAATGTGCAGTTACAAGCAGAGTGATCAGCCAACCCTTGGTGACAGATTTTCTGGTCTGAAAAGTCAGGGCTCACTTCCTGACCTGTCCCAGCAGTTTAAGACCCCAGTTAAAGTCACAAGGCCTTAATCACATGCTTAAATGCTTTTCTAGGATAGACTTCAGCATATGTTTAACTTGAAGCTTTCTGAAGTCAATGGGGCTTAAGCACATACTTAAATGTTAGGCATGCACTCAAATTCTGTCCTGAATAGGGACTGGTTGAAGCATGTGCTTGCAGCATTTGATAAATTGGGAATTTTATGTGTCTTTCTCTTGAGGACATTTTCTGTTACCACTTCCATAATATTGACTATTTAGTTTCTTCAGTTGGGCAGGGTGGGATTTGCTCGATTTTTTATTTTAGAGTACAAGGAGTGTTTCACAGCGTTAAGCCTCTCCAAGTTCAAATAAAGACCCTCGCTTACACAGCTATATATGGCTAATTCCACCCTGTGCCCACTGTCTTCCAGTAAAGTCATGCCCATGTAAGCAGTGCCTTACAGGAAAGGTGTCAGAATATAAACTCCCAATTAAAGAAAATACTGCTTAAATGGCAGAATTTGTGCCATCCATCACATGGGGTTTTTTTCTTTATGTCCATAATTGGTGTGGATAAAATTCAGTTAGTTGTTTATATAAACTGACATTTTTTTAGGCTTTCGCACCAAGAGCTGCATTGCAAATTATTCCTAAGGACGCTTTTGTTTAATTCTTTTTTTTAATGCCATGCAGGGCCTGTCTTTTTTCAAGGTGTCAGTGTGGAGAGAGAGAGGCTCTTTTATATTGGAAATAGCTGGAGATCCTTTTTATTTTTTTCTCCGGGTATTTGTCATGGGTTTTGTTATTGCCTGTTTGAATCAACCTGGGCTGAACTAAGGGGTGGTGTTTTCCTTCTCTTCATTTCTGAGATGGTGCAGGCATTGGCACATGTTGTGCTAGAAGAAAAGGAAAAAAATCCTCCCTCAGCAGGGCTGAGGACGTTTTCAGATTCCAGTGGGTTTTTACTCAATATGGCAAAGTTGCCCCGCTTTACCCAGAGGAAAGCAGGTTTTCAGCATTCCGTCCTCATCACAGCATTCCCATTCACTGCACAAGTTTAAAATTATTGAAGTGGGAGTCTTGAACAGTGACAGGGAAAAAAAGTCACCAGTTTGCTAAAATCAGCTGAACATGGGGTTTAAGATTTGCTAGAATGAAACCGTTTATTACCAGCTCGAAAGACTGCTTGGCCTCATGTTGCACCAGCATGCCTTACCTCCCAGAAGGACTGGAGAAGTAAATAACTTATTCCCACTCAATTTTGTATTCCCCAAATAGATGAAATCCTACTTGGTCCTGTGTCACTCCAAGATAACAAAAATCAACAGCATCTGTTAGTGTTCTGTTCTCTTTAAGAGCAGGAGCCCTACTAACTGCTTCCCCAAGCAGGCATGATTATCTGGAGCTGGTATTTTATCCCGTCAGTCCTCCCTTTTTTTTTTTCTTACTGGTTCATGCCCAGAGAGTTGGTTTGTATTTGTTTTTTTTTTTTTTTCCACAACTGCTCTATGCTCTATCAGTCTTTAGATTGGGAATTAAAGTGATGACTTAATACCCCTAGGAGAAGCACACAAATGGAACTATTAAATGTACGTTTGCTACTCATGTATTTATCGCTGCTGGTAATAATGTCAGGCTGTTAAACCACTGTGCTGATGACTCCTCTTTGGGCCCGGGGTAGGTGGGTTGTAACAAGGTCTATACAAGCACCTCTGATGTGATGACCCACGAGAACTTTCACAAGAAGAACACGCAGCTCATCAACGACGGGTTCCAGCGGTTCCGTGCCACGGAGGACTGTGGCACTGTGGAGTGCCAGTTCTACGGGCAGAAAACCACTCACTTCCATTGCAGGTGAGAGAGCAGGGAAGGGGAGGAGGCCTGCCTCTGAGCTCTGTGGTCTGTTTGCCTCCTTCTGCCAGGTCATAATTTCAGGAGGATGCACAGGGACTTGATTTGCCCTTCTGTGACCTGCTCAGTATTGCTTCTGGGAGAACTCTACCAGAGTAGATGTGAATTCCAGGATTGTGCCACAGACCACTCTGAAGGCAGGAGTGTGATCTGAGGAGAGGATACCCACTAGAAAACAGAGCCTAGAATAATTTGGGAAAGAGACCACAGTGCTCTTCAGAGTGCAATAGCAGTACTAATTGTAGCAATTAATACTGCTAATGGCACTCCCATGGTAGGGTTCTCTCCAGCCAGCTCATTCCTTTTGGGGCCACATGTAGCCTTCTGTACACAACTGCTCTTCTCTTGATTTCTTAGGTTTTCAGGAAGAGTAGGAAAGCACAGTTTGTACCTTAGTCCCCTTTACCTGCTGTTTTGTTGGAACTTTTAGTGGAGGGTGCCTGTATTCCCATGTTCCTGTGGCAGTTCCACAGAGTGGAGTGAGCTTCCCAGCTCTCCCACATGGCAGCAAATCTGGCCTGGGTGTCCCAGGTTAACCCAGAGACAGCTCCTCAGCCCCTCTGCAGCTGGGGCAGTTGTCTCATTACAGCCCCAGCCCTTGTCCTAGAGGGAGGCGGGAGACAGCAGCTCTGCCATCACAGCCAACCAGACTCTCCTCGATGCCCTTGCAGGAGGCCTGGGTGTACATTCACCTTCAAGAACAAGTGTGACATTGAGAAGCACAAGAGCTACCACATCAAAGATGATGCCTATGCCAAGGATGGCTTCAAGAAGTTCTACAAGTACGAGGAGTGCAAGTATGAGGGCTGTGTCTACAGCAAGGCCACCAACCACTTCCACTGCATAAGGGCAGGCTGTGGTTTCACCTTCACCTCCACCAGCCAGATGACTTCCCATAAACGCAAACATGAGCGCCGGCACATCCGGAGCTCGGGAGTGCTGGGCCTGCCTGCCTCACTCCTGGGCCCCAAGGATAACGAGCAAGAGGAGTCCAGTAACGATGACCTCATTGACTTCTCGGCCATGAGCTCCAAGAACTCCAGCCTGAGTGCCTCCCCGACCAGCCAGCAGTCTTCCGTCTCTCTCATCGTCCCAGCTGCGCCCTCCTCTGCGGCTGAGCTTGCTTCCTCACAGGCCGCCAAGTCTGCCAACAGCATGACACCAGCCACTAAGATCTCTGGCCTGCTCTCCCAGGCTCTTCCTAGCAATATACCCTTGGCCCTGGCACTCTCCAACTCAGCACTTCCTGGAACAGCTGGATCCTTCTTCCCCATCATCCCCAGTCGGGTCTCCACACCACTTCCTGCCAGCTCGGCTAATCTGATGACTGCTGGTTCTTCTGGCACCAATCCAGCATCATCTGCTCCTACAGATTCCTCATCCCAGGCAGTTTCAGGATCTGGTGAGCCAGTGGCTACTTCTTCTCCTGCTCCAGCAGCCTCTATAATGGAAAGGATCTCTGCTAGCAAGGGATTAATCTCTCCCATGATGGCCAGGCTGGCAGCAGCTGCACTCAAGCCCTCTGTGGCACTTGAAGCAGGTGAGTTACCTCATCAGTGGTGATAGTCAAGGGAGGCAGAGCAGTGCCTGGTAATTTGGAGGAGTGTGAATGAGAAGCCACCCATTTGTCCATGGGACTGCAGTTGGGAAGGGGGTAGAAAAAGAAAATAAATGGGAGAATGAATTTGGTTGGGTCTAATTAACCCTTGAGGAAGGCAGTCTTGGCAAGGTTTCCTGTGGAGTCTGGCTATGCCCACATGGCCAGAAGACAGGAAAGAAACATTTCTGTCCATGAAGGGAGCAGACTCTTACCAGATCTGAAGAGTGTTGCCATGTGTAGTTGACTATGGGCTGAAAAGAGAGAGTCACTCTATTGAAAATAGAAATGAAGAAAAAAATACCTTAGCCAGTACTTGCAGGCTCTACTGAGACTGTAGGTGTTGATGGTCCTGTGGCCCATGGCCAGTTGTTTTCCTGATCAGGGGGCTGTTCTGTGCTTCAGCTTTGTAGTCCCAGCTGTGGGTTTGGGGATCGGTGCAATCCACAAACGGGACCTCCTTTCTGCTCAGTTCTTGCCGCGCTGCCTGAGCGATGGAAGATGGGAAGGGGCAGCCCCTGGAGCAGCCCAGCACTCCTGCTGCTGCCAGGTGACAGCTCATTCCAGCATGCCAGGTGCAGGTGGGCACGGGCAGGGCAGGCTGAGCCTGGCAGCACCCGCAGCCCTGGGCTGAGCCCAGCCCTGCCCTGGCAGCGCTGCTGATGGCCCCGGCAGCCCAGGAGCAGCGGGGGAGTAGAAGGAAGTGATCTGATTAAATAGGGAGGGGAACCTTCACATACTTTAAAAATTATTGTTTGAAAAATTGTTTCCTAAAGCAGAGAAAGGTCATTGAGGGAACTATTTTCCTTTATTTTTTAATAAAATGCCACTTGCTGTCTGAGAAGCAGCTCGCCGTCAGCTGTACTGCCGGAGGGTAAATTAATATTTTAGTCACTTGGGGATTGTGGAAGAAAGCTCTGCAGACATGTTTCTGTCAGCAACTTTTTTCCCTCCTTTTTTCTTTGCCATTTCCCCTAATTTTTTTTTGCTTCAATTTGCTCTCTTTCGTCCCTACCCCCTCCTCTTTTCCTCTCCTCCTTCAATTTGAATTCCTCTTCGGCGGGCCCGGCGCTGCACTCCTGCCCAAAAAGCAGCGTGCCCTGTGTGCGGGGCCGCGGGCAGGGCGGTGGCGGGGCCGCCGCTGTCACCTTGGCTCGTCCCGGCGGGGCAGATGCTCCTGCTGGGCAGGCGCGGTGCCGGGCCGGCGCTGTCGCTACGGCAACGCCGGGGCTGGGGACGAGCAAGGGGGCTTGACTAGCAGTCGAAAGCTGCCACATTGCCTCAGCATTAACAGAGTCTTTAATAAACGCTTAAGAGGCAGCCCCGCAAATTAGTTGTGACAGTTTGTGCAGAGAATCAGGTCTCCCCCACGCTCCTTCCGCCCTTCTCCTTTAAAGGGCCCGTAGCCTGGACAACTTTGACATAATTTTGCAATAATTATCACTTGAAGAATTTCCACGCTGGAGTGGACGTCAGAACCCATCATGTCAACTTGGCAATAAACGCTGACCAGCAATCCCAGTACTTCCCTCCCCCCAACACTTTTTCTTTGCTTTTTCCACTTAGGCACTGGTGCCAATGATTTAACTTACTTATTTGCTGTTGTAACCTCATTTTAGACCTATGTTTTTAATTTGTTTTTTGCACTTAATTTCACTGTGTTTCTTGAGCAGGTAATGGACAGCCAGCGCCTCCCGGACGGTTCAATCCAGTCCAGGTGAAGCAGGAACCTGTGGAGGCCGTGGGACCGACATCTGCCACCAGTCAGGACCCCTTGCAGGAGCACAGCTTGGACCTGAGCGTCAAGGACCACGGGTGAGAGAAGTGGGCAGGCAGGAACACTCAACACATCCCAGCATCAGGCTTTGGGAAGTTTCTGTACCTGTCATTCAAGGGGACACAGCATGCTGGTGAAGGCAGCTTCACAGTGGTGGAGTTGAACACCCCAAAACTGAGGCAGGCAGGCTCACTCTGCTCCCCATTCTCCAGGTGGTTTTTTGGGCTCACAGGCACCTGCTGACTCTTCAACAAGAGCTTCACTTCTTCTGCTCCCTTCTGAAAATGGAGCCACTGGCAAAGCTGTTTTCACTTAGTCCTCCTGTCAGTTGCTGACTGAAACTGCTCCACTGCCACACCTCAGCACACTCTTAGCACTGCTGTAATCTGTTGAATCAGGGCTAAGGGAAGCACATGCCAGAGATTCTGGGCACACAGAACAGCTGGGTGTCAGGCTCACTCTGCTCTGGGTCTGGCATATGGTTGTGCAGGTGTGAATGCACCTATCTCAAAGCATGTGCCCCACCTGCCCAGCATCTCTGCTGAGAACAGGGGTGTTTGGGGATTGTGCTGAGTGGAAACAGCAGAGGAACTGATCCTGGGGATAAGTGAGCTCCACTTTGACCTTTGTATCCATTCCTGTCCATACCTTACTTAAGCAAGCCTCCCTTTGGGAGTCCAGCACTGGAGTCAGCTGCAGAGATCCTGAGGCTGCCCTTCAGGGCAGGATTGTGCCTTGCCTTCCTTACTGCCCAGGGGATCCCTGCCCCTGGCAGCACGAGCCTTTGTCAACATCCCCCCTGCTTTTGTGGTATTTTTGTGATATTTCTCATGACCTGAGGGAGGTCATGAGTTAACAAATGAAGTGTGATGGAGTGGACACCGGGGGAAGAGGTCCAGGCCATTTTGTAGTTGAAAGATGTAAATTCTGCAGACCTGAGACCCTCTTTCTGTCCCTCTTGGCTGTCACAAGTAGGCGAGTTTGGCCTGCCCAGGGGAGGGTTGGCATCATTCTTTTCCCCTGGATGTAGTAGGTGAGGAGTGAGGCAGCCTGAAGGGAGAAGGATTAATCTCAGCGCTCACAGTCCCTGTGCACATCTTAACTAAACCCTGTTGGTTTGTGTGTTTCAGTAATGAATCAAATGGCCACACAGTCTCAGCAAATTCATCTCTTTTATCCTCGCTTATGAATAAGGTAAGAGCCATCCATCAAACGCCTTTCATTCCCCCCACCAAGAGAAATTAAAGCTGCGATAGCGGGGAAGGGGGGGAAGAGATGCGTTTGTTTTTTAATGTTTTGCCTCTAATAAGATGAGTTTGTACCATTTAAATTTTGAGACCATTTTTCATCGGGTATAATTTCAGAGCCACTGCTTACGAATTAATTTAATGAACTGGCTGAAGAAATATATTGCCGCCTCTGACACCTTTTTTTTCCCCATCCTTTCTAGACAGAGGAGGGCTCCAAAAGCTCTTTTCTTTTCTTTTCTTTTCTTTTCTTTTCTTTTCTTTTCTTTTCTTTTCTGGGGGGGGTTGTTTTTTTGTTTGGGTTGGTTTGTTTGTTTGTTTTTGTTTTCAGAACCTGGCAACTTCTCTCTCACTTCCCTTTTACAGTTATTAATTTTTTTTACTTACTTAAATACATTTTGCTTCATTTGGAGAGGGAGAGAATAATCTATTTTTATGAAAGAGAAGAAAAAATTAGAAGTTTTAAACCAAAATAATCAATTTCCATCTTTCTGGTGTGAGTAATGGTGTCTAACAGAGTCCCCTTTACTGTGTCCTAGAATATTTATTTTAGATGATGCACAGTTTCTTTTTCCTTACTTTTTTGTTAAATTATACATCATCTTAAATGTATATTTCTCTTTCACATGATAAATTCTACTGTACCAAGATTAATTTTGCAGCTGTATACAACTGCTCTAGAGATCAGGGCACCCTTTGAGCCATGCTTTAATATTCTGCTATGTGATAGGTTTTATAGGCATAACCATTGCCATCCCCTTGGCTCTGGGTGTTACATGCATCAAGGCCATATAACCCTCAAGAGAGGGCAAAGTGACTTTGCCTGGTAATCTCCCACCTCCTTTCTTTCTTATCACTCTTTTTCTCTGTGTTGTTTAATTTCTGCATTTATCCTTATGGCACTTTTCTCCTCCATTGCCTTTCTGTTACACTGGGGTTTTGATTTTCCCTTTTAAACTTAATTTCTTATTTGTTTCTTTGTATTGTCCCTTTAGTGCTTCCAAGTATGCAGGTCTTTCTTTAGTGAACAAATGTGTTTAGTAGCTCTGCTCTATGGGGTCATGAGTCATTCTGAAGGTCCCAGAACAGGGAAATTCTCTTTCAGTGGAGACTTCACTTGAAAATCTCCAGGATAATATCTGATATAAGTGTATGTTTAGAAAAAAGCATTTCTTTGTGTGCAGTCTGACATAAGGTTCTTAAAGTTGTTCCAAGCAACTGTAGCACAGGTGCAAACTAGAAGTCAACTTAAAGGACTGGGATTAACCAATGAGATAAACCAGCA
Source organism: Passer domesticus (assembly GCF_036417665.1). Classification (NCBI taxonomy): domain Eukaryota; kingdom Metazoa; phylum Chordata; class Aves; order Passeriformes; family Passeridae; genus Passer; species Passer domesticus. Next base: position 7,831,215 of record NC_087495.1, on the reverse strand, counting down.
AAGAGTAGAACCCACTGTGTGTGTGATTGATGGAACCAATTCCAAGACTAAAGATTGCAGAGTCAAGCTTAGTTTGCTCAGGAACACATCACACTTGCTTCTTCCTCCTGCTGCACACAATTTCTGTTCATGGGGGAATCCTTCATTGTTTTTCTAGCAAAAAGAGCAGGAAAAAAACTTTACAGAAATGGAATTACCAGTGGAAACACACGACCTGAATTTCTGACTCCAGCCATAAAGAGTTGCAGTCTCCACACAGCAGAAGGGGCTTTACCTTCAGGGGGCATTAAGAGAGCCTCGAATAGCCAGGATTCCTGAAGCCTATTTCAGTTTATTTAGGGGGTTGTCAGGCTTAATTAACTGAAATTTATAAAGGGCTTTGAGACCCTCAAGTGGGTGGAGTTTCCAGTGCAAGCATTGGGCCCAATCCTGCATTTTATTCAGGCTGTGAAATTCACTTGTTACTGGAGGTAATTGAGAATGCAACAGAGAAAGACAGAGTCTGGGAAATCATGCATTTATTCTGAAAGAACACTTTCCCTGTAGACAGGCTTGAGTAACTTCATTTTTCTATCCTGCACATTTTACACCTGGACCTCTAAACCTGCTCTGTGTAGATTCTATTTGAAGCCTTTCACACAATGCAGATTGTCAGACCAAGTCCTGCTTCGTGGAGGATGTGTCCATTTAGAACAGAGAAGTGACACGATTTTATTACTGAAGTTAGTAAGAATTTTCCAGGAACTCGAGAGAGAATTTTTCCTCAGTTGAATGAGATTTTCATCCTTCTACCCCTCACACGTACCTGGTAGACACTACAGAGGAGACATCCTTGTGGCTGGGATCAGGTGACTGAACAAACTAGAGTTCACCAGTTCTGCCACCAGCAATTTGTGGGAGCTACACGGGGCTGTTACTGTTGAAGCCCACATGCCTTTTCCGTTGTCAGATAGGGGATGTCTCTCTTCACCTCAGTTTCCTCGTGGATAAAATAGACATGATGCTTAATTACTCCAACAAGATCCTTGAATAAATATTCAGTGGACACCTGAGTGCTTCATGATGGTTGGGTGGAAGATGCAGAAGAGTGAGGTGTTACTGACTTTTGCTGATGCAGCTGGAGCAGCCTGCACAGACTTTTTGTCTTCTCTTTTAATCTTTGGAGACACTGCTGTCTGTGGGACAGTCCTGAGGGTGGCTGTGGCTGTGTGCTGGGCTTGATGCAGTGTCTGTGTTCTTGTTCCAGATGTCCAAGAGCAGTGCCAGCCTTGGCAACCTGCTGAACATTAAGACAGAAGGCGAAGGCAGCCAGGCTGGGGCTGGGGAGCCAAGCCAGTACTTGGGCAAGGCAGTGAAGGCACTTGTCCAGGAGAAGCTCTCTGAGCCATGGAAGATGTACCTGCGCCGGTAAGGAGAGCCTGGAGCTGGGGAGAGGGGAGAGTGCTTCCTTTGCAAAGTGCCTGGCTCACTGAGCACAGAGTTCTGTTGAATGTAAAGGCCTCATTCTGTCAGACACGGATCACCTGGAGCACACTTAGCCCTTGGTCATATCATACCTGCCTGCACCAGGTGTTAATGTCTGCTAAGAAGTACCTGCCCACACGGAATTATTTTGCAAAGGGGTCTTGAGAACCAGATACAAGCACAAATCTTCATCTAGTTCTGTTATCCTGGACTTTACCTTAGGCTCCTCCTTATGACCCTGCAAGCCCAGGGGACCCAGTGTAGCTGTGCTCTTAGCACTGGACTGAGTGAGACCATGGCTTCACACAGGCCATTGTGCCTTGCCATGCTCCCTGGGGCATTCCAGCTGAAAGTAAACAAGTTCTGGGGATGTAGAGGCATGGGAATAAGGAAGAGGGTATGGCAGCTGGGGTGATTTCTGCTCTTTTTGTTGCAGGAAAGGAGACTCAAAAAGAAAATGGAGCAGATACAAAGCTCACCCACATACAGACACATGCACATACATGCCCAGACAGACACGTGCTTTGAGGGCACACAGATACACCCAGGCAGACACAGAGGTTTGTGCTCTGACACAGAGAGTCACCTACAAATGCCAGTGCACACTTTGGAAATCAAAGGCTTTAATGGGGAACACTAGAAAATCTTCTAGTCCAGCCCCTGGCTGGTGTGAGATCCTTCCCTGCAGTCCATTTCCATTTGGTCTGCTCTGGTTGTGATATTGCCAGGCAGTGTGGCTATTTTCTTGTCTCTGGGAGGATTGTTCTACCACCTTGTAGGTTTCAATGTCACAACCTTTTCCATGTATGCTGCCTGAGTTCCACTTCTTGTAGCTTTGTTGCAGCTCTGTTTATATCCCCTTGAACCACAGCAGATCATTCCTCTCTGCAGCTGGAGTTCAGCCCCTTCAGACAGTCCCAAACTTTCAGCATTCCATTTAACCAGGCTCACTTACCTCCTTCAGTCTGACTCTGGATTAGTCCCTTGTGCCTGCAGGTCCTGTTGCTTTCCTGTGGTTCCCTGGATGGTGCAGATTTGTCACCCTCCCCACAGAACAAGCTTCCTGCCCCCAAACAGGCAGCTCAGAATGTGTTTGTATCTACACAGAATAATGTATAGAACCATGGTTATCATCCTCTGTGACACAGAATTGCTTTTAAAGTTGTTCAGGGAGTCCCCCACGCCCAGGTGTATTTGTTTTGTGTTTCCAAACATGATTCTCCTGTTCTGAACGTTCCCCCTTGTCTTGCCAAACCTCTCTGTGCTCTTTTTCTCCTCTTGCACTGGTATTGCCACCTCCTCCCAGTTTAGTATCTTTGTGAATTTCATAAACACACTGTTTACTCCTAGATTACTAATTAAGATGTTAAATAAACTCAGACTAGCCCAAGTCCTCCTCTCAGCACTCACACAATGCCTCCTCCTCCCAGCTCAGTGTGGTGCTGCTTGTCATCAGCCTTTGTTTATGGTCCCTCAGCCAGTTTCAAGCCATGAGGTGGCATTACATCCAGGCCAATTGGAATTAATTCTAAGCATATGCAAGACTGAATCAAATGCTTTACTAAAATCCAAATATATTGCATCCCTTCATCCACTAATTTTGTAATTCTATCAAAAAAAGCAATTAAATTTGTCTGGCAAGATTTATTCTTTATAATCCTGATGCTGTTTATTGCTCATGGTTCCTTTATCCTCTAGATGTTTAATGATTTTCTCCTCCCTCTTAATATTTGTTCCATTACTTTACTGGAAGGAGAAGTTAAGGCCAGAGGTATGATAATTGCCAAAGATGACTTGTCTTTTCTTTTTTCCCTCAAAGAACCAGTACCTTGACTGTTTAATTTCTTCATTTTTTTCCACTTATGTAGTACCTCCCATTTCTCTATGGCTTAAAAACCAGCAAATGGTAATGTAATCAGTTTGGGAGTTAATTTCCATTGCACTTCAGGACATACATCATCCAGCCTGACTGATTTGTGCATTTCTATATTTTCCGTTTGAGTCCCTTTATCTGCTCTTCTAGAAGATCTTCACCACATCCCAAATTCTCTGCTTTGTCTTCAGTTTTCTCATACAAAGCAAATTTTATAATGCAGCCATTTTTGATTCATCACCTCCCTTTTTGTGGGAGGCCTTCTTTCTAGGTTCAGCACTTCTTGTCTCTGATGAAACAGCCCCTTTAGTTTGCAATAACGTGGTTTCTTCTCTCACCCCACAATTACTTTCCTTCCTCTTCTCCCTGCAAGCCATAACTGACAGCACATGTTGTATATCCACAGACCTTCCTTCTCCAGTACCAGTTTTTTCTCTTTCCTTTACCCTCCCATTGGTGAGAGGTCCCTCCTGGGACCATACAGGCTGCTGTTTGTTTCTTGCTTTCCTGCTCATCAGAGCAACTGTAGTTTGTTGTACCTTAATTATGCAAGATTCCCTTGTTAAGTTTCAAATCCTTCCTGCCAGTGTTTCTTACTTGTTTTCTTGATTCCCTGTGATTCTGGAGTTTCCTGAAATCACACGTATTTGTGCTGCACTTATTAAGTCCAGAGATCTCAGCAGTGGCTGAGCAGTGACACCATGCTGAGCTGGTTTTGCCCTCTTGGCCATTGCTCCAAGATAACACAAGACATCTCTTGGAGAACGTGGTGGGTTTTGCTCTGGGGTTTGCATGGCAGGGTTGTTGTTCTGTAGATCAGGATGGTGCTGTGCAGTGTTTGTGCAGTCCAGGCTGTAATTGCTGTTAGATGATGCTTCACCTTTCCCATCTGAGAGATAACCTCATGTCCAAGGGTGGATTCTGGGTCCAGAATTACTGTTGTTTGTGGGAATGCTAATAGAGTTGAAAAATACAGAAATAATGTCTTTTCCAACTCCACTTCTCTCCTGGGGCCTTCCCTGAGATGTCTGCTTGTCTGTTTTGGCCAGGTTTGGCACCAAGGATTTCTGTGATGCCCAGTGTGACTTCCTCCATAAGGTGCATTTCCACTGTGTGGTGGAGGAATGTGGAGCCCTGTTCAGCACCCTGGATGGAGCCATCAAGCACGCCAAGTGAGTGGGAGAGCAGAGGAAGCTCTGCAGGGCACACTGCAGTCCAGGACCACCCCAGGTTCCTTTTAAAGGCAGTGGAATGTCCAAGTAAAGAATGAGCAAGGCCTTCAGTGGCCATTCACTTGCCTGAGTCTGAAGGGGTTGTAGGGAAGGAGATATTGCAAATTTTAAGACAGATCTGCTGGCATGGTTGGTCTCTCCTGTTGGATGCTTCCCTGTGGTTCACTGCAGGAGATGTCTGGCTTCTCCCAGCAGCCCTGGGAAGCTGCCCCACAGCTGATCTCAGTGACTGCACTGATTCTGGGGTTTCTCTAATTTTAACATGCTTTGGCACCTGTCTCCACCCATCCTAATGATTTCCCTTCTCTTCAGAGATGATTTAGGATGGCCCTAAATCTTACCCAAAGTCTGCAGAGCCCCTTTTAGGATTAATCCACACCAATCCGTTTACAGGCTCCTGCCACATTCTTGTTGGTGTTTAATCAAATTACATGAAATGGTCAAGAATTTATGTCTGAGTAAGTATCTTGTTTTGCAGTTTTCACTTCCGAACTGAAGGTGGAACTGTGAAAAGCAACTCTGAGTCTCCCTTCTCAACTGCTACTGAGAATAAGGCTTCACTGGCCCCTTCATCACCATCTGCTGCTTCTGCCACCATGGCCAGTGCTCCTGCCCTTGACGTGCCCACTCCAAATCCAGCTGCTATGCCCTCTGCTCCCACACTACTTGCTTGGAAGCAGCTGGCTTCAACCATACCCCAGATGCCTCAGATCCCAGCATCAGTGCCTAACCTGGCAGCTTCACCCTTGGCAACGACTTCCCTGGAGAATGCCAAGCCTCAGGTCAAACCTGGATTTCTTCAGTTCCAGGAGAAGTAAGTTTTAGCTACCATTTGCCTCCCTCTATCCTCCCCAGCCAACCTTTCCTCAGAGCTGCAATACCACTCTGCTGTTCACCCACTGAGAAACCTGTCTAGAAAGTACTCTGGGCTTGACTTCATGGAAAATTACTTCTATGAAGTCCAGGAAGTACTTTAAGGTTTTTGAGTGCATCTGAGAGCACTTTTAGGCATGAATTTTGCAGATAAATAAACTTGGTGATCTATCTATCACTGATCCCTGTTTTATCCCTTGCAAGAGCTGTGCAGAAATACAGGTATCCTTGCAGTGTGTTTGACAGTGAAGGGTTATTGGGCCAGAAATTCATGCACTGAGTGGGGGGTGGAAGGTACCAAACCCATTAGCTGATGAGAGGGGCAGTGCTGTCTTTGTCAGATCAGGGGAAGCCCTGGCATCCTGCAGTGGCCACGCTCAAGAGTTGTGTTTCCTTTGAACTTTAAATTGGAAAAGTGGCCCTCGAAACTACAGAACCCACTGTGCATTGCTGTGTTCTAATAATCCTAACCAAGAAAGTGCAGTAGTTGGGTGGAATTGTAGTAATGCTGCCAGCCTCAATTTCCCTGAAGAGGAAGGTGGCTATGGGAAATCTGTGGGCCATGTTTGGAACAGAGGCTTCAGCTGGGCTCCCCTTGAATTAAATCTTGGCAAAGAAACAAATGTGTGAAATGAGTGAAGGTGATGATTGGGTTTTGGATGTATTCCAGTGATCCCTGCTTGGCAACAGACTGCAAGTACGCCAACAAATTCCATTTCCACTGTCTCTTTGGGAACTGCAAGTATGTGTGCAAAACCTCTGGCAAAGCAGAATCCCACTGCCTGGACCACATCAACCCCAACAATAATCTGGTGAATGTGCGAGACCAGTTTGCTTACTACTCCCTGCAGTGTCTTTGTCCAAACCAGGTAAGAGCCATTCCAGAGCAGTGTTCTGGCAGGACTGGGGAGAGGGAGATGAAGATCAGCTAGACTGACTCTCCAGCAGGAAGTGAGGCTGTGTGTGGCTTTCTTGGCATTACTACAGAACCATGGAAGTCATAATTATGTGGTCTGGAAAAACATTTGGTTCTTATCAAATGGGAAGTCATGATGCATTTGTGTATTTTTGACTTGGGTGAAGTGGACAAGGGAATGAGAATAATCTGAGAGACAAGATGACATAGAATAAAAATCTGTGGTGAATCCAGGGAAAGCCATGAGGAAGCTTTGGGATAGCTCAGTGTAGAATAGTGCATTACAGAGTACACAGAGCAATGTAAAAAGACTCGAGAGGGGACAAGGTGCATGGCAGGTTGTGGAAGATAAAATGGGATCTGGAGCATCAGTGCAGGCCCCTCTGACACATCAGAAGGGACAGCATTAGAGCAGGCAGTTGGGGGTGCATTTGTTTTAGACCTGCCTGAAGCACATGCCTGTGTGCTCCCTGCAGCACTGTGAATTCCGGATGCGAGGGCATTACCACTGTCTGCGTCCTGGCTGCTACTTCGTGACTAACATCACCACCAAGCTGCCCTGGCACGTGAAGAAGCATGAGAAGGCAGAGAGGAGGGCAGCCAACGGCTTCAAGTATTTTACCAAGCGGGAGGAATGTGGCAGACTAGGTGAGTTTTGCTCCGTTTCTCATGTGGTGTGTCCCATGCCCAGGCCAAGAATGCCATAAGTTAGAACCTGCAAGTTATGCTTAAGAGGTATTTGGTCATTAAATCACTAAACAAGAAAGGCAACAAAACATAAAGCAGTTCCTGGTCTGTCTGGTTGAAGCATGTTTTCACAAATAGACCCAAGGTAAATGAATAGAAACTGTACTATGCAGAATTGTATATATGAATTTGTCTGGATATAAAGCGTCCTCATTTTTCTTCTTTTTATCTAATTTTCAAAGCCGTGTGTGTGTGTGTTTGTTTTCTTTACTTTGTCGTCTTTTGGACCTACTGCTTGTGTTGGGTGAAATTTAAGGGTGCTCTTAGGAGAATTTTTTTTTTCTTAACCAGTGCTAGTGCAGCATATTGAAAGTGAAATGGCACATAATCAGAGAGAGATGGACAAGAACATGTAATAAGCTACTCTCCTCTCTCCAAACCCATCCTCCCCAGCCCCTGTGAGCAGCAGGGCACACAGTGTTCTGAGGGCAGCCCCCCAGAGCAGGGCTGAGGGAACATGTGAGTGTGGCACAGGCTCAGGCTGGGGCTGCCTCACTTGCCAGAACAACCAGCAGCACTGCAGCAGTTATTAAAACCAAGTGCCTCCAGTGTAAAGCTGGTAAAACAAATGCACAACAACAAAAAACAGAATGGATTCCTGTGGAGGTACCTGGAGCTGAAATCCAGGACTCTGAATGGGAGTTCCTAAAGACAAGTCTGTCCTGAACTGCCTGGGATTCACTTAAACCTTCTCACTGTGGTTTGGCAGTGTCACAGACCCAATCTTCCCTATCACTCCTGGTTGGAGCAAAGGCTGGAACCAACCAAGGTTCAGAATAACACCTCTGGGTGCTGTTCCTTCCCACTGCAGGAAAACAGCCACAGTAGGCAGAGCAGTGTGGGACTGTCCCTTGGGATTTGAGATTGTCCCTTAATGGTTTGTGCACGCCTGGCACGCGTGGCTGTGGCCACGAGGAGCAGAACCTGTGAAGTGCTGTATGCCAGAGCCCATAGCAATTGCTGCTTGTTCAGTGGCTGCCCCTCTTACACAACAGTTTTGGAGTGGCAGTAAACAGTTCCTGGCTCATTCCTGTCTGACCAGAGCACACACACTGTCCAGAGCTGGAGATGATATGAGACTGCTTTTCTGAGAACACAGTTAGAGGGGGGAAAAAAAGAACTTTTCATTTCTAATCTAATTATGAGCGTGTGTTTTGATTGTAGCTTCTGTGATACAGCTGAATGTCCTGGTTTTTTTCTTGTTGTAAAAGAAAAGGCACTAGCTAAGACTGAAGAGCATTAGGCACTACCAGATGTAATGGCAATGTTCCTGCCTTTATAATGGCACAAAGAGGAATGGACTGGGCTGAGGTCTGAGATCTCTGTACACTGTAATCCTCTCTTGCAGTTGCTCAGCAGGCAGTAGATTGTGAGTTTGTTTTTTTTATTGAAGACTGTTCTGAATAACCCATGACCACTGAAAATGTTCTGTCTGATCATCTTCCCTCTGGTCCTGCTCCCTGTGGGAACCTTCATGTGCAACATAAGTGTGGGTTTTGTGTCTGCAGGTTGCAAATACAACCAGGTGAACAGCCACTTCCACTGCATCCGAGAGGGCTGCCAGTTCTCCTTCCTGCTCAAGCACCAAATGACATCCCATGCCAGGAAGCACATGAGAAGGATGCTGGGGAAGAACTTTGATCGTGTTCCTACTCAGGTAACTCCTTTTGTGGAAGCTGTAGATCCACAGACAGTGTTGGCCCCCTGGGTTGCAGAGCTGATGCAGGGCCAAGGCACTTGTACCCAGCCTCTGAGGGATGTGTGTCTGCTCTGGGGGATGCTGCTGGGCAGTGGGAGTACACCCAGGGTAGCTTTACCTGGCTGAACTTACACAAGATGAGTAAAGATGATGAAGCATTGATTGCAAAGCATTGCTTAGTGCAAACAGCTTTTCTTTGTAAATTTTGTAGAAAAAACATTGAGAAGGACACTAAAATTATTTACAACTTTCACTCTCTCCCAGCTCTTTCAATATATACAATTGGCTTATTAAAATTAACGTGCTTAGGATGTGGAAGAATTGAATGTGCTGGTTAAAGATATTTCCTGTTGCATCTAAAGAAGTCACAGATGCTAAGGAACTGGTATTGCTGTTGTGGCAGCTTTGGTCTCTTGTAAAAAGTTGAGGTACAAGAATCACACTTAGGAAGACTTAACAAATAAATTTGTCTTCACAACTCTTGTAGCAGATGCTGAGTCTAACCCTAAGAATTCTAGTGCACACTGGGCAGAAAATGCTGTGTTTAACCTCCACCTTTCAGGGGCTCAGCACTGAACTCAGGCATGGTTCCAGCATGTGACTGCAGCAGGACCCACAGGGTGAGGGGGCAATGCCAACATTAACACCTCCTCTTTGGGAAGCATCAGGATGCTGGTGCCAAGATTAACACTCCCAGCTCCCAGTGCAGCACAATCCACATACCAGGATGCATGTGCCAGGTTTCATGCTCTGAGCCCCTGGTGCAGGAGCAGTCATGCTCCCAGCCCCAGTGCAATGGTTCCACTCACAAGCACGTGCCAGCTGTCCCTCATGGGCTGTGGCAGAGGGAGATAAACGTGCAGACAGATGGTTTTGGTCCTGGTATCTTGCTTTTGGTGTGAAAGTCCCCGTCGTGTTTTCCTGCTGCAGGTTATTGGCCACACTCCAAGAAATGAAAATCTCCCCCAGGTTGGCAGCATGGCACCCAGCCCAGCCTCGTCAGGAACCCCAGCTTCCTTTCAGGGACCCCCAAGCATGATGGACACTGAAACAGAGGAGTACATGGATTACACTGGCTGCAGCCCGGGGGGCATCTCCTCTGAATCTTCCAACATGGACCGCAGCTGCTCCAGCACTCCAGTGGGCAATGAAAGTACATCAGCAGGTAAGGAGAGGGGTGTGTGTGAAACGGATCACCAGCTGCCTGCTCTCCTGGCAGAGAAACTCAGAAAAACAGGCCAAGGGACAGTTGCACCTTAAAATACACACTGTGCCAACTTCAGTAGTGCCTCACACTAACCCAGCTCTCTCCAGCACCTGAGAGAAGAGGTCCAGCAAAATATACGCCTCAAGCATCCAGGAACTTAGCAGCATACCTTTTTCCTCCCATGAAGAGAGGTTTTTATCCTGGGTCTTGGAGTTGGGTATATTTGAATAGTTGACTTTAGAAAAAAAACAGTAAAAAAGAGCTGTGGGCCCCTTCTGTACTTGGGATTTTCTCTGGTACCTCTTTGTATTTCCTCAAGCAGCATCCAAAGTCAGGCACTTTATTGTACTGGTGAAGCACAACAGCAGATTGACATACACAGGGGATAGAACCTGTCACATCTTCAGAAAGCAACATCTAAAAGCAGCTCACTGAGGTCCCTTCCTCACCCAAAAACTCTTGTTCCACTTCGTGCAGTTGCACGGAGCAGACCCCCTCCATGCCCTCTTTTGGGAGGTGAGTTCCTGCCCTGTTTGCCAGGATCATCAGAGCCAGCTCCCCCTGCCCTGCATTACAGTCAGCTCATCAGGAGTCAGATGCCTGGTAGGAGTTCTGCCATCATGAAGTGATGACCAGGGATCTCTCAGCTGTACCTCCCCAGGGTTTAGTGGGATATTCTGCACAGGCTGTCTCAGTTTGCTTTAATTCCATACACATTTTCCTATTTTCTCTCCCCCCCAGTTAAAGGCCATCAGAGCAGTCACACTGCTGGGTCTTGGCACTGGCCCCAGGACATCATGGCACCTCCAGAGGGTTCTGCTGGGGCAGTGGGTCCTGGCACACTCTTCTGTTCCAGTAGTGGCCCAAGTGCTAGGAAATGCCCCCCACTTCTCTGCAGGCAGGGAGCAGCTCACCTGCCCCAAGTGCCAGAGAACCCTTACAGCTGAAGCAGGCAGCAGCCCTAGAGATGAACAAGGACCAGAATGACCAAATGAATCCAGAATTCCTGCCTGAAAGCCTGTGTCTCTTCCCCCATACCATAAAGCTCCCTTACTTCCTGCAGAGACAACTCTCCTCTTCCTGGTGCTGTCAATTCCTCACCTTCTGTTTCTTCTCTGTTGCAGTTCTGTTTCATACATTTGTGAATGTATTTTCCATTTTCATCATATTGCTTCTGCTCTTGGGTTCTCATTTCAGTTCTTTTGTTTCTTGTTTGGTTGGTTTTGGTTTGTTTTATTTTCTTTTCTTTTTTTTTCCTTTTTTTTCTGCTATTTTTTCTCTCCACATTCTCCAGGCTGCCTGGTTCCTTCTACTGCTACCGCTGCTGCCGATGATGCAACCCACACTGCACCACAACCTCCACCACCATCTCTGCCTCCATCTTTCTCACAAGCCCTGCTTAGGTCTCCCCTCCCCAGCCTCCCCTACCTCTTCTCTCCATCTTGTCTCTCGTACTCCCTGCTCAGTGCCACCCTGGGAGCCAGCAGAGGCATTGTCATGCCTGCCGCCAGCACCGCTGGGTTCTCGCCCATCATTGCCACTCCACCTCCAGTAAAAAGTGACGTTCCCTTAGTGCAGGATGCAGCAGGTAACACTTCTTTGCTTTCTCTCCGTGTCCTGTGCCCAGCTCGGTCCCCACTCACCCTGCCCATGGTTTTGCTCTGCACCTTTGGGTGGGCAGAGCAGCAAAGGCCACTCTGTGCCTTGGCAAATGTTCCCCCAGGGCCCGTCCATGCCTGCTCCTTTTCCCTGCTGACACAGTAACCACAGCCAGGGGAAACAAACCACAGCAAATCATCCATAGACGTTCGGATGAGTAACTGAGAGCAATTGCCACCAATTCCTAAGTGTGAGAAAAACCTAACAAAATCCACAGCTAACGTGCATTTTCAGTGTCTTGGTGACCTCAGAGTGGCCACAGAGCAAACTTTTGCTCACGTGGCATTAATGGGACTTGGACTTCTTGGTTAGATCTTCCAGGCCAGCCAAGCCAGTGCCTGCCATAGTGTGCTGCACAGGTGAATGTCTGATGAGGTGCCCAGCTCCTGTGTTTCAACTGATCTTGCAAACTTCATAGGAAGCCACAAGTTGAGGGGTGCCTTCCCAGGATGAGGAGTGAAGTGCAGTCACATGATGACATCATCAGACAGGTTGAGCTGTTTCTCACACTCATTATTTATCAAGGCTCTAATCAGCTGCAGAAAATACAGATAGATTTCAGTTTTGGGCTGCCATGATTCCCATGTGTGACTGAGATCAGAGATGTCTCAGGCTGGGTATTCTCATTCCATCTGGGAATAGCTTTCAGGGTGTGTCTCATTTTTGGCTTCTTTTCCCAACTCCTAGCTCTTTTCTAGTTAATTAAGGACATCTTTGTGCTTAAAGCTCACACTTATGAGGCTTCTGGCAGCCTTCAAGTATCCCAGTCATTCTTCCTGCCAGTTTCAGTAATGTGTAAATCCAAGGTCAGAGGTTGGGAGTATGGCTGGAGAACCAACTTCACAGGTTTCCAACTCCAGTTCATAGGTTTTTCTCAAGGGACTTGGCAGGAGAAGGATCCTTGCCTTGTCCAGAGGAGTGTGTGCCAGTTAACAAAATGAGAAACTCTATCTTTGCTTCTTTTTTAACTGAACTGCATGCAGCCTGAAACATTTTTAACCTTGTGCTGTGCTTCCTCTAATCAAATATTTTAAAGTGTCTTTTGTTTTTACCTTGGTGTAGTTTGCTGAATGCTGACATTATTAGTGGTTAAAGAAATAACCTTATGGAAAATACTTACCATTAAGATTTGGTGGGGATCATATCCATTGAGGCTTGTAATCTTTCACAGGGTGCAGGGACTGAATGCTGGCAAAAGAGGAGAGTGCACCAAGTGTCATCTCCCTTCATTATGCCCTTACTCCAAAACTTTACCTGTATGAGAAAACAGAATTGGTTTTCAACTAAAGTTTTAAGCACATCTGTTTGAACTATTTTAAAAGCTGGGTAGATACAGAGTTTTAAATGGGTAAAATTTAAATTCTACTTATTTCCCATCCAGAGTATTTTCTTTAAGATGGATTATCCCATATTCCCATCCAAAGGCAGACAATATGAACATTAATTAATGCTAAAGAACTTGATGGCTTGGCTGTAATTTTATTAAAAGGAGTTAATCTGGACAGCAGTGACTTGTCCAGGCACCACTGCACTTACATGAGTTGGCTGGGAGTGGAGAACTGGATTTTTCAATACCAGATGTTTAGGGGGGAGCAGAGAGCAAATTGGTCACAGATTCTGTAGTTAGGAGCCTGCCAATTTCAAATCTCCAGTGACAGAAAGTTATTCTTTCCCTGGTAGCTGGTTAAATCAGCCTTGGCATGCAGTTTCCACCGTGTCACTCAGCTGGTCTCACCGTGGGTGACCTGAGCTGGGGTCCTGAGCCTGAGCACCAGAGCCAGTAACAAATGGTGCAGGAAAACCTTTTGTTCTTTGCTTATCCCACAAACTGTACCTTGTGGGAGGAGGTTCCTGCCACCACTCCATTGGGAGTGGGGAGGTTTCCTTCAGTGGTCGCCACCTTCTCCTGAAGGGCTGTCCCTGAGGGGCTGTCACCTGTCATACCTGGCAGAAAGGAGGCAATGCTGCACAGTGACTGTCCCTTCAGCCTCCCAGACCAGGATGCAGGCTGCTCTGGGTTCTCAGGCCCCACGCCCTGTGTGTCACAAACTGGGCCTCTTTTAAAAGATGGCAGTTTCAGCAGGGAGAGAGTAAAAAAAAAAAAAAAAAGGATGTGTTAGTTGCAAGCTATAATTTCCAATTACACTCACAGTTCTGCACCTGGTGAGAAATTCTTGCCTCCAACCTTGTCTGTGCTGCATGTTGATACTGGAGATTGTGGGTTGATTCTGGAAACAGCAAGTGGAGAAGGAAAAAAGTTAATAGATTGAGGTCGTGTCTCTGATGTCAGTGTGATCCTAGGGGACAGAGCACTAGCCAGTTCTGCTGGCCCTGTGAATCAAAGTGGAAGATAGATGAGGATCTTTATTTATACTAGGGGCATCGTGGAATTTTTGAGGCCCAAGGGAATGTTGCAGAGCTGGTATTTTCTCTCAGAGTCCACTGGCTAGTGATGATGAGAATTAGCCCCATTGAACATCTGTCCATCTGTCTTTCTAAGTGCACTCATTGTAATATGTAGGCTCATTACAGTGAGGGATGTTGCAGTCTCCTGGCCAAAGTCCATCCTGTTTCTATAAATTCCACACCCCCCCCCGCTGCAGTTTTAATCAGGCATGGGATCTTCCTTCACTTCCTGCCTGTCCTTGGCAATTGTAGTGTATTACAAGAGCCTGGACAGGGGAAAACAGTGCACATGTACCAGCTTCTAGCACACTGCAGCTCTTCTTACCACCCCACTGAGCTACAGTAACACACCTCAGTCCTTGGACTGGAGCAAGCCACTCCTCCCTGTTAAAGTCTGATTTGAGGGAAATGGGACTAGAGATTAGAGAAACTGTGAAAGTAGCAAACCAGAGAGGCAACAGTTCACATTTGTACAAGATCAGGTTTGCCAGGGCAGCAATGGGAGACAGGGCAGGATGTGCTGAAATGGAGGGAGTGATGTCCAGCAGGCATCAGGCAGCCCACAGTGCTGGGGTCCAGGCTCGCTGAGAGCTCGAGGGACGAGCTGCGGGTGGGAGCAGTCGCAGCACTGTGTCCTGGCAGACACAGAGCTCGCCAGGAGGGCTGGAGATGGAGAGACCTGGCTGTCAGCAACACCGCTCTGCGCTTTCTCTCCTCAGGGAACACCATCACCATGCCAACTGCCTCGGGGGCCAAAAAGCGTTTCTGGATTATTGAGGACATGTCCCCATTTGGCAAGCGCCGCAAGACCGCGTCCTCACGCAAGATGCTGGATGAAGGGATGATGCTGGAGGGATTTCGGCGCTATGACCTCTACGAGGACTGCAAGGACTCCAGCTGCCAGTTCTCTCTCAAGGTTACCCACTACCACTGCACACGGGAGAACTGCGGCTACAAGTTCTGTGGCCGTACCCACATGTACAAGCACGCCCAGCACCACGACCGTGTTGACAACCTAGTATTGGATGACTTCAAACGCTTCAAGTCTTCACTGAGTTGTAACTTCCCAGACTGTCAGTTCTCTGGCAATAGCACACACTTCCACTGTCTGCGCTGCGGCTTCCGCTGCACTGACAGCACCAAGGTGACGGCGCACCGCAAGCACCACGGCAAGCAGGACGTCATCAGCGCCGCCGGCTTCTGCCAGTTCAGCTCCAGCGTGGACTGCGAGGTGCCCGACTGCAAGTACAAACTCAAATGCTCCCACTTCCACTGCACCTACCCCGGCTGCAAGCACACGGTGGTGGGCATGTCTCAGATGGACTCTCACAAGCGCAAGCACGAGAAGCAGGAGCGAGGGGAGCTGCCTGCCATCTCCCCCGGCCCCGAGGGCCTTGCCCACTCCACTCTTGAGTATGATATCCAGAACTCTTCCATCAACCTGGACAGCTCGCTCAACCTCAGCACTGACAACAACAGCTCCCTGTTCTTCCTGCAGAACGCGGCTGGCGTGGGCCTCAGTGACTCCCTGGACCTCAGCAAGAAGCAGGCAGAAGCCGCCGAGGGCCCGGCCCCGAGCAGAGCCGGGGCCGCGGCGCCGGAGAGCAGCGCGGGGGCACCGGGCTCCGGGGACGTGGAGGACGAGGAGGACTCTTCCCAGGAGGATGAAGAGGACGATGAGGAGGAGATGAATGAAGAAGAGGAGGATGATGAAGAGGAGGATGACGATGATGATGATGAGGAGGACGAGGAGGAGGAAGACCTGAACACAGATTCTGAAGAATCGCTGCCGGACCCGGAGGGCCTGGCCACTAAAGAAGATGGAGAACCAGAGGAGGGTGCTTCTTCCACAGACCACGGCGATGCTTCCAGGCCTCAGGGCGAGCCAGCCCTCACTCCAGCCCCAGCTCCTGCCCCTGCTCCAGCTCCGGCTGCTGCCTCAGCCTCCACCGTTGCTCCAGCAGCTTCTCCTTAATCCTAGAGACAGCAGCGGCAGTGGTTTGGTTTTTCTCTTACTCAGATTTACTAAGAGGACCCCGCATAAGGCAAGAACAAAGATGGGGATGGCAAATGAAAAATTAACTCCGTGCCACAGATGAGAGAGAGGAAGGAAGGAAAGCCCTGCTCCTCCCCAGGCCCCAGAAGAGATCGGTTGGCAGCAGGACTGGTGCTGCATCACTCCATCCCACAGATCCCAGAACAAGGGGGCAGGATGCAGCAAAAAATACCCTTTCTATGGACACGAACCCTGAGGGTACCCACTACTTTTCCTTGCTCCCTGCACGGTGCGTGGGGCCTGTGCCCATCTGGGGACCCTTTTTTATGGGTGGGGCTCTATCCCCCCAATTTTCTTTCTGGGTTTTATTTTTCCATGTTTTCAGTTGTACGATAATAATAATAATAATCTCCACTTCTTGGAGGGGGGTGGGTGGGAACAAGAGGTAATGAATTTTAGAAATATATATTTGTGTGTGTGTCTCTCTATATAATGTACACACACACAGACATATATAAAATTAAAGGAATTGGTGTCACAAAGACAAGTAGCTCAGCTTTTGCCAGTGGGAAGGAGGGGGTGAGGAGTGTGCTCTCTCTCTCTCTCTCTCTCTCTCTCTCTCTCTCTCCACCCTTCCCCCTTCTTTCTCCAGCATTAAATGGCATCAGACAGCCAGGGTGGGAGTGGGTATTTATTGTCACATAAATGAGGATGCATTAATGAATGAGCAGGGGTGGGAATGGGACACTCCTCTGTTCTTCCAGATCCTTTTTACTGTTAATGATAATAATTTTGAATGCTATTTATATTGTAAAACTTTCTCAGTCTACACTTTCTCTGTAGGACACCTCTCCTCATCCCTGCTGTTCTGACTGTAGGGATTTAGCTGAAGTAACCTGGGAAGAACACAG
The DNA here is from genome assembly GCF_036417665.1 of Passer domesticus. Classification (NCBI taxonomy): domain Eukaryota; kingdom Metazoa; phylum Chordata; class Aves; order Passeriformes; family Passeridae; genus Passer; species Passer domesticus. The sequence goes on along the minus strand of NC_087495.1, from coordinate 7,814,232 downwards.
CAGGCAGTTTAAAGGGTCTGTCACACTGGAGGACTGGGGTTACTCTGCCATCCAGTTCCATCTCACCCCAACCCCTAGGTGCTTCCTCTCTGCGGAGGTGAGGCGTTTTTGTGGTGCTTCAGTATCCCCATCTCAGGAGGCTGTGAGCTGCCCCTGGCCCGTGGTGCAGCACGGGGAGCAGCAGGCTGGCACAGGAGCAGCCCCGGGGCAGGCAGGGGCACCAGGACAGTGCCCTCCCCAGCCCTGCTCCCCAGCCCTGCTGCAGGCACGCCAGCGTGTGACAGACACGGATCTCAGGTGACTCTGGCAGGCTCTGAGCCCACTGGGGTGCCCTGCTCGGCTCTGGGCTGGGGGGGACAGCCCTGCTCTGGACCCTGGGCAGGACCTGCCTGCTCCTGGCCTGCTCCAGACCTGGCCCGTGATGGGCAGGGCTCAGGGCTCTGCAGCAGCCTGGGCTTTCCCCTGGCTCCAGGCTCTTCCCTGCTGTCTTTTGCTGGCCTGGCCTGGGAACACACACTACAGGACACTGTCCCGGACTCTGGCAGGTGCCACAGTAGCTGTTTGACCCCAAATCCTTGCCTGAGCCTGACAGGGCTTGTCTACACACACCAGGGCACCAGAAGGACTAGTATGAATTCTGATAGTTATTTTGGTGCCAGTTTTAAAATATACCAGATTAGTCTGAGCTTTGTCCTTTTAAAAAAAAAAAAATTTATACCATGCAGGCACCCTCTTCCCTCCTCAGCTCCATGAGCACTCCAGCTCTAAGGGATCCCCAGGATTTGTTTTCACCCTGAACAGATAAAGGCCTGAAGAAATTTAGGTTGCTTTTTTTTTTTGTTATTTCCCTAAGGAACTGGTGCAGATCAGGTCTGATTTATAAACAAGCAGCTCAGCTGTGTAAATGTGGGGACAGAATGTTCAGCTAATGTTTCAAAAGGAAAGGAAAAAAAAAGTTGTACAGTATTTTTCCTGTAAAGGTTATTACTATATATAGAACAAAAGAGAAACCACCAATGCCGAGGGGTGGAGGGGGAGGTGTCACCTGCCTTCTGGATAGCCCTTACATATGGTTAATTGTGTGCAATTTTTTTTCTTTTTTTTATTCTCTTTATTTCCCTTTTTTTTTTTTCTCTCTTTCAATGTAGTGTATGTTTGTAGGGGTGGCAGGGGAGGGGGGGCCTTAATGCTGTGGTTTGAGGCTGACTTCACACTCCCAGCACTGACCGGACCTGCACGATTCCGAACTCTAACTTGAATTTTGTAGAGATGAAACAAATGAAAACAAATGAAATATTATCACTAGTTTGTAGTTTATTTAATTCTTTGGAGTTCTTTTCCTCTATCAGCTATTTGTGTGGCTTTTATTTTTATAGGGGTTTTTTTGTTGTTTGTTTGTTTTTGTTTTGTTTGGTATATCCCCTACCCTCAGCTGTGTGTTTCCTAGCACAACCCCATTCTTGAATAGAATGAAGCTCACGTTCCTGGGGCAGAGTGATGGAATGATGCCCTGGAATTTCTCAAAATGGGATGGGGCAAAAAGATTTTACTTTACTAGCATTTGCTGCAGGTTCTGTACTTGTACATTTTCCCTGTGTTCAGCTACTTAGATAGTATGGTGATGGGCTCCAGGAGGAATCCTTAGATTAACACAAGCCACATCTCACAGAGCAGATGTGATTGTTTTGTGCCACCAAAATCAACAGGATCTCTGTCAGTGACTGTGGAGCAGGACCGAGCCCTGCTGGAGCCGGTGCCAGGGCAGCCCGAGGCTTCCCGGGTGTGCCTGCCCACAGGAGCTGGCCTGGGACAGCCCGGGACAGTCTGGGACAGGATGGGACAGCCTGGGGACAGCCTGGGACAGCCCGGGACAGCCTGGGACAGTCTGGGGACAGCCTGGGACAGGATGGGACAGGATGGGACAGCCTGGGACAGCCTGGGACAGGATGGGGACAGCCTGGGGACAGCCTGGGACAGTCTGGGACAGGATGGGACAGCCTGGGACAGCCCGGGACAGCCCGGGACAGTCTGGGACAGGATGGGACAGCCTGGGGACAGCCTGGGACAGCCCGGGACAGCCTGGGACAGCCCGGGACAGGATGGGGACAGCCTGGGGACAGCCTGGGACAGCCCGGGACAGTCTGGGACAGGATGGGACAGCCTGGGGACAGCCTGGGACAGGATGGGACAGCCTGGGGACAGCCTGGGACAGCCCGGGACAGCCTGGGACAGCCCGGGACAGGATGGGACAACCTGGGACAGTCTGGGACAGCCCGGGACAGCCCGGGACAGCCTGGGACAGGCTCACCTCTCCCGCCACGTCCCGCAGCCTCAGGGCTGAGCCGCTGCCCCGCACTGGGGGCAGCAGCCGTGGGGAGGAAGGGCAGGAGATGCCCGTGGCTCTGGCAGGGCTCCCCAGCCTGTCCCTGGGCCCGCGGGGCTGAGTGTGCCAGAAGGGCCCACGTTGATCTATGCACACCATTTCCTCCCCCAGGCACCCTCCTCCTCCCTGACATGGCAGCCCCTGTCCCGGGCCCGTGTCCCCTCCTGTGCAGGGGCTGGGGCTGAGCGCCCCAGCCCGGCCTCCCCAGCCCTGTAACTCCTACCCTGTCTCTGTCTGCAACAACAACAAAAGAAAGTTGAACCCGACTTCTTATTCTGCCATGTTCAGGCTTTAATTCAGCAAAACCCTTAAGCAGAAGAGTCTGGGTGGGCCCAGGTTTAAGGCCGAGCTTAAGTGCTTTTCTGAACAAGGGCCTCGACAGCCCCGTCAGAGCAGGTGGTTTGTCATTCCAAGCTTCATATCAGTGGGACTGTCCAAAGAATGACCAGAGAAAGAGAGGGAGATTCAACTGGCTCTATAACAAGAGGAAAGAGGAGAGAGGAAATGGAACTGTTTTGTCCAAAACAAGATAAAAACCAAACAATAATAAACCTTGAGATGGACCCTCCTGATTCTGCTACCATTCACTGCTGAAGAGCAAAAAAATTAAATAAAAACTATTGACTAGATTGTTTGTTCTAGCCACAAACTCAACTGGATTAAAGTCTGCGTGGAAGGAATTTTATAAAGAAAAAAAATTTAAAAAAAAATTTTCCAATGTAGCAAAAAAAAAACAACTTTAAAAAACAAAAATTAAAAAAAAAGACAATGAGGGAGGATTCTAGCCTTTTGTAATATCCATATTGCACACTAGGACTATAAGCCATTGCTAGCTCATTTTGAATTTTAAATGTGTAATTTTATTTTGTTTTGTTGTTGTTTTTTTTTCTTTCCATGGGGGAGGGGGGAAAATAAATGCTTGAACCACCAATGCTCTTTTTAATGTTTTATAAATATGTATGTGTATATATATAAATATAAAAATAATATGTATGCACATATATATGTGTGTGTGTATATATCTATATGTATATACATATATATAGATATATAGATATATATATAGGTTTTGAGACAAAAATGCAGAAAGTGAAAAAAAACACCCTAAACAGGATGGTGTGCTCTGATTTACTTGAATCTGGTCTCTTCAGCACCTGCGTTATTAAGAACTGAATATTTTTCCACTTGAATTTAGTGCTATTAGAAATTTAATATATGTGTTTTATTTATTTGATTTTTTTTTTTTTTTTGCATGACTGATGCAAGGTTTGACATTTTCACTCAATAAAAACTGGAAAAAAAACCCCAAAGTTTTAAGTGCTCAAGTTGTCTTCTTGCTTGAGGAAGTGGCTGAATGCCTGGGCAGGACAGGCTCCGCGCAGTGCCCGTGCCTGCTGAGGTTCATGCCAAGCTGTTGTGGTTCACCCTGCCCGTGTGGCTCTTGCCAGGCTCAGCTGGGTCCTTGTGCCTCCCTGGCACTGTCAGAGAGCCCAGGAGCAGCAGCCAAGCCCGCTGCACTGGCAGCAGCTGCCTCCCTGTTAGCAGAGAGGATTAGACTCCTCTCTCTTTCAAAGCCCCCTGGTTGCTCTGCTGCAGCTCCCAGCCATCCTGTGTTCAGATGTCATTATCTGAACATGCTCCTAATCCAGCCCCGGAGCCCAGAGGTTTGTTCTCACTGGAGCTCTGCCCAGAGCACACGGAATATTTAAATGGCCTTGTTTCCAGGTGGGGACAGGGGACATGAACAACAATTCATTGCTGGAAAGCTTTGCTGGAGCCTGCCTTTTCTCAGTGGGACTCTGACTGGACTTCATAAAAGAATGACTGAGCTGTGGGAGAAGCTGCAAGTTGGACAAATCAAAGTCTCACTATTGCATTTGTTCCAAGCCCTTGCAGGGGGTGATGGTGCAGTCTTGCACCCACAGCCCTGCCGCTGGTGAGCCCTGGCAAGCAGCAGACACCAGGCAAGGTCACTTGCTCTAGTGTCAAGATAAAAATGGGGCAGTTGCTGCTGCTACTGCACTTTGATAGCTCAAGAATATCCCTGCAATAGCCTTGAGTCCTCTGTGGCAGACACTGGCACGTGGAAATCCAAAAGGCTCCAGCCCTCACTTTTTGGGTCTCTGCTGTCTTGAACAGATTCCACCAGGACCTGAAAGGTGACAAAACCTGCAATCCCTACCTACAAGAAACAATTCCTAGCAAAGGGGTGAGGGCAAAGAGGAAAAAGGCACTGAGCACTTGTAGGTACAGGAGGTGCTGGAAGGGATGACAGCATGCCAGCCCTGGGGCACAAAGGGGGCTCAGACACTTCCCTCACAAGGGTCAGGCATTGCTCAGGAGATGCCAGGTCCATCCTGAAACAGTCCCTTCATTTTCCCCAGAGCAAGGCAGGGTGTCCTCACCCCAGTCCTGCTCTTGCCTGTGAAATGCCCCGGGCCCATCCTAGCTGAGGAAGGGTGGCCAACAGAGGCAGCTTCCCTTCTTCCTTTTGCTCTTTTTTGGCAGGAAAACTCTTAAACAAACAAATGAAGAAACACAGAGGATTTAAGTAAACAGCTGAAGATTTATCTGCCAGGCAGACAGAGCTGTTCCTGCCCCCTTCCCTCCCTCCCCACAGGGCAGTGGCAGCCAGCAGCCCCTGCCCTGAGCCCTGCTGCTGCCACAGCCCCGGGGACCCTCCCTGGGATGCCAGGACAGGGCCAGGCTCTGCCTAAATGCCAGAGCTCTGCAGCTGACACGCTGAACTGGGCACCCTGAGACACTTGGTCCGTGGCCAGAGCCAGTCAGACAGCCCTGCAGGGAAGCAGTGCCTTCCTCAGTGGCCAGGTGGATCCCTGCAGGCCACATCTGGGGAAGAGCCAGCTGTGCCCACAGGGGTCCAGCTCTGGCCCGAGGTGCCCAGTGTCCCTGCTGTGCCCACCCACAGCCTCTGTGCAGAGGGTCCCCAGGGCTGGCACGGCTGCAGCCCCTCCACACAGCCCCTGCCAGGGGCATCCCCCACACTTCCCCATTTTCCCACACAGATCAGCAGGTTCTGCCTGCAGTTTTTAGAGTTGGGGGGAAAGGAGGCAAGAAAGGGATGCAGCAGTGGGATTTTCCAATTCGAGGCTGCACCGGGCTTGTTCCAGCAAGCAGAAGAGGCTGTGAAGCAAGAGGGAGTCCCAAGCTCCACCTCACAGCCAAAACCTGCCATGGATGTGTTGATACTACTGCCAAAAAGCAGGCAGGAAAGCAGACAAGCAGGCCTGCAGAGGTGGAACCTGCTGTTGACAGTGCAGGGGGCAGAGAGCAAGGAATAATTCATCTATACAGGAAAGCTGCAGCATTTAGCACCCAGTCCTTAGTGCACGCACAAAGTTGAAACTGCTTAAGTAAAGCAAATCTGCTCAAAGAGATGGAAGAATGTCCACCCCAGAATTTGCTCTGGTTTAATTAAATCAGTTAAAGAAATTAATTTCAGACAGGTGGTACTACACAAAACCTCAGCAGTAGCTCTAGAAGCAGAGGTACAAGGTTGGAGGCAGTCTGTGAAGTGCTGGAAAGCAAAGAGCATGAGGAGCCAGACACGAGGGAAGGTGAAAGGGAGGCACGAGCAGGATGCTGCACAACAGCCTTGCCAAGCAAAGGGACCCAGACACAGGCAAGCAGCCTGGCAAAGTGACAGCCAGAGAAAGAAAAATAGGCAACAAACAAGACAGTTGTACTTCTGGATCCTCTGAATCAGCCCTACCCAGCCAATCACCTTCTCACACAGCAGACACAGTCCCAAAGAAAAGCAAGTATTTTACCTAAACCAATAAAAAATACAGTGTCACTCTCCTATTCCTCTTCAGGCTCTTCTTGCAGCCAGTATCATAAAACATCTCTCATATTTGCACAAACATAGAAGAAACAAAATAAAACCCTGAAGGATGAATTCCTTCAGCAGATGCAGAAAAGGGGGGTTTGCTAAAAAAGCAGGGTGTTGTTTCAGGAGGCTCCATACTGTAAGTAATCCCTGAGCAGTCCTTGCAAAGCATTTGGGGAGATTTTTAGCCTGAAAGACACTTTACAGAAATAAATTGTAATTGAGTTTTAATAATCTTCCCCTTTTCAGAAAGGGCCTGACAGATGCTGCCTAGTGCTCACTTCTGCCCCATTTCAAATATTTTTACCTTATTTGGATGAAATATATTATTTTTCTAAAGAAAGGAGGTTGGGTTTTGTTTTTTTTTTTTCTCCAAAGAGATGGTTTTCCCTTCGTCCAGCTGGTGCCTTTATTAGGTTAGTGCTTGCTCCCTTTTGGGGATGGGATTGTTTTTTTCCCTGATCTGGGACAGACCATGCCAGCCCCTCAATCTAAAAGCATGCAGCTTGTACTGCACAGCAAGTGGAGAAGTCAGGCCCTGATCTCCATCTTCCCTCTTCCCTGATACCCCAAAACTCACCCCAAGTACATTTCCATTTTTTAAATATTCTCTCTAAGAGCATAATACATGGACACAGCTCCAAAGGTGCCCATCCAGGCTGACTCCTGAGGAAGCAGCATAGTCTGGGCATAAGACAGTAAAAGGGAAAGTGAACAAAGCTGGAAGCTCTCTCTTGCACCTACAGGTAAATAATTTCCCTTGTTTCATCTTCCAGCACCCCTTTATTTGTGTTTACAATCCCTGGAGATCCAGCCCTGCTTTTGCTTTGCACTTGCACAGCACCCAGTGGTGTGAGAGGGTGGAAAGCTCACAGCTCAAGCTCATCCTCAGTGTTTGGTGTGCAGGGTCACCAAGCACAAACCATTTGTGCTTTACACAAAGCACCACCACACAGAAAGGACCTTCCAAAGCTTCCTGTGTCAAAGCCCTTGGCAAACACTTAGATCTCCACAGCCTGCTGCTGCAGGGTTTAATCAAGCATGGAGACCTTGACTTCAACAAAACAGATTTGCTGCCTGAGCCTGGACCTGCTGCCTGAGCCTCTGTTTTCCCCAAGCACAGCCCTGCCCCAGCTCAGGAAAAGCTGGAGCCTCTGCAAATGCCAGCAATGGAGCAGACACCACCTGGGCTTTTCCACACTTCTTTTCACCAGCACACACCAGGATGGACCTCCTGGCAAACCTTCCTTCTGTCTACGAAGACAAAATGAAGAGAGAGCAGAGAAAAGAGCTCTTACTTGCCAGAAGAAGCCAAGCTGCAGCAAGGAGAGGGCAGAGTGTGTCTCAGGGCAGCTCCTCTCCCACCCTGCACAGCCCAGCCTCAGGACAAGTGGCCTCAGCTGGCAGAACAGGGCTGGGCTCTCCCTGCAGGGCACAGAGCTCGTGGGGCTGGGGCTGTACAAGCTGCAGGCCTTGCACAGACACACTCTGCCCTTTCCTTGCTGCAGCGTGGGTTCTTCTGGCAAGTTAGAGCTCTTTTCTCTGCTCTCTCTTAAATTTGTCTGGGTCCCAAAGGTGCCTTTCTCAGCAACTGGTCTGCGTCACAGCTCTGTACCTATCAGCCAGTATTTTTTACCATCATGAGTGAAATCCAAGGCACACTTACAAGTAAAATACTTTGCAAAGTCATCCTCTTCCTTCTGATCCCAAACACTTTGGTTTGTTTGGTTATGTCACCAACACACAAAAGACAATAAAAATAAGATTCTTCCTGCTTTTGACAAAGATGCACTAAGACCAATTTGGCACATCTGAGGGTAAGGGTGGAGGGAGATGATCAGGAAACATCTCTCTTAACCCTTTCTCCCTTTTGGGCAGCCCACATTTCTCTTGCAGCTATTGAAAAGGGAGTTTTTATAATCTCAAATTACTGGGAAGTACCAGTCTGATATTGTTTCCTCTAGGAGAAAGCACAGGGTGACAGGCATTCACTGAGATGTAGTCAGATGACACTGTCCAGAGGAAGCTCCCTTCACCTGTTTTTTATATGCTATTAAAGACCTATAGAAACCACGTTAGGAACGCACTGAACTCAACTCTCTGCTGTGTTATTCTTACTCCCGTGTAAAATAGAGTACACAGTAAAACAGCACTTGAATAAGCCAGGTGGTAGGGAACTGCTGCTGCTCATTCTGCAGATAAAAGGGTCTCTACCTGGTCATCTTTCAGTTAATAGGATGCCATTGCCAGTGCCAACAGGCCAGTGGGGTAAGCATTTCACAGGGCAGCTGAGCTAAGAAGCTTGTTTCTAGAAAAAAAAAAAGAAGAAAAAAAATTACAAGTTAGTAGTCAGGCTACAAGGACCAAAATCCTCTTCCTAAGCTGCTGCTATGCTGGAAAGAGAAGGAACACAACACAGAGGACTAGAACTGGTGACTCTTGACTGTACCTGCAGGTTAGAAGGTCTGGCTTCTTCCAAATTCTCTGCTGGTGGGTTGGATCTCTTCAGTACTAAAGCACCCCAACAGCCACAGAGTTACATATTTTGAGCAATAATGGCCTTGATGGGGTTTTCTGGGATTCATCAGGTTGGAGAAAGGAAAAACTTTAGAACTGGCTCATTATACAGAGAACCTCCAGAATTGGTAAGGCAGTAAGAAAGAAAAACTAAAGGAGAGAAGAGAGTAGTTAAAGAAAACTGCCTTTTACTGTGCACCAGAAATCCTGAAGTAAATGAATTGAACACTAGCAACATGGAGGAAAAGGGGGGAAAAGGAAACCACAGGGATGCTTGTAGTATAAACCCTGTAAGTCACTCTGCAAGGCACATACCTCAGCAACATATTTTCCACATTTCACCAACTGCTGTTGTCCAGGCACTTTCTATTTTCAAAACCTTCTATGTATATAAAATGTATACAGGCAGGACAATACTTTTTCATCACATCCCTGTGTTGTCGTGTTTTCTTTTCACAAGGATTCCCGGCTTGGAGAAATGAAAAGTGTCATATCTTAAGAAAAGCCTTTCTTTTTAAACACTTTCAAATTTGTCCTGTTTTAGCTAAACGTGACGTTCTTGGTGAACGTTAAACAGTGGAGAGAGAGACTGAGAGGGAGAGAGAGACACACACTCACTCACTCCTGGGGAAGATATTCGTCCATTTAAGGCATGAGAAATCATCACATTCAGCAGCAGGTCTAAATACAGTAATATGAAGGTCCCTTTCACTCCCCCGAGCAGGAAAATGTCACTGTGTACCAGACACCCAAATACTTGGGAATCAAGTAAATCCCTCATTTTTCAGAAGGGAGCCAAATCCTTCTGTTGAACAATGATGGAACTGTAGTAGCTACAGTTTACTTGCTGCACACCATCTCCTTTGGTGGCTCCTGGGCTGGGATGGCAGGGTTACACCAGTCATGGGATCCAGCACAGCATTCCCTCCAGCAGATAAGGCTGGGGGGCCACGGGATATCTCACAGGCTCCCTTCAGCACCTCCTGCTGCTGGTGGAAGGAGCAGGGGAAGATTATTCCACACCCTGCAGAGCCTCCTGCTGGGAGCAGAGGCACAGAATAACTGCCCCGCAGCCCCGGGGGTAATTCCATGCCAGCCTCTGCACCACGCTCCTGGAGCTGAGTGCAGAGTGCCTCACACTGCACTCACACCACTGCCTCCTGCTGCTGCTGCCCAGGAGCTCTCAGAAAAACAACCACAAATGTCCTTTGGAAAACATCTTAGGAGGACCAGATTTCTGCAACCATCCCTTTCCCCTCCCCTGACCACCCTACATGCATATTTCTCCCCAAAATAAGAGCCACAGTAATCCAGTAGCCTGGTGTTAAATAGTGGTAATTCATATTTATTACAATTATATACAATCATATTTTATATTTGAAATCTATACATGATCACACAGACGAGCACACTTGCTTGGTGAGGACAGTAAGACTCAGTTGTTACAAGAATTGCTCTGCTAAGATGCTCTGATGCAGTGAATAGGATCATTGGACACCACTTCACCAGCTGCAAACACAATGCTGCAAACTGTCAGAGGTTTAAAATTCACTGGTTTGTGTACAGCCCAATGGGGCAAAAGAAAAAAAGGCTGGACTGGGCAAGAAGGGCCAGTGGTTAAACCTCAGAACTGGAGCTGTTCTCTCTGCTAGAGAGACTGCCTTGCTGAAGCAGGTGCCTGTCACTGGAGAGGTACCATTTATGGTAATTTTTCTTCTCATTTAGGGAGAAAAAAAGGCTAAAAACCATTGCAAATATTCAGAATTAACCAACTATTTCAGCATCTGATTTCGCCCCATTTGTTTGTTCATTCGTTCATTCATTCAGGGCAGCTATAAATAAAATAGATGTCAAAAACTGATGTGAGCTCCCTGTCTTTGGAGGAGGAAGGGTAATAATTGGGATGAGCGGAGTCAGCTTCTTCTAAAGCCTTTTACTGGGGAGCAATCATCAACAAAGCCACCTGCTCTCATGGATTTCCCTGTGGCCATGACACCTGGACTTGGACCCTACCAACAGGCCACTCTGATGGATGTAAGCACGTGGAGTGGAAATAGCATTCTTTGGACCCCACAGAAATTTAGTGTTTTTACATGCTAGGTAGCTTTCAGCAAATTGAGGCTTGGCATAAAGCTTAGAAGAGCCAAGACTGAGATCTGGTGAGGAATTTGAGGTTAAAATGGTTTTTTTGGTTGGTTGGGTTGTTTTGTTTTTTTTTTGCAAGAGAGTATCAAGTAGTTTGAGAAATAAAACAGAGTTATTTTGGGAAACAGAGAACTGGTTTGGGCCTTATGTGGGATTAAAGGCTTGTGAAATCAAGGAGCTCAGGACAGACTGGTTTCTGAAATTGGAGAGAAGGGCTCTAGGATGCAGCAAGAGGCCAACTGCTTCTGTAAGAGGGCATATTGTGTAGCTGTGGTGCATGGTAAGGCCATCGGTCTGCCAGCCCAGCAGTGACCCCAGCTCACGGGAAGAAGGGCTGGGTGGGGAGAAGGAGCCACTGCAGAACTGCAAAGCCCTGTGTGAAACAGGGCAGTCGTGATGTTCACCGAGCAATCACGACCCTGCTCAAGGTCAATCAAGGGGAATCACTGCAGGGAATGGTAGCTTTTGTCTCCACAAAATGGGAGAGGCACTGGGGACAGTGCAGCAGGCCAGGGAAGATGTGCAGCAGCAGCAGCAGCAGCCAGGGTGTCTTAGTCAATCTCATTCTCATTGCTGGCCCCCTCAGGCCTTCGCAGCTTTTCCACTTGCTCGTTAATCTGACCATCCCCTCCTCGCCGGTCCTCAGTCTGGACACCCAGACACTCCTCCTCATCCACGTGGCTGACATCATCATCCTCATCGTCCTCTTCCTCCTCATCATTCCGCTTGGTTTCCCGTTTCTCCTCCTCGCCCTGCACTTCCATGCGCACCTGGCTCGAGACGTCGATGCCGGCCTGGGTGGCCTCCTCGGGGCTCAGCAGGTGGCAGCTGACCTTGGAGCCCTCGGGGCTGTGGCTCTCCTTCACGGGGGAGGACGTGGTGGACTCGTTGCTGACCGGGGAGATGTCACTGCTGCTGTTGTGGTTGGCCACAACGGGGTTGGAGGGCGAGCTTGGCTTCACTGGGATCTGCCACGACGGGATCTTAGGAGCTGAAGGGGAGGGAGGGAACTGCCTCCTTGGGGAGGACAAGAGGGAAGAAAAGGAAAGAAAGGGGCTTTTGTTACAAATACTGAGGGGTTTCAGCAAGACTGAAACTGCAAGTCTCTTTGCCATAAATGAGCAAAACCAAGGCCACTTCACTTCTCCAGAGAGATTCTTAAAGTGCTTTACAAGCACTCAGCAATCGAGCCTGTGCACAAGGAAAATATCCCAGCTGGGCAGTCTGAAGCACTAAAATGATCTGATTTGGGCAATTTCACAAAGCCAGCCAGCACTCAGGAATGCTGCCTGTGAAAAGACAGGGGTGTCCCTTTGTAAGACAATCACTGATTAATTGGTACAGAAAATTCCCACTGGAGCAAGAAGTCAGACACACCAGGTGCCTGAGCCAGGGAATTTCACCACCTGGCTCTCACCTCACTGTGATACACACTGTTGCATTCTGGCTCACTGCAATCCAGAGCCTTTCTCCCAGTCCCAGCATGCACTTTACATGTTTGGGCCAGGCCCTGGCTGCCACAAACTGGTTCAGCTCCTCTGACTTGAATGGAGTCATACCAGCCTGCACCAGCTGGAAAGCTGGCCCCAAGTCCTTTCCAGGTGGATTTTAAGGATATAATACCAGCAGGCTAATGCCCAGTACTAACAGCAGATTCCAAGTGCCAAACAGGACAAATATAAGTGCAAGAGGAGCACTGGTGCCCTCAGAGTCATCCATCATGAAGGGCAAAGCACAAAAGCATGTCTGATGTAGCACTCCCATGCATCCTTGCCTGTGTATGTGAAACGTGGGAGTTTGCAGATGTGTCACATGAAGGTCTGCAAAGGCCATGTGCCAGGGGGTCCTCATGCCCCTCAAGAGAGCTGGCAAGTGCCACAAACAAGAGCAGAGCAGAGGAAAGCTGGCACTAAGCACTGCCTTCCCTGAGGCTGAAGGGGGAACAGGAGCTGCTCTCACCCTGTCCTCTGTGGGTGTCTGCTGTGGCACGATTCATTCCATCCTGGCTATGCCCTGACCATTAGCAAGGCAGCTGAACTGCACCCAGAATTGACTTTCCAAAACAGAATACAGGTGCAGATGCAGTCAACTCCTCAAACTAGGTGAGAGGCACCCTGACTGTGGGGGAAGTGCAAACAAAAAGGAAAAAATCTTATCAATTCCCTAAGGACTCTGTGATTTAAGGCCAGTTTGAAAAGCATTTTGAGACCTGCAAACAGAAAGTGATAGTGGAATACAAAATGGTATTATTAAAATAGCAGTAACAGGATATAGAGGCAGTTCCTGTTGGAAATGCCTTTCCTCTCCATGACAGGGAATCCCAGAAAGCAGCACTTCCCCACAACAGTCTGCTCACACACTGCATCCATACCGGTTCAGGAGAAGTCCTTTTAAAGAGTAGATCTCAGATTTCAATTCATTAATATTCTGTGACTCCAGAATCCAGTTGGTGGAAGTTGTGGCCTAGAACGTGAAAAACAAGACATAAAGATCAATATCTGAACTGCAAGATAGTTCACCAATGTCACTTTTTCCTATGTTGCTCTGCTCCCACGTGGGAATTTCGAGTCCTGTGGATAACATACATAAGCTCCATCAATTCAAATCTCTGAGAACTGAGCAAAACAACCTCTAAGTACTTGGACAGATCCCCAGGTGCCAAGACTATTGCAATATTTGCTTTGTGTTTGGGAGACTAATTCATCTTGTCTCCAGTCTTGCCTCCCATGCACAACCATTGCTAAAGCATCTCAAAGGGACATTTCTTTTTTCAGAGGGCCAGCATTTGTGAGAATTCAGGCACAGCTGGGCCAACTCTGGATGTCTTCCACCAGCATATCAGGCAGAGAACAATACACAGAGAGACAAACCAAGTAATTTGGCACTGACCTACTGAGTGATTTCTAGAGAAGAACTAGAACTAGGGTCCTGAACAGCAGTGGGAGTTGCACTGAATCAGGTCCTTTACTCCTTCATGTGACTGAACTTAGCTGAGGCAACAGATCTGAATATTGTATATTAACAACTGTTTTAAAAGCATTTGCTCATTTCTCCTAAATCATGAAAGAAAGAAGCAATTATCTGCATTCTGTGGCATTTAGAGGTGGGCTGATAAATACATACTTGAAAGTTGCAAAAATTTTCCTTAGTTGATCTGAAGAATTAGATCTATGCTTGAGTTACCAGGTCCTATCTCCAGAAGCAGCTGGACTAGGCACCATCTCTTGGATATTTCAAGGCAATGAGTGCAGTTTTGTGGGGATAAGTAACTCATGGAAGCCTGGTACAGCTGCTGTCAGAATTGCATCAGAATTGCCACAGGATACCAGGCAGAAATTAGAGTAAGTAACTGAGGATAACATGCTGCAGACAACACTTTTGGCACTCTTTCTTTTAACCCTTTTGGGAACTTGAGAAATGGAGTTTTCTAAGCCCAGATTATGGTCTATGGTTGCCCCATCCTTTTGCTCCAGTAATTCCTGTAGCCATGAGACCAAAGAACACTCATGCCTGGCACACCCCACAGTAATTTCTGCTAAAAGCCATTAGGAACAAACATATTGGTGAGTATCACTGCAGAGATAGTTGTAATAAATTCCCCACCAAAGGAAGCCAGAATTGGAATAACTAAAAACTTTTCCTCGGCAGTTCCCACTACATGTAGCCAGAACTGCTTGTTCCTACTTACTCTTTAAGAGACTTGAGCTACTGCAGAGTAACCCTGCAGCCAGCACTGCTCACAGTGACTTCTGGGCTTCAAACCCAAGGGGCTGGGAGAGGCTCAGGCTGTAGTAGCTGTGTTTTACACAGATGCATTCCCTCAGGATTCACACTCCCAGCCCTCAGACAGCAAGAATCCAGGAGCCACTGTTCTGGCTTTCTAAGACCTTGAAAGCTGCAGCAGCACATTAACAAGGGAGTGATTTCCACTCACTGGCCTGCAAAGGACTCAAATTTCCAAAACACATATGGTGCCAGATGCCTAGGATTTAGAAATAAAATCTGACATCTGGGGCTTTTTAGCCAGTCTCTTTAAAAACAGTTGTAGAAAATTCAAGCCTTGAATTTTTATGTACGTTTTTTAATTACTTAAAGTCCCTCTTTTTAATTTTTTACAGCATGCCAGTAGGAGTTTGAAAAGCAGATATAAAAACTTACATTACAGCTGAGAAAACACAGCTTTTATTCTTTGGTTTGTGGGGTTGCCCAAGTTTTTCTTTGTACACATGAGGTTTAGATATCATAACAATGTGTGCTACCATTTCAGTGCAGGGGGTAGAGAGGGGGGAAGGAAAACTTCTTCAAGACTCTCTAAACCACCAAGACTTATGGCCTTTTTCCTTCTTAAAGCTCAACATGTGTTCTTAATCTTAACACTTAAGACCTGAAAACAGTTTTCCAATTTCCGGACTGGCTCCAGGCCACTGTCAGGCCACAGTTCCCAAGGAAAATTGAAGCAGAGTGTTGTGACCATAAACTGGCTTTCATGGTTGCATTTACAGCTGTGCCACTGAGGGATTCCTCCTGTACAGTGTGCACAGCACACAGTCAGCTGTGGCCCACCAGTTACACACCATCAAAGGATCTGCATCCGATTAAAGTCTGCTAAGGGGAGAAGACAACTGTTCCTGCTGCAGGTAAAGGGCTCTAACCCTGCCTACAGGGGTTGGCAGGAAACTCCCTGTACAGAGAACACCACAAGATAACTGAACAATCTTGGCCTGGGACAATCCAAGTCTGTGAGTCAAAGGAAGACTTCACCTCCATGACACTGCTTCACATTCCCCCTGCCTCACATGTCAACAGTTTCTGGCTGATAGAATGCTTGGGCCAAGGAGTAAAGCACTAATTCTCATTGCCAGAAAGAAAATCAATTTTGGTTAAAAGTGGTTATTTTATTTACACATGTAACAACACAAACTAGTCAGAATTTATGGTTTTATTGCCAAGGTGAAGTCAAGAGTCAAGGGGAATGGGTCACTGTGTGTCATTAACAGGGTTGTAATGGGGCCACCTGTTACACTCAGCTGACCAAAATCATTGAAATAAGAACACAAATAGTAAGACTGTTTGGCCATTACCTGGATCTGAACAAGTGACTTAAATACAGTCTTTCAAGTGTATGCTTAGCTGAACAGGATTCACAAAGTACAGGAGAAATACAAATGTGTAAAATTACATATTACATGCACAAAAAAATTCTCTGCACAGCTGTCTTTGCCTCTTTTGGTCAGTGGACTAACTCCACAATATTTTCATCCCAAATGCAGCACAGAAGATGCAGAGCTGAGACCAGGTCTGAGGCCTCAGACACACGAGCTTCATCCAAAACAGTAAAGCCCTCTCTGAAATCAGACGTATTTCTGTGAGTACCCCACTCATATCCAGTGCTCAGACCACACCACCCATGAAGAAGTCAGATGCAGAGAAACTGTTTGGGGATATGGCAGAGCTGATGGCTGGGTTGTGAACCCAACAGGAGCTTTCCATGTGCCCACAAAAGAAGCCATGCATGCTCCAAAAGTGGCAATGCTCTAAAGGTGAGGAGTTGGAAGCTGGTACCTTAGAAGCAGCCAGTTCTTGGGTGAGCTCTTGGATTTTCTGTTGCTGCTGGATTAGCAGCTCCTGGACAGCTGCTAAGGTTGTCTGTAACTGAGTCACTGCAAGGGAAAAAGCAGAAGAGTTAAACTGAGATACATCCACATATACACACTCACCCACGCCTTTCCTGCTGTCTAGCTACGAAGATGCCTCTATTCCTACTATATTTAATTTATCTATGCCCGCCTGCTCACTTTAATCCATATGATTTATTTGCACTACGGGTAATCTACCTGCACTGCATCTAACCTCCAGTATTTCTAGTTTATCTTTCCATTGTATAGATGTCTATAGCCCACAGTATATCCGTCTAAAACCTCTCCCTTTTAATTATATTGGTTTATGATTTGTACATCTCCCTGAACTTACACAATGTTTGTATCATTTATCTATCTCAGGGCTCTTGCAGGCAAACACTGGGGCTAACTCCAGTCTGGGAAGAGGCTGCTCTCAGGGTTGACCTTAGGGTATCATGAGAAATGAAAGATGCTTTTCTTCTCACTTCAATGAAAAGTGTAATTAGCATCCTTCCATTCTCAACCTATCAGCTCCTTCAATCCAAATATCTTTATAAACTTACTGCTGAAAATCATAGTTTTTTCATCCCAACTGAATATACTTTGCACTTTTCCCCTTTTCTTTCAAGAGAACACCCTGTATTCCTACACCCCAACAAACACAGAAGAACTTCTGCTGGACTCCAGCTGTAGAACTTTTTCTACTTTGGCACTTCATCCAAAGCTTCTAGGGAGTAAACAAGCTGATAAAATAAATAAAATTAAAAACTCTATTGGTGTGGTGTGACAGGTAACAGCTAATCCAGACCATCATTAGGGCTTCGGGTAATGAACAGACACCCTATAGAGTCAATAACATAGAAGGTGGCTAAGGTCAGAGAGGCACAGTAATTACAGACTCTCCTGACCCTTCCTCGGATTTTCAGATGGAAGGTGGGGAGAAACCACCAAAAAAAAAAGCCCCTGAAAACATCAGAGAAGCAGAAATTAAAAATGAACTTTACAGCCCTCCGAAAGGCTGTCATTTTATTCCCCTTATTAATATTCTGAGGTTGGGAGCCTTTCCGTAAAAACATAATTAATTGAGGCCGTGCCGACAGTAAACAAGCAATTTCAAATTAAACCGAAATGACGGCGGCTTCATTTGCAAATGTGAACAGATTCTCAGAGCAGATAAATGAAGTCACCACATAAAGTGGAGATGGAGGGAAAGAAAAGGGTGGGGGTCTTGGCAGAATGGAGGATACAGGGAGAAAAGCTTTGAGAGGTGAATTGATGGAGTCATTAATCTTTACCTGTCTGTGTCACACTGCCACTCATCTCAGAAATGTTTGACTCAATCCTCTGAAGTTGTTTCCTGTCTTCTTTGCCTCCCATGATGAGAGGGACCAGGTATTTCTGCATGGAGTACAGAAACTTTTTCAGGAAACAGCGATGTGCAAAGTGCTATTTCTAATCTACCTGAAACATCCTCAAATCCCACCCCCAAAATCTCAGCCTTTATCAGAGCCAGTGATTATTTATCCACACACCTGGCTGAGAAAAGAAATTCTCTCTACAACAAGTGTTAAAGGAAGTTGCAGAAGAAGAGTTTTGTGGTTACATTTGTCAGGGTACTGAAAATCAGTTCCTAAGTCTGGACACAGCCACGAAATCTGCCTCATTCTGCCCCTGAAGAGGGTGGACTGGACATAACAGGTCCCAGGTCTCCTCTAGCTACCATGGAACCTTCTGCAGCCACATCCTAGGAACAGAATATGCTTCAACAAGAGCACAAGCAATGGAAATTACCTGGTTTCTAATAGTCTGAGATCCACAGCTAAAACCCAGGTTTGTTTGCTTGCCATATTTTGACTGTGACTTTTATGTTAAGTGTCTACATTTCTCAAATATACCAGTGGCAGTGCCAGTGAGAACAGAGATGCTTCACCAGCTTGGAACCAACATGAGCATTTCTCAAGCACAAGACAACGAGCAGCACAACATGTTTCTCTAAGAGTACTGGGTGGGAGTAGCAAGGGGCCTATTACCTTGTAGAGCTGGTGGAATCCAAAGGCAATTCCTGCCATTATGATAGCCAAAGCCCCATAATCTCGCCATCTGGAGCCAGGGGGACCTAAAGTTTAGAATCAAGAAATAATCACAGTCAGAACTGCAAGTGACAACATTTTTGTACATCCATTTTATCAGAGAAAAGAGGAACGATTAACACACCGTGTGCAGGCCTTTGGCTGAGGACGTTAAAACATCTGGCCAGATTTCTGGTATTGACTCTGGCCTTGTAGTGCCACAGGGAGAAAAACCACTGCAGCAATTAAAGAGGGTCCATCAAGCTGTTTTGCCCTACTCTTTCCTTGAAGAAGGCACTCTGAACCCAGGTAACTGTTTCTGGGGCTGGTAATAGCTAAGGTTAACTCCTTACCTGAATATTGTTCTCCAGTATCATAATTTTTGAAAATGGGGACAGAACCAAGAGACCCAAAAGAGTGCAGGAGAAAGGAAGGAAGGAAGGGAGTGTTTCAAGAAAGAAGAGAAATCTATCAGGGCAATAAATAGGTTTATGAAAACTGTGTCAGCAATTATGGACCACTTCAGTGAGGAAGGATCCAGTATCTTTCGAGCTTAAATTACACATAGGGACCAAAGCACACATAAAGAGCAGAGAGAAAATATGCAATTAAGTATCTAGAGAGAGAGGTAAAGAAATAGATAAAAGCTTGAGATCTTTAACACACAATTGTGCACAGAAGCTTAGAGGCTCCACAGAGGAAAGCAAAGATATGGTATGCCCTGCTCCTTCAGCAGAATCAGAAGATACCTGCAGCTTTCCGGCAGACTTATCCTGTCACCTCCCTCGCAGTTCACTGAACAAACCTTGCACTGCCCCCGGTTTTCTTTAATAACAAAGAGGATGCAGAATGATCTGCCTAAAGTGCAATGGCAGGATGTGGGCAGAACTGACAAGATGGGAGACCGGTGTGGTCTCCACATCTACATGTGACTACAGTGTCTCATAAATGCATTATGTTCTCCAAAGTCTCAATTTAGGAGACTTAACTGGCTGAAATGGGTGGCCTCTGCTCTCCTTTCTGCTTTGCTCACCTATTGCCATTTTGCTTGTTGCTGAATGCTTCTTCAGGCATTTCATTCCAAAAGTTACCCCTAATCCCAGCACTTAGGGTCTGGAGTATTTGGGTCTGACTCCCAAATACTGGCTCTCAGAGCTCCTTGCTACATTTTAGGACACAGCTCCTGAAATTATCCTCTGGCTGGAAATCTGAACAAATTAAGGCATCTCTGTCAGAACTGGTGAATAGTGTCACCAGGAGTATTTTGGGTTGCTGCAGTTGCAGTTTTGGAGCTTAGGCACATGATCAAATTATCATAACTTTTTAACTTAATGAGTTAACACACGTCAGCTAAGCTGCAGTAACTGGCTGTGTACATGTCAGGATTTAAAATGATCTCTTGCTAATCTTGCTGTGAACCCCAGCCATCTCTCCCACCTTCCCCTCTGTGCTGTGCCCCCACTGTCACTTCTGGCATCTGAAGTCTCTTGGTTGTCCAGTTCTCCCCCCTGAACTTCTGACTAAAAATACCCTTCTATGACAACACGATTTGTTCCAGGCTGAGCTGCTGTTGTACAGGGTTAATTATCTCAGGGGTCTGTGAATCCTGCCCATGGCTGTCCTTGATGGGCTGTCCCAAACTCCCTCCCAGCTCCACTGACCTCCGAGCAGGAAGGAGACACACCTGTAGGAATCCATCTGCTTTGCCCTTTCACCTCGCTCATCTCTCCCTCCATTCCTATAATGCTTGAGCTAAGAACATTTTATTGCCCCCTGGTTTTCATTATTAATGAAAAGGGACCAGAATGATCTTTCCTAAAGTTCAGAGAGTCTATAAAGACAAGAAGCTGAAATGCCATTTTACTCATTTTAGAGATGTGTGAAATCTGTCTTGTGACAAAAAAAAAAAAAGGTGCAGGGGGTGGAGAGAAGAAGTGAGCAAGTGAGGGATGCAGTAAAGGCTTTGCACTGACCACAGCAACTTCACAATGTTACAAAGAATGTCACAGCTCTGCCTCAATTCCACACTCAACCTTTCTTTTTCTGCAATTCTCTAATCTAAAGCATGAAGAGAGGCTTAGGAGTTTCTCCATTTTAAGCTCCATGCTCACATCGGCTGTTTGCATATCCTCAATTTCTCTACATGTAAAACAAATAGAATTCAGATAAAGTGAAAAAGCACTGACAGCCCGGTTACTTTAGGCACTTCTACTAAGAGATCTTCAAAAGTCAAATGGAAGGGACACAGATGCTTTCTCCAGGTATAAATCTGTGGTTTTGCTAAGTATATTTAATTTCCCCAGCAGTCACTGGAAATTGCATTTCCAGAATAAACACTTACTATTTTTAAGATCTCCATTCACCTAAGAATTAACTTTCCTAACAGCAAATAATTAGGCCTTGTGCATCCAACTTAAGGTCAGCTTCACTAGTATACAGATTTAAAACTGTACAAACTGATGCTGGAAGAGGTGATTTTCCAAAAGAAAGCAGTGAATCCATGGAAAGATGTTGGGGGAAAAAAAAGAAAAGAGTTTGGATTCTAGCTTAATCGTAAGAGGAAACAGTCTGTATTCTACAGACTTCTACATAATGAAGACACAAGGATGGGAAAAGAAGATCCAAATGTCAAGAAAAAAGTCACTGGAGCTGATTTTTAAGCAGGTGTAAAAACTGCACAAAGCCCCAAAAATGGAGCCCATAAATACCATGGGGAACAACACTGACAATACCTGGATGATAAGCTTGCAGCTTTGCACACCTTGCTCAGAAACTCCTCTGAGTTTGCTTGTAATTATATGGGTTAGAAAGGTAAGAAAACAAAAACACAAACAACAAATTAATCACTTAAATATTTAAAGTCAGATTTTTGTCCTCACTGCTGGATTAGTGCATTTCATAACACCAATAGTAGACAGCCCTGGTTTTTTACTGGGGGTTCATTTTAGAGCATGTTTAAACTAGTCAGATTGAGTGATGCTTCCAGCAACTAATCGCATGTCAAATAAAAGATATTTTATGTAATAAATTACTGCTACAAGTAATTCAAATGTCATTTATCAGTTTTATTATCAGTCAGGCAAAGTCTTGTTTCTCTATATTAATCAAATTCGAGCTTTCTTTAAGCTTTTTTTTAAAGCAGTTTTGACACCTCTTGGCAAAAGTACAAACTGGAGAGAAGGAATTACTCCTCCAGAACAAGAGGAGAAGTAATAGAGATGGTATTGACCTAAAACACTAGAAATTTAATTATTGTCTCTTCCCCAAAGAAGTTTTTATACTTTCTCTTCAACCAGAAGGGGTTCAGCATACAAAACCTATGCTACTCTGATGGCTTACAAGCGTGCTTTTTTCTTGTTAACTCTTCAAGAATTAGGAAGTAAGTATACAGAACACAGATACTTCCAATAAAATATTAGAACATTAATTGTACAAAAGGAAGTACTTAAGGGGTATGAATTTAAGAAATAGAACAAACTGTGGTGGCAACAGCAGGAGATCAAGGAAGCAAATTCAAAAGGGGTACCCAGGATTTATTGCTGTGACTCACAGGAGTGGGCATCTCACACTTGCATTACTGGCAACATCAGCTTGGCTGTTGCTTCATTCCTGCTGAAGAAATGCCTGAGAAGGTTCTGAACCATCCTGAACTTCCATACTTGTAACCCACAGTTCTAATGTAATTTTTAAACATGAAGCAGCAACACCTTGTGGGAAGAGGGTGCAGAGAGAAATCGGATTTCTTAAAACGCAAGCCTCTGTTTTCAGCACAAAACCCTCCTCACTCTGCGTTTTGAGTAGAGGTGTCAGAACCACTCAAAAAAAAAACCTAAAAAAGAACCAAAGATATCAAACACAAAGTAGTTCACAGTCTTGAAGACCTAAACTCTAGCAGATCAGATGTTGCTTCACAAGAAACTCAATGTCTTCCTTGGGGAAGGCAAATATAGCCTGCAGTCTTTTTCAACATGAGTTGCTCCCATCACCAAGTCAGTGTACTCTAAGCAGCCTCTCTGTCTCCCTAGTCATTTAGATATTCTTTCAAACTTCTATTCTAGCAGCATTCCAGCTCAGTGTCACAAACACTCTGTGAGATGATAAGCATAACAGATAGAGGGAAAAAGTAGTATCTATCTTCCTCTGTACACAGCAGCCCCTGATGAGACTGTGAAAGATAAACTGGCTTAGCAAACTATCACAGAAAAAACTGTCTTGAAGCAGATTTGGACCAATTCAGAAGGATTCATTACAGGATTAGCATCCAACTGATGAAATAACCTACAGCAAACAACACACCTTGAAGGAGCACTGAGCCACTGCACAGTCTCATCCATCAGGCCTAGAAAAATTCATATATTCCTTTTGCAGTTCTGATACCATGGAAAGCACTTAATAGGAAGACAACAAAGACAGATCTATCATTAACACCCACCAAGACTACACCAGTCAAGAACTGGAATAGGGCACAGATGAGAACTAATCAAAACAAGTATTTTGGTGAAATGAATACCATATATGTCCAGCTGCTTATTCTTTTTATGCATCCATTTAGAGGTTAGGCTTAAATCGAAGGTCTACTACAAATGGCTAGAGTGGGAAGGAACAATACCTAATGAATTCATTGTCAGCCCTTCCCAGTTCTGGGGGCTGCTGAGAAGGACTGCCTCACAGGGAAAAGCTTTGGGTTCAAATTATTTAAAAAGCACCAACCAGATCACAAAGCTACAGCACTAGTTTACAATTAGAACCCCTGTGAAGGCTTTTATTTGGTGGAATTTTTAGTCACCTTCGATTTCCAAGCATTATGGAATCATACTTTCAAAATTCTCTTTCAAGCTGTTACTGGGAACATTCTGATGTTGAAATTTTAGTTAAGATTCTTACCTAGCAAGAAGAAAATGGGAGCTGCTGCTTTGAGGAAACCCAAAATAGCAAAAGGAAAACAACCAAAGAGTGATAAAGCTGCCAGGGTTAACAGCGATGACGGTGTTTCCCAGGCTGAACTGCGTGCTTCTTCCCTGCTCTACTCATACTAGTGGAACACTGAAAGAAGGGAAGGTTAACTCTTCCAGTACTAGGTTGTGGTAGGAGTTATCTGAATGAGCATGGACAGCACCAAGAGGGATCTGGCCCTGCTTCTACAGCCAGACAGCAGATTTTGCTTTCCTGGCATTTTCTGTGGACTACAGCAGACAGGAATTAGCCCAGGAGGCAGAATTCAGCCCTAGAGTTCACCAGCACACACAATACAACAACCAGAAATATTCCACTTCTGAGCCCACTATTATCACAAAAGATTTTCGTCTCAAACTGTGCCAAATCAGAGCAGCTAAAATCTCAAAAAGTAAATCTAGTATTGTCTCCAGCAATAGCAAACCTGCGCCATAAACTAATAAACACAGCTCTAAGTGGAGTGTTACATCAGTCAATATCTGCCATAGAGCTGTTTAAGAGCAGCAACAAAATCCTATTCTTTATACTTGGCAGGTAAGTGAAGTGATTTTCAAACTACCAGACACACATGTGAGCTGAACAGCTTCTTTTGATGGATTTTTAATGGTGTGTACTTTGGTTTTTATTGTTTGGAGCTTAGATACTTTTTTGCGAGGTTTGTTTTAAAATGCAAATATATATGTAAATTTTGAGTCTACACAGATTATGCTGGGACTCTACAATTTCTTTGAGAGTGCATTTTGTACACAAAAATCATACAATCATATCCACATAGTCTACACAGAATTTCTGCTGTCACCGCAGATTATTTAAGATCAGAGAGAAAAGTTTTCCAAGTTTTAGAAGGGGAGACCAAGTCCCGTGTTGACAAAGTGCTTTTCTGATGTCCTTACAGTGTGTCAGAATCTAATTTGCATTGACTTTCCACCTTCAGGTCAAGAGGTGTCACAGGCTGGTATGGATGACATTTGTTTGTAGACAGTGATCATTTGTATCTCATTTTCCTTGTGTAACATGATCTTGTCACAGGCATCAACAACCGCCAAGTGCATCCAAATAACATTTGGTGTCTGATTCTGACAAAAAGTAGAACTGAAATCCAGGATGCAGCACACGGATCTGTGAACTGCTGCAGGAATCACAGCAGAAAGCAACGGGGAGCAGGTATTTTTCAAAGTGGCACTTACTATAGAGCACGGGGTGGGGAGGCTGAGCTGGCACCGCGAGTGTGGAAGGAGCTGGGGACTGCGGCTCATCCGTGCTCGTGCCCGACTGCTGGAAAGCCAGGTCGATTTCTTCATCTGTCAGGCCTGGGGGAGCAGAGGAAATGAAATCAGTTTAGCACCTTTACCCACTTTATGCACACATAATTAAATTCTCAAGCCAGGCAGAACCCTTTCAAGCTGCAAAGAATTTTGGCACTGACTTGAGCAGTAATGCCTCCCCAATTTTGGATTCGCTGGAATGTCTCCCTCTCTCTTTCTCTGTTGCAATTTAACCTTAAGCGACAGAATATTAGCCTCAACGTTGCTTCCAAATGTGGCTCATTCAATTTCCTTAATTTATCCTTGAGTTTATTGCTGCTTTTGAAGTAGCTTTCTATTGCAATTCTCCATTCTTCCCCCGAAAAAAAGATACCATCAACTGCAAATGTGGCTCATTTTAATCTGTAATGGTGTAAAAAAAAAAAGAGGGGAAAAAACTAACAATAATGCATGAAAACAGACAGGGAAACAAAAAACTAATTATTGGGTTAGACGACTAATTAGTCTAGATCGTTTCCGAAGACGGGAATAATTTGCTTTATTTTATGACAAATGCAGAAATAAAAAGAAAAAAAAATCAGGACTGACTGTGATTAGTATGAATGGGACACAGAATGTAAGGAGGAAATAAAACTATAACAAAACAGATCAAAACAAGGCCAAGCCCAACTTTCAGCTGAGCATTGCCCCAGCCCACTGGTGCATGATTAGATTGCCCCAGGGCAGCCTGGCTTTCATTTCACACAGAGCTGGAGTAACACTGCACACATGGTATGTGTTGTTGCAGTGACTCCTGCCACGAGGAAATGCCAGGATGACCATCTGTAATTGGCCACAACATATGGAAACTATTTGGCCAACAAGGGGGAAAAGAAAAGCAGCCAAAGGATTCACAATGACCAGCATCTCTGAAGAAGGAAGCACAGCTGGATTATTTTTTCCAACAAGAGAAAACATCCTCTAGAAAAAGAATTTAGTACTCAGATGGCAATCACGAAGTGGGAGCTGGACAGCTGTGTAGCATTTACTGTCCTGCACAGAAGCACATAAAAACCCAGTGCCCCTGCTACGAGGAACACGTGAAGGGATTTGGGACCTTTCAGCATCCAGCCAGGGCATGCAAAAACACTCACAAAGAGGGAAGTGAGAATATGGATTTAAGGAAAGAGATTTATAAGATAAGAGGCAGACCACTTGATTCTCACATGATTCTTGAAGGGAGTGAGTACAGTGAGGAAAATTGTATGAACAGGACAGCATTGGGGAAAAAAAGGGGAGATACTTTCCACATACTTCACCCCTGCTTGAGATCCATAAAGCACTGCTGGTAGATGAAATTCCTGAACTTAATACTTTAAAAAACCTAGCTTTTTAATATTACAGAGAGATGCAATATAAAAAATGGCCAGGCCACTGGGCATACGAGCTAAGTTGCAAGAAATCTTTTCAGGATCTTTAACTTTGCATACTGGGGGGTCTAGACAGAATAATCTGTAGCACAAACAATATTTCCAGAAATAAATACACAATCTGTCTCAGAACTGTTATTTAATATCATAAGCACTAACACAGTGCTTGTGGTATTCAGAAGGCTTTATAACTATTAACAGATCTCTCTATTCCTGTGAGCGTGTGAGAAACTGTGAGTTCCTGTGAGACACTATTCATCTACTCCACCGAGCATTGCAGAGAATTTCAGTGACTTCTCTAACAGCAAAATACTGTCAGTGTAAGACACAGTGCCAGAAATGGAAAGTTCCTGATCTTTGGTCCTGCAGTCTGACAGAATCACCCTGTGACTTGTGTTTGAGGCATGGCTCAAATAGTAAGGAACCAAAACCACACAAAACAACATGGAACAAGACTTGCAGTGAGAGTAATAAAAGGCAGATAAACACAACTCAGCGTACTGCTCTGCTCACAAAAGCAGTATTTACAGTGTCTAATGCACGTTAGAAAGCAAAGTCCAATCAGAAAGAAATTGTTTCAACCAGCTACTAATTATCCAATGTAGAACCCATAAACAGATGCCAACACTGCAGATCACCAGCAACTACCGAATTTCATGAAGATGGAGACAACATTACTTGCTGGCTGCAAATGTGCCATTTTGTTCTATTTCCATGCAAATCTGATAATATTTAACACTTAGAAATATCAGAAGTAATGGAGGATCTCCACTTCATTCTGCAAAAAGGGCAGAAAAGAATGCCAGTTGTTTCACAACCATACCATAACATCATCCTGTTTGAGAAAAAAGCTAAAATCTTTTGCAAATAAAATGCACCTATAGGATTATTCTGATCTTGCCAGCCAGGGAGAAGTACCACTGCTTCCATTTAAACCCTGTTGTGCTGTGAAGAAGAAGCTGATGTGAATGACAGAATGATAGGAAGCCTTTCACATTGCAATTCCTGGTTTGAGTAGTACAAATTAGAACTACTACAAATTAGAATTACTACTTCCCTGGACTATTCTGCTGCCTTGTGAAGTGGTCCTGGCCATGGCACTAGTGGCAATGAACAAGAGAATATCACAACTACATCCCTTCTTAATTATCAGAGGAGAAGACTGGGATTGCCTGGAAAACCTCTTCTTTCATCTGGACGAGACGCTTTTAAGGCATTGTGATCTTGGCCTCAAGATCAAGGGACTCCTGGAGCTGATTCCTTAAGCATGTACACAGAGTTAGTCTGCACAGTGGACACTCAGTAACGACAAGTCACCTCTGCACTCAGAAATATACCTGTCCTCATGTTGGTCATTTCAGTAACAAAAGTGGATAAGATATTCTAAGGCTCTCCTCAGCAATTATAGCTAACTTCATCACATTTCCCTTTGGAATGATTTTTTTTTTTTTTCAAATTCACCACCTATATATGCACACGGTATGAATTTTACATGCCCAAATTATTCAACTTGGATATATTAATTACATACAAAAATGTGAATTTTGAATCCAGATCTAAGTGTCATCTGTTGCAATATCTCATCTTGCTTTATTTTATCACAGTCCTATCACTGCACTACATGAAAAAGGATCCATGTTCATTCATTGTTCTAATCTAGCAGGAAATTGGCAACCCAAAAATAATACCACTGCCCTTGGATGCAACAGCAGTGTCACAAAACCTGGGGCTTTGTGTCTAGTACAGCTCCCAAACAGGTATCTCAAGAAAATCACCTCTATTGAACAGTGGAATTGCTCTAAATCCACTTTCCAACACTTTGGAAAACAAACACTTCCGTTGTTCTGTGGCTGCAGTAAGATCAAGTC
Organism: Passer domesticus; assembly: GCF_036417665.1. Taxonomy (NCBI): domain Eukaryota; kingdom Metazoa; phylum Chordata; class Aves; order Passeriformes; family Passeridae; genus Passer; species Passer domesticus. Next base: position 7,786,155 of record NC_087495.1, on the reverse strand, counting down.
CATGCAGAATGCAAAAGGTTAAAAGGAACAATAAAGGAAACTGCCAATTGTAAGTGAATTATATTTGGCTTTGAAAGCTGAGCCACGGCTATATTATAAAAGGCATCTCTTTGCGTTGTTTACCATCACCCTGACTAATGCAGACCTTTTTTTTGTTTTAAATAATCTCATGCAAATTAGACACACACTTCCTTCCAGTTGATTGCTATCTGCAAGGAATAATCTAACCGCAGAGGGTACTGAGCAAGGACTGAGCTGAGGAGAAGCATGCACGGAAACTGTCTTCAGAGCCCCACAGAATGCAAACCTGCTCCCTTCCCCCAGCCCTCGCCCCGCTCCTCTGCAGCACCACAGCCACTGCAAAGAATTACTCATAATTTTCACAAAGTTTCAAAAATTCCTTTTCAGGTTTCAGGGTGTTGATTTGAATAATCCAGCACCCATTATTGTTTTGCACTCAAAGGCTCTTGCTGACCCTCTTTTTTGATTGTCACTGCTGCCACTCAATTTGCAGGCATCACTCAGCCTCTGGAAATTGTAGTCAAACACAGAAACAGAAAATCAGAGAATGAAATGGGTTGTCACAAGCATCTCTTGGTGCCTGCACCTCGGGTGTTGTACAAAGAGCTCTTTTGTACAAGAACTTTTAAGACTTGCCTGTCTATGTCCTTTTATAATATCTCTTACTATTTAAGGACCTCATATACATCAAAATACTGTTCCTCTTATGATCACTCTGAAGTAGAGGAGTACTTACAGTACTGTCACCCATATTTCACAGATGAGGAAGAGGTGAGACATACACACATGAGAAGTGCCCCAAGGTCAGAAGTGAAAATAAAACTCAGGAGATGTTTTACCTATTTTCTGTCAAAACACAGCAGCAATAATAGCAATGTAAAACCCTTCCATTAACTCAACCAGATGAGCCACGCTTTTTCTTCTTCTGACACAGGCTCTGGCATATTACTGACAACCCTTTTTCCATCCTATGCACTGAAAATATATTTTTCTTCATTATATTCTTCCTTACATTGCTCAGTCCAGTAATTCACACAAGATTTTCAGGTTACATCAGTTTTGGGGAGACATTTCTGTTTAGGTGGAATTAAGAATTCTGCCATAATAATGAAAGGTGGTGGGAAAAAATCAGTTTCTTTGTGGGTTTCCAAGGCCAGCTTTATTACCACTCTAGAGACCACCCTGAAGCAAGCCCCCACCCACCCTTCAGCAGGGACAAAAGGCAGGAGAGGGTGTGGGGCAGGGGGTGGCAGCTGCTGGCTTTTTCCCACACGCTTTCTGTGAAGGCCAAAACAAAGTAGGACAGGACAAGTTGTTTAGCTACAACAAACTTCGTGACCACCTGAAGTTTAGTCAGGTATCACCTGACTAAAAGGAAGATGTGCTGGTCGGCACCCTGAAATGACATTACACTTCTGTTCCTGGAAGCCACTGAGTCAACTCTGCTCAGAAAGAACATGGCCACATTTTAAAAGAATCATCATAAAATCCTTCTGGGATCTGATCCAGACTAATGATTCCACCTGTTCAGTCAGTTACATGCAGTGCTGGGTGACTGTTATCAAATCTGTCTCCTAAGTCCTACTCTGTGCTTAGCTGAATGTATTTCAAAAAGGTCAAAAAGGCAAAGTCTCCTGATGCATTTTCTTTCGCACATGGCCATTCACAAGGTTGGGCCCAACCCAATATTTGAATAAAACCTAAGGTTTCAGAAACAGCACTCTGATTTTTTTCCCCTTAATTTACACTGGGACACTGCATTTGAATGTAAACATCCTGCTACTGCACTTCCAGCTCAAACTTTAGTAAAGGAACCCACACATCAAAGGAGCATGGACTGGTCTCAACTGTCAGGCTGAGAAATGCAGAAATAAAAGTAATTTGAAAAGTTGCTGAAAGGGCTTTGAATTCTTACAGCTCTATTCATCTACGAGACTGTTAATTATGCAAGTGCAATCTTTCAGAAACATGATACACTTTAACCCATCAGGGTGAGTAAGCAGCAATCAGAACTGATAAGGGTGCTCTAACCTCAGCTGCACAGCCCTAAAATAGAGAAGGAAAATCAGACTAACAGAACAATGCTAGGAATTACACAGGGAGTCAACCAGGACCGAAAAGGTTAAAATAAAAAGTATTTTGGCATAACAAGTATAAATAAATAAATAAATAAATAAATAGAGCAGCAGTTTCTCTTCCTAGCTAAGCTTTTTGGAGTCTATAATAAAATGAAGTGTAATGGAGGAGAGGAGGGCAATGTCAGAGGGTGAGGGTTTGGGAGAGAGGTTGTTAAGTATCTCCCTCTCCTCAGCTGTGTTTACTCCATTTACAGGATCCCGGGTGATTGATAGACAGACAAAAGAAAAGCAAGCAGATAGTAACCCCCCTCTGGGAGCACCAGCAGAGGGGATAACTCCTGACATCATCTAGAGCCCCAAACTCTCCTTAGCCACTTGTAATTAAAAAGACAGAGCAAGATATGCAAACCAGAGAAAAAGTAAAAGAGGATTTTTTTTATTATTATTTATTATTAACATTTTGTTGGAACAGTAGAGTGCAATAAGGACTCTCAGAGCCGTTAAAAGTCGTCGGGTGACCTGCAGACCCCTATTTCCCAGAGCCTTGTATAAAATTGAATTTTTTAAACATAAATTACACGTAATGACGACACTGTAAAAACTAACAGTAATGGAAAGCTGTGCTGTATTTCATTAGCCTGTATTATTCCGTGCCACCTGATCCAGCCGGGCCTTGTTTATGAGTTAGTGTGTTAGCAGATGCCGATGGAAGCATTTGCTTCGACCTTGCTCTTCTCATTGGGGCATGAAATTACGACGGCAGCACCTTGATATTACAGCCATAAATACAGTAAACTGCAAATTTAAGCCAACGGCTCCTATTGTCTCTGAACATAAAGCTGATCGGTATTTATTTAAAAGGAGAACGAAAAAAAATATTATATATCACCTTGTTTATGGGTCCAGTGTCCCCCCTTCCCCTAATCTGCCTTATTCACTTGGTTAAATACTAAACAAACAAACTAAATCCTCTCTATTTTCTACTGATTAAATATTCTTATGAAATGAGTATTGTCTTCAGAAAACTGGATCAAAGTATTTTCACTCTGAATAAGGAAGGGCAAGTGACTTGCTTAGCATGTCTTGGAATGGAAGAAACAGAACAAGTACTACAACTTTTCTTCTCAGTTTTATATATATATATATGAGAAGTTCAAAATGGAAAATGAAAAAGGTGCTTCTGGTCACTCATTCACATTTGTGTGTAACATGTATACATATGAACAAGAAAATGTTTTCTTCCAGTTTTCTATTTGAAAATATCTCCCATGTTAATACCACTTCAAAACAAGGAGAAAAAAAAAAGAAATTGCAGTGAGGTTAATTGGAGGGGGAAAAAACCATGGGATTCCTTCTCTGAGCAGCAAACAGCAGGGAGAATGCCTCACTCTCCTATGGGCATTTTGGGTAAATACCCAGTAAAATTTATCAGAGGGGAGAAAATCAAACACAAAGGCAAAAGGACATTGTAATATCACAAAGCATACCACAGCATAAATCACAGCATTATAAGTCAGTCCAAAATGCATTTCACTGGTAGTTTCAAGGCAGGGAAAATACAGTTTCACTTGCAGCAAGAGAGGTCAGGTCTTCCTCCTCTAATGTAAAGTAAGCTCCTTGCCTAGATGAAGTATGTTATCTCCGTTCCGTAGAAAGAAAGAGGAAAGAAAGAAAGAAAGAAAGAGATATCTTTGGTAAAAGCTCCCAATACTAAGCTATACGTTCGAGGGGTCAAGGCACTAAGAGGAGAATTCAAGGAACAACATGCAGGATGAAAACTGGACTTGTGCTCGGGATTCTGCAATGCCAAAGTCCCAGGAGATGGAGTGCTACCACAGCCTCAACAGGATGTGGACACCTCTTTCTTGAATTAATCTACAACAAATCTTCAGGCAGCAGACAGCATAATTCAACAGGTATAATTTCTACTCCACAAACAGTTCAAAATTGAGAAAAAAAGGAGATAGCAACATGACTCTAAATCAAGCAAGACAGGTCCAGAAGTCCTCACCAACCTGAATTACAGAACCAGAAGTTTTGTTACAAAGCCCATTTACATTCCTACACAAACAAGTATATGCAAAAACACAGAATAAATTCAAATTCAGGTACCTTCTTCTGAAGACCTGCCTATTACAGAATCATTCTCAGAACACCATGGTCAGCAAAAAAGACAGAAGAAACAAGTCTTTCTGAAACATAAATAAAAATCTCTCCTAAAAATGGAAAGCAATTTTATTCTCTTATCGTCTGTGATGGTGCTATTTTTATTTTTAGGTCTCTTGCCTCCAGCTTGTCCTTTCTATTGTCACACGAGCATGAGCACAGTAGCTGATGGGAAGCCTCCTTTGAGTGGACACTGGTAGGTTATGTCCACACCACGTGTGACTAACCTGGAAGCCAGTGCTGCCACACAGAAACACAGGACAAACCTTCAGCCAGTCCATGAGAACACTACATAAGAACTAAAACCTCTGCATATTTGAAATTATTTCAAATTAGTATCTACTTGGGGTTTGAAGGCTTTGAAGACTATGCCAGGATACCAGTTCCAAGGTAGCTTATCAAGAATAGTACATAACCAGGGCTCTGACATCCGTTTAAAAGAAGTCCTTAGAGAGCAAAAAATCCAGCTAATGGAAGAGACACTACTCCAGTAACCATAGTGCTGTCATGACTCGTTACCACAACTGACAGCTCCCTAGAAATAAGCCCAGGCATTCAGAGAAAACAAGTATAGGTACACTAAATGGGTGTGTTTCCAAGCACACCCAACCTGTGACCTGATCCTGCTGCTATTCCTGCAGAGAAACAAGTCTCACAGTGGTGGTTCCTGGTCCGCATTATTTGTATCATAATGCTCCTCAGGGATCCCAAAAGGCATTCACTGGGCAGGTGTGGTGCCAGGAACTGTGCAGACCATAGAAGGCAGCCAGACCCAAAGTGTCCAACAAGCACTGTGAAGGAAAGATAGGCTGCAAAGAAAAACCCTGCACTCAAAAATGAAGTAACTTGCCCAGAATACACATCAGGCCTATGCAATTTCCTATTAAATTGGGAACTACAGCATGAAACATTCTGTAAGAGTGAAAGAATATTAATTTCTTCTACATGTTCATTTCCAAAAGCAGCCCAGTTTGATACATGGCCCTTAAGAAACCCATGCACTACCATAGCTTATAAAGCTTACCACATATTTTAATAGCAGCAGTGACAGAAAACATTTGTGCTTCAGATCCATTTATTTTGTGTGAACAAAATATATTTTGTTAAGCAGCTTGTTGAGCAATAATAACAAAATGATTAGCCTTTGGCTACTCTTTGATCTGTGATATTATCTTTAGGAGCTTCTAAACAGAAAGCCAGAGGTAGTCTTAAATTCAAGTAAGGTAAAACACTGTCAGTACAGGAGGTTTGGTTTTGATCTACCTTCAGAACACCAATTTTAAATCGTATTTCCAACTACTTGAACCAGCATGTCACAAGAATTCCAGTGCTGATCCAGAAGGAGCTGGCCAGGGGCGATTTGCAGTCAAGCAGACATTTGTAACTCAACTTTTTCGTTACAGCAGTGAAGAATCCCCAGGGCTGTCCGTGGTAGGGGGGTGAACACACCCTGGATCAGGCCTGATCTCACAGCCCGGCCCTTACGTGCAACTCTGGATCAGTCACTGCTGATCTGGGATTACTGGACTGGGCTGGCTTGCAGTTCTAGAACCTGCCACTCTTTCTGCCAAAATCAGCATTCAAAAGAAAGGAATCATGTAAAAGAACAATTTCAAGCCATTCTATGACATCCTTTAACCAGATTTTTCAGAATATCCGAAACATGCCTTTGTTTTATATATAAGAATGGGGAAATTGTCCTGATGCACCATTTCTGTTTCCTTGCATTACTCTGGAATTACTGATTGCCCCAAACACACTAACAAGAGCACCTGGCTGTTTCCTACCTGAGACAAAACCAGTCACAGAGCAGCCTCTGCAGATGAAGATGAACTGCAGTGTGAAGAGCAGCTTGCCTCAATGTTATTTATTTCCTCTTTTATTTTAAACTTTAGAAAGGAACAAAACAGACACATTTGTACAGACTTACCACAGGAGAAATCATATTAAGTGTCTATAAATGTAGTTTGAGTGTTTGAAGAACACACAATGAAGCACTGAACACACAGTGTGACACTCCCTCTGTCAGGCAGCTGCTGTGGGGAGCATGGAGAACTCAGCAGCTACAGCTGCACATTTTAAGAAAATGTAAAAATACATGGAAGTGTGCATGGAAAAACACATGGAAATGTAAAGAAACCAACAGTGGGTGAGGAGCCATGAACACATGCCTTTTTCTCACAACCTTATAGAGCATCTTGGCTCTTCTCACTCAATTCCTATAAAGTGGAATTAGTGTTAGACACCTGTGAGTCAGGTAACATCACACTAAGAAGAGAAGTTGCATTAAGAAAATTACATCTAAATGCTACATATTTTATTATTATGGTATAAATGTTTCACGTAAATTTGGTTTGCACTTCCCCCAAAAAGACAGAGATGCTACTACAATATTATAAAAAGACAATGTCAGCAAGAATTCATTACAGATTATAAATCACCCTCGTTCCTCCTTATTCTGTTTTTGAGAAATTTTTTACATGCCATTAAAATATTTGCTGAATGTTACTCGAAAGGTAGCCACCTGTAAAATTAAAGGCTGATGCTGCCAGTAACCGTGTTGAAATACCTTCTGTTTAAAAGACAAACCTACTTTGTAATTTTTAACACAAGTATATAAATATTTCTCCACCCACAATTTTGTTCGTTACATCACATCCATTTAGACAACAACCATCTATGTCATCACACAGGATGTTAATCTTGGGTGGGGAAGAAAGAAACAATAGTAAATTAACTTTTAAGAAACCAAGATTAGATATTTAAGCAGGGTCCTTCATGATGAAAGAACAACAAAGACAAAAAAACATTAGGGGACAAGTCAACAAAATAGAAGAAGTTTCAAGAGATCATTTTTCATCTTTTGGTTTGTTTATTGCCTTTTTTTCTCCCCTTGTGGCTTCCACAGGGCCTCTCCAGGGCTCCAGAGAAAATTAAAGAGCCTGGATTAAACGCCCAAAGGACGACTAATGCTAACAATACTAAAAATAACGAGGTTAAGTGGTGTAAAACTATGGTGACCACACACGGAGAACTGGAGTGGTAAGGTAGAAAAGGAGTTTCATCATTGCTCCCTCGGGACATGCACAGAACACAGTAACTGCTTCTAGTTCTCTGGGGTTCCGATTACCATGCCAAACACACCTCCAGAGTTTCCTTATTAGTATAATAAAAAGCCTCTACACATTTGTGTTCTATTCCCAGCCTTGCTATTGACCTTGTGTAGGCCATTTAACCTCCATCTGCCTCAGTTTCTACGTCTGTGAAAGAGAAATAATATTACACTGTATCTTTTCTAAAACACTTCAGACTGGCACAATCACCATGTGCAAAGACTGACAGGTTTGAGAATCTATACATGCCTTATATGCACTTGAGTTAGGTAAGGCATTTGCAACAAATAATTTATTCAAATAACATATTTATACCTTTTTTTTGGTAGATCATCTATGGAAATAGTTTCAGATTTCTAACTCTCATCGAGGACTCAAATTCAGACATTGCTTTGATTGGGTGCTAAAATACAGGGCATTTCTCTGGTCTCCTTTTAGCCAAGTGCTGCCCTCAAAATCCAGTCACTGGGGTTGGATATTCAATAAGGAAATGCAGAAATATCTGTATTTTTAACACTGTGTTGTCTTCTAAAGCGGCACAAAAATTCCAGTCCAGGAATTAAAATGGGAGTGGCTATACAGAATTCACACAGAAACTGGAGTGAACGTTAAAAAACACTTAGGGCCATGTTCCTGCAATAAAACACAAGTTGGATCAGTAGGGGAAACAGCTGAAGCTGTCCAAAGTATGAGGATAGCTCTTGGAGCTCCTGGGCTAGGAGACATTCACCAAACAAAAGAATCACTGTACAAATAAAAAGGGAGTGAATAAAAACGGGAAGATTCTGAGCACCTCCTTCCGAGCACTATGTAAGACTGTGTCTCCTCTCTGGATGCCAAAGGTGGACCACCACCACTGTCTGGCCAAAGGGAAGGGCCAAGGCTGCCCCCAGCAGATCCCTCTCACCCCACAGTCTCAAAGCACAGGAACCGTGCCAGGCACAGGTACAGCACTGTTTGATGTGCTGCTTAGGGGGCAGCTCCCTGAGCAGCAGCCTTGTCCTTGGTCCCCAGACTCCCGAGTGCCAACAACTTACCCATTACAGCAACCACTGGGAAAACAGCTCACAAAACTGACTCAAGTTCATTTCCTCCCTGGTTTTCTTTTACTGCTACTGCTGTCTGTCTCAGGTGGCCTGGTGTGAAAAAGCTCTGCTTTTATGATGAAATACGTGGGAGCAGGACCCTGACTGCAGAGAGCCCAAGGAGGGGGCAAGAGCAGCTTGTGTTCCCACTGACAGTGCATGCCATCCTCACCAGCCCAGCGTTACGAGACACACACACCAGCACTTGCTTTACCCGACACTAAACTCACACCTCGCAAACAAATTATTTAACTACTCTATCCCCCAAGGAAGACAGAGATCATTTCAAATGCAGCTCCCTGCTCGTCTCTCACATACACGCAACGGCCTGATAGGTTAAATGCTGCCATTTAATTACAGTAATGGAACCTGCTATTTTTTGGTTCCCTTGAATCCTCTCTCGCTCTCTTTTTTAAACACATACAGAGTCATCTTTTAAACATGTATTTTATATCCTGAGTTTAACAGCTGCATTCTCCTGGTTACTTGAAGAGCAGGAGTAATGATATTCTGATATTCTTCCCAGTACCTCTGAGCAACAGTCTTTTAAACACTACATAAAAAACAGGAGCTGGGGGATGCTGTAAGAAGGGGTCCAGGCTGACACTGTAGAGGCCAATCTGCCCCTTCATTTACTTAGATGCTTTGTATTAATTTTATTGAATAAAGCCAGCTTAACCTCTTCTACCAACCCTCAAAGCAGCTGGGGTTGGAATGGTGGATAAACATGAAAATGCTTTAAGTAATTTTACTGAAAATTCTATACAGTACATCACACTGACAATATAGCACAGTATGGTTGTATTTATAGGTCTATGGCTGGCAGTCAGAATTATCTCAGATCTAGCTCTTAATACATCTGCCTCAGTGTCCCCACCTAAAATTCCTCAGTTTCCCACTAAATGTAGAGTTTGCAAACTGTTTCAAGAATATAAAGGTCTAATGAAGAGGAAAAAATGTAATCTGAAGTGCTTTAAATTAACCTTATAATCTTGCCATTTCATAAAGGGTGTCACAAGCTTAGTCAGCTACTATTTGTAGAGTACTTTGAAGATGCAAAGTGGCATAGAAATATGGGAAATAGGTGTGTTAAATTCTTGAGCATGCTGCATAACACCTTTTTCTCAAGTGAATTCAGGAAGGAGGCTGTAGGTGGCCAAAGCCCAGAGAGTTTTATGGTTAGTTATTATTGAGGAAGGGCATGTAACACACTACTACGAGTAACACAACAACTGTTAGTGGATTTTACATTTCATATTGCATAGAAATTAGAAAAAATCTAGAAGCCAAGTGTAGGTACTTCCAAGTCAAAATATATTCTTACCTATGCTAAGGCCACAACACTCCTAGAAAAATACCCATATTATACCTGTCCTCAGCTTGATTTGTCCTCTAAATGTGAAATGCTTATTTATTTGTTCCGTGGTAGTTGGCTCACAATCAGCCAGCCAGCCATGCAGGAATATTGCCCATCTTCATTCTCTGGTATGGATATCCACTGGTGTCTCTAAAGGATGGAATCTTAAAAGGTGAGGCAAGGCAGAGACAAAGACAAATTTAATTTTATCACCGTAAAAAGGGACATTTCCACATGGGCAGCAAGGACATGAATATCATGTGTATGCAGGGGTGGGGGGATTATAAACGCATTTTTGGCGAAATTCAATAAAGCTGATTCCACTGCATAAGGTCAGCAATTTACTTTTAAAAAATGATATGATTGCAACTTTTAATATAACCCATGTATTTGCTGCAAGATGCTCTAGAAGATTGTGTAATGTAACCACCTGACCTCTCTGCAGGAGCAGAGATCACCCCATTTACCCTTTATTGTCTTGCTAAAAGCAATGCACATTTGCACGGTATGACAAAGTCAACAGCTTTTACTTCAGAGCGCCTCAGATTTCATGAGAATGAATTCTCTGCTCTGCTCCAGGAGAAGTGGAGTCACCTGCACTAGGCTCCAGGAGAAAGAATAGCAAGGAATGAACCAAAAACTAAATTAACCTCTTAGTTAAGAAAAGAATGATTGCACTCCAGACCAAAATTAAGAGTGTGCAGTAGAAAAGCAAACTGTAGGATTTCATGTTCAAGGGGACCCAAAACATAATTTAAAACAGAACAGAAATATTGTCTAAGAAATCCTAGAGAATCATCTCATACAGGAACTTATTTTACCTTTCCTAGCAGGAAAGTATCATTAGGTCTGAAATGAATTTCAGCAGAACACCACAGATTATCCTAACTACACTCCTTGTTTTAGCTTCAAGAGGGAAGGCTGTCTCCTTAGACGAAGAATACCAGACTCATTCTCAGAGCAGGTCAGAAGATGAATTCATTTAATTGTTCTGGGAAGACTGTGGGGAAACCCTGGACTGGATGACCATGAAAAACAAATTCTTTCTGTCACAGAAATATTTTTATACAAACGTACATAGATTTCTTCAACCATCTCAAGGTGAATCTTTCTTCAAAGGTCAAAGCTGCAGGGCTGGATTAGGATTGCACGCAATCTGCCTGAGCCTTGACATTCTGACATTCTAAAGTTTGCAGCTTTCCCCTCCCATACACGGCTGATGGAAGTAAACTCCCAATCTCTCTGAAAGTGTGGCTTTTACTAAGTACCTTCAAAAATCACACACAGCAGCACCAAGAACTCTGAAACAAGCATATCAGAGCAGTTTATGAACACAGCTAACATAAATCTTACTGAGTCAATAAGGCGAAAGTGCTAATTAACCCCATTTTACAGATGGGCAAGCTGCAAACAAGAAATTTACCCAAAGCCAAGGAAGCAGTCATATCTCAGACCTCCTATGCCTGCTCTTAGATTGTAACTGCAGAAGTGGCTTTCTCTTGGACTTGGCATTTACTTTCACTCAAAAACATTATGAATAAATATTTAAACTTACAAGTCAGACTTAGGGGCTGGGTCTTTTTTGCCCATCACTATGGCTAATGATTTCAGGCCTTGGAATATAATTGTCTATTTTAGCATTATCTTCTAGGTAGACTTCAATTCACTCTGCTGTAATCATATTGTTTTTTCAGTACTACCAGGAATGGAAACATTACTTTGTCAGTAAACAAGGCAGATATGACTCAAAATACACTCAACAAGCAATAGGAGTTAATTTTGCAAAGCCATTTTTAACGGCTCTTTCACATTAAATAGTCACTGTCAGATAGCCAAGTGGAGAGACATCATTAAACCCATGACATTCCAATTATTTCTTAAAATTAAGCTTACAAACAGCATTTTGCAGCATGCACAACTTCCTAAGCATCAAACCGATCTGTTCCAATTTATCAATAATTTTCCAGCCAAGAAAGGATTGGCTCCCTTTGTACACTGCATCACATGGGCAGTTATGTCTAACCTGATGTCAGGTGGTTTTCTGCCCTCTCATAAACGACTGGGACAAGAGTCAGAGACAAGCAATGAGCTGATTTCTCCATGTGTATAGGGACTAAACAGACTAGTTTTTCCAAACTTCCTTTCAAATCTTGAGGAATGATAGTGAAGGGTTTCTTCAACTATATTCTTCCCAAAGCCCTCCAAAGAAGCACCATATCTGATTCCCAGGATGTCCTAAAGCTGAGCAGTTTACCACATTTTGTTGGCACTACTGTACATTCCTTGTCACCAAAGAAGCCAAGAAAATCCGTACAGTTCACGACAAGTTCAGACATCACAAACAGTGGTAGAATTGATGGGAGAAAAGAGTCAGCATGATGAATAGGCTGGTACTGAACAGCAGGTGACAGATCCCCATGCAAAAGAGTGGCAGGACAGGAAGACATCTCCTTCTCAGCAGATGGATAGTGACTCTCAATCATTTTCAGGAAGAAAAAAGAGGGCAACTAATACAAAACACAGAAAGGTGGAACTAATTTCTGGATCACAAGCACATCTATTCCTCTGCATTATGATACCCCAGGAGTGGAAATCTGTATGTTGAACATCATCAGCACTGGGCAAACACAGCAGAGTGCCACAAATGGATGGGATTACCCCTAATGCTGATTTAGATAGGAACTGGTGTAAGTTTGTTAGCAATGACAGCTTTCATTCTCTCACTCTTCATTCTTAAGTTCCCTAGAAAGCTCTTTGGGAGACAATCACATTTCCCCATTTATGCAGGGTTGTGTAGAGCCAAAGCTTGGATAGGAGGCACCTAAAGAACAAACTGGTTGCATGACAGGTGTAGGACGTATTTTTCTTTAGCCTAGCAAAATATTACAAGGCACACTAGCTGTCTTGCACAGCCATAAACAGAGGCCCAACCATCTTTAGTAATTAAATATCCCATGGTGCTTTTCAAGAATCTTAGTAAATTTTTTACTCAGTAATTACATTCTCTATCCCTAAAGCTCCCTCTGCAAGATCAGTTAGATAAAGTATTCTTCATTTCCTCTCCTAAAAATCACAAAGTGATGTTGAACAGCTGCTGTCATCTACCTCAGAGGTGGATGCTTTTTAGTGGGAAGCACAGGGAGATGGAGATCAAACCATGATTCTGATAATGATAGATAACCCTATAAACACCACTGAACATGCTCCATGCAACGAGCTGCAAAGTTTCCATTGTTAATGGGTACAACGGGCTCCAAAATCCTGAAATGAAAAGCATCATGAAAATGCAGAATGTGCTGACTTCCATGCAACCTCTACAGTCATTTCTGTAAGTCTACACAAGATGTTAGAGTTACTTTATGCTACTTGAACACCTGCTGCAAGCTTCTTGAATAATCAGAAAGCACCTCCCTGCTTCTACCTATGCTAGTGAACTTTCTCTTGCTGTGTGTTGATTTGTACTAGATGCTTAAAACACTAAGCATGTTCTTGCAATAAATTTCTGCTATCAGTACTCCTTTTCTTTACCATCTCTCAAATCTGTGTCCTGACAGGAAGTTTGAAGAGAAGGACAAGTCACCTAGCATTCCTTGAACAGTCAACACTTAGGGTCTAATCCCACATTTGTGTATCAAACATGGTACTTCCTAGAAAAAAATAAGGTTTGGAGAGGCAGAGCAGTGTGGCCTAAATAGGTATTTTGACACCATAGGTTACTAACTCTATTTTTCCAGCTGGGTTGGCACTGGACTCCATTGGCTTGCATTGTATTTTCTTCTCAAGGAAAGCCTTTGCAAAAACTGTTTGAGCTTCACTGAGACATGTTAAAGAATTAATTACAAAGTAAAGCTGAAGGAGAAAATTAATTTTGGAAACACAAGAGGTTACTTTTCTTTTCCTCCCTTTTCTGGAACTGGGGGAGGAAAGGCAGTTATTTTCATCTTCATGCTGGGGGCAGGAGCTGGGAGCTGTCCAGTCGATAACCTGGCCATCAGAACAAGGTTTGTAATTAAAAGGTCAGTGACCTGGAAAGCTGGGGCCTCACTCTCAGAGCTTCTCAGTAATGACGGCACTATTAAATTAAGACTGTTATGAAATCAATGCTAAAAAAGCTTTCATGGTAACGAGATTCCATTCAAGGACATGCAAACTGCCTCATGAAATGGACTTAAATTATTAAAAAAAAAGAAGGAGTAATAAAAGAGGGTTAAATTGAAATCTGCTGAAGAATTTGCTTTTTTTAAGCCCGCCACCAGTGGGCTGTGCCCCTATCCCTCAGGTCCTGAAGGTGATCCACTTAGGTTTCTTTGACAAAGGAGAAAAGGCAGGTTCGACTTCCAAGAATGCAGACTACAGAAAGAGGAAGAAAATTAAGTCAGTTTTCTACTGGAAGTTTCTGGGGTTGACAGCATTTGTTTCCAGGGGATCAAGTGCCTTTGAGCTCTGACTGGGAAGGGCATGTAGAATTAAATAATTTTTTCATCTCTTCAGAAATCACCATAGTCTGGCATCTTGACACTGGAAAAATTTTCTGGAACATTGATGCACTGCAGAAAACCTTCTGAGTGGACATTTTCCCAACATAAGTCAACAATTGTACATTAACTTGCTTTAATGCACCTCTGTTCTTCCATCACTATTATTTCTGAGCTCCTCATATGCTTTCATCAGTTCCCACAATCCCACTCTGGAAAGGCATTACTGTAGTCATTTTACAGATGAAGAGAACAAGCAACTAAGAAAACAGTTCTTCATCCAAGATGACACAACAAGTCTGTAAGCTCACTGTTTTCCCCTTCTCTGCCCCAAAAACCCAGCACCCTGAAAACAGAGCTTCCATGTATAGTGCATTTCCACCCCCTTTCTCTGTCTTGCCAGAACTTAAGAGATTCAGAGCACACAAAATTAACAAGCCACACGAGTTACCGGATGGGTAACTGAGCAGTGCAGGACATCTGAGGCACAACAGTTAAATGACAGACACATTTCCACAAGGGTTTAAGCCCCACATGCTGTCTAATTACTCCCAAGGCGCCGCTGATTCTGTGGCATGTCATCAGCAGAATCAGCGAGTTGGACAAAAAACAAACAGCATCTTTTTTTTCTTTCTTTTCTTTCAGATACTCTGAGGGGAAACAGCTGTTTTTCCCTTCATCTGAAGAAGTTCATGATAAAAAGGAGGAAATGTCATAAATTACACAAAATGCCAGTGTAAGCTTCAAAGAAAATGATAAATGATTCTAATAACTTCATGTTTCTCATTAATGCCTCTGTATATGGGAGTTTAAAAGTGCTTAAAACAACAGAGAAATCTCATCTGACTTTTGAAAGCCCTTTTACAAATCCAGGATACCCTCACTCTCCCAACTGTCATCAACACTCTATCACCCCATGTGCCAGAGAGAGCAGTTCAGCACCACCTGAACTGCACAGAACCAGGAACACCTGATTTCAGCCTCTACATCTACTGCTTCACCAAACCCAGTCCAGCTGATAATCCTGCAGAAACTTTCATTTCTCATCTCACTGAAATGTACTAAACCAAATCCAGCTCCTGTACTAAAAGGAAATAAAATTTGATTGGCCTTTATGAAAAAGGAGATGCTTACAGAAAAAGAAGAAAATATCGTCATTCTAGGCAGAACCACTCTGTGAGTCTCAGAAGTGAAATTTCTTAAGCCAAGTCAGGCTTGCAGGACGTTTTTCAGCTGGCAGCGCAGGCTCTCCACTAGACAGCCTCAACTGAGGATACACATTATCACAGGGATGGCAGGGACTGTACATCAGAGAATAGAGAGAACAAACCCTGTAGTCCCTCACCTACTCAGGCCACATCTATGTTTCAAGAACTGACTCCATCTGCTAGACCACACAGGTACCACACCAGCACTGAACACTGGCCTCATTCCATATGGACACATTTCCAGTGACTGCTGGGTACAGGCGCTACTGGACCCTACTCCTTCCTATCTCCTATGGTTAAGTTTAGAAAAAAAACAATTAGCACAGAGGGAAGGAGGGCTAATTAACACACAGGAACAAACAAACAGTTCTACCAAACCATTTCTGCTCTTTAGTAATTATTATCCAAGTAATTCATAAGAAGTATTAGTTCGGCCACAGTTTCTCTGTGCCTCCATCTCCCCACCCTTCCTCTTCTCCCAGTCAGGGATTTATTAAAATTAAACAGATTAGATGGAGCTCCTGATACGAAAAACTGTTCAGCAAAGCCTGCGGTGGGGAAGTGCAGAGCAAACACCAGAGACATTTGTCTCTAAATTGCTCTAAATACCTTCTGCAAATGAAATTCTAACCCAGCTGTGTTGAGAGAGAAAATGAGGACTAACTGGTCATTGTCAGCACAGAAGAAGATCAGGCAGTTATAATATTGCACGATATACTGGGGGCTAAGGATCTCTCGGCAACAATAGATTTTGTATCAGGTTACCCCGGGTAATCAGCACAGCTTTTAGGCTCAGCTTTCCCTTGCTTCATTGCTTCGATGATAGAGTTGAAATCCCCAAGCTTTTATGATTAATTACTCCCTGTAGGTCCACATATTTCAAGGAAAAACTCATGGTGCACAGCGACCAACAGGCTCCAAATTTTAATGTCATCCTGATGGCAGGGCAGGGCAAGCAACATCCCTGATGATTGGAATGTCCTCTTAATTGGCACTAGGACAAGCAGGGAGAGGATCACACTCAAAATGATGTGCCCGTGAACTACTTGTCATGACATCATTGCCAAAACACAAGGCTGCCATTCCCTTCTAGGTTCTCTGCTATTCAGGATGAGCAAACTGGTGCATATACTTGAACTCTCCATCTCATGACTTCAGGTCTCAGGCATCTCAATAAGCAGTTCATAACTCCAGACAGAAAAATACGTAGTTCATGGGCTTCCCTGCTTTTCAAAGCTCAAGATCTTTAGCTCTAGAATTTTATGTACCTTGAAGTACTTAAGACTTCAATGCGTATGTGGGTCACTCCCCTCTGAAGTTTGGAATTTGTATTTTCAGTATCATTTCAACACCTTACAGTGCTCCACAACACATGTAATTAACTTCAAGTTAAAACTGTTGTTATTTATGCCTTGTGGTAAGCAATATGGTCCCAGGACTGTAGCAAAATATAGAGTGAACATCACCTGGAATGCACTGCAAGTTGTGGAATAAAAACTTTAGAAATAAAATAGGAACAAAAGATAGTTCCACTATGAGTCAGAAAGTAAAATAAATTCTCTGTAGGCAATGACCAAAGTATGCTGCACCTCACTAAGATGATATAGGATTTGTCAGGATCTGTTCTATCCCTGCTATGGGAAAGGGCTAAACTCAGTCAGTGGTTTACCATTTCAGCCTGAAAGTCAGGTTGACCCCAAGCCTGACCTTGTTGACTTTTACCAGGTTCTTTGCCTCTCTCTGGCTCTCTTTGGGAACATCTGACCTTTTCACCCAGCGACTGGCCATTCTAATGCCAGTGTCAGTAAGGTTTGAACTGACCAGCTAGTCCACAACTATGAAACATCCTCATAGCAGAAAAGATCTGATAACAGTTAACCAGAAATTTCCCATGTGTCTTTTGTACTCTACAATTCCACATCTGGTGCAAATATTGCACTAGTCAGTTGGGAAGAAAAGAGACTGATATTTCTTATAAACCTCAGATCTTCTTTTGAGACTGACTAATTGCTTTGTCCGTAACATCTAATATTCCACAGCAATACATTTTGACTTTACATTAATTCAAGGTCCCTCATTATCACTGAGATCACAGCCTAAAGAGTTCATACCTTTCTTCTTCAGGAATGCTCTTCTGGTTGCAAGAGGACTTTGGCGGACCCGTGGATTCTGTAAAAATTTCACTGCTGTCACAATCTGAGGAGGGTAGGTGGATTGGAGAAAAAGAAGAGAGAAAAGATCCAAGTTAGACATGGTCAAATCCCTATTTTATATTAGGCACTGTGGACTGCAAGGTAAGACAACACACCCATCACAGAGATGATCTGGAGACACCACCAACTTTCAGAAATGGTTCAACAAGTATCAGAGCTTGTGGTTTAAGTCTAAGCAGCACAACTATGGTGTTTAGCCTAGAAGTTTCTTGTCTAATTACTTTGGGAGCAGCTCTACCTGTACAAAAACTCCTTTACGATCATCACGTGTTTCTGTTATTTACATTGTGATCTTCTTACCTAAGTTGACTCCTACAGTTAAAGCCAGCCTGGAGTCAATGCATGTGATCTGTAACAGTTGGCTTATTGTAAGAATGCTTCCTTTCTATCTGACTTAAAGCTCCCTGCAGATTCTAAGAGATTAAGGCCTTTTCTGCCATCATTCTAATTTATTGAAAGCAATAAATAAACCTCAGCTTCTCATGACTAGAGAAGAAGCGACTTCACATGTTTTGGATCACATAACAACAATCAAAAAAGTCACTTGGAATGACACAAATGGGTAGGCAAGTAGTTAAATTTATACTGCACACCAGCAAAAGCCACAGATGACTTTTGTCTACAAACTGATTTCTACATCCTTCTTTAAGGTGACAGACCACCTAAAACAGAGCACTTATACAAGCAAAGGGTAAGTCTGGGATAATACTCAATGGCATCAACAACAACAGCACTCAATGTTTACATTTCCATTTAGTGCCCGTGAAAGGTATTCCATTTTTTTCTCCATATGGTAGCTCTATTTCCCACATACTTCCCTACATTGTTATACACATTATTACATGTCACTACACCAGTGATTCCCTCCACTTTTATACAATCTGCTCCGATTGTGGCATCATGAGGAATAATGTGCTAACAGCACATCCATGTGAACTAGTGGAAGAGATTACTTCCCTTCTCTAGTGCTAAAATTAACCATCCTAAATGCTAGACCCCTGTTATTCAGGTCTTTAAGAGTTTATCTTAAAATACAGTTTCTGGAATTCAGTTCCAAAAAGGTTTCCAAAACTTTGACAGCAGAAAAAGAAGGGAAAATACAGCACCACTCCTGAAATCACTAAGTTTCACTTTGTGTTTGAATCAAACACTTGGAATATGCATTTCTGGTCAGAGAGCAAAGTTCTGATGGGTTTAATGGCACTTTCAATGTACTCCTCAGTGCATTCCATCAATGTTTTTTTCTTTTAAATTGCATCTCTTATTTCTTTAAATACATTAATCAGGCTAGTGTAGGCAAAACGGATCCATTGGACAATGCAATAAACATGAATTATCATCTATCCAACATGCATAATGGCTTAAAAATACATAATAGCAGGTGTAGTTTAAATGATTAGTTATTACACCTGTGGTGGGTCTGATTCAATTGGGGAAAATCATCTTTAATAGGTTAAAAGGTTTAGATCACCAGGCTTCCCTTAAAGTGGCTGTAGAGAGGGTATGATGGAGTACGCTGTCATTACTAATTCATTTAAGAAAAACATGGGGGATACAGCAAAGAACAGCATAAACGAGCGAATCCAATTTAAACATCAGGTAAAGCAGAAAACACCTTTTAAAAAAGCATGATAAATGAATTTGGAAGAGAGATGAAATTGACATATTTATTTTAACGGGAATTTGACAAAGTCCCAGCACACTTCAAAGTTGGGAGGATAAAATGAATGGGGTGTTTTTAATTCTTTTCATTTTCTTGTTTTCCTGCATTTTTTCCTTAAGTTCCATTCAGTAATTTTGAACCACAAAACAGCAGAGAAAAAACCACCCCACATAAAGTGTACTTTGGCTTCATTTATGCGCACTTGATCTGTCTCCAGCTGAAATGCAGGTGACAGGCAAATCGCAGATTTAAACTGTGCTGATATTGCTGTGCCAGATGCAGAAATATAAAGCACCCAAACTAATAACCTTAAGATAATATGCTGAATAAGAAAGATGCCCAAATGAGCAGACCGACAGACACGTGAACATATCAAAGCCACTCTCCTTCTAACAATAATTACTTGTTTGTGTCTTCAGATACTCCTTAACACTCCCTCCCACATTTAGTGAGATAGACACGAACGGGCTGCAGACTTGCAGTTCTGCAAGCTCTTATATTTAATTATCAATTTTTAAGTATTACAAAACCTGTGAGAAATAAGCAGTATTTTTCATTGTGCTAATTCAATCACAACCATGTGAACATTTCATTGATTCTAACCCTTTATTAAAGCTTATTTTTTGCCTTATAAAGATGTAAACATTTCGGTAGTAAATTTCAGTCCAAAATAAACTTCTATTTTATCTCTCCCCTGCATTACTTCATTATTCACAGGCTTTTTAATCTTAAAACAAAATGAAATTACAAGCAACAACTCCATAAAAAGAATCCTGGACATGTATTCCTCCCTCCGGTAATCCCATGTTTCTCATACTGTGTTTGCATTTACCTCTGAACATTCGTTCCTATAGGCTGAGATGAAATGTCTTCATTTTTATAATTAATCTCGTATACACGAGTAACTTACGAAGCAATTTTGGCCATGTCAAAATGCCAATATTTCCAAGAAACATACACGAGAATTTCCCTACCTTCTATGGATCATTTTCCTTGCACAAACAAGAGCAACTGCACTCCATAATTTAAACAACAGAAAAAGGAGGAGGAAGATGAGAAGACTTGCAGTCCTATGTACAGCCAAAAAAATCATGTGGCAAATAGCGCTCTGACTCAGCTGCTAACATTGTTCCATACTATTTCTGTAGCATTTGTAACACTTCTCCAAATTTTTATGGTATTAGGACACTGCCAAATAATGAGCATTGTATCACTGCGTTGATTCCTAGACTGCCAGCATGCACCGTCGAGCAGACTGGCTTTATCTAATGGATCAGGTGCTTGTGCAAAAGAAAGAGTGTATTTGCTTTCTGAAAAGCCAGTCCATCCCATAAACTTGCTTTCCCACCACCACTTCTCCTGCTCCACAAAGTCATCCTTCTGACTGGGAAGAGATGGGTGGAATCCTGCAGCAGGTTATGTCCTACAGTTTGATTTTCCAATTAAAAGATCAATGTCACTGCTCATAGATTATATTTGCAACTGGACAAATGACATAAATTCAGGCCAAATATTCTGCTTCAATGTCAAAAATATAAAATAAAGACAGGAACTTTATTGCAGATGCTATGGAAAGGCAGAGGGCTGGCAAAATTCTGGGCCAAAGCACAGCACTTGGACTGCTAACTTAGCAGCCAAGGCCCTTCATTCCTAATTTCCCTCCCTTTTGTGTTAATGGGGAGGATAAAAACAGCCTTATTTCTTATTGTGCTCAAAGCTGCAGGGTTTCCAATAAAGCAATCTAAGCTACTTTGTCGGTTGCTTGCATTAAAAAAATAAACAATGAAATTTAAAATACTGTGGCAAATGCCTATTCTCTACCAACTCAGAAATAAAAAACAAAATAACAGAAATGTAAAAGATCTTTACCAATGAAAGTTACAAAGGATTTGGTAAGAGAGTTGCACATGGAAAACAGACTCAAGAGCCACCGGGAGCGCAGCCTGTAAGAGCTCCAATAGATTTCCTAATACTGGGAACCCTCTGTAGGTTATTACTAAACAGCATTTGTTGATAGACTGAGACTTTGAGATGACCTGTGATGTAAAGGTTGGGTCTGAATTATACGTTGCAAGGGATGGTATTTTGTCTTTCAGAGTGGATCTGTATCTGTTTAAAAGCAACACTTCTTTTCATTAAGCAGAGGCGGCCCAGGCCATGAACTATGCACAGACAGTTTACATTACATGTGCGGAAGCAATCAACACTGGCAATATACATGACGTATGTAAAAGAAGTTGGAATTAATTTTTTTCCAGTGTATTAAAAAATAATAATATGGCAGTATCAACAAACACTCAACCTATTTCAGCCAGAGCAGAAGGCCACAGCTATAGGGCAAATGGAACTGATCAATATATTAGCCTACAGCAACACCCCCTCAGTGTACGGCTGTATGTTTGCAAGGCTCGGAAGATTAAATTGTCTGTGAAAGGTTTCTGCACTCCTACTCTAAAGGAGATACCCAGAATCCTGTTAACAAGCATCAGGCTGAAGCCAACTTACGTTTTAACAAGGGCTGACTTAAAAGCCTGGCACAACAGTGAACAAGAAAACCCCTTGCAACAGAAATGCTGTGTTTTAGTAAGAAATCAGTGCCCTGCCAGGACTAACTTGACAAATATGGTTATCGGTGGCACACGGAAATAGTTGCAAAGCAGCTGTTAATCAGGGAAACACATCATAGAACGCTGATGCCAGCAGTCGGGGAAAATGCAAGGGGCTAATTATGAAGCCGTATATCTCAGTAAGGAGGCACGCTCCCGGCAGCGGCCCCGGCCCCGCGCCCCGCGGAGCCGCGCTCGCGGCCCGGGCAGGAATTACTGCGGGCACGAGGGACGCCTCAAAGCCCCTGTGACCTCACTGAGATTTACATGAGAACGTACACCACCCCAGGAATTGTTGCGGTTGAGACACAAGCTAGAAACCTACCAAGTTCGGCAGGTCTCAGAGTTGGATGGAGAAAAGTTTAAAAATGCTGTGACAACAACGGCAAAGCCCTCATGTAAAATAGTGAGGGGGGAAAAAATACAGTGGAAAGCAAGATTCATGGGAGGCAGAAAAGGAAGATTCATGGGAACAAAGGCGAGGAAGAAACACACTTTGAGCCATATCTGAGATGAAGAACCTGGAACTAAGAGAATACAGAATAGCAGCCAAAAAAAAAAAAAAAGGGGGGGGGGAAACCACCCTAAAACACCAAACAAACACACACACCAAAAAAAAGAAGAAAAAAAAAACACCAACCAAAAAAAAGTAAAAAGGAAAGAAAAAATAGCCAAACCAAGGGAAAAGGGGAAAGGGAAAAAAAAAGGAAAAAGAAAGGGGAAATCCCAGGTGCTCGGAACCTGGACTATGTGTGACACCTAACTCAGCGGCACCCATGAAGGGTGAGGAAACTGGCCACTCGCTCAGCCTGGACAAAACGAGGTTCACGAGATTCAGGGAAAACCTTTCTGCTCTCTACAACTCTCAGTCAGCAGGTTGTAGCCAGGTGGGATTTGGGCTCTTCTCCCAGAAAACAAGCGACATGACAAAACATAGTCTTAAACTGCACCTGGAGAGATTCAGGTTGGACACCAGAACAATTTATTCACAGGGTGACTCGACATCAGGGGGCTGCCCAGAGAGGCGGTGAGGGAAAGCCCGGACGCGGCTCTCAGCGCGCTGGCGCAGCTGACAGGGCAGTGCTGGGTGACAGGCTGCACTGCGTGGTCCCGGAGGTCTTTCCAAGCCGACCCCTCACGGCTCCGGCCGCGGCCCCGGGGCTCCCTCACGGCTCCGGCCGCGGCCCCGGGGCTCCCTCACGGCTCCGGCCGCGCGGACCCCGCGCGCCCCCTGGCGGCGCAGCCGCCGCCGCCGTCAGAGCCCCAAATTAAGTGTTTTCACTCAGTGGAAATGAAATGTTTTGCAAGATGAAACAGAAAGAAAATTGAGGTTTTAGGTAATTACTAGTTGGCATTTACATATCACAGGCTGGTTCAACACCTATTCATTTTCCTCTTTTATTTTCAATTTTTTAAAATTGCTCATTAAAACGAACACATGACAGGGACGGGGGGAAAAATTGCTCTTCCTCTTTTTCCTGAGGACTACAAAATCCAGATCTACTTTAAATACATTTATCTATAATTATCACATACAAAAAAGCCTTACTTAATTTACATGAACAGGGTGACCAAAAAAAAAAATTAAAAAAATTATAAAAGCCGTTAAAAAAGGCATGTGAGCTGTCAGTGTGTTGTGCCTGCGGAGCGCCGGGGCCAGGCTGGAGCAGCGGCGCTGGAGCAGCTGAGATCCCCGGTGCTGTGCCACCCCGCTGCCACCCAGCCCACCCCGCAGCTCAGCTGGCACGGCGCTGCCTTCCTCCCCTGCAGCGCGCTCTGCCTCATCTCTGCTACTCCCACCACAAAGGAGGGACTCCGCACAGCCCCTGCTTTCAACTGCTTTGTTCCAGGAGCTACTCCACACTTCCTCCAGCTGCTCCTGAAGGCGTGACCTTTCCACCTCCTTCATTCACACGGAATAAGCCTTTCCTCACATAACCTCGGCGCTCGCAGGGATCCTGCTCTGCAGCTCCAGCCGCGCTCACACGCGCTCAGCTCCGTGTGTTCCCCGCTCAGGTTCCCTTTGTTCAATTAAATACAGCTATCCCATGCGAACCCCTTCCTTCTCCTGCACCCTTCAGCTTTGCCTTTAATTTTAACCTTGTGGAAGTCTCGTTTAACCCCACACAACGCCTTTTAGGATACAATTTGTATGAGAAATGCTATATAAAATAAAGTTTTATTGTATCATATGTTAAGGACATAAAACATCCCGGATAGAAGTGTACAGGAGCTGACATGATAGACTAATATATTTTAAGGTCTATTGTGTAAATATGTATTTAGGGAATTCTGAAGCATGGTATTATTGACCCAAGTCTCTCTTAAAACACATTGATATATGAAGTAAAAACCCTTATGAAAAGTAGCGACTTCATCTGTGTAGTAGTCACCTTTCAAAGTGAAATATCTATCATCTTCAGGTTTTTATAATTCGATTGAGAACACAGTGGACATCTTGACAAAATTCCTGTCTTTTTAGGAGGAATAATACTCAAGCTAAACTTACATGCATAAATCTAAAAAGAACCAGAAACTTTTACACGTACATTAAAAGAAACATACAATAACTATTTTAATTTGCAGAGAAAATGTGCTAGATAGGTATTTTTTCATGTCAGAAATACACCTCCAAATGAGACTTCATAACATCAGGCTTAACACAATAAAAACTGTTACAGGGAAGTGATAAATGCTGGAAAAACATCTTATAAGAAATATGAGCAGAAGAGCAAACTAAATGTATTAAACTGATAATGCAGCCATAATAAATTTAACCAGTGAGCAGCATGAACCTTTTTTCTAGAGTTCAAACATTTTAACTTTTTTATTGAAGAGAAATCACCTCGCTTTCGGAGGGAAACATCAACTTTAGCAATGCCTTTTTGTCGTGCTGCCTAGGCTGCAGCAGGCTGGCTGCGCTCGGCAGCACCAAAGAAGGAATTGCAGCGGGATGAGCAGCGGGGGCATCCCGCAGCCCGGCTGGCAGGAGCGTTTGGGGCTGTGCTTGCAGCAGCAGCGCCAGTGCCAGGGTCCCGAGGCTGGGACAGGGACCCTCGTGCGGCTGTGTCGCGGCACAGGTGACAGAGCTGCTGCCACCAGAGAGCCGTGACAAGGTCACCCGAGCGACCCCAGGGGCCAGCAGAGACGCCAGACAGGCGGTCAGAGCTCGGCAAAGACAATTGTTATCGCTCTCCACGACAGTACCCCATTCCCACAACTTGCTTCTCCCTCTTGCACGAGCCCACTGAGGCTGTGCTGGAAAAGCACTGCTGCTTGAGCTCAGTCTCTCCAAAGGAATGCAGCAACCGAGTGTCCAGGATGCTCACTACAGCAGAACTGGGACCAGTCCTTGGCTGCACAACTGAAAAAAATGCGTGATCCAGGCTCCAGGGGAGCAGCACCTCCAACTCTCACCTTCCTCACTCCTCTCTCTATCCCTACTGCCATTACTGCAGAGCCCAAATACAGCAGCTTTCAAAAGAAACCCCGTTCAGCCTGTTCCCTTCACATGTGTAGAATGTAAAAACCAATGAAGCTGTAATTTATTACGTTTTCATTCTTTTAACTGCAGGGCAGACAAGGACTGCAGGACGTTCATTCACATGACAGGGAGCTGGAGAATGATGTGAGGATAGAAGTCTGTGTCACACCTAACAACTGTGCCCCAGCACTTGAAATCACTATTGAATGGGAGACTCCAGAAGGCTGAATCAAGCAGAGATGCACCAGAACAGGAGCACTGCTCACACTTACTCAGATCCTTCTAATTCCACAGTCAAGAGACTGGACAAATCCAGTAATACAACGGCTTAGATTTAGTCCAAGAGGATCAAAAGTAGAACCCATCTGTAGAAGAAGCTATAAAGATGTTTTAGACTGAAAAGACTCACATGACAAGAAAAAACAGCAAGTTACTATTACTCAAACCTCCTATTTCAAGAACCCCATTTCACAGAATTTTTAAATCATAGGAAATATAGAATAGAGAATTAATGTTTCCCTTCAGCAATAAAGCCCCAAACAATTTGGGCTGAAGTCAGGGGGCTGTGATGACGTTAGGACAAGGAAGACCTGAATGACAGAATAAATACAGGAGATATCGGAGGAAACTATCTGGATCATCAGAATCTAACACACAAAAGGTTTAATGTTGAAAACATTAAAAAAGCTGGAAGTTGTGACAGGTGCACAATAAATCATGCAAACCACAGCAGTTGGGAATAAACAGCAAAAGGAGAAGGACTTCAAATACTGAAAGTCCTTTTTTTGTAAATTAATTTTTTTACTTCGAGCTCTTTGGGACAAGAATGGTCTTTTTCCTCTGCATTTGCACAGTGCCTGGTGCTGGTCTGCCACTGGCCTCCTTAACATTTATTACAACACAAATAATAATAAAGACTGAGCAGACCATGCACTTTGTTCCTGCTGTTAATTGCCCCATTAAGGGAAAAACGAGGTAAGGGGCAAGAAGCCTGATTGGCCAGAGCTGCCCCGTCTGTGGGGACTGCAAGTGGAATAATTTTATAGATTCAAAAGCAGCTGCGTCCCTTCTCTTTGTCCAGTTCTCAGCAGAACAGAGCTCACATCACACAGTTCCTCCTGCAAATCTAGCAACTTGCATGACCAGCCCCAAAAGCAGCTGAGCTTCCCTGTCGACTCTTAGGTTGCTTCCTCTACAACAGGGGTGAAACACAGTGAAATGGCAAACATCAGGAACATTTCCATGGTAGCTGTCCAGACCATAAATATTCTGCAAACAATGGGCCCACTTCATTTTCCCCCGGGGTCAATCTAGCATTGTTCATGGATGTTACATTCACTGCTTAAAGAAACAAAGCATAGAAGTGTCAGGACAAATCCAGGATGCTGCTCTACCTATACAGCACTGTGTGTACCAAAAAACTGTGTGTACCAAAAACTCCACCGTACTGATCACCTCCTCTTCTTTCTCAAAACACCTGAGCAAGATCCCACCATCCTAAACTGAGTTAAAACATCCAAGAGAATTAATTCTACAGAGAATTAAACTGATGCCTGTGTGCTTGTCCCAAATTCCTACACAGAAATTTGAGTCCAAAGCAGGAAGGCCTGAAAAATCAGAGACAGTTCAAAACAGCACTTCTACTGGGTTTTATTTTTCTTAAACCTTGGCACAGCCAGCACATGTCAGGGACTATTATAATTATGCTCTTTATGTGCTGAAAAATTAATAAACAATTACTCACTTCAGGAAAAAAAAAAAAGAAAGCAGCCATTTCCTTGACAAATGCTGCAGAAAGCATCAACAATCTCTCTGAAATCTGGGTCCACAGCAGGGAATTAACACCAAGGGAAGAATGGCCACTGCTGCTACAGACTGGAACGACTGGAAACCCGAGGCTGTAATGCAGTTTTCACAGGAGTCTGCACCTGATCCAAAGGAGCCACAAAGCATTTCTATATCTTCGTAACAGAAAAAAAGTATGTTCAGTCTTTAATGCTGCTTTGGCTCAAGTGCAGGCCGGTCAATCGATTTCTATCAAGCCACAAAGTCCAAAATTTGGTGTTTGAAATGCACTAGTTTCAATCCCTCTAGGGCCAGAAAGGGCTTCTGCACTGCCTTGGTGGCTGGAAAGCCTCTGCTGTGGTAGGAAGTCAAGCTCACCTTCCCAGGAAACCATGAGAAAGCTAAAAAAATACACACTTTCCTGAACACATGAGTGAGACAGCAAACATCTGGGACCTTGATAAATTCTCATCGAAATTTATTTACAGCCTAAATTTTGACTAAAATCTGCCATTCAGTAAGTTCTTCCCTAAAATACTGGCAAGTACTATATATATTAACTTCCTTGAGAATCCATAGGGAACTTGGCACACTTGCACTGAAAGGCTTCCAATATTCTTTTAAAAATTAAATAAGCTAAATAAATCCCATATATCCCTTTTTAAGCAGACCCACACTACAGTCTTCTCCCCACCTTAAATCAATGGTAACCCAATTCAAATGCCTTAGAGCTCTGTCTGAGAACTAGTGGAGAGATCAACGCTTTTTATCTTAAGGATTATGGATCACTCCCTGGGTGACTAACACACCCAGCAGCCCATTAGAACCACCACAAAGGGCAGCTGCTCCTCCTCCCACCCTCTGACTTGAGAAAGCAGCATATAAAACTTCACCCCTTCACGGTGCAGTTCTTTGCCTGCCTGCCTGCCTTGTTTCATACTCTAAACACAGCAAGATTTATTAACCTTTACAGTAAAAACAAATAAAATGATGATGAAGTAAAAACACTGTGATGTAAGGGCTGCAGCTAGCACCGTTTATCTGTGGAAATCCAATTAGTGCTCAAGTGGCAGAGATACCTGGAAAAGTGCTCACAATCGAATCAAAAAAAGATACAAAAACATTAACCTGATGGCTAAAAACTCCACATTTAAACATTTAAAGCAATAAGGGTGCTTTTATTGAGTATTTTCTATATTTCATTAGGTCCCAAATTGACGAGGAACCCCAGAGATGCATTTCCTGGGCTTTTGGATCCTAAGACCAAATGCTTGACTTTGTTGTTGGTGTTGTAAAACACAAAGAGTATTTCTTGCTAGAACAGCAAACTTCTTCCTGCAGTAGAAACTACAGCAACAACTGCACATCCAGGAAATGCTGGAAAGCCTACAAGGATGTTCTTTGATCTGAGACATTCATCCTGTACTCGCCATGATGAGAGCAGATCTGTTGTTGCTGTTGTCTGAATTATTTCTGCATGTAAGGCTATCTGAATTTACCCATACAGTTGTGCTTTACCAGAAACTCTTCCCTCCAGGCCATGGCCCTGTCCCTTGGCTGGGAAGGGGGCCACACTGATGAGATGGCTGCTGGAAAGAAAAGGACCCACTGCACACCTTGATGGGCTCAGAAAAGGAGATGGGAGTGGAATAAATAGATCAGGCAAGCCCCCAGCAGCAGGGCCCTCAGATTAGGTCTGATTACAAGACTTACAGAAAAAGCACACAGCACAACATCCCTGCTGTGCCCTCTGAATACTGAGACTGCTGCTTTCTGCCAGCATTAAAGTCACTTCAATTTATTAAAAGAGGAATCAGCAGAGAGTCACTGTCAATGAACAGAAGAGCAAACTTCTGAGTAACGAGCTCTCTAAAAGCACAGAACTGGACACAATAATATTTCACAATTTTGGGAACATCTAATAGAACCTTCCCCACAGGCTAGCTTATGGCAGAACGTTGCACTTGCCCCCAGTACACATTTCTGTGCACTGCTCTTGGGCTGTACAGAGGAGCTGAATATACACATCCAGAAGTAACTGCATTAAATGCAAAATAAAATGCACTAAAATTCCATTCCAAGGTGAATTAACTGCGTTAAAAGGAGCAAACTTCCTTGAAGTTTATACAGAAAAATAGGTTTTATTTTGTATTTTTCCATCTATTCTTAAAAGTCCGAAGCCTTTACCACCTTTGCAGGGATATTTCATGACAGATCACTGTCCGGATTTTTACTTAATGCTAATCCTTAACTTTCTTTCATTGTACCTATGAATCCACTGCTCAGATATAAATGTGAGACTCAAGAATATCTTATGAACAACTTGAGCTGTACTGGGTACCAGAAAAATAGTTATTTCCTGACTTTACTGTTTCCCTGGGCTGCCACTCCAACTCGAATGCTCTGAACAGACTGGCCATATTTGTGGTATTGCCTTTCTGCAGAGAATATTCATGAATTAGCTTTCATATGCCACAGAGTGCAACTTGTCTTTAGGGAGAAATTTCTACATCTCTTTAACTTTTGTGCTTGTAGCAAATTACAAAGAGGAATTTGAATGGTGAAATATAAATGTTTATAAAATGTTTAACATAAAAAATTAAAGAAAAAAGAAAAAAGAAAAAAAAGCCTGTATCAAACAGATCCAACACAGCAATATTTAGATTCCCCTCCTCTCCATCCCCTAACCAACAGGGATGAGAACAGGGTGAAAATCAGTGGTGAGAGACCTCCTGCTCTTGTCTGGAGTATAAAGAGTCCTGGTTTATTATTCTGCATTTGCATGTGGCAGCAAATGTGTAAATGTTTTAATAATACAAAAATCCCAATAGAGTAGAGGAGGAGGATATGAAAGAAAGAAATACAAGGACATTTACCTTCTTGAGAGTGAGATAGAAAGGAAAAGAGAGAAGGAAGATGACACGATAAGGGACAAAGCAAGCTTTTCTGGGGTGTATCTGGAAAAAGCTAAAAGAGAAATCATTAGGAAGCCCATAGTGCATCTACAGTGATACAGTGCGGATCAATTCATTTAACACTGCCCTGTACATTTACAGAAAAGTACTTTTGATATAATAAAGGCTCATAAACACACAGAAATTGGGTTAGACCTGTTTCAAATTCCTGCCAAACAATGGTTCAGAAAAATGAAGCTCTATTTTAATTAGCTCGACTCAAGAGTGATTTGATAACAGCAGATGCTGTCTGGATGCTTTCAGCTTGATGGGCTCCACATACATGAACTTAAGAGTGGCTTTGATGCAATTAGGTATCTCTCTCTCCTTTAACATGTGTTAAGCTGAACCAATGGCTTGTGTCTATTTAATGTCTTGAACTAGAGGGACATTGACACGCCTCACCATTCTTCTCCAAAAGAGGAGCTGAAGTGAAGAGAAGCTGCTTGTTTGGGGCTTAGCCACAGTTCCAGCAACTTGAGGACAGAGGAACAGGCACCAGTTCACTACTCACAATGTAATATTAAGATCTTAACATTAGGTCTGTTTCTACCACAAACCACATTTCCTGGCACGTCATATTTACAGGCTTGGTCAGTCCCAGTGAAAAAACCTGCCCTGTCAATTGCTGCTTCAACTCATGTCATTTTCTGTAAAAACAAGAGGGATTCAGTAATAATTCCATACATCCCTTTCAGCCCTGTATTCCCAAAAGACACTCCACAGACACACTGCACCATCAGAGTGACTGCCATGCAGTCATGGGACTGCTCTCCCACCTGCTGCCCACTGCTTCCTTTTAGAGACAACTTCTGCTCCTGGAAATATCTGTGCATGGCATCTTGGAGGCCCCTTTGCCTTTCTGGAGGGATGTACCCACCTCACTCTGCAGCCAGAAAGCAGAGGCATTAGCCAAAGGACACATGCAACATAGGAGCTGCTTTAATGCATCAGGGACAAGGCTAATAGGAGGTCTTGATTTGTTAATTATCTGTCAGTTTGTCACAGCTGGGCTGCAAGGAGTGGGTGAGGGGGAATCTTTCTGCTTGGTTCTTTCTCTAAATGCTGAATTAGGCTGTCAAAACCTTCATCCCACCACAAGACGCTGTGAAAAGAAGAGCCAGACTATCCTTTTCTTCCTCCTTTTCCCAGCAGGATATGCTGCTTCAGATGTCCTACCCTCCCACCATGACTGCAGAAATGTATATTGCATATAGAAAATGACCTTCACACCATCACACCACGGCCCGTTTAGTCAAGGGACATTAGCAGACCTGAGCAGGATAAATCAGAGAGGAAATCCCAGTGCCAGGGGAGCACACAGGAGGCATTTATTTCGTAAGGAGCCCTAAAATTGCTACCTGCTTGAATCAGCAATTTCCAGGCAGGGTTTTGGAAGGCAGAAGGCCTGGCCCCTGTGAGAGCAGACAGATAGATATACATGGAGTTACAGAGATAAAAAGGTGGAGTAGTGTCAAGATTCCCTTTCTTCTTACATCTCTGCCCCACGTAATCCTCTAAGTAGGGGTAAAAGTTCAGGCTGTGAAATGGGATAATGTATGGAATACCCCATGGAGACCAAGCTAGTAAAGCAGAAAGCAGGCTGTGATAGAGCAGTAGAATTTACCATAAATGCTTATACCTCCTAAATCCAGCTAAACATGGCTGTTAAGCCATGAGAGCCCAGGGAGATCCCCACCCACTCCTCTGCTTTCCCTGCAGGCCACATCCAGAGCATCCCATCACTCGAGTCCTTTCCTCAGCAGGATTATGAAAAATCCCCTGCAGGAGCTTCCCACATCCAAGAGACACACCCCTTCCTACCACCAGCGACGCTGCGCCCTCGCAGGTGTGGGAGGCTGAGGTTTATTCCCTTTCACAGGGCACTGCCTGCTCCAGGTATCCGGGTCTGCCTTTGTACAGGTGATCAGAGCTACAAACTCACCGGAACTGGGCAAAATGGCCATGAGCATTCCTCATTGCAACAGTTCAGAAAAGGTGTCTTCAGTTAACATTTGCGTATTTTACACTTAGCACAGCCAAGGAGCACACAAGTCAAATTCTCAGAACAGTTTTCTTCTGTGCACCATCTTATCCTATAGTTGGAAAAACTGGTGCTTCTCACCTTTTGATCTAAAATCCCCAGAACTAACATTTCATTTTCTAGTCCAATCCACCCATCACTATACAGCACACCAGCTGAAAGGACAGAAGAAAGCCTGCAGCTTCCTTGACTGATTATTTAGTCTCAGCACTAAAACTAATGATACATTTTGCAAAGACAGTCCTACCTTCCCCAGACGGGGTCTATTGAGAAATCCACTGGAGACAAAATAACTGTTTCATCAGGTAAAGTTAATAGATCCATTCCTTAATAGATCCAGTTCCATAACTTAACCCCAGAAAATAAAATTTGCTAAAGCACTGCTTCTCAAAATTTATGCAAGCTTGACTCCCTTTTTCACTCATTTATTGTGGTGGCTCATCCCACATTCCTCAGCTGAGATGGCATCAAGTTCCTTCAGGAAAATAAGAGTTACTGAAGTAAATGCTAGCTCTTCAAACTAGGAGGAACAGAGTCCCAAACAGTAATTACAAGTAGAAAGTTGTTTACTGGAGAGTGACTTTGTGACTTCCTTTGAAGCCTTTGCATCCCTTTGGAGTTCTAACCTAAGTTTGAGAAATTCTGCTTTAAGGAACTTAACTATAAAGAGACACAGCAGTGGTGATGACAGTGTGATGACACAGCACTGCTCCCCACCCTACACCTACACAAGAGCTCAGGAGCAATTTCCCAGCAGGTCCTGGTGGCACCAGCCCCTCTGCCCCACAGTGATACAGGCTCCTGGGATGATGCTGGAGATAACAACCCAGCAGCATTGATAATACAACCAATGCAGCAGTCAGCATTAATTATCCCAAACTACTATAGGGCAAGGCCTGTGTCTCTTAAAACATCTGTCTCTCAATCTTCTGGTCTTTAATAAAACCACCCTCCCAGCCATAGGGTGTAACTAGAATTGTACATACACATGTGCATGCAAAAACATAAATACATAACGAGACATTCAGGTCCTCATTAAAAAATGGAATAAATAAGAATTCACTAAGGAATTCTGCCCGGGTCTGACTTCCAGATCTGGTTTTGCTGCATTCTTGCCCACAGCCTTAAGAGCTCTGGGTGCCTCCCTCTCCAGCTGCACCATCCTCTTCAAATTCAGACTTCTTGCACCTATAATTACTAGGTGCTCTGTGCCAGGCTCCTTTAATTAACCGACCCAACTCTTCTCCCTTTGGGATCAGACTAAGCTCTTTTTTATTAGATCCATCATTAGCTCCATCAGTATCTAGGCCTGAACACGATACCTTATCCCACTCCATGGTGGGGCTGTAGGGTGAAAATGACCTCCAAAGCACCTGCCTGCAGGAGAGACAAGAAAAGCAAGGCTATGAACCCAGGAAAAGTGGCATGAGGGGTGGATACAGCGCCTTCCAAATTTAAGTACATCAGCAAAAACAACAGAGCTTAAAATCTTCAGGAAAATGCATTGTATGAGGGGACCTTGGTGTTCCTGTTAGGTGCTTCTGCAGTGCTGAAGGTGGTTCAACCCACAGAGCAGAGGAGCAGGAACGGAATAAATCCCTTTATTTATCACTACTCTGGAGCCAACCTTCTGATTTTCAGGGCTTCAAGAAACAGCCAAGCATTCCTGGAGTGCACTACTTCCCCAAGCCTCACTCTCTCCAACTGACAACCTTACCAACTTTCATTCTCTGAAGCCGTTTCACCTACAGCTGTTTCTGGGTTTTTTCCACAGAAGAAACCAAAATGTCAAAGTGCACCCTGGCCTTTTGGGGACCCGGAGATGTCCTGTGCAGACGGGCTCGTGCACGTGGTGGGGAGAGAAGAGCAGGTGGAAAGCAGCAGAGCTGGCAGTGCCCTGGGATTTCTTGGGACAGGCGGTCACTGCAGCTGCACAGCCTGACGTCCCCAGAGAGTTTTCTCAAGGAGAAGCCAGCCATCGATCTCGGGACACACAACTTCCAGGACCGTTCCTTATCTCAGAACAGCTTCTGCCACGAATTCCTGAATGCGCTTTAATGTTTAAATTATTAAATGCATTAATGTATTTACATTATTCAAGTCGTATGTGCATTTTTCTAAGATAATTTATGTATAAGAGCTTGAATGTCCATGACTGTTAATGTCTACAACCCTTCCTGTTCATTATTGATTCTGGAAGGGAAAAAAAAAAGGCAGTGTTTTAATGCCTTATTTTTAATGTATTAAGAGTCTGAATAAGTGCATTCTCTTTTTTCTTTTGTAATTTCATAATTTAAGTAGTGCATTTATTAAACTGACACAGTATGAATTGTGGTGAAGTCTGGCACAGGTCCATGCTGCCAACGCAGCCCAACCGACCATCACGCTGCTCTGCAAATCAAGCGCAAGCTCAGCTCCTCTTACTCCAGCTCCTACTCCCTACCTGAAATCAGAAGGGACACGGACTATAAAGTCTTTTTAAAACACATTTTCTTTGCTATTTACATGACTTTTCCCTGTCATCTCCATTTTAAGTTGGTGAATTTTTTTTATGTTGTTGATGAACTGTTTGAATGCAAACCTGATTTTTCAATGAGTTTTGACACACATACTACAGCTTAAAAATGTCTACAGTACCTTTTAATCCCTGTAGTTCCCAAGCTCTTAAGAAATCTAAACCGAATATAATTTTTCTGTTTCTACACCACAGTTGTCACATCATAAATCCAAAAATTTGCTCACAGGTTAATGTTCACAGGCAAATTACATACAGAAATCAGGCCATCACTGCTGAACCACAGTCACTTCCAGAGCAGAATGCAGAGCTATTCAGCAGTGGCTGCCCATCCTGTGTGGCATTTTGGGACACGAATGCTATAGCAGGCAACAGAAACTGCAAAGAAAAAAGTCAGCTAACACACAACAGAGCCACCTCCGCTCACTCCACCCACACTTAAATGGTGTGTATGGACATGCACTTCATCTATAAATTATGTGTAAATGCCTTGGATGTTTATAGCCAAAAATACTACTTCCAAAGTCCAGTTTTTACTGCCACACAAATCCACTGCCAGCTGAGCCTACACAGAGCAACAGTGACACCCGATGGCTTTCAGCTTAACCTTGGGACACAATTCCCTGGGAGGAGAATCCAGGGGCTCCATTCCCTCTGTCGACGTGGTGGCCCCGACTCCAATCACCTATCAGAGCAGCTCATCAAGGAGCTGAGCTGCAGAGAGATAAAACCTGCTGTACGTAGGCACTGTATGTAATTAAGAGTGTGCATAAGTTTCACAGTACATTCTGCATAATTACAGCCCTGCCTGGCACCGCTGCCAGTGCGAGCATGAACACACACGCACACACATAATGTATGCACAATATTGTGCATATGGACTTGGGAAAAGACAGGGAACAGTGAAAGTTGCTGGCTGTTGTTTTAAGAGCTGACTCTGCCATTTCTAAGGTTAAGTTTGTGTTTTTTTGCTACTCATTACCATTCTTTAACTGTTACAATTTATATCAGCATATAATGTTAAATAATTACAGGGAGCGGAGCTCACTCTAGCGAGGATATAAATGCGCTGTGGGATTCTACAGATTTAAACAAATAACACTCACAGCAGGGGGTGAGCAGATGAATTAGCATTAATATCCTGCCTGGGAGATCCCAGTGCAGTGTTATGGCTTAAATACAGATCTTTTCTGTAACAGTCAATATGACAGCTACTACCAATAGAGCCCAGCACATCCACCAGTCAATATACAGCTGCAGCTGAAAGAATGCCCTCGTAATAATCCATACAGCAGCCAGTTAAAATAAATAACTTCCCTTTAACAGTCCATATCACAGCCAACTGCATTAAAACCTTCCCTTTTAAGGTCTACACAATAGTCAGCTAAATGGAAAAATTGGCATCCTTCTTGGCAGCTTCAGAGGGAAGTCAGGCACCGAGGGGTGAGAGCTGAACTCTCCTGCGGCCTCCTGGGATCCAGGGGCATCTCCCCGTGCCACGGTGGGAATCCTGCTCTGCCGCTGGCACAGCTCGCAGTGAGAGGGCAGCTCAAGCCTCCACAGCCACTGCTTCACTCTCTTTCACTAGCAAGTACATTTACCTTAAAACAATAGAGACCAGAAGCTATTTCTTTCCTGACAGGATTAAGGAATCAGACCACAGCTGGGCAGCAGTAGCCAGCACACAGATGTGTGTTCCTCAGAGTAAAGGCAATGTGCTTTTTGTAGCACTGTAACCACTAGAGAGATATCCCATCTCAGCCCAAAAGCAGACCCAAAGCTCTGTTTTAAATCAGT
Source organism: Passer domesticus (assembly GCF_036417665.1). NCBI lineage: Eukaryota > Metazoa > Chordata > Aves > Passeriformes > Passeridae > Passer > Passer domesticus. The sequence goes on along the minus strand of NC_087495.1, from coordinate 7,749,591 downwards.
AGCTGCTTTCTCACTCTCTAACAAGAAGCAACAGGCTGAGGTAGGCTGAGAGTCTGCCTGCCTTGGACTGGAGCACAGCCCTTCATTGTGCAACAGCAATTGCAACAGAGCATCATATAAATCAGGACAGACATGGTTACAGCACCCAGATCTGAGAACTGAACTGGAGGAAAACCCATGGCCATGACAAAGTCTGTCACAAGGCCACTTTACACTTAGAGTCAAATCTTCATCCTGGTACCCCTCTACTGGTAAATCCACACTTCAAATTAACTGACTGCATAACGAACCTGCAGAACTTCCATAAATTACAATACTTCTTTGGGCAAATTAAGAAGTAAAACACAAAAAAAAGTCATAAAGCACTTAATACTAAGCTAAGAGTTTACAAACTGCTGTACAAGCAGTAATAAATCTCTAGAAAATTAAATATGTAGCTATTTTCATATTTTCCATACTGCTACAAGATTTTACCAATAAAGAATTTTGGCACTAAAATACTATACTTGCTACCTTACTTTAAATGAAAGGAGATAGATGAGAATTTGGTTAGAAATAGAAATGATAAAGCAGGAATTGCATTTATTTTTTTAAAACTCCACAAATTCAAAACATCTGACTGCTTCCTTTTTAAGAAACCTGTCCCTTTGGGTATATATTAAAAAATATAAACATAAACCAGGGGCCTACAATCCCACCAGATGTTTGGCACCTGGAGCCTTTTCAAGTAATTCATTAAGAAAATAATTTTTTTTCAGGTAACAGGAAAAAATTGTGTCTAAAATCTTTCACATTTTCAATGCTTTAATTCTACTTCAGATGTGAAGAGAAGGCAGCAGCAACAAACTCATTCCAGCTTATAGCCTCCCAAATTAAAAATAAACACACCACCCCTACTCCAGAAGTCATGATTTGAAGCTTTGACCATATTTTGCAAAACGACAGTTATTAAAAACAACAAACATGCATCACTGTGAGTCATCTGGTTTCCAACTTCTGAGTCAAAAGGGGCTGATTCCACACAAACTGAAACCTGGCTCTCCGAGGACTCGCATGTTTAACGATTTGTATCTCTGCACCACAGCTTCAGAACAGGATGTGGAAGAAAAGAATGAAAAGGAGGGAGAAAGGGGAGGGGAAGGGAAGAGAAAAAAACACTTTTTACTGGTCCCAGTGTCACTGCAAATAAAGACCACGTCAAGATTTAAACCATAATAATGGAAAGGCTATAAGGTCCCTGCTATAATGTTTCCTCTGATATTCCCTTTCATAAATGTTCTCTTTATGCTGCATGCTTGGCAATAATACATGTAAGGTTTGTGAGGCAGCCACTGGGGAAGCTCGGCATATGAAGCCTCACACAGCACACATCAGAAGCCAGGCAGCTCATCTACCAGTTCCACAACTTTCCTTGGCTCACCCATCATCTTCAGGAGAAAGCAGCAAACCTGAGCAGACAGGTCACATAAAGCACCTGCAAATACATTTAGCTGGAAGCAGATGTGTGTGCCCATGCATGGGCATGCAGCCTTCTCCTCCTCCAGTGGAACCCTCCTGGGTTCCAGCTCCTGCAAGGCCAAGCAGGACCCCCAACCCCATCCCCAGCCCTGCCTGCAGGACTGGTGCCACCTGAGCTTCCCCTTGGCAGGGAAGGAGCCATTCCCCTCAGGGAGCTCAGCTCTGCCTTCCCAGGGGAATGGCCTTCAGCAGCCTGAGGCACCACAAGCCTGGGGGGAAGTCAGCACCACCCCCAAGAATTTCAGCTGGAATCCCAGGGGCACCAGTCCTGAATTTCCCAAGGGACCTGACTCCACTGCTTTGAGACCTACTGGCTGTTTGGCAGCTGACCATTAGACTGGAAACTAAGTCCATCTTTACGGAATTGTGGCAACCTGAGTCAGGAAAGGGGTTTGCAGAAATGCAGTGTTGGGGGGCCGGGGGCAGGCTCATCTCAGTCCTGTCTGTAATTCTCAATCACTGCACAGAAAGTATTTATATCCTGTTGGCAGCATGTGCAACCAATGCGACTCCCTGTGTCAGAGCTGTCAATTATGGGCTTGACTTATGAGGAAAGATTAAATGAGCTAAATATGTAGAGCTTGGCTAAGAGACCAGGATGGGGGTGGGGGGAAGGAGAAATGATGTGATAACTGTCTGCAAACATCTGAAGGGTGCAGATGCTTAAGGAGGAAAGGAAACACTTAGGATCTAACACAAAACAAACAGAAGCAAGCTGGAAGACACAGGGAATGCTCAATGTATTGCTGGAATCTCCATTCCAGCAACTGTCCTCTACTGCTGAGCTGTATCCCAAAGAATACCATCACTCAGGCCATTCAGGTGCCTGACAAAACACCACAACACTGACAGCAGAGGAGAATTCTGCTCTAACCAGAAGATGAAGCATGTAAAGAAGTGGCACTTACTGTGAGTGCCCTCTCTTGCTTCTCTCCAGCTGTACAATAATTTTACTAAAAAGCCAGGCGTACGTTCTTTGTTATTTTTCTGACTGACACTTGTGGAAGTGTGTTACAGGGTGGCAGCTGGGAAGAGGACACAGTTTGTACAATGTAACAGAGAGAGATGCTATGTAAATGCACACACAAAACAAACACAAATAAAAAAACCCCAAATATTGTTAGACTGCTTGGAAAGATTTGCCATGTAAGTGACATATGGAGAAATACAAGAAATACGAAAAGCAGTGAAAATTCCTTTTAAAGTATGACGGTCAGGGACTCCAAATCCAAGATTTGTACCAACTCTCAACTTCCTAGTTTGGCAAATCTTGGTTCTGAAGGTGCTGGCATCAGAAGAATCTGAAGAATGTACTCCTGTGTGCTGTAGAGAAAGTTCTTTCAGGTTCTTGAATATTCTGTCTTCTGTGCCCCTGCTACCTCTTTTAATGTGATGAACAAATCTGAGGCACAACAAAGATGCCACAGACATGGCAAATGTTTTCAAATTGCATGATCTGCTAGGTAAAAGTAGGAGATGAAGACCAAGAAGGAAGGAGGAAGGCAAGAAATGAGGGAAGTTACCCCACACAGGCAGCTCTAATCTTACATGGACCCCAGGCTGTCTCCAGACTGGCTCTGGTTGCAGTAACAATGGCACAGGCAGTGCCTGGGCAAAAGGACTCCGACTCTCCGGTGCTGTTAGAGGCAGGAGAGGAATCAACAATCTCTAGCAACGCTTTTCAGAGTAGGAATTTAATACCATGGAGTCAAGAGGCACTCCAAAGAACAAGTTCCTGCATAAAGTTATTTCAAGAAGCTAAGAACGCAGTCAGTCACTCTGGAGAAGTTCTTCAGCTGGTCCCTCCTCTCCTCAAGCACACAGAACTGCGGGCAGTTGCTGCCCTCTACAAGCTGCTCTGCACATAGCACAGCTCCCACATCTGGAGCAGGAACGGTGCCTGCCGGGATGATCCACAGCCATTCCCAGGGCAGGAACCTCTCTGCTGTGCCCCCATGCCAACAGCTGGGGGGCACACAGCTCCCAATCCTCCTGCCAGCTGAGCAAAGCAGGACGCGAGCTGTAAAACACTGTTTGTAGGTGCAGCACATTCAGATCCTGAAAACATCACATGAACATAAAAATTTGGTTTTTTCAAGGGGAAAATACCAAGAGTTAAGTATTTCCTAACTGTGTGCCAGTGTGTTTTTCCAGTGTCTCAAAGCACCATAATTTCCATTTTACCTTCAGTGAGAGACCTGCCATCTCTGGAAGTCAAATCACACCTAACATTATAGAAGACTCTAACCTAACTCCCTGAACTTTATTTTCTTTGTGTGATCATAAAGAACAACTTAGTGTATTGCAGCTATTTTAAAACCATTTTAAAAGTCTTCTGACCAGAGATGTTGGTTTGTCTGAAAAGCAAGTAGAAATTGCTTTCAGAGCCTTTCTGCACAAGTGCACAAAAAAGATTATGAGCTCCTAACTCATGCCCCTGACAGAGAAAGACTGTCCCTGTCCTGGGTGTGCTGCCTCATCCACCACTCTGAAGTGTCATTTAAACTTTTCCACTGACCTCAAATGGGCAGTTTAACCTGGTATGACAGTGTTTCTTTAACTATGCTCAGTGAGTCAAACTGCATCTGTGTGCTTGGAACACATTAATATATTTGTCTAAATCAACAGAGTAAAAGGAATCGACAGATTAAGCAAGTGCACTTTGCATGAGCCACAGAGGAAGTCAATGAACACCCAGAAGAAAGGGAGAAAAACAGACAAAACCCAATAATCTTGAACTTATCAGAAGGTCAAACACAAGAGAGCTGTGCTTAGTAAACCACAGAGCTCTCTTTGCAGCAAACCAAAGGTTATTGTGCGTGGCAGTCACACACCTCTGACTCCCTGCTCGTGGCCCAATAAACCCAAAATCTGCACAGGAACTGCCCTCCCCAGCCTGGTGGAATTACTGGCCAGCGCTGGGATGGCACAGCAGCAGCTGCAGGGCCTCCCCAAACCATCAGCAGCATCATCCCACACGAGGAGGAAGGGCCTGGAGCTGAGGGCTCTCTCCCTCTCCTGCTGGCAGTGGTAAATCACCCTGACTCATGTTTCCCTGGGGGCTGGAAGTTAGTTACCTACTGACTCTGGCTGCCTGGAAATCCCCTCTGGATGGATTTACCTTTAGAGAATCATTCAGTGTACGCCACCACCAGGAACAAACCCATTGTGGCAGACAGAAAATTTGTACAGTAAACAGGTATAAATCTTGTCTTAAACAACAAAGGGTGGGAAAATGGAAAACAGAAATGTGATGGGGAGTATTCTTAATTAACATGAACCCCAACAAGCTCCCTCAAATCTTATTACACAAATCTGTAGCCTCTCCTCATTCCCACTCATGGTTTTGTTCAAATGGTAAAGACAACAGTATTTGTTAGAATCAGTCTCCACCAACTTCCAGTGACAACAGCTAGAGCTAAAAGTAAAATCTCAATTGCAAAGCTCCTTTCTCAGAAACCTAAATGAAATTTTCTGTACTTGCACTCTACTTGAAAGGAAGCTTAACAGAACAGATAAGGTGTAAAATGAGACAACAAACCAGAAAGGATTTAATAATTCTACTGCCTGTCACTCACTGCAGTGTACCCTGTGATGTTTGCACAAAAAGGGGAGTTAAAAGTGCTCTGGCCATTACCCTGACCCTTAAATATTTGAAAAATCAATTGAACAAAGGGTGGGGAAAAGCCACGAGGGCTCCAGCACATTCCAACAAACTCTACACTAATTGCTATAGAGGCAGCAGTAATTCTTGTTAACTTGTACCTCTCGACAGCCTGTAAAAAAAGGAATAAAATGTCCACATTTCAGTGTTAACTGCTCTTATCTGCAGCAAGAAACAGAAAGAAACAAAACATGCTAAAAAGAAAAGAAGAAAAAATCAAATAATCTGCAAAAGAATCCTGACCCAGGGATTTTGTAACTTAGTGAGCAACCAAGCGAGTGTTTTACATTTACAGCTAGTACATTCATATTTACAGCTGGTACTTCTTCCAGATACCAAGCAGCAGCTAGGGAATGAACGTGTTTTGTGATAGGAAAAACCCCAAACAAACAAACAGCACGCTGAAAGGCCCCACTGACAACTCTCCTTCCTCAGGTTCTCCCTACAGCCCAGGCTCCTGTTGGAGGCTCTTCCAGGCACAACCTTCAGAGGCTGCAGCAGACTGGGCAGAAAGCAAGGGCCAACAGCAAAAACATTCAAGCTCTTGAAAACACCTCAAAAGCAGCACAAGATGGTTAAAAAGCTACAAGACTCTGCTAGTGCTGAAACAGAACAAGCTCAACAGATGATTTAAATACATTCTGAGAGATATTACACCAAGGAAACAGATTCCTGACGTAAAGGGCATTTTCCCCTGGTTTAACCTCGCAGAAAGAGAGTCTGTCCTACATCCTTTGCACATGTCAGGACTTTGCTTTGAGCGGCTGTAAAAAGACAAACCTATTCCAATTCCACAAGTGTCCAGAGGCTTATCAGGGTGGCTGCTGCAGCAGCAGGGATGCAGCAGTGCTCACTGATAAGCCGGGCTCAAGGAGAAGCTGACAAACGCGGCTGTAAACAGCAGCGGAGCGAGATGCTGACGCTCCCTGAACACAAGGTTACACTTCCCAGCAGGAGCTACACGGCGGATTTTAATGGGCCACGACCGACAGCCGGGAAATGAGCGTGCACACGGTGCAGGAATTATGGCTGTCCCCACCCTCCCTGCCACTGCCACTGCCACTGCCACTGCCATGCCCTGGCACAGTGACCTCCTGTGGGGACGGCTTCCCACCCTGCCTGCTCGTCGCAAGGATGACTCAAGGGACTGACGGCACAAGTCTGGGTCTGTTATCTCCAGTTTGGAGGCTCAAAGAGCACTTTGGATTGGACATGAGTTTGTAGGGCTGCGTTCTGAAGGCCTCAGTAGGGCCATAAACCATTCAAGGTGCCCTGGAAGACCCAAACGCAGGACACAATGGGATGTGTCAGACTGGGTCTGCTACAGGGTCTCAGAGAATGCTGAAGTCCTTGTGCAAACAACTAGGAATCCTGGCTTCTCCTGGGGTGCTGTGGAAAGCAGCAGGCTGTAGGCAGGGGTACAGGGTAGGGAGAAGACAGTGTCCTTGTGCACAGGGCAAGATGCTGCATTCAGCAGCTTGCAGGATAGTGTCCAGTAGAATCACAAATCCAATACAAAACCAGCTTGAGACTGTAAAAACATTTGCTGATACAATGCAAGGTGTTTTAATTCTATTGCTTTCTCATTCTTGTGTGCTGGTGTGATCCAAACAGGTCAGTCCTGTGAAGCACTGAATCCTTCCACTCGCCAATAAAGTGAAAAAGGGTGAGAGGGTGCAGAGCAGAATTTGGTCACGAGACTCTTTCCTCCCTCCTCTGTACTCTACAACTGCTCACCAGCAAAGGTGGAGTCCAGGGTGACCCCCAGCACACAGCCCCCCAGGGAGCTGCTGCTGGATCTGTGCCAGGGCTCTCTGGTGTTTCCCTGAACACTTTTATGACACAGCACCAGTGCCTGAGCCTGGTTTATGGGCCAGGATCTCCTCCTGTGTGGAAGGGAGCCTGCACGATCCTGGCCACAGGGAAGCCACAGCAGGATGCTGGAAGTCAGGTCATCTGGCTCACAGACCTGCTCATTTAATAAGGCGTCCACAGAGGAGCAGATGGAAGCAATCCTGACTCCTAAACAAATGTGACAAAGGCTGTAAGAGTTTATTATTTTTAAAAAGTTAATGAAAAAATAAGAAGGAAACCTCCACTGTCCAGAGGGCTCTAATTAGCTCACATGCTAGACTCACCATCGTGAGAATAAAGTTTATGTTGGAGTTCTTTAAGTGTATAAATAATTTTATGTAGTAAGAATATCCACCCAAACAGAAAGATACACAACTGTTATACACTTCCTCTGAGCAATTCTGCAGTCACATATACAGTAAGAAATTAATCATATCTAAGGTAATGTTAGACTCTGCCTTGAGAAAGAACAAGCTGTGGACCAGCACAGGCTGTGATGATCTCTGCCTGCCCTGACCCTTCTAAGGCAGGGACAACCAACTCCTCCAAAAGCAAACCACCAAACCCACCACAAAGCACATGGTGCCAACAGCAGCTTCAGGTAATCTCATGTACAGATGTCCATGCAATTAAGGGATGGCACAATCTCATTAGAGAGACTGCCACTGCAACAGAACTCACAAACAAACTTTTCATGAGATGCATTTTACTGACTTTTCTTGGCTCACAGTCTTTACTCGCATCTCTCTTTTTTAAAAAATCATCTCCTGGGTTGTCTAGGTCAGAGTTACTTGGTAAAAATACTTCGATGTGGCCAGTGAGTACTTGAGTCTTCTCCCTGCAAATAGCTATGATCAACAAATGAAAGCAGCAGAAGAAATTCAGAGATTTTTATATTTAGGACTAAACCATTGGCTAATTGGCTGAATTTTGCCACAGTTTTGGCTGATTTATAGGTGGCTGAAGAGGAAGGAAGGAAAAAAAACCCAAGGTTGTAAAATCCATATACTGCAGCTCCAGCGGTGGCTCACTTCCCACTCTGCATCACCATAAAAGAGCAAACAAAACAGGGTTCTCTGAGTTACCCTCATACACAAAAAATCCCAGGGCCCTTTCCAAAATGCTTCTAGAGTAAAAACATTGGATTACATGCACTGCCAGCTGACAAACATTTCTAAGCTCACTCTGAATGCCTCTGAATACAAAGACAGCTTGAATGAGGTCTCTGAGCAGCAGAGGGGTTTTGGTAAGAGCACAGCACTGTGAATCTCTTGCGCAGGGCATCCTTCACTCTTTCCTAAAGAGGCTCTGAACAAGAGCACATCCTCGGACAGGCCACGGCCCAGGTGACACACTGGAGCTGGTGGCCACAGACCAGAATTCAGAGGTGAGAACAGCAAGGCCACCCGAGGCAGTTTACCCCCTTCACGGAAAAGCCAAACAAAGGCTGAAAACGATGCGGCAAAGAGTGTGTTACCAGCAGGGCATTCTGTGGTGCCCCTGAGGCACTTACCAGCGGCTCCCGGGACGCGGCGCTCTCGGTCGCAGGGCAGGAGCCAGCCTGTGGAGCAGAGAGACAGTGAGGTCACATTGCCCCGCGATGGCACCTGCAGCAGCACCCTCTGCGGCGTGCGCAGCGCTCTGCTCTGTGCTGCTCTGTGCTGCTCTGTGCGGGCAGCACCAGCTCTGTGCCTGAAGACAGAAAGGCCAGAGCCACAGCAAAATGTATGAATTCACCCTTTAGAGCAAGGGAGTTAACAGAATCTGCAGAACTGATTTTAGGGAGTCAGGAGCGAGAGCTGGCACGGCTCCTGAGAGATGGCATGAGAGGAGAGGCCACACCAACACAAATCTTTAAATACTTCTCCCATTGCCAGGACCCAGTAATGCATCCTTTGTTTTCTGAACCGTTCTTCTAAAGATTTCTAAATAACCATGATTTACCTAAACCTCACAAACTGACAGCAGTACCAGGACCATCCTTGCTTCCCACACATAATTAAGAGATGAAATTTTGTACTCCAATTCTATTCCCCACTTTTATGCCTCACCTTCAAAGTATCTCAACATTTATTTTTTCCATTTGCAACATACACTAAAACAATATAGATAAAATAAGTATTTACCACAAGAGGGTGCCAGAAACTCAAATATACTGCACCTCATCTGCATCCAGACAAGGATGATCACCAGACCCAGCCAGACCTCACAGGTGGGCAGGGATTCTCTGAGATCACCTGCCATAACCTCTGGGTGGGAGGGAGGAAGGAAGGACCCACCACTGAATTCATATCCTCAGGAAATTCCCAGAGCAAAGTGTTTAGCATTGAAGAAACACTGATAGCCAAGACAAATCTGAAATTGGTTACCTGTTCACGGACTACACCATCATCTTGCTTTTCTCTTTCTTTTATTATAAAAAAAACCCCAGTAACAGAGAGACAGGATCTTTTCTTTTGCTTATTTTTAGTAAAGACATTGCTAAAGGCCCAAGGAACACGATTTCTAAACAAAACAAAGTATTTTAAAATCTCTGGTAGAAATATTTATTGCCTTTACAACATAATTCTATCTACGTAAATGATTTCATTTGAGCTGCAGTACTCCCCTCTCCCCACACTGCTTGAGGCAATATATTAATTCATGAGAATGAGAAAATTAAACTAAGAAAAACAGATAATAAGCCATAAGACATCTGACACTCCCTTTTCAGCATCTAAATTAACTTGATTTGTAATAGGAAACATGATGGGGCCCAAACATAAACATGTTAAGTGAGGCAGTGCCACTACTCATGGTCTCATGCTGAAAGCTTGGCAATAAATAAGCAAACATCACCAGGGGCAGAAAGCAAATATTTTATCAAATTCTCTAAACGTTTAGAGTGCAATGGGGACAACTTTCTACAGGCACTGGTAACAGTGTCAAACCTGCAATGCTGCGTAAGAGGAGCGGTGTTGACATTCTGTGAGACTTGTAAAGATATTTTCACTGGTTTGTTTAATTCCAAAACTGTCCCCTTGAAAAGTCACCCACTGTACTATATATCCTTCAATCACATCCCCTTTTCCCAGGCAAAGCTGCAAGACTCTCTCAAATTCCACCCAAGCCCCCAGAATCTGTGAGCACTGAACACTCCTCAGAGTTCAGGCTGAGGAATGGCACCAGTGTGAGACCCACAGGAGATGGGACACAGAGTTACAGAATCACAGAGCAGGCTGGGTTCAAGGCACCTTAAGGGTCATCTCATTCCAACCCCTGCCATGGGCTGGACACCTTCTACAAGGTGGGGACACCTGTCCCCAGCAGGCACGGCCAGGCTGGGCAGCAGGAGCAGCACTGCGGGGCCTGGTCCAGCTGCTGACCAGTGCCCTGCCCAGGGATTGCTGACAAGTGCCCTGCCCGGGGATTGCTGACCAGTGCCCTGTCCAGAGGCTGGACCAGGGATTGCTGACCAGTGCCCTGCCCAGGGACTGCTGACCAGTGCCCTGCCCAGGGTTGGACCAGGGATTGCTGACCAGTGCCCTGCTCAGGGCTGGACCAGGGATTGCTGACCAGTGCCCTGCCCAGGGACTGCTGACCAGTGCCCTGTCCAGGGATTGCTGACCAGTGCCCTGCCCAGGGATTGCTGACCAGTGCCCTGCCCGGGGATTGCTGACCAGTGCCCTGCTCAGGGACTGCTGACCAGTGCCCTGCCCAGGGATTCCTGACCAGTGCCCTGCCCAGGGATTGCTGACCAGTGCCCTGCCCAGGGCTGGACCAGGGATTGCTGACCAGTGCCCTGCCCAGGGATTCCTGACCAGTGCCCTGCCCAGGGATTGCTGACCAGTGCCCTGCCCGGGGCTGGACCAGGGATTGCTGACCAGTGCCCTGCTCAGGGCTGGACCAGGGATTGCTGACCAGTGCCCTGCCCAGGGACTGCTGACCAGTGCCCTGCCCAGGGATTCCTGACCAGTGCCCTGCCCAGGGATTCCTGACCAGTGCCCTGCCCAGGGATTGCTGACCAGTGCCCTGCCCGGGGCTGGACCAGGGATTGCTGACCAGTGCCCTGCACAGGGCTGGACCAGGGATTGCTGACCAGTGCCCTGCCCAGGGACTGCTGACCAGTGCCCTGCTCAGGGCTGGACCAGGGATTGCTGACCAGTGCCCTGTCCAGGGATTGCTGACCAGTGCCCTGCCCAGGGATTGCTGACCAGTGCCCTGCCCAGAGGCTCCTGACCAGTGCCCTGTCCAGTGCCCTGCCCAGCAGCCAGACCAGAGGCTCCTCACAAATCACCCTGTCTGATGCAGGACAGACACCAGAAGGAGTGCAAGTAACTCGTTCTGGCCTGAGGACCCAGCACTGCTGCACGCAGGGGCAGAACCTGATACTTCCTCTTTACCTTTAATACCCAGAGAGTTCTCTGCCTGCATTTATGAGGGTAAGAAGCAAGACTCTCCCATTTCCAAACACTGAACTTTATTTTGAGGTAAAGCAACATAAATAAATGGAGGGGGTTTTAAGTGTGCAGTGGGAAAATGTAATATCCAAACTCAAAGGAAGCTGAATGTTTTTAGGAAACCACATTTGCCAATTGACCAGATTTCTTTCTCAGAAACTGCCAGCCCTGTACACTGCCCAGGTGCCTCATGGACCAGTCACAGATTGTTTTGGGTTTCCTCATCCTGGAAGCACTCACCTGAGGTGTGAGGGGTGGACTGTAATGCTGCACCTCACACTGGGGCTGACAGAAACACTGGGGTGATGCAAAGCTGCCCTGCCTCCTGTGAGTTTGGTAACTTGGCCTTTCACAACCCACATCTGTGCTGGTTAGCCAAGAGTACTGATTTCATGTAACTTATTTCTATTTCAGTTTAGTTCAATAGCCTTCCCCTCAAACTCAGCCTCCCCAGTCCAGCATAAAGGGCTCAAGAGAGAGGCTGATGGAGATTTTGCCAGATCAGGACAGGTTTGAGGGACTGCACATCACAAGGTGTCACGGGCAGGCTGCTCTGTTCCCCCACACAGGCAGACCTGTCCCCTCCTGCTGCTGCAGCGGGCCTGGGGCGCTGGAAGGACTGCAGCACCTCCCAGGGCAGCTCACACTCAGGAGCTGCCCGGGGCAGTGCTGAGGCCAGGAGGGCAGCAATGTGAGGTGGGCTGAGCTGCAGTGGAATACCAGTGACTGTAGATAATGAGCAGTGTGAGACAGAGCAGCTCACTCTCCACACACCTACATCACACCCATGCACACAACCACAGAACCCAGCTCGGAAGAGCCCCTCAAGAAAATAATATATACTATATACAACTCCATCTCGCTTCTGTTTTTCCCTCTGGCTCCCCCATTCATTTCATGTCCCAGTTTAAAAATATCTTAAGCTTTTAGTGTTTCTTGAGCACTAAAAGGAGTGAACTTGCATTTCTCTTTTGCTCTCCCCGTTCAAGTTTGTCCTTTTATGCTCTTGGCTCAAGGATCTCCTTCTGTCCCTGGCATTTTCAAGGCAGAGACAATATTTTATTTCCGTCTAACTGGTCACAGAATCCCAGAACAGTCTGAGTTGGAAGGGGCCCACAAGGATCACCGAGTCCAACTCTTCCCCTGCACAGTGCTCCACAGAGTTTTATAACCCAGCTGCACACCGTCTCCTTTCTCTCTGGCCATGTTTGCATTTATTCTCCCACTCAAGTGCTTGATGAGTTTCACAGACAGACCCTCCATGCCAACCCTCAGAGCCCCGGGCCCGGCCTGCACACCCTTCAGCCCGCCCCGCACGCCGCTGCTCGCCCGGGGCGCGGGCCCGGCGCGGCGCGGAGCCGCGGTGCTGGCGGGCCCGGCGCGGCGCGGCGCGGCCCGGCGCGGCCGCCTCACCTGCCCCGGCTGCTCCGCTCGCTCCGCGGCCGCCATCTTCCCGGCCGGCTGCTGCCCGGCCCGCGGCGCGCCGCCCCCGCCGCCGCAGCCCCGCCGAGTCGATCGCCGGCGCAGCGATGCGGGCCGCGCCGCCGCTGCCGTGAGCGCCGGCCGCAGCCGGGCCGGGCCGGGCCCGCCTGGAAGAGCCCTTGGGCACTGCCGAGCGTCTGCCGATGGCGGCGCGGCTGAAGCGGTGCCTGGTGCGGCGGCGGGACGGGCCGGAGCAGCACGGCGTGGCCGCGTCCTGCCTGCGGGAGCTGCGCGACAAAGGTGAGGGGAGACCCGCTGTGGGACCCGCTGGGACCCACTGGAACCCGCTGTGGGACCCTGTGTGAGATCTGCTCTGGGACCCGCTGTGACCTGCTGTGGGACCCACTGGAACCCGCTCTGGGATCCTCTGGGACCCGCTGAGACCCTGTGGGACCCGCTGTGGGACCTGCTGTGGGACCCGCTGTGGGACCCGCTGGGACCCACTGGAACCCGCTGTGGGACCCTGTGGGACCCGCTGGGACCCACTGGAACCCGCTGTGGGACCCTGTGTGAGATCTCTGGGACCCGCTGAGACCCTGTGGGACCCGCTGTGAGATCTGATCTGGGACCCGCTGTGAGACCCACTGGAACCCGCTCTGGGATCCTCTGGGACCCGCTGTGACCCTGTGGGACCCGCTGTGACCCTGTGGGACCTGCTGTGACCTGCTGGGACCCACTGGAACCCACTGTGGGACCCGCTGGGATCTGCTCTGGGACCCGCTCTGGGACCCGGCTAATGTGCAGCATTGTGAGCAGACAGTTCCCGGTCTCCAGCCTCAGTCACTGAGAGTTGCCTGTCCTTTGTGCTGGGGGCAATAAACGGGCAGTGCTATGTCGCTTTTATCGTTCTGTTAAGTATTTTTTTCTGTTCTGCAGCTTGTGGTGTTCTGGCTATTGACAAGGCCCGGGAACCCATCACCTTGGTGCTGGCAGAAGATGGGACCATTGTGGATGATGAGGATTACTTCTTGTGTTTGCCACCTAACACCAAGTTTGTGGCGCTGGCCAGGGACGAGAAATGGTCCAGCAGAAGCTTAGGTATGCTGTGAGTGAGGAAGCTTGGAAGGGGAGGTGTGTTTGGAGCACACCTGGTGGCATTAGGCAGGGACAGGTGATCAGGAATGAAACTGGTGACTCTTGTGTCAGACAGTGGAACGTCCTGGCTCTCGGAGTGTGTGGATGAAGTGGACAGTGCTGCTGAGAAGTGGAAGCAACTGGCCAGGCAGCTGAGGGATGACCTGTCCAACATCATCCTGATGTCTGAAGAAGACCTCCAGGTACAGTGGGGAAACCCCCAGTCCCTGTCCTTGCATCTGCCCATCATCCATTTATCTCAGTAGAGACTCAATAAGCAGGAGCTCAGGCTTAATTCAGGGAAACATTTGAGTGTCCAAGGATGCTCTTAATCCCCAGCTACCCTTCACAGTGTGTTGTTCCAGGCAGGCCAGGTCTGTCTGCTCCAGAGGCATTTGTAGAACTGCTGTCACTTTCCAGAGCTGGCTGATTCAAGTTTCTGACTGCTTAGCACCTTGTCTGTGGGGAGGCATGGCAGTGACTGTCCCTTCTTGTTCTCCCCCGTGTGCAGCTTCCCAGGTGCCAGGCTACTGCCTTCCCTTTGAGTATTCCCATGCACTGTGAAGAAGCAGTGCTTTGCCATTAGTTTGCAAGATTTCTGTTAAAATTGCACGTGATCCCACACCTTCTTGGATGCCTTTTGGCTTTTAGTAAAAAATGCTGCCTGGTGGAGTGCCACTACAGCCTCTCAGAACTCAGGGGACTTGCTATGACAAGAAACCCTGTGGAACATGCTTGGTTTGTACGTTGTTTGTCCTGCAGTAAGTGCCATGAGGTGAGTTACTCAGGAGCCCTCTCACTGTTTTAAGGTGCTTATTGATGTGCCACGCTCAGACCTGGCAGAAGAACTTGCCCAAAGTGAAACCAAAGTCCAGGTGCTGCAGGACACCCTGCAGCAGGTGCTGGACAGACGAGAAGAGGAGCGGCAGTCCAGGCAGCTCCTGGAACTCTACCTGCAGGCCTTGAAAACTGAAGACAGTATCTTAAGCAAAGTTGCAGGTAGGGAGCATTTGTATGCTAGAGAAGGAGGTTTTCAGCTCCTAGCTGAGTGGAATATATATAGAGTGAGTAATTTGATCAGCTGCTGGTAAATGGGGTTGGTACAGGTTGTAGTGTAATAGTGTAAGAATTCTCTGACCTGAGAGCCCTCTTGCTGCTCTGTCACATTTCTCACAGAGCCTGAAAGCAGAATACTGGGAGAAAAGCTTAAATCCTGGAGTCCCCCTTAACATTATGGATTTCCTAAGTTCCAGGATGCACCTAGATTGGATGTGTATTTTATTAATCTCCCAACCATCAAAGCAGCCCAGGCCACTTTTCCTGTCCTGTGTTTGTCAGGGGCTGTACTGAGTGTGCTCCTTTTCAGAACGTGAGGCTGCACCAAGGAAGGAGATGGATGTGGTTGACACAGGTACCAGCAGCACAGATGCTTCAGCCACAACAGCACTCAGCAACCAGGTCCTTGCTGCTCTGAAAGAGAAACCTGCTCCAGAGCTCTGCTTGGACAGTCAGGACCTAGAGGTGGGTGAGAACGACACAAACCATATTCTGGCCAAGCTCTCCCTCCAAAACAGAGGCTATAGGGGAAGATGTCCTTTCTTAGGGAGGCTCTTATGTCAGTAGATTGTTTCAAAGTGATGGAATTTAATTAATTGCTCTTCCTCAGTAACACTACCCCTGACTTGGAGCTCCTCTGTGACAGACATTGGTCCACACACTCTGCTCTGTGCTCTGAAAAGCCACAAAATAATTTTGTTTCTTTTATACATCCCAAATCAAAATAAAAACCTTATTTTGGAAAAAAAAACCCTGTAAATATAGATTGGAAGGTCTAGATAAACTGTAACCATTTAGGAAGGTGTTCTTTCAAGCTGTGAACTTGCTACTCTTGCTTTTCCCTGCTGTAGAAAGTAAGTAGCTGCTTTCTCTTCCTTTGAACACCTGGACAAAGCACTGAGTGTTGGCAAATGACTGGGAATGCACTAGCCCACGGGACAGGTGATGGAAGCTGGGAACAGCTGCAGTTCCAAAGTGCCTCGTTCCTGCTGTGGTCAATCAGCAGAGGGGTAGTGCCCAGGGACTCCCAGAA
This sequence comes from Passer domesticus, assembly GCF_036417665.1. NCBI lineage: Eukaryota > Metazoa > Chordata > Aves > Passeriformes > Passeridae > Passer > Passer domesticus. The sequence goes on along the minus strand of NC_087495.1, from coordinate 7,733,471 downwards.
AAGTCTGTTAACAATCTGTCTTGCCACAGCTGGTGTTGAAGGAGGACGCAGCAGCCCTGGCCTCGGCTCTGGGCTGGGAGCAGCAGAAGGCTGGAGCTCTGCAGGAAGCCTGTGAGCAGGAGCTCTCCAAGCGCCTCAGACAAGTGCAGGCTCTGCACTCCCTACGGAGCACGTCCAAGGGCAAGAAAACACTGCCCTGGGGGGACTGGCCCAGTGCAAAACGCAGAAAATAACACTGCATTGCTGCTTGCACTTTGGGTTCTGCTTCTGCATTAGAATCAGCACAAGCAAAGACACATCCTGGAACCATAGTTTGCTGGTCACACTGTGGTCTGGCTATAGAACAAGTAAAATCTGGACATTATCCTGAGGCTTAAACTCCTCTGGTGATTTGAATTGTGTAAGCAAAGGGATTTGGACTTTTTGCAGAATGCTAGAACAATGGTATTGCTAAGCACAGCATGTAAGTGTTGAGCTTTCAATACCTGGTTGGTAGCCAGCAGCTTCCATCTGATAATGGTGGATGCAGCTCCTGAAGCCCCAGGCAGCTTGCTTACTTTGTGCTCCCACCATTTTCAGTGTGGAAAGGATGGAGGATCTCTGGAAGATACTCTGAGGCACAGTCAGTGATCAGGGCAGAGGGGATAGCCAGCTGCTGCCTGGCTTGAGGCTCCAGCCTGGGATCTAGGAACTTGAATTCTCATGCTGATTTAATCAGTTAAAGTAAATTCAAAGTCCTTCAACTTCAGTGCTTTTTGTCTAAGGAACTCCTGCCTTTTGGATGCTGTGTAAGAACTATCATGTAAAACACAGCAAAGGTGGAAATAATTGCTTTGTAAGGCTGTGTGACAGAAGACTTGCATTTGGCCTGCTGTTATTCTCCTAATCATTAGTGCAGCATCATGATGCTTTTGTATTAACTGGCTTATTTTTAAATTTGTTAAAGTCTTTTTTCTAACATTAATAAAACCTTTTTATCTTACTGTTGGACTAGTTTTGATATTTCCTCCAGCTGCTATAATTAAAAGAATGGGCTGATAAATACAGTATTACCTTAAGGAAAGAGGATGAAGAAATTGAAGACAGAAGTACTGTCTTTAACTTAAACAAAGTGTTCAGGCAAAACGTGGTGACTGCACCTGAACTCTCACCTGGCACAGTCTGCTCTTCTCGTGTGAGAACAGCAGATGGATATGGAAAAACATCTGACAAGTGAGATAAAACTTCTGAGGAAGTTTTAGTAGGTAGAGATGTATTTTGTAGCAGAGGATTTGGTAAATCCTCTGATCTAGCACAGCCCTAAATGGCCCAGGGTAAGTATTCCTGCAGCACCCATTCATGGCATGCAACAGTCCAGCTTAATTGTGGCATAGTCAGAGTTAAACAGTGTAACTAATAAATATTCTAAACAGTTTAGTGATTTTAGGCCAATAAACAAAACTACTCAGGCTACCTTCAGGTGAAGCTACCCAGCTGGGAACTGACTGGACTTAGGGGAGAAGCCGCCAGGCAGTTTTTTGTCTGTTTGCTTCTGACCACATTTGGATTGTAACATAATAGGCCATGGCAAGTAAAATGTTTCCTGTGTTTTGAATAGGTACTTACTGCAGGCTTTTTCTGCCCAGTCTTTCATGGATGGCTGTGCTACCCCTGGAAATCCACTTGCTTTGATTAATTATTTCCATTCTTTGTAAGTTCACTGCACTGGGTAAGGCTCGGCCAGCCCAGCAGAGGGCAATGGGATCCCTGCCTGCAGCCACCTGAAAATGGGAATTACAACAGTGACAGCTGCACCCCTGCAGTGCCACGGGTGGGAAACACAAAACACCTTCAACTGCCAAGACAACCAGCCAGAGATGGCTCAGTAAACACAAAATATTCAAAATGTCTCAGCAAAAGTAGTAAAACTGGAAGCAAGGAAAAAGTCAAGAGAAATTTTTCCTAGAGAAAGTAGCAGAATGAAGGGTATTGCACATACTGAGTTATTCAGTGAGAATGGTCTATTTCAAATTCTTTATTTAAAGTATTTTAATAACAGATACCTTTTGTGAGCAATTAAGGCACTTTGGCTGTAAACTTACTGAATTCTGACAGACTTTTCATTTTTGGAACAATAAAAATCCAATCGTGTTCACTAAATGCTAAAGATTCATTACTGAGCTAACCTGCAAGACAAAGAGGCTAACTCTGGTTTCTCTAGGACAGTAAGAGAAAATGACCTGAAATGTTACTCAACAGACAAATCATGCCATGTTGGAATCCTCATTTTCAGTCACAGCTGCTTCTTCTTCCCCAGGAGATCTCTCTCCCTTAGCTGCACTGGACTTCTTTTTCTTCTTCTCCTTCTGCTCCATGTTACTTGATGCAAGCTCTTCACTCTTCTGAGTGATATATTTTAGCTGGGAACAATGAGTTAAACAATCAGTCCTCTACTGAGGAACTTCATTCATTCACAAGACATTAGAAAGAAATACTGAAGAGAAATTAACAGGGCAAATTATTATTACAAGAAAAATTAGATACTCCAAAAACCATTTACTTTGCCTTCTCAGGCAAGTTCATGTTGTGTATTTCAAATCATATATGGAAGGAAAAAATTTCCTTACATAAAAGTAAAATTAGTATTGGAGGCATTTTTCATGGATCAACATCTAGGCATGTCTTAGCAGATTAGTGAGTTTTATCCACTGAACATCATCTAGATCAGCACAGGAGGGAATGCAGTGATTCTGGGATCCCTGTATTAATGCTGGGAGACTCAGCACCCTGAGACAGACTCAAGGCTACAACAGAGAAACACAACATCAGGAAAAAGCAAAGTGATTCACGAGGCTCTGTCTGCTTATTGCACTTTTGAACTTGGAACTTCAGCAGCCCTGGTGCAACAAGAGCTCTGCTGCTTGAACTGCAATCAGATCTGTGTTACACCTCACCACAGTGAGGCAGAGCGAAGCAAAGTAAGATGAAAATTTAAAAATCACTGGATTGTGCCTGTCTACCTCAGAAAACAGTGAAATTGCTTATGCAACAGTTCCTTCACCATGTATACCTTCATTCAAATGAATTAAGGAAAATTAAGGAATTCAGTTAATTTTAAGAATTAACTGGTTTAAGAATGTTGCCAGACAGAAAACGCAGTGCATCTCACCAAAGAATTGCTTCTTCTAGCCAAAAGCTTCACGTCTTCTGTGGTGACTGTGGTTCGTTTTGCATGCCTGCATAACATCAAAAAACACTCCTTAACATTTTTGCTAACACTTACCATAATAGGCCAAGATCAAAAAGTACAGGGAATTTATATTTCATAACTTCACACACTATTTAAGAAGCCCTTTAAAAGCCTGAGTTACAAGATGTGTTTTAAAGATTATGTAGGAGCTAACACAAAAAAAAAGGAACGCCTTTGTAACAATCAGTGCATACCTTGCAAACATTTCAAGGTCTTTTGCAAAGATTTCTAGAGAAAACACAAAGATGTCATATATTTCAAAACACTGAGCGGGAAGAGACACACAATACACAAGTTAGCAAGTCAGTTATGAGAAGTGACCATAGCTGGCTATTAGACACCACTCGTACACAAGCAGGTGGGCACACAATACAGGCCTGAAAAGTCGAACTAGTATTTCTTGTATTAAAAAAAAAAAAAAGGAAAGAAAAAAAAGAAAGCAAGAGAATGGCCCGGTGACACCGAGTTGGGCGCTATTATTTGTGAAGGCCTGTGCCCGCAGCGATGGCTCCCGCACAGACACGGCCACAGACACAGCCAGGGAACAGGAGGCAACCCGAGGCAGCGCAGCTGTACCGCACTGCCGGAAGGTGATCTCCGCGATGGCCGCGATGCTCTGCTTGCTGAACTGCACGTCCTTGTCCTCCTCCACCTCCTGGCACAGGCACCCCACCGTGTAGTGAACCGCCGCCTTCAGCCTCTGCAGGGACCAAGGCAGGGCGGGCGGTGACACAGCGGCCTCGCCCCAGAGCGCGGTGCGCCGTGCGCGCCCGGTACCTGTGTGAGCATCTCCCGCTGCTCCTCGCCGCCCGCCGCCATCGCTGCCCTCACGCTTTCCCGCCCGCAGCGCGGGGCGGGGCCGCCGCCATCTTGGGCCCGCCCCGGCCCCTGAGGGGACGCGCGGCCGCGCCTGAGGCAGCGCCGCTGTGCCCGCCTTGGCCCCGCAGAGCTCCGCATCCGACTGCGCGACCTGCGGAAAGGTACCCTCGGCTGAAAGCTACCTTTTGCCTCATACAGATACTCAGGTGGAGATTAAGCAGATGTCTTAGCAGAAGTATATATGGCAAAAAATTAATAGAAAAATTCGGTGCGCACAGCACAAAAGTTAATGGGTTTTGAGAAAGAAAAAGGTTCAGACAGCCAGGTGAATTTCCAGATGGCCTGAAGATGACTGGCAGTAGCATTGCAGGGTGAGGATATAAAATAGAGCCAACTTTGCATGTTGCTGTGGGTATTTTTAATTGCCCCAGTGGAAAAAAGAGGCAAAAAATCAGGGAGATATGGGGAGGGGGGGGGAAATGCAAGAACACAGCAATGCAAAGTGTTTATGCCACAGCTTAAAACTGAGAACAGCTGGAGGGGCAATGGTGACAGACAGGAGTACGAGTTTTATTTCTCCGTGACCCACCCCACCCTCCCACCAAAGCACAGAGCTCAGTGACAGACTGAGCAGCTGAATGCCCAGGAATTAAATCTGTAAGGGCCAAACTGCTGCCTGCTAGCAATAAACCATGGCCATGGAAGAAAGGCCTTGACCTGCCTGGAACTTGTGTAAGTTCCTGTGCCGTCTGCCACTCTCCATCTCAGCAATTCCTGAACTGCAGTCACCTCTGTCTCGATCCCTAGGAATTTATGCACTACAATACTATAAACCTAATGTGACTATAAATTCTATTAAAGACTGTACAAAAGCATTTTACCTAGTTTTGGCCAGCACCAGTGGAAAGAAAACACCTCAATACATTTATAACTAAATTTATTTTAGTTTTCTTATATGATACATATAGAGAGATATACATATAGGTATGAAATACACCCCCAAGTTATTACAAAAGTGTCCAAACACAAGTTCTAGTGGAGTACAGTAAAAAGTGATATTCTAGAAGAAATGCTGGAGATCTACAGTATCTGGGCTCCAAGTGGAAGGATTTCCATTAGACATTGTAAGCAGAAGAGGACACGTTTCCTCCATGGCCTGTCCAGTTAGTATGGATAAATACGCCTGGCTTTGATAATAATTCATATGTATGTGCACCAAAGTAATCACGCTGAGCCTGGAATGAGAACACAGACAAACCAGACACACAAATGTCAGTATCATCTGAGTCCTAGAAGTTGCACCTACTGTTACCTAATCAGAAATGACAGAAATAAGATTGGGCTCCAATATTATAACACTCAAAATTGTTTTCTCATCATTAGCAAAGCCACTGCAATGAAAAATGTACTATATCTAACAATTAAATTAAGAGTTCTGCAGAAATGCAAGTACAGGATTTCTGCTTGGTACTAATCTAAAAACAAGCACTTCCATACATCCAAACATTCAAAGATACTTCTCTACAAACCATCTGGGTTCAAAGGTATCATTACCCTTGGTTCTCAGAGGGAACACAAACACAGGGCCCTGCCATGCCAGTATCTCTGGTGTTCTTTATCCAGCTGTGTGTAAGAGCTTCACATGAATGTGAAGCTGACATTTGTTTGAGTGCTGACATGAATTTCAGGGACAACAGAAATATATCAGGCCACCAATACTGTGAGTGAGTAGGACATGTTGCCATTGAGACCTTTAAAGCAGAATTCCAAGAACAGCATGACGAGATGTCAGTGCCTACCTGGATCAGGTTAGCTGGCAGTATCTCATGCCTGTATCCATCATAAAATGAAAGTGCTGTAGTGAAGCAGGGCATGGGGATTCCAATCTGCACACCAGTACTGATCACACGGCGCCAGGAGTCCTGGGAGGGAGGAAAAGGGGGGAAAGGGAAACCGATCAGCTCTGTGTGCAGGCACATGACCTACTCCAGTACTACTGTGTGTGCTGTTTCACTGTCTGTGAAACCTAATAACCAAAGCTGAGCAAATACAGCAGCACATGCCTGATTTTACATAAACGAGGTTGATCTTAAACAATGGCAACTAAGACAAGAGTTACGAGCAGGATGAGAACAGCTGAGACATGCAGTCAAACCACAGCCTCAAGCAGGGATGCTGTTCTTTCACATAAACATGGTCAGAGCATCTCAAAAGAATGAGCTCAGTGGGGAACGGGGAATGTTCTGAGGCACTTCCAGACCTCTCACCAAGCACAGAACAAAGCTCGCCCAAGGGCCCAGGAGGACAGTGCTGTCACTTCAGACAGAGTGGCGAATCCTCAGTTCAGCTGTTCATCTGGTCCAATAATTTGCACGGAATATTCAGATTCAGTTACAAGAACTACTACTGATAATATGAGACTTCTTTTTTGGCCAGATAATGTGGTTTTAATTGCACCCATCAGCTCCATCCAAATCAGGACAGTGTTTGCACAGACACAGGCCTAAAGAATGGGTGGGTCTGGAACTGTTGTTCTGGGGCTACTGCAAACAATGGTACTGGAACAGAGCTTTATGGTCTGCTCAGCTGAAATCCAGCTGCACAGCAGGCACAAGACACAGGGCAGAGAACAGAATATTCACACAGGCCAGGCCTTTTTTCCCCATATTATGGTCCTTCTGAATTGCTGATTTCTGCCTAAGGCTCTTCTGTACCAGTAAAATGGGAACCTTCAGTCTCCAATCATAGCTTGTGCAGTATCAAAGAGAAGAACCATGACAGTCCTTGCTGTAAATTGTTTTTATGCTCTCCTTTTGTTGGAACTTACCTGACAGTTTTCTACAGCTCTCTTAAAGAAATCATCCAACAGCAAATTCTGGAGCTCAGGGTTTCGATCAAAAGCGTCTTTGATTTTTCCCAGGAACACACTAGGCAAAAGTTAACCAGGAATAAATGTCACAGCTTCCAAAAAAGGCCCACAACTCAAAGATTACAGTGCCAAAACTTGACTCAGCCAGACTAACATTCCAAACACAACAAAGACCAAGAAAATTTTCAGCAGTTAAGCCACCAGAATAATGGGTTGATCTAGTAACCCTTGGTGTTGTCTACAGCCTCTCAGACTCTTACCAGCAGAGTAACTCCATGGATTTTCCACGGAAATCCCTAGGTTTGTCAGCCAAGCACTTCATAAACTAAACTGCCTGCTCTTCTCCCCTCAGCAGCCAGGTTACCCCCTCATCTCAGTTACCTTCTGATGATGCAGCCTCCCCTCCACATCAGTGCAATACCACCGTAATTCAGTGTCCAGCCAAATTCTTTGGCTGCTTGTCTCAGCAGCATGAAGCCTTGAGCATATGAGATAATCTTGGAAGCATACAGGGCCTAAAAACAAAAATCAATTTCAGGTTCCGAGAGAAGTCTCACAAAGTTGAACAACAAACTGCACAGGATACATACTCTGTCCAGCCCACATCTCAACAGGGATGACTACAGTAGCAACATTCCACTTATTTGAGAAACAAAATATCCTTTCCCGTTGGAAAGTTTGGTTCCAGCAGGGAGAGATGAGGGGTGGACAAGCTCCTGTGCATGAATTATGATCTCTGTGCCCCATGTAGTTGTCTCTGCCCACCGTGGCTTAGGGCTGAATTCCTTCTGGATCCTTCCTAACCTTCCCTTGGTTAGGAGTGGGTCACATTATGCTTTGTGGACATCAGGAGACAACACACGGTGCTGAAAGCAGGAACCAGTTCTCATGAAATATGAGCACGAGAGCTGCTGCCCAGGGTTCACAGCACCCCAGACCTGCACAAGGGCTCACCTTGCGGATGTCCTCCAGGAAAGCCTTCTTGTCCCCACTGAACTGGGTGGTTTTGGGCCCTTGCAGCAGCTTACTGGCCTGCACTCGCTCATCCTTGAGGGAAGACAGGCACCGTGCAAACACAGCTTCACCTTTGAGCATGGCAGGAAACAGGAGATCATTAGAAAGCTGGGCACCCTGTTCATGTCCGAGACAACCAAGCACCATGGAGTGTCACTGAGTGATGGGCCATGTACACAAGCAAAATAACTGGTGCGCAAATGAATTATTCCAACAGCACTCCTGAGGGGAGCACTGCCACTCAGTACAACCATTGGGCAAGTCTTGACTGATACAGCTTTCAAATGATAAAGAAAAAAGCCACAAGTCATCCACATGAACATTTATCCTCAGGAACATTTACCAGCTCTCAGTTTTGAGAATTTACTTTAAAATCTTTTCCTATCTATCAGAGACAGATAGTATTGCACTGCAATCTAGGGAACAGCGAGGCTGAAGACCTCACCAAGTATTGTATCATGCTGCTAAGATAAAAAGCTGTTCCTTAAATGCCAGCTTACATTAATGTTCCCTTGAACATGCAAAATAAGGGCAATTAAAATCAATAATAAATCAGCAGGTTAATTTATAGGATGAAAAAAAGATTCATAAATCTGGTAGGCCCCTAGCACTAGTATTGAGAAGTCCATAAGAATGTTTTCTAACATTGCTAAACAGGTTACTAAATATCATCTGTCAGGCTGGATCAGTGAGTTCTTAAACTGGTTTGAGCTGTACTTGTTTGCAACTGAAGACAGCATTGTAAAATGAGAGAGAAAAATGTTTTCTGTTCAGGGTCTCATAGGAGAAGTAAGTTTTCATACTGTCACATTTTGTTTTACCGTTTGAGTTGTGGTGTATTTAAAAAAAAAAAACCACTAAAAAACCCACACCCCAAAATCAACAACAATTTTTAAAAAAGAGTGAGTAATGTTTTCACAAGACTGGATCCTCCCTACAGCAGGAGGACATATCACACCTCAGTCAGAACAGGCTAATTTCCATTTCTGCAAAAACTTCCTTCTACGGTGGGGAGGAGCAGCACGGTAGGAAAAGCAGGAAAAAGCAGGAGTGGCATGACTCTGCTTTTACAAGCAGAAGGTTGCAAGTCATGCTCATGCAGTAAAACCACACAGCAACTGCCCTGAGAGCAGCCACGTTTGCACAAGGACTGTGGCACACACACTTCCCTATCAGCGTTACCTAACAGCTCCCCAGCACTGCAGAGCACTCATCAGGGAGTGTCTCCTCCACCCTTGATCTTTGCAAGCACCCCGAAGAGGAGAATATTAGCAGGACAAGCAGGAAACACTGTGTCAGCCTAGAACTGAAGGGCTACAGCAGCGTAGAACATTAAAACCATTTACAGAACTTGTTTTGCTGCTGGAATGCAGCCATGTTTCTTTGACAGCTACACTGCAGTTACTTTGTTTTACCTACTGAATGTAATTTTTCATATCTTCAGGACTTGACTAGCCAATGCAAAGGAAAACCAGGTAGAGAAAGCATGAAAATGAAAGCAAATCTGAGAGCAAAGAACCTTTTGACTAATCTAATTTACTGAGCAGGAGTTCACTCTGGACCTGTGGTATTAGGGCACTCTCAGTGTGTTACAGGTATGTTTCAGCTCCTCTGCATTACAACACTCTGAGCACAGCACTCAATGTTCCCCTGAACATCAGTGAGTCCTACAGCACTGCAGACACCACAGGTGACAGCAGCACTGCCAGCACTGAAGGAACAGGGTGAAAACAAGCGCAGCAACCAAACCCCAGGAGCAGCTGTCAGGGCAGAAAAGCTGGAACAGCTACACCTACAAGAGCCTCTTGTGGCAGCCCAGCCCTGCTGTGGGCTCTGCTGAGGCCGTTTTCCCCTGCTGGTTACTGTGACATGGTACAGGGAGGCAGCAAAGATGAAAGCACCAGTTACCGATGAGCGTGACCGGGACTCCGTACTCCAGGGCAGAAATGGCTGTCCACTTCCCCGTGCCTTTTTGCCCTGCACTGTCCCTGATCTTTGGGAGGAGGTATTTGCCATCACTGTCTTTGAATTTGAGAATATTGGCTGTGATTTCAATCAGGAAGGAGTCCAACTCTGTCTTATTCCACTCCTGAAATACCTGAAAAAGGAGAAAAAGTATATACATAGTCATACACACAGCAATTTGCTATGTCTCAACTATGTTTTAATTGATTAATGTATTTTGCCTGCTTGATTATAATGCTCAGTGTTTCACTAGCTCTTTTCAGGCAAGGCAGTTCACATCTCTATACCTGAAGGTGCTTCCTGGAGAGAAATCAACTGTAGCAGAGGAAGAGGTTTATACAACTTTTGTAAGCATTCAGCTGTCTGTGCTCACTGCTCCTACCTCATGTAAAGCTCGTGAGGAATACTGTGCCCCACCCTTGCAGGAAGCATGTCAGAAAAATTCACTTCATGCACAAGCAGCAGCTTTACCCAAGACCAGCACCTCACAGTGGCAGACAGACCATGGCACAAAGAAAGGAAAGACAATAAAAACTGCAAATCACCTTTGCCATCTCATCGTGCTCCATGCCCACCACATCTTTCATCAGGTGATAGGCCTCACAGATCAGCTGCATGTCTCCATACTCAATCCCATTGTGCACCATCTTCACAAAATGTCCAGCTCCTTCCTCTCCCACCTGTTCAGAAACATCCAAAAATCCCCTCAGCAACAGCATCGTCATCACTTCCAGAGTTTAACACCTGCCCATGGCTTCCTTCTGCCTAAAGGAGGGAACCAAAGACAGTGCTAACTGAGACCAGTGGGTCACAGGTCCACTGAGCTGCCCCAGCACACGACCCAGCCACAGAACTTTGTCTTTCCATTGCATGGCATGAGTTATCAGAATGAACACAGCCAGAAAATCAACCACTGATGGTGCTGTGTTTATTGTGGACAAACATCCATGAGCTTCAGCAAGCAAACTGCCTAAGCTTGGCTCTAACCCCAAGTTAGGGTCAGTATCAAATGACTATTTACCCAGTCACAACAAGGTTCCCCAGATCCCACTTTAGCAGCAATGCTTTGAAATATGGTCTTGATGTGGGGCCTGTGGGGAGAAAGAATACACCTTAGCAGCCAGGCAGGGGATACAAACACCACAAGAGAAAACAAATAAAATCTACCAGCATGATGCCTCCTTCTGTAACCTGCCAAAAGGCAGCCTGGCACTTTGATAACCCATCCACACAGCAATGCAAATTAATTATGTTTTTCCCAAGTAGACAGCTTGCAAGGCATTGGAACAATCAAGTCATGCTTCCAACACTGTATGGACAAGCACAGTGCACTGCAAGGAGCCCAGACATCCTCTCCATTTGAACACAGCTGCCTGTCCTTAGCTGATCAAGGCAAAAGATGATCAGGCAGAAACTTGCTGTTGTTGATGGCTCTGTGCCATCAAATTTGGACAGGCTGATACAGGTATGAAGCACTAATCCAAACGGACAGGGGCTCAGGAGATACTAAAGCTCCCTTAAAGCCTAGACACACCTTTTGTCTCCACATCTATACAGAGAATGGGCAACCAGGGGTAAAGTCTAATATGAGCACTGCTGTTCAGTCCTTTACTGAGGCATGGGTACAAAACAGCACAGCAGCATGCAGAAACTTGCAAATACACTGGTGCATTCAACAGTATCTACTGAAGCTCCTTTTATAATGTGCCACCACTGGGCCATTTGCTGCTGCCTGATTCGTGGTTAGCAGCTTCCCAAGTGTGTACAGCCTCAAAAGAGAAAAATAAGAAATAATACTTGTTTAGAATTAACCAAAACTCCCTTCTCCCTTCAGATGTCTGTAGGTCCTACTTTTGCCTGTAGATTCCTGGAAGAAAAACCTGCCTTTGTTCTGCCTTACGTGAAGCTTAGCACTGCCCCATGACCCCAGCCAGGTTGAGAAATCTGGAGCCTTGAGGAAGTGAGATGGCAACATATCTTGTTCTCTCCACACCCACACCCTCCTCTCTCCCTCCCTCCCTCAGTGCAGAGTGTGAATTGTTGCAAACCATCCTGAACAAGAAAATATAGCAGTTCATGCTTACCAGGCTTCCTTGGCTCCTCCTGGCATGAGAGAAGGTCCATATCTGGCACCCTCCTCCCCGCCACTAACTCCACTTCCCACAAACAAGATGCCCTTTGCCTGTAGCTCCTTACAACGCCTCTGGAACAAAGAGCAGAGCAGCATTATTTAATTTTGTTCATGCCAGAGCCTTACTCACAAAGGCTAGCAATTCAGATACAAAATTAGGATTTCAGGTCTGCTTTGGATGTGCTAGAAGCCAACCTTAAGAAAGCTTGTTCATACACCAAAGTGAGCATTAGGAAACTTCCTGTTGCTTTGGGTCCTTGCAAAAGTGACATGGTGAGAAAACAGGTCCTTATAAGCACCAGACAGACATGAGCAGCACTGAAGCCAGAAAAGGCTTGGAATTATATGTCAGGTGACACATGCTCTGTGTGAAGATGTGGGGGAGGCAGATTAGGCCCAAGGTGGAGTTGCTGAGTTCATTGCAGAGCAAAGGTACAAGCACAGAAACCTCTAAGGGCAAGAGATTGCCTCTGAGCTGGAGAGGGGCACAGGCTGGGATCCCCAAGGACACTGCAAGCTCCCCAGAGACTGACCCTCACTGGGCTTTCCACTCTGGCCTGGCCAGCTCACTCACCCACCACCAGGATGTGGGAGCAGGAACACGAATGTGAGCACCTCTGAGATTTAGAAACACCAATCTGAATGCAATATTTGCACGTGAGCACCCCAGACAGGCTAATGCAGCTTCTGTAACTGCTCACAAGCAGATCATTACTCTGCTGCTTCCACTACCAAGACAGCCAAACCAGCAGTTCTGTTTTACTGGATCGTCCTGGAATCACTAAGGATTAAAAAACAGCAACAAATCTATAAGTATCCTTTGACTTATAAATCTCCCTGAAAACTCCTAAGATTGTAAAATGAAATTTTCTAAAGGCCTCCACTCTTTAAAACACATTGAAACAAATAGTCTCTGGTGATCTGGGTAACTTCTATAAAAACATTCTTATAGTGCAGTCCTTAATTGCTCTTTAATAGGCTGCATGATTTAATTTTGCAGAAATCAGTTTGGCTTTTCCAGAGCACAGGGCCGATGGCATCTTAATGACAGACTCTTCTGATGATCAGCAGTGGCAAAGTCTTGTGTATTTTACTCATTCACTTTAGGCAGGAAACAGGCTTACCGTGGTGTCTCTGTACTCAGAATTCCCACCATCAATTATGATGTCTCCAGTCTCCAACAATGGCACCTGTCAAAAATAAACCAGCATTTTGGTTTTCTGCATACATTCAAAACCTCACTACTGATGAAGAACTGAGAACTTCCAGAGGCAACTCCTCCAAAAGACAGCAAGAAGCCTCATGCAGCAGGAGTGTCTGCCTCACCAGTTTATTGATGAAGTCGTCCACGGCGCTCCCAGCCTTCACCAGCAGGATGATGCGGCGGGGCTTCTTCAGCGTGGAGACCATCTCCTGCAGGCTGTGGGCACCCATCACTTTGGTTCCCTTGGCCTCGTTAGCCAGGAAATCATCCACTTTGGAAACCGTCCTGTTGAAAGCACAAACCTGGGGGGGCAAGAAAACGCGTTAATAAAAGCTGTCAGTGCAACAGTAACTTCAGCGCAGAGTGCAAATTATACAAGCAAGGTTCAGCATGCTGTGCTCTCCCACTTCCCCCGTCGTGACGGGCGCGGGGCAGGGATGAACCTGAGCATGTCTTTGCAAGTGCCTCGGGGGCCTGTGGCTGATGGCAAGGCCAAGGCAAACTCCAGGGAAAAGTCATGCATAATTAACATATCGGTGCCAGCTGAGTTCAGGCGTGCACCGCTGTTCTTCTCTGGAAACAGGACAAAGGCCAGCACAGGTACAACTAACAGGAGGAAATCACTGCCATGAGATCATCGCAGCTGCGGGGGAAGCACCCACAAAACGCTCGGCTCCAGTCCCAAGTGCTGCCAGCCAGCCTTCCTAAACCACTGTTTCCTCACTTACCACGAAGCCGTGGTCATTCATGTTCAAAATCAGGTTCTGGCCCATCACGGCCAATCCAATCAAAGCGATGTCAGCTCTGGAAAGGGAAAGAACAGACATGCCGGGAAGTCACCCAGGGACCCCGCGGCAGCAGCAGCATCCCTACCAGCCAGGCTGCCAGGGCAGCCCGTCCCTTCCTAGGGAACACGGGCAGCTCAGCTCACTGCCAGCTGCTGCCGCAGCGGATCACGGAGCCGAGGCCGTGCGGAGCCCCCGGGACAGCCCCGGGGAACCGCGCACCGGGGCCTCCCGGGGCCTCCCGGCGCCGCCAGCCGCCTGCAGCCGCGCCGCACCGCCCCGCCGCCGGGCCCCGCTCCCCGCTCTCACTCGGCCATGGCAGCGCCGTTCGGGTCTCTCCGTTCCCTCGGTTCTCTCCGTTCCCTCGGTTCCCCGGGGCTCTGCGCGCTCGGCCTGCTCCGCGCGCCGCTTCCTCTCATCAGCCGCGGGCGGGGCGGGGCGGGGCCGAGCGCGCCCATTGGCGCCTGAAGCGACTCCGCCCCCCGCCCATGGCCCGATGTCCCGAGGCCACGCCCCCTTAAAGCGGCCGCGGCGCGGCGGGCCCCGCTGTCCCCGCGCTGTCCCCGCGCTGTCCCCGCGCTGTCCCCGCGCTGTCCCCGCCGCCTGCGGGGCCCGAGGAGCGCCGAGAGCCGCGCCCGCCGCGGAGGAGCCGCGCAGCTGCCCCGGGCCGTGGGCTGTGCCTGTTCCCAGCCATACGCGGTCCCTTCAGCCCTCAGCCCCCAGCCCTCAGCCCCCAGCCCCAGCCCTCACCCCTCAGCCCCCGGCCCCCAGCGCTGCCCGGAAGGCGGCCAGGCCAGCCTGACAAACGCGTCCTTCCATCAGCACCAAGGTGACCCCAGCACAAAGGCGCTGCCCCCTCCGCTCCCGTGGATCGGACACACACACCTCGAGACCACAGCTTCTATTAAATTCTGTAGAAGTGATTTCCTAAACAAGATGAGACCCACAGCAATCTGGCCCATCAAGTTTTTGGTTCACCTTAAATTTGGGCACCCTTTCTTTCTCAAGAGCAGTCGAGATAAATTTCATTAAAGCGTCGGCTGGTTCAGCACAGGTTTTAAAAACCAGTGATCGACATAAGATACAAGCAATTAAATCATAATGAGAGGAGCACACATTCTGTCTGCTAATGCACTGGTTGTACCTTTATTGTTTCACCTCGTTCACTAACAATTCAGTGGTGCAAGGTTACCATACACAGTTAGATATCTGCATTGCACACCTAAGGCTATACAGCAAATGGATCAGAATTAGTACAAATACATGAACTATATTTACATTTTGTATACTCAAGCTCCAAATATCAGATATATTTACAAAATAAAATAAGAAAATGAAAACCTGAAATTAATGTACAGTGTTGCTGATACACTCCTTCGCTGGGATGAAATCAGTTTGCAAAGAGATTTGTTCGAGAAGGCCACTTATCCAGCATTTACCTTGTATACCTTGTGTACAGAGATTAACAGGGCCATGGGGACCGCAGCTCCAAGGGGTGTCTGATGTCCAAATTCGGGAGCCATAACCAACTGCACATGAAATATGAACAAGCAAAGTGGGAAACTCAGACCTGATCCTGGCGAGTGCTGATCACTCGAGACTCCCTCTGCCTGCAGTCCCTGGTTTCCAGGCAAGCAAGAGGTAAACTCAGCACTGCTCAGGGGCAGCCCATTCCCTTGGCAACATCAGGAACTGAAGACTCGGGAGCTCCACAGCAGTTTCCTGAACACACAGCTGATCCCAGCAATTTGAATCCTGTTCCCAATGACATTGGACACAACCATCTGGTTAGTGTTGGACTAGTTTTGATTTCAAACACACGGAACACATAAATGGCCTTCTGAACAAAAGTCAGTCCTGCTCTTGAGCAGCTGATGTTTTGAGACAAGGAAGCACGAAGTTACCAATCCTGCTACAGACACACAGCCAGAGCACAGCTGGGTCAGTGACTAACGGAGATCCACGCACACAGGGCTGTCTGCAGGGACAGCCAGCAACGCCCTCCCAGCACAGCAGGAGCCTTCCTCCTCCAGCAGCATCCTCAGCACACGCCCAGCACAGCACCAGCTGGCCCAGCTCTGCAGTGCAGGAGCCCAGGCAGACCCACGTGCACAGGCAGTTTAGTACCAGTGGGTGTTAGACTGAAGCTAATCCTCTTTCTTATCTAATGTGCAATTAATTACAGATGTATAAATATACAATACATTACATAAAATTAAATCCCTGTAAATTAGATAACAAGCAGCAAAAAGTAAAGTCTTTGCTTTGAAATACCATGTTAATCAGTAATAAGGACTATTAGACATTGACACAAAAAACCTTTTCTTGGCAGTCTGGAAATCATGCTCTCTGGAAACAGTACTCCCTTCTCTTCTGTATTCCCAGAATACAGGAATCTTCTTTACAAAGGTACTTAAAGTGCATTTCTAAAACACAGCATAGGAGTTTAGCTTAATTTCACAATGCCCAGGAAGATCCAACATAATTTTCAATGTACAAAAAGGACAGTTTTCTCCTTCCTTTTGGCGAGGAGCATAAAAACCCAAACAGAGCCCAGCTGCACACTCGTTCCTCCAGGAATGCCCACCAAGCTCCCTGCTGGTGCGTGTCCCACGGGCTGGCAGGCCCACAGCAGGATGCCTCCTCCAAGAGGCCGAGTCCCCAGAGCTGGCTGACTCTGGGCCTGCACACACACTGCAGTAACCAGGAACGGGCTTTCGAGTGGCAGCACAAGGCAACTTAGCCTCCTTTTCCTTCCTCATTCTGCTTCCAAAAAGAAATTTCTAACATGCCGGGCTAAGCTTTGAAATGAATGGAAATTCACTTTTTTTGTTTACTTGTTTGGTTTGTTACCTCTTTAAAGAAAACTTGGACTGCTTTCAGTCCAGTTTTAAGTAGGGAAACCCAAATGTCTCAAAGCAGGCTTCAGTAATTGCCCAAGAACTTGTCTGCCTTTATGTCAGACCTGAAAACAGTAATGCCCATTTGAACTCCACACAACAAGGACCTAGTTTGTTACAGATTATGCAGCTTTAAGAGATGCTGGTGCTTAAAACCAGACTTTTGCTCTTCTGATGATCCACGATCCACTCAGACCTCAAGTCCCCAGAATTTGCTTGGAGTTTTAAGACAGAAGAGTGACATTTATGCAACACTTCAAGCTCTCTGTAAACTAAGCATCTGTCTCTTCCTGCTTTTAAAGGAAGATCCCCTAATCATGATTTTGTGCAATGCCTATAACCACTTGGTTCATTCTCTCATTATCCAAAGCAAAGACTTAGAAAACTAGTTTTCTCTAGTTAAAAAAAAGAAACAGATAAAAGTTAAAATGCTCTCAGTGTGTCACAACCTACCACCACCTCAATCACTCTGCCTCCTCAAACAGGTTCCACTGTCATTATAAACAGTGGTGATGGCAGCAATAACTTAATGCTTAGAATTAACCTAATTCTCGAGATCAGCTTAGCTGCAGTGTGAGGAGCCCTCCTGCAGGACAAACAGTTTTATCCACACACTGGAAGTGCTTTATCATCATTGCATAACAAAGGAATATCATCACTGTATTAAGAGTCACACACAGTTAAACAAGACAAAAACAGAAGGAAAACAAAAACAAAAAAACCTCCAAACCCTATCCCTATCATGTTCCTGGGTCCCCAGGATGCTCCCTCACTCTGGCTTCCAGTTCTGAAATAAATCTGAGGACCACAGAGACAGCATGAGCATAGGAGTTAGCTGAGAACTACCTCAAGACATGCAAAGGAATGTTCCAGCAAGTGGCAGCCTCCATCTCCCTGCTCTTTGCCTTCCAGGCTGCTGGGAGCTCTCACTGTGCCCTGCACTGTTTGAACATGAAGCCCACAAAGCAAAGCCCTCCCTCAGCAGATTCCAGTCCCACGCACACGGGGCCTGCACTGATGGCCTGAACCCAAAGGAGCCTGCTGTGCCCACTGCAGGAGAGGGACAAAGCCTTCCAGCTCTCCCTGGCGAGGCTGGAGCTCCAGATGAAATCCCTTCACACCGCCCAGGCCCACAGCCAGCCCCAGCAGTGCCCTGGGTACAGCAGGGAAGAGCACACAACATCCCCACACCTGACTGAGAGAGAGGAGTTCACTTCCCCAAAAGGAAATTCATTCTGCTCTTCTTTCCTGGGGCAAGACCAAAGCTTTGGCCACAAGAACTTACACTGTAGGTCAAGAACTGACACCACCCAGCTGATGTCCAAGAAGCCAACCATGACATTCCACTGACCAGGACCAGAGTCCACTTGCTCTGTTCTCCAGAAGGGTTAACTCTGAATACAGTGGGGTTGAGCTGATGAAAACTGCAGCAGTTATTTCAAAAGGAATTGAAAGTGTCCTGCAGCTCAAAGCTGCAGGTGCTGGGCCTGGAGGTGTTCCACAGCCCCCGGGTGCTGCCATGGGCAGCTGGGGTGACACGGGAGCAGTACAGGTTAGGGATGCACAAACAGGCCCTTGGGACAACGCTGCAGAGCTGCTACCCTGACACAGCCAGGGGAGTCCTGAACCTTTCCCAGAGAGGTGAGAACTGTTCCTGCAGAACCTGGAAGTCAGGACTAAGAGCAGGAAGAGGGGATCTGCCCTCCATGGTGATCCAGGTATCAACTGCACTTTCGTTTCTATTTAACACTCCCCATCTGTCAAATACACAGCTTGAGCATCTGAAATTCTTGGGATTTTCTCTCATATTTCAGTCTGTGGTCTACTTCCCCTCAGATCAGCACAGTCTGCTCAGCCCAGTTCAGAGGCTGAGGAGTGCGTGTTGATGGAAACTCTTCTGGGAAAGTGTTAAACCCAAGCACTGTTCACCTGCAACCCCCACAGCAAGAGTTTAAAGGCAGATTGTTCTAGCCAGCCCCTCCTGGTTTGTTCCCTAACTTTTCCTAGCTCATGCCTCAGCCTGCTGCACCCTGGAAACTCAGAAACTTGCACAAAGTCCAAAATCCAGTCTGTCCAGATAGATTTGTCCAATATCAGCTTTCAGCAGAGTTTAACTTCGAGGCTGGATCCAGAAAGCCTGAGGAGCTATTGCAGTTCCTGGCTGGGTAACGTCTCCATTAAACAATTTATCTTTCCCTGGCACTGGAACTTTGCCCTGAGGGAACCATTGACCACTGCCAAGTCACAAATTGAATGAAAACCCTGTAGCAGTCTAGACAGACAGTGGACAGTGGGACAGACACCAAAAGGTCAGTTGAAATGGGAAAACAATTGTTATAGGAATTTTTTTTTTCTTTTTAGAGTCGTGCATAATCACTCGCTTTTTTTGATTTTTTTTTTCTTTCTCTTTTTGTTTGGCCACATGCTACTAGTACAATTCAGGTACAGGTGAAAAGAAACAAGGTAGGGTTAGAATACCTAGAAAATGTGCTGAAGGAGTGGGGAAGGTGGGGGATGTTAAGCCACAGGATTACATACAAGAGAAACCGTCAAGAATCACAAAGAGAAAATGAGAGGTAACACTATCTATGGGAGGGTGAGTGGGGAGAACAGATGAGAACATTTCATGGACTCAGTACTTCATCTGGCCCGTGCGTCTTCGAGCCAGCTTTGACCTGCACAAAAACAAAGGGAAAAAGTAGTTGGTGAATTATGAAAGTTCATCTTTCCTCCCTCCCCAAAGTTCATCCACCTTTTTTTTTTTAAATTCTTTGGTACAGTCCTATTTTACTCCATATGTTAAGAAAGTAAAATGTATCCAGGGCTGTAATGAGAAAGAATTCTCACTTCTCTGCTTCTTTAATGGGAGAAGGGATCATTTAAGGGCTTCACTGTTCAGAAATTATTTGATGCTGTATGGTAACAGCTTTGCTTTTTAGGTTTGGGGTTTTTTTGTTGAAAGGAAGAGCTACTGCAGTGGAGTAAGATGTGTCCAGCAAGCAGGGGCTGTCTGTGATAATGGAGGGACTGCCAGAGAAGTTATAAAAGGGAATGTAATTTCTGCTTTAGCTCATAATCAAGGACCTAAAAAGGTAATCCAGCTCAGAAGAAGTAAGAAACTTTATAAATTTGTAAAATGGCAATACAAGGAAACCACCTTGTGGTTTCCAAATGCAGCATCCCACACCTGTTCAAACTGGACATGGCTGTTCAGAACATCACAAGCCAAAACAACAGCCCCTGCAGTTCCTGAAATACAGGGCTGGTTTGTTTTCTGATTGTTCTGGGGGTTTTTCTACCTACTCTCCTCCTTCCTCCAGTTCCCACATCTTGTCAAATTCCTGACAAAACTAAAATCTGTGACCAAGCATCTGGCTCCAGGTCTGAGCAGGTCCCTTTGCAGCCCTGAGCTGCTCTTACCGAATTGTGCCAGCAAGGAGAGGGTTGAAGGCGTACAACCAGTCGTTCATGTCCTTGTCATTGATGGCCTGGAGCAGGACCCCACGGTGCTTGGTGCACACTCCAAACGTGTTGGGTGTCTGCAACACGAAGGACAACTCAAACACAAAGTCTACAAGCACAGAGGCTGAAGCACATTTCCTCTCTGAGAGAATCTGCTCCGTCACACCCCTCCTTCCCTCCTTCCCTCACTGATGTCTCACTGCTGATTTCCAGGGTATTATTACTCATTATCTTCTACCAAATAGAGTCGTAACTGCTGAGTGTGGGCTTGAAGAGATGGACCAGTAGAATTCATTCTGTTCCTTGCAGGATGTTTGTATGTGTTGTTTTGTGGGGTTTTGTTTTTAAACAAACAAAACACACAACCCCAAAAAAACTTACAAAGGAAGCTGCAAAAACCCAACAGGCAGGGTGATGGCACCCATGGTCCTAAAAGCTAATCTGATGTGACAGCAGCCAGGGTCACTCTGGTACAACGGTGTCCAAAACCATAAGAAAGCCTGAACAAACTGGGAACTTTGTGGGCAGGATCCTCAATGTCTCCACGACTCAGATCCATTCTCCTCACACCAGAGACGACACACCTGATGGTACAGATGCACTGCTACTTGTAATGTTCTTGCTTTATGGATAAATAAACAACAGCTCTCAGACTGACCTTCACCATGGCCTGTTGATCCTCGCTGTATTCCACCTGAGCTGTGGATAAGTTTATGAGTCCTCTTTCTACAGGATCTTTGTCACTGTTGTAAATAAAAACATAGGGACGGCGAACCACCACAAAGTGCTTGGCCCAGGAGCTGGAGAGTGGCTCCTTGAAGTGGAGGTATCCTTTCTTTGACACCACAGAGCTGGAAAAAACAAACCCACGTCAAAAACAGAAACAGATTTTCCCTGAGTATCCCTGTTAACTGCAAAACACTGTGTAAGACACTCAGTCCTTAATATGTTTTGTGTGCAACTGTATTCTGAAGAAGTTCTTTTAAAACAAGCTGAATGGTGTCTTCAACAACTCTGCAAAAGTCTGACAGTCTTCCCCAATCCATCACAGAGGACTCTGCACTGCTATCACCTGTTAATCTTCCTTCTTCAAAAGGGGCACAGAAGCTAAGAATCTCAGAAGGCCCCTGTGACAGTTCTTGGGAAGCCACGATCACACAACAATAGAAAACTCACCCTGGTCTGATTTCCTCAATATCAGGAACCAGGTTTAGGAACTCGTTCTTCCCAGCTCTGGCAAGGTAGGAAGTTTCTACTGCAGGAATTATCTGGAACTGCTCCACCTCATGACAGGGACTGGAGGCACGAGAATTTGCTTCTGGTGTCCTTTAAAAAAAGTAGAGAAAAAAAAGTCAATCACAACAAAGCAACCAAATGTGACAATGGAATTTAAACTGCATCTTCAGGCCAGCCTCAAGTTCCATCCTCCAGCCCAGATTTATCGTATGACAGTGGGATCCTTTAGTACAACACTGAATAGCATTTTCCTTTGATATCTGCGGAATAAAACCTATAATAACCACTAGTAAGTTGCTTCCCCACTACTTCTACCTTTTTTCTCCTCCTAAACATAGTCACAACACAAACATACTTCCTACTGCTGCTGGATGTAAAATGTTCTGCTTCCTCAGCACTCCTCCCTCAGGGATGCTGAACTGAGAAGGTACAAATTATGTATTTCCCTACATAGTTATTACCAATTTCATCAAAAATATCTTGTATAGATACAGCTGAGAAAGATAAACAGAGATTAATGGCTAAACTGGTTTATTCTGGGTTGTTATTAGTAGACCTTTTCAACAGATCACTGAAAAAACTTGTGGACTGTGCAAACTGTAGATGCACTGGTCACTGGAATGACAAGCATCTGACTGTTCCCCCAACACAAGCAAAAATAAAAACACTTCAAAAGAACAAAATGGGGAAAAAGAATTGTGCAGAGTGACTGGAGAAGTAAGGCAAGGGGGCTGTACTAGAAATATCTGAAAGTAGGGAAAAGGAAGAAATGAGGAAAAACAAATCAGACAACAGCAAAGAGATCTGTGAAGCACTGAAAAGTGACATTTCCTTTTAACACATTGCACTTACTTCTGATCAACTGAGTTGCACCTGGAATCCACCAGAGAAGGGCAGGTGGATGAGGGGGTGAGGGTGGCACTGCTGAAACTGGACACGGACGGGTCCCTTCCAATTGGGGAAATGTCTGAGAGCTGCAAGCAAAACACATCACAGCAGCTGATGTTCACTCCTGGCTCAGAGACAGAAAGGCTTTGGCACCAGCCATTCCCCTACTCAGCAGGCAGATTTTCACACAAACCCATCTGGGGGCAGAAATACAGCAGCATTTATGCAGACACAGCTTGCTATTACCAATGTCCTACACTTCTGATTATTCACACTCTGACTTCTTCAGTGGATAAACATCATCCAGATTGAAACAGGCAGAAATTTTAACAGTAGATTTATCCTCTTACATAGGGAAAGTGTATGTAGGGAAAGACAGTAAGAGTCTGCTAATAAACTGGGTACTGTACTACAGTGCAAGCCCACACCATTGCAATTCCTGCCATAGCCTTTGGAACCTAATGCTGAATAGCCAAATGCTTCCAGTGGACTGAAAATAAAAAATAATAAATTAATATAAAGTGGTTTATCTTTTCATAGTATCAGCAGATTCCATGACTCACAAACACGCTGCTGTTGTACCACAAATAGAGTGTATTACAATTAAATATTTACCTTACAATCACTGATGCTGTTGTACACCTGGTTGAACTCCCGATTGAAGGTATGAGTAAGAAGCTGCAGACACTAAAGGGGGTACATGAGGGGAAAAAATGAGTGAGACACAGAGAAGAACTTTATATTCAGATTTTCAGAGAAATTTGAACAGAAGAGGTGATTTGCCAAGATACATTTGGGAGGTCATGAAAGAAAAAACAAATTCTAAACTGCTATGAAAAATCACAGAAGAGGGTAATAATCACTTCACTTGATAAAACTGGAAAGCTTTTATAGAATCACTGACAGAGGGGAATGAGATACAGCCACAGGCCAAACCTCCCCACAGCACTGGCCAGTGAGAGTGGCTTATTTCACCAACCAGGATGTTAAAATGAAACTCCCACACTACTGGACATTCCCCAGGCTATCTGAGCAGCTCGTGATTGACCTACAACCCCCTCTGGCACCCCAGCTGCCCTCAGGACGGCTGCCCTGTGCCCTGTGCCATACCTTGGTGGCCAGCTCCTTCTCCCTGTCCACCAGGCTCTCGATGTCCGCGGAGTCGTAGCCGCTGCTCTCGCTGGGCGTCACCGCGCTCTCGAAGGTCGTGGTTGAAATCTGAGAGGAAATGCTGGTGGAGGTGCTGAGGGTCCCACTGCTCAGGCTGGGAGACAACGAGTCACTCAGGGACTTGGGGATGCTGTCACCAAGCTTCTCACGAAGCAGAAGAAAATGTCGGGTTTTTTCCACCTAGTAAGAAAGGAAATCAGTGTCGTCCGCTCCAGGAAGGTGCCAATTTTACAGACACTGAACTCTCAGGAGTCCTTTACTATTCATACCAGTAACTCTCCCCAGGGAAGGGAGTTTACAGTGGCACTGGAAATTGAATTTGCCTTTGCTGAATACACTGAGATTCTGAGCTGACTCTACTCAGCAGCCAGCCACACACTTTGTATCTTCTCTGCCAGGAGAATTGATTTAAATCTTGACTTCCATCTCTTTCCTCACCTCATGCAGCAGCTCCAGTTTCTCCAGTTCCCACTGATGCTCTAGAATGAGGCTGTCACCCCTGGGCCTCCAACCTGCCAGGTTCTCTTCTCCCCTCACATATGCCACAGAAGTATCCAGGACTTTCCTCCTCCTCCTCTGCATTCCTGAGCAGAAAAAACAACACGAGACGTGTTAAAACCATAGCCAGAGAGGTGTCACTGAGAAATAATCAGCAATTTGCAAAGAACCAGTATTTCTGCTGTTTGGCTGGAAATATACAATACAAGGATTTCATTACCTGCAAATACACAACCAAAGATATTTTATTTAGTCCAGCTTTCTTATTTTTTTCATGTATTTCCTATTGACCAAGATACAATGCAAACTCCTGTTCAGTCCAATTCAACTGAAGGACTTCAGTTTCTACATCTTAGAAGAAAAATACACAGATACACCATGAGCTACATTCCTTTCAAGAGGTGAAGTTGGCATCAGAAATCAGCAGCATCTTCAAAAGACAAGAAAAAGCTCCACTGCTGCAAAACCCAGTCTCAACTGTTGGTTATGAGCCATGGATTATGCTCCTAAGACTCAGGTAAGACTCAGTGTCCTGAGTTACCCTTGTCAGAAAACATAAAGTTTCCAGTGAATCCTTGTTCACCAATGGTAAACACAGAGCTGAGTCTAAAGTAAAAGCCAGAGTAAGTGTTTGAAGGAATAGCAACATTCCATTGCTCCTGTGAAACACAGGAACTGCTTCTGATCAGGACAGAAATGTTTACTCCATTCTGCCTGAGAAATTTTCTGCAGTATTTCATATTTATCACTGGAGCAGCCAGCCACTGCTTACCTGGACTTCCTGTGTCTGACATTTTGCATAAACTCAGTTCATAGATCCCAGTGACTCGATTGCTGTTCACAGGAAAGCAGAAGAAACAAAAACATTCTATTTATTATCTTCAAAAAATACGTGCTTCAGCTTCAGCTCAGTGATTCCAAAGCAGAATTTTAAGTATAGTTGTTAGTTAGAACTAGATTTCAATACTACCCTTGCACAAAACAGCCAGAACTGCAAGATCCCAACAAAAGGCATTTCTCCCATGTTCCCCCCACCCTGCACTGGACTTGAAGAGCACATGCTGCAGTAAATTCCAGGTCAGGATCAAAGTCATCTATGTGCAAGCTTGAAAAGTGGATCCCTCTTCCCAACTCTGTCAGTATGGAAAAGAGGTCAGTAAAGAGAGAAGCCATCAGAGTTCCACTGAAATAAACGTGAGAAAGAACATTCAAAACCAGACTGGAGAACCTATGAGTGGGTAAAGTTTCAAATTAAAAATTAAGAAAACCAAACAACATCCTCTAAGAGGAAACACAATAGTGACAAAAAAGGCCAATGCCAAAGGTGCGAGTGCACTCACGAGTCTGGGGATTTGGAGTAGCCGCTGCCGAAGAGGCTGCGCAGGGAGCGCGGCGGGGAGATCTTGGCGTCCCGCGAGTAGAACACCATGCACACATCCTTGGTGATCACAGCAGGCTGGATGCAGTGGTCAAGCTAAGGAACACCAGCAGTGAATGAACGGCTGCAGCCAACCCTGCCAAGTTACACTGCTGCCCTTAGGGGGACAGCTTTTGAAATTTGCTCTTGTTTGGGTCTTTGGTGAAGGGTTTTCATATGTGTAACTGTGAAAGAGAACTGCCAGATTTCTTGATGCATCCCATGGAATTATTTTACTACACAAAACAACAGTGTCTTGCCAAGAGCTAAGCCCCTGCTTGTAATACCAATACTCACACAGCAATGTTCACTGATTCCAGTGGATTTTCACAGAAAAAGATAGATAAAGCAAGGGACAAAAAGGTAAGACCACCAGTATCTCCTGTGTTGCAAGGCAGTAATACCTGGACTTTAAGGTGTTAACTTTGAGTCCATTTTTTCCACCCTGTTCTCAGGAAATGAATAAAAACTCTTACTGGCTTCAGCCAGCAGGAAGGCACTGGTGTCTCACCTCCAGGTAGGCAGACAGGGTCATGTAGATCTTCTCTCCATACGGTGTCACTCGATTGAGGAGGAGGGAGTTGTGCAGGGAACTGTCCCAAACGGCCTCGAACCGGTAGAAAGTCCTGGAAAGAAGGACAGTACAAGGTCAATAGTAAGCATTCCTCTGCAGCCCTCTCATCACTCAGTGTAAGGCATCTCTTCCTGATATCATCCTCCAGTGAGGTGGATAAAAATACTTGAAGCAAAAACCTTCTCTTTATTTCCAGGATCATTCACTTCTACCTCAAACAGTAATAAAGACCACCACCTGTTATGGAGAAGACTCATCTAAAAGGGAAAAGAGGGAATGCAGAAAACAAAAGCTCTCATAGCTCTACAGGGAAGTCAGCACTGAACAGTTGTTTGTAAATGGAGAAAATTAATTTCTACTGCTGCAATTCAGCCCAGCTGCATCTTAAAAGAGCACGGGAAGATTCTTTCTACACCATATTTTAGGACTTCTGTAAGACATTTCTTCAGTCTGGGACAAGGAAAGAGAGGAGCTGAAAGCTCCCCCAGGTCTACCCCAGCAAAGCAGAAGGTTCAAGTAAAAGTGAAAGAGACAGCATCACACACAGCACAGCTCAGTCACACATCCAAAGGCACAGTTATACTCTCCCCTCTCTAGCAGGGGCTTGGGGAAATGAGCTTTCTCCTTTCCCACAGGCAGTGACAGACTGCAGGGAGGTCCCTTTGGAAAGAGACCTATGCCCCTGTTCAGGAACTCAGCACACCTTTCCACACTGGTGATGAAACACAAGGCATTCATTCTTTATCACCTCTATAGAATTTCCCTCCCAAATCCCTTTGCTATTTTTATCCCATTTTGAGTCCAAATGATGTAGTACTAAAAGCAAGAAAGTGCTTTATGTGCATTATTTTTTTTTAAGTAAGTTATATATCTGAAGAGCTTCTGTACTAATTCCAAACTCAGAAAAATGGAAGATGAAACTAAAGACAAAGGACAAACAGCAGGGTAGGAAAATACAAAGCAAAACAAAAAGAAACATGAAACAGCCTAAAAGCAAACATGGCAGAAACGAAGAGTTTGACCTCAAGTGGAGCTCTCAAGAATCCCTTCTCTGATACCAATTACACAATTCCAAGCTAATACATAAAGGCACCATGAACTGCAGTCAAGTGAGAACACTGCTAGATTGCATTTGAAGAACCACATTTAGGAAACTACTTCTGAATATGTTGTTTCTATTAAAAATACAAAGAAACATAATCTAAAGGGCAAGTATTTGGTAGCTTTAAAAGCACTGTGAAGCACTGTAAAGTAATAATCCTCATCTGAGTTAGATTAGGCAAAGAGCACAGTTGTCATCTAAGCCTTTACACATCTGAGTTGAGTCCTTATGTTTTAAACTTTCATCATGACTTAGTTGTGACAGCAAGCAATTTTTTAAGTTCTAGCAAATTCCAGATCTACTCTCAGGGTGGAAGAGAAAGTAATAAAACCCATCTGATCACAGATGGAAAAGCACTGCACGTAACCCCAGCATCAGTTCTGCACCATTTGCCAAACAAGATTTCTCCTCATGGAGAGAGAACACAGGGGTAAATGCTCCTCAGTGCAGAAATACTACCACCCTCTTGAGTAACATGATGTCTGCACAAACACCAAGACAGAGTCAGGCACAGCTTTGAGGCAATTCTTTTAGTGGATCTTTTCTAGCCAGGAAGGTAAATATACACAGCTTTGCCTGCCTAGACCAGAATTTGCTACAATAGCTACAGAGCGAGACAAAAACCAGAAGTGAGCAAACTCCTTTCAGCACAGCACGGAGGAGAAGGGAGCAGGGGACACACAAAGCATGGAACAGAGGAGAGACAGGTTAAATGTGGAGTTAAAACTGATTCTGAAGTGGATCTTAGCATTGTGAAAGGTGGTGAATTGGGAGCTGAAGACTCTCGTCTCTTTTCCAGAGGCAGAGCACAGAAAGCAGAGCTCAAAGTGCCCCAGAGTGTGCAGCTGCCATGTCAGGCTGTGATGCCACTGGGAAGGAGAAACAGGAATCCAGCCTGGGCAGCTACTGCATGTCTGGCTCCTGTGGCAGCTGCTAAACTAAGGAGTGGCAACCACACGGTTAAATTCCAAATGCAAATCCAGCCCCAGAACAGAGGCTGAAGAGCAGGCACATGGCAGCCACTGCTATTTGATCAGAGCAATCCAAGTAACCTCATCATTCAGTCCTTGGCTTGGTCCTTCAAACAAGCAGCACTGCAGAGTCAGAGACAGTGAGAAATTCCAAATTTAGTTCTTTGATACAGAACAAGGGAAGAAAATAGCAAGGACTACAAAAGGGTCTCTATTGGATGGCACATCAAGAGATTCAGAAAGACTGCACAAAGGAAATTCTCCTACTCTCACATGTGAAGGAAAGTTCACCTTTCCAAGTCCCCCAGTGAACTGTACCTGAATAACCCTCTGACACAGAGGAGGAGGAGGAGGAGGATGGGGAAGAGGAAGACTACTTCTGGAAGAGCTAAGAGGTGTGCTAACAGAATTCAGTAAAAGCTGAGGGAAGTGGCAGCAATACAAATGGGACATAAAGCATTCTATTTTCAAGAATCTTTATGTACAAAGGAAGCAAACAGAAAATACCTAGGCATATCCTTATCAAGAAAGAGCCTGTAAAAACATAGAAAGAGCTTCAGTTAGTGCAGCCAAAAGCAGAACAGAAAAGCAACAGCTGAGAGGAACAGAACAAGTGGACTAATAAACAAAACAAAGTGAAAAAAACCCAGAGAAAGCAGCAAACAAGTCTGCAGACAATGAACAAACATTGAGACATATCCCTTACCAGGGCCTCAGCTCCCTTCCACCACGCTGCCATGCACTCATCCCACAACTTAAACCTTGGCATTTTGGGATGAGATGGCCAACAGCTTCATCCCTCTCATCCTTCACCCATCTTACAGAAAACTACAGAGATATAGAGGAATTTATTGAAACAAAACAGAAAGCACAGAGCTTTCCAACTGCAAATCCAGTAGTATCAGGCAGGAATCCAGCAGCAGTCTCCCTGTTTTCCAGTTTATTGATCCATTAATTCAAACACACTAAAGTACCCACTTCTCAGTGGAAGGCAATAAATAACTGCCAATCCCCAGTCCCTGCCTGCCTTCACAGACCCAGGTGGCAGAGAGCCCACAGGCAGGAGCAGCATCCCAAACCCACTTTAATGGCACAGGTGCTTCAAAGTCCAGGCCTCTAACAGAGAAGGAAGAATTCCAGGGCTTGGAAGGATCCCCCCTCCAGCATTCAGCAGAGATGGACTCAAACCTTCCTTCCCTCTGGAAAAAGCCACTCAGAGCCCCACTCCAGGGATATTCCTCCCTTGCACCAGCTGAACAGAAGCAGGGAGCAGCCAAATGACTGCTGCCAGAGCAGGGACAGGCTGAGCCCAGGGCCCCTCTGCCTTGCTGCACTGGGCTGCAGACGCTGAAGCAGAACAATGTGGAGTCTGAGCCTCAGAGCAGTGAGGGACACAGAGCCACAAACCCCTGTGAACACATCTGCAGATGTACCTCCCAAAACTCTCCTTGTACTTCCATGCTGTATTCCAGCACCAAACCTTGATGTCAGTTTAGAAGTTTTGGGTTAAATCCTGAGGCCCCCTTAAGCTGTTCCTTTCCATCTGCCCTTTATGGTCCACACACATGGAAAGTAACTCAGATGCACTGTCAGCAAACCCTTCCCACACACCAACAGATTTCAGCATTAGCAAGATTTTACAGTGATGTTTGTTCTCTACCTGTGTTCTGTGCCCATGGAATTCTACATTTAATAATTAGCCACATTCCCAGCTTCCAAACTGCCAATACATCAGAGGTCAAACAAATTTCTGATTCCTGCTGGAGGGCTCACTGCATTCACTTACCTGTTGGAGCTGTGAGAGGACTTCAGGTATTTTGCAGAGATAATATTCAAGGACAGAATGGCATCCACAGCAGCTTCATCTACCTCTGCTTTATTTCTTATACGCCCTGGGAAGGGAAGGAGGAGGAATCAATTAAAATTCAAACTGCAACACAGAAAGAATTTGTTTTCCCAAATACAATTTCAGACTACATGAATAATGAGCAGCTGTAAATGGAAGTTGCAAAACTTAAGTTTTTCCTGTGGATATTTTTCAAAATTCTCCTCCTACAGGCGGTGCTCATAAAAATGACAGAATGTGATACAAAGAGAAATTACCAGTAATAGCTTTTCTTCCTTACAGAGCAAGACACAAGACCATTTACTCACCAACCACGAGCTCTCGCACATCCTTCCAGTGCAGCTCACTGCCCTTCTCATGGATGATGGTGACTGTGATTCTCCGCTGGATGCCCTGTGGGGTTCACAAACAAACACTGCTCAAGTGTTCACACACACATGATGTTTTGCACTTGTACTGCAAAAGTGAAGTAAATAATATCATTTAAATAATATCATTAATATCATTTCAGTCATTTCAATAATATCATGACATATCATCTGTAACTGAACAAGCAACTCTTTGTTTCAGGACCCTAAAATTCACTTCAAGGGGATGTTATATTCTCATATGTAAAAGAAATTAAATGCTTCCTCTTCCTCACTCCACAAAGACAGAGTAGGAAAAACATAACTTTAAACCTATGAACCATATTAAACTGTGATTATCTTTATAATCTAGCTAGAGACAAAATATTACTAAGGATTGTAAGAAGAATTTAAGATGCACTGAGATACAGTCACTTCATAGATTATGTGTCATAACCACAAGCAGTGAGAGAGAGCAAATGGAATTTGAGTCCACATGATCCTTCTGTGTCCTTAGAGATGCTGGAGAACACTGAAGGCACAAATCTGGCCCCAGAGGTTCCTGCTTTTTAAAAGGCTTTGCTCTTCCACGAGTGGGATGCCCAGGGATAAGGAACAGGAGCAGCAGTGTCCTGGGGCCAGTCTCCTCAGAGCCAAAGCCACCAGAGCAGCACAGCCTGGGACACCCTGCCTGCCCCTGCCCAGCTGTGTGGAGAGGTGCCAAGCCAGGCAGCAGCACGCCCTCCCTCCCTCCCTCAGTGGCCCCTGTGCTCCATCATACCTGGTGCAGCAGGAAGGTGCCCTGGCAGGGCAGGCCCCCGGTGTGATCCACGATAGCAGGGATGTACCTGTGTGAGACAGGGCCACAGATGAACCAGCACAGCAGCTTCTGCTGCCAGCACCTGCCTCTCCCTGTGGCAGCTGGAGGCACAAGGGTGTGTCTTTCTGCCTGCTCCCCAAACAGGCTCCTTGTGGCACTACACATCAGTGAATCATGGAAGTGCCACCCACTGTACCTCCAGTGCAGATCACTTCTCAAAATAACCCCCAAGGACCTGTCAGGGAAAACCTTCTTGTAGCAGAGATGAACACTGAACAGAGGCTGCTATGTGACTGCAGTGACATCTCCAGTGTCCCAAAGACTCCAAACTCATGGCCTACACAGGGAAGTCTTCCTGGTGCCTGTGCCTGGAACTTCACCATGGAAAGACCCCTCCAAGTGTGAAAGAAATCATTCTATCACTTTAGTGCCTACTAATGGGGACAACTATTGCCAGCAGACTGGACACCCATCACTACAAACCAGGCAGGCTCTACCATGGTGACTGCTGAACATCAGCCTGGTCTGGACAGAACAAAGGGGAAAGACCCAGAAATCTCATAAACCATTGTTCCTGAAACACTATATTAATCACAGTATTAATAGAGGACTTACTCCCCTGTTGGCTCCAGTTCACTGATCTCAAACCACACCAGGAGGTCATATTTGCTCACACTCTGGCCCAAGCTGGGCTTGCTCATAGTATTCAGCTTTGTAGCTGGCACTTAAAAGAAAAAAAAAAAAGAAAGAAGAAAAAAAGACTGGTTTGCAAAGACTGAACAAGTAAAGCTTATCCAGGACACACACAAACGTGCCATTTCACAGGTCCTACATATTCTGTGTACGTAGGCAGACCACAGCTTTCACCATGAAAATTATGTTGCTTACAGCAATCATTATTTCTCTAAATGTTTATTAAATCTAGGTTACTAGAAGAGAAAGAAATTTTGAAGTTAAATAATGGAACAAAAGTGCATCCAAAGAGCCTGGAAAAATACACAGTCCCTCTAGATCCACAGAGAAATTTCCTCAAACATGCATCAGTTGCTTTATGGCTTGACAGCTGGTGATTTAGAATTGCTGAGGTCTGTTCATCTGCAGCATTACTCACCCATAAAATGCATTTCACCTTCCCCACACAGGAGGAAAAGAGTATAACTTAAAACTTCAGTCTTCACTTCATGTTACAAACTGCCAGACCCCTGCACCACTTGGTTAAGATACTGTATATGTGAAAAGGCAGAACAGGACTTATTCCAGAGCCCTAATCCTGCCTAAGTATTTTTCTGGGCTCCTTATCTCTTGGCATTAGTGAGTATAACCAGCCAGATCCTCTCTAATTCCTTTCATTCAAATGTAGGGATAAACCATGTTAAAAAAAAATAATGAGACAGCTTAAATTCTAGAAATAACCTAATACTCCCTCACACATCATACCTTTTAGCTGCCATTACATGCTTTCTCTTATCTGTTCACTCATTACATTTCTGTAAATGGGAACATTTTAAAAGCTTCGTTCCTGTACACTCTGAGATTTTTGTAGCTCTGATATTTCATTTTTTTTCCTTTCACATACTAACCTCACTGCTTTTATTAAGCCAAATAATTATTCTCCCTTCCACCTCTCAAGACCCAATCCCCCCTTGCTCAGGTATTCTTTGGGTTCTCCCACCTTTACATCTCTGTATCCTTTGGCTTCTACCATGACTTAATTTCCCGTGCACTGGAAGGACATAACAGCCCCCAGTTAGAGCAGGTCCTTGCAGGAGTGCCTAGGTGCTCTCTTTTGAGATCTGTTTCTCTTCTGGGTAAAACAGCAGCTGCCTCAGAGAGACAGATTTTACAGGAATCAGTTTTTCACAGCACAGCTCCACCCTGGGAGGTAGTGAGCTTGGGGCTCATCGTTTGCCTTCCCATACTTTACTCAGGGTAGTAACTCTCTCTACACCCAACCACCTCATGCAGCTGCACAAGAAGTCACTCCAGCCAGAACATCAAACACAAATCACTCAAGGTTATTGCTAAGCAGAGCGACTCAAAAGCATCAGAAGAGAAAAACAGCAGAAAGACACATGGAACTAAACACGAAAGCTTGATGCTAGATGTTCTCAAAGATTTGCTCTGGTACATTCATTAATCAGCATGACTTTTTATTTGGGTTAAATAGAATAGAAGTGGAAGTGAGGAACAGCACTGTTAGTGGCAGGAAAGGAAGATGAGTGAAAAGGAAACCTATACAGAACACAGCAGAATGTTTCCTCTATACCTGCCTGTGTTTCCATATGCATCTCTCATCCCAGTACCACAAAACTCTATGCAGAACACAGAAAAAATCAGAGGTCCTGGAAGTTCCAGGGAACAGAT
This sequence comes from Passer domesticus, assembly GCF_036417665.1. Classification (NCBI taxonomy): domain Eukaryota; kingdom Metazoa; phylum Chordata; class Aves; order Passeriformes; family Passeridae; genus Passer; species Passer domesticus. Next base: position 7,699,860 of record NC_087495.1, on the reverse strand, counting down.
GCAGTGACACACAAAAAAATCTCTATTGTGAGATGTGACTCCCAGCACACTGGAGTCTACACACTGTCTCTATGGCTCTCTCTAAAAGAGCCCTACATTTAAGCACAGCATCATCCTTCCATGAGCACAACCATGGCAGCTTCTACTCCTAATGCTACCACACGATGAAGGAAAAAGGAATTTGGAAGCACATTTTGGAACTACTTCTACATCTATCACAGCCCGAGTTTGGCTACTAACCATCTCGTTTAGGAGCCCGCTCACTCTGACAAGTGGGAACAGGCAGAAAGAGAAAAGGGGGCAGCTGGTCAGCTCCATCCTGGAAAGCAGCCACGGCAGAGGAGGCCAGCACGGTGGCGTGCTCGGACAGCGTGTTCAGCACGTGCACGTTTACATAGCCAGACATGAGGTACCTAATCAACTCAATTTTCCTCTCATGGTCTGCAGAGGGAATGCAACACACACAAAGAAAGGATGGTAGAAATATGCAGGTGAGAGAAAGAGGGAGAAGGAGGAAATTAAAGGTGAAATGGAAAAAAAAAATCACAAAAGAGTTCAGCATGCATTATTCCAGTTAAGCAAAGAAAACCAAGAATCATTTCAACAAGACTCACTAAACAAGAACATGAGAGAGCAAAATGATGAAGCAATTAATGAACAAGCAAATTTCCAGTCAGTAAGGGCACAGTAAGCATGGGAAGAGCCATAGCCAGATCTCATGGAATACGGTCAATACCTCAGGAATGGAATTCTACCCCCTAATGAACTAAGCAGCACTTCCTGCAGAGGTTGAGAAGAAATAAAAATAAAACATAAAGAGGGCAGAGAGCCAGCAAAGACATCCAGTGCCCCCTGCAGCACTCACTCCATTTACATTTCTCAGTGTCCTGGACCCCTCAGGAATACACTACAACCTCCATCTGCAGCAGCAGCCCTGTGATGTACAGAATTAGAGAGCTGTTCTCACCTGGCTTTGACAGTGGCATCGGGGGAGGAAAGAATCTCCGAGAAGGCTGTGGAGGGCTACAGAGAAATGAACAGTTGTCAGTACAGAGGCAGTTAAACACAAGAAATATACACAAATGCACACACATGCATCTTTGTATACACACACCTATTATTGTCTCTAAACATATCCTCACAATTCTATGAAGACAGGGAAATATCCCCTGTCAGGAAAACAAGGGGACTCAGCACATTCAGACTAACCAATGCTCTTTTTCTATTCTAGCTCAACCAACCCTAGGAGCACTGCTGAGCTGTTCCCAGAGCTCACAGATCACTGCTGGAGTTCCCAGTATTCCCAGTGCAGTGCTCCGGTCCCCAGGGGGGTTTAGGGTGGACTGGCAGAACAGCCAGCTCTCCATGTTTGACAGGGCAGACAATTCAGCAGTCACTGCACTGGGTAAAGAGGCCTCTGGCAGCACTTTCACCTCTGTCAGGAATTCTGCCTGTGAGGCTGTGGTGCACAGTTTCAGGAGTACCAAAACTGCACAACCTCAGCATGATCCCCAAGTGCCTTTACACCAGGCTAGTGACCAATACCTGTTGAGATCCTGTCCTTGCAGGTGGAGAGGATGCTGCTGATAATGTCCAAAGACTTCAAAGACAATAGGCTTTGTTTTGATGTACTCCACAAATGATTCTGTCACTTCCACAGCAATCTATTTCAGGAGTAAGGAAAGAAAATGAGACATTCAAAAAAGGAAATCTCTTTGAGGAGTCTGTATTTTTCTTATCACTTAGTGTCACTCACAGTAAAAGCAATTGCATTCCCTTCTGGTTTAGACACTAATTCTACTCTCCAAGAAAGGAGAAAATTAAAGCCTCAGTGTCAGGCATTTCAAGTAGGAGAAGAGGAGGCTGCATGTAACCAAAGCATTACACAGTTCATAAAAATAGATATATCCAGTTCATCTGAGATCAGAGCACTGCTATTCACATGTATATTTTATTTCCTGAATTCTAGACTGTTTTCACCCTGGAAAGGAAACACAGAATTCAATGGCAGGAAGTAGAGGTGAAAGAAGAGTTAAATTTGCCACAAAGAATCATTCTGTGTTTTGTTTTGTGATGGGAATTACATCATTCACCTGATCACTCCTAGTACTGTCTATTCCTAATAATCCTGCTTGCCTTGAAGGACACCCAGAACTCCCAGTGCAGACAGAGGAAGTTACTACTCATGGAAAGCTTTACTTACATTCTGAACGTGGTAAAACCCAAGGGGAGTCCCTCTGCCATTGTTTTTGAGAGGTTCTGTGGAGAAAGCTTCATCATGTCGATGTAGAAAGCTTTAAAAAAAATAAACCAAAAATCAGCCACCACAGAATGGTTTAATGAAGATTCTGTGCTCTGAATCCAACCCTGAAAGGAAATCCTAAAACCCTCAAAGAAATGTATTCTGCTGGAACTTTAGAAGCAGTTGAGTGATGGCCTAAAGCTGGGCATGCCATAGTCTTGTGGGACCACAATTGTGGTACCTGTTTTATGTCCTTATTACTCCTTTTGATTCTCTTCCTTAAGAACCCAAGCCTGAGACCACTTTCACTTGACAAGTACTGATTTCCTCCAGGGTCATGCAGCTTCCATTCAAATGGGTGTATGTACAATCTAGGATTGAATTTTTCACATTAAAAGCTTAAAACCTTAAGATATCTATGAACTACTAACTTATGAGCCCACTTTAATTTCTTTCTGCAAAACTTTAATCCTTAACATCTGCTTAAGAGAAAGTGAGGACCAGGAACTCCAGTAAGTGACAAGGAGTTTTTCTCTGCTGTACAAAACCTCCACCCATCTGCAAAGTTCTCAGAGCTCCACTGCCCACTGTTCTTTGCTCTCTCTCTCTTACACCATTAATTGCCTCATGCAAGTGAGGACAAATTCTTACTTGAACTGGCAGAAGATGTCTGCATATTCGGGCAGGATGCCACTGGCCTGCAGCACTGTCACACGGAAGGTGAACACACTGCCCAGCTTCAGGTGATCACCAATTTCCTCAGTGAATCCTTCCATAGTCATCTTTCCATCCAAAGTGGCTGACTTCAAGTCTTAGGGAGAAAAAAAACCACCTCATATGAAATAATTTTTTTTTCTCCTTTCTTTTCTTGAAATAGTTCTTCAGGAGACAGTTTAGTCCCATCAGTTTGGTTTTTTTTTTTCCTTTTAAACCCAAATAATTTGCTGATAACCAAAAGATCCAAATATCTGAGAAGTTTTTCAGGCCTGTTCTTCAAATGAATCTCTCATGTTCAACCAGGATCTCCCATGTTCAACCCAGCACATTTCTGAAGGACACTCAGAACTCCTTTCTGTGACTGACTGGAAGTGTCATGAATTTCCCAGAAGTTCTCCAATCACCACATATTTCTTGCTTACCCAGCTCATTCATTCTGTTGATCTCCTCTGGAGGAGTGGTAACCTCTGAATTCTGTCCTTGCCCTTCCACAATCCTCAACTCCTCCAGCGACAGTCCAGACCGAGTCATCGCAACTGAAGAAAAATCACTCTGAAAAATTAAATATAGTGCCTTGTAACAGACTTCTGCATTTTCTGGGTTTGCCATCCCCTTCTTTCCCTACAACACGTGTTCTTTATTTAGAAGCACAAGCTACTACACTCAAAGACACCTAACTCAATTTTAAGAATTCTTACCTTATCAAAATACTCATTGTCAAATGAAATTTTAGCTGTCCCAGACTGTCGAATACCAGATCCATAATCTGGGGCTTCTTCATCAGCTAAAAAAAAAGAGGGGAAAAAGAAAATAGATAAAGTGCTGGAAAGGATCATACCAGAAACCTCTCCAGCAGGAACTCGGGTGTGGGAAAGCAAGACAGCTCTCAAGCTTCATTGTGAAAATATTTAACTTTAGAGAATTTTGAATGCACACCAACTTTAGCACTAATTTTCATTATTTATTTACTTCTGATTATTATACTGAAGTAAACTAACATCTGAAAATCTGTAGCCACGAACTCAGCAGTAACACTAGCAAAGCTCCACCAGGACATGCTGGAAATCTGAAAGTTGGATCTGTCCATACAATCTGCTCATTTCAGCTCCTCCTCTTCACAGAGAGCAACAACAACAGGGCCTGGTTAAATGCCAAGGTTTTTTCACAGTAAATGCACAGTCACAGCAGAAATCCCAAGATTCACAATGTGCTCCAATGCTTTGCTTAGGGATCAAATAATGCCATGGCCCTTTTTTAAGGGATGTCCCCAGTTCAGTTTCTGTTAGCCATGCTGTTTTTGGTTCATTTGGATGGATAAATATTTATTTGGAAATATTCAGTCAATGTTAAGGAGACCAAACCAAACCAGACTTTTGTAAACATTAAACCAGATTTTAATTCACTTGTTTTAATCCCTGCCAGGGTGATTCTTATACATCTTCAGAGTCTGAGTTTCATTCTATGTTCCCATGGAGAGTGAAGCTTCCAGGGTTACCCTACCTAAAGAAGCAAGAACTGTTGGCAGCTGGCCACTGCTGGAAAGTGCAAATTCTGGGAAGGATCTGTGCTCCCACCAGCTCGGATAAGGCTTGGCCTTGCCAAGCAGCCCAGCTCACACTGAGCAGTGTGAAACAGCAGCAGTGACCTGCAGTAAACCCTGGCACACACACAATGGCAGCTCAGCCCTGGGTGAGGCCGTCACCACCCCGGATATCTACTCCTCTCTTCTGAAAAGAATTCCTGGTGATTAAACACTGTGTTAAAGCAGCTTCCAGTCTCCACGTTTTTAGTGAGGCAGTGAAGGGGGAAACTGCTGCTGATTTCTGTCTACACCATGGTGAAAACCATCAGTTCAGGAACTTCTTCACGTGCTCTCCCCAGACCCCAGAGGTGCACATTTCTGAGCATTATTTAAAGGGATAGTTTGAGCACAGCTAAAACTTGGCACATTTAACTTTAATACAGGACACCAAAACTATCAAACCAGGTACCCTTCTACACTGTTTATACTGGGTGCCAGAAGGAAAAAGCTTTGCTTTAGTTTTAGTTTTCAGACTTCTTAATCTTCCACTGTCCTAAAAAGCACAGTTGCATTAGTTGCCAGGTATAAACGTCAGTGGACAACATCATTATTTCAAGACTTATTCATGCTCAGCCCATGTGGTGAAAGAAGCAATGAAGTAATTTCGATACCAACAGAGAGCAGGTGTTCTTTGCAACACGCAGGTTATTCAGTGTGAGTATGAGGAGAGGGGTTTGGTGTCAGCCTGGCCCCTGCAGCAGCAGGGTCTCACCTGCTATGGCCTGCACAGCCACGCGCAGGAAGCCGCGCACTTCGCCCTTCTCGCTGACCACGGCCACCCTGTGGATCAGGGGCACGGGGTACAGCAGGTTGCTCAGGTACACGAACGCCCTGGAGACAGGAGAGAAACACAGCCAGCATTAGGAACAGTGTGCCAAACCCCACTGCAGCCCTGCTCGGCTCTGCAGCAGCCAGATCTCAGACACTGCATCTCCCAGACCTGCAGGAGGTCCCAGTCCCTCCTGCCCACACAGGAGATCCTGGGGCCATCCTGCCCACACAGGAGATCCTGGGGCCATCCTGCCCACACAGGAGGTCCTGGGGCCATCCTGCCCACACAGGAGATCCTGGGGCTGTCCTGCCCACACAGGAGATCCCGGGTCCCTCCTGCCCACACAGGAGATCCCAGTCCCTCCTGCCCACACAGGAGATCCCAGTCCCTCCTGCCCACACAGGAGGTCCTGGGTCCATCCTGCCCACACAAGAAGTCCTGGGGCCATCCTGCCCACACAGGAGATCCCAGTCCCTCCTGCCCACACAGGAGATCCTGGGTCCATCCTGCCCACACAGGAGATCCTGGGGCCATCCTGCCCACACAGGAGATCCTGGGGCTGTCCTGCCCACACAGGAGATCCTGGGGCCATCCTGCCCACACAGGAGATCCTGGGGCTGTCCTGCCCACACAGGAGATCCCAGTCCATCCTGCCCACACAGGTCCTGGGTCCATCCTGCCCACACAGGAGATCCTGGGGCCATCCTGCCCACACAGGAGGTCCTGGGTCCCTCCTGCCCACACAGGAGATCCCAGTCCCTCCTGCCCACACAGGAGATCCTGGGGCTGTCCTGCCCACACAGGAGATCCCAGTCCATCCTGCCCACACAGGTCCTGGGTCACTCCTGCCCACACAGAGCTCCTGCCAGGCCCAGTGCAGCCAGCAAAGTGGGAGCTCAGAGGGACCCAGGGCTCACAGGAACGAGTCACAGACACAGAGAGGGGATGGCTGCATGGAAGGTAACCAGAGATGCACTGCAGGTGTGAATGGAGCTGTTAGCAAGCTGATAGAATCCATCAGGGAACTACTGATGATAAAGAATGAGGTTGTTGGAAATTATAAATTAAAAAGGAATTTATCTACTGTGCTCACAAAGCCTCAATTTTTACTGAACATATAAAACCACTCTTTAAAAACCAGATTGACTGAATGTTTTCTCTCTCCTATATTCCTTCGATAACACTGTGTGCAGAATAACCAGAAACCCACAATAAACCACAAGTCATCACTTAGGTTAATTGGAAGATTCACTGATTGTACAGATAGTGGAAGACTGAAAGTCTTCACAGGTAAATCTCTTCAGGATTTATTTCTTTGAAAAAACAAAACATAAATATGACATGACAGCACTGCTCTAGAGCAACCACTTAGAAATCACAGTTTCCAAAAGGGAAAACAGCATTTAGGCCCCATGGGGGACAATCCTGCCCTGCACTAACTTCTAAGTTATATACAAGCAGGGTCTGTTTTGGAGCAGTAAGGTAACCAATTTAATTGTATAGACTTTAATTAAGTAATTTTTAAAGCGTCACACTTAAGTGGGATTAGCTTGAGCAAGACATTAAATGTTGATAAGCTCAACAAGTCAGCTAAAGAACAGCTCTCAGCAAGGGTAAAATATGGCAGGTTTTAATTATTAAATGAGCTGTTTCAGAGTTCAGAAGAGTACTCAAGCACAGAACTTTAACCAATAGTTTTACTAGTCACTAAATTTAAAGTGACTAATTATGCAATTTTAACAAATTTATGCACATTAAACTATACTAAACAACAGTAATTTATTTAAGTAACTTCCTCTTTACATTTCTTTTTATTAGTCTTTAGTATTATGTGTAATTAATTCCTGTAATTTATAACTGTTATTGTTTAGCATTCCTAGGAAAAGTCCTGCATGGCAAAGGGAAGTGCTGCTCCTTGGGTTCACGTGCCCCTTCCAAGGATGAATGAACTCTTTTGAAATGACAAGGAAGTCAAACAGGTGTCAGTCATGAACCAAGGACACAAAAATAATGCTACTAAAAAAAAGTGGTGACAAAATGCAGTAGAGAAGAGGATGATTAATATGGCTATAAAGTAGCAAAACAAAAAATGAAGAAAACCATACAACAACAACAACAAAAATCCAACTGCAACAGAACACTTCACTAAGATTAGGATTTAATTCCTTTTCAGTCTGCTTCAAAGTGAGGTAAGCTGGGTTGTGCAGCACTACTGCTGCTTCATCCTGAGACAGTGCCAAGTTAGGAGTGCATGAAATCTTAAAGTTCTCCTCCTCCTCTTCCCACATCCGTGAGGAGTCCCACTCCCCAGAGAGCCCCTAAGTGCCCCCTGCACTCAGCCCAGCAGACTGAAAGAGGGGAGCTGGATTAGCAGAAAGATTGGTGAGGTAAAATGGCATACTCACAACAAAACTAGAAATTAAATTTAACAAACACAATTTTTAAAAAAACCAAAACAAAACCAACAGAACTCAAAATGATGGCAGATATTTTTAAAATGAACACATGAGGATTTCAAGAAAATATCCCATAGTCCTCTCCCACCTCCCTTAAAAACAAAGCAAATACTTGATATGTCACACCATTAAATAGAGTCAACCTTGAAGAAACCCAGCATGCCAGAAGAGATGGCTAAAGGGACCAGCTCTTTTTAGTTTTCTTTAAGAGTTACAAATAAAAGGCAGTCATAGCACAGAGAGAGAAAAGAAAATAACCATGATGGCCAGGGAGCTGGATAACCACATGCTCCACTTCTCCTCCTCCTCTCCTTCATGACCTGCACTTGTCATTGCTGACAACCCTCCAAAAATACTAAAAATTGTTGCATTTGTCCTTCACATTCTGTAATGTATCAACCAGTACACAGCTGGAAGAGATACGGAACTCTGGTTTGGTTCCAAACTGAACACTGCCTTGTGCTCAAGACAAGCCCTATGAGGATGGACACCCTGTGCCTGTAAATCACTGTTCACAAGCAGAGCTCCCACACTGGAGGACACAGCACTCACAGTAGTTCCTACTCAGTGGTGCTGGACAGCCCACCAGCCTCTGCTGACAGAATGGGCACAACAGGAACAGAACAACAGAAAGCAGCAGCTGAGGAAGAGTCACTCTCTGTCCTCACAATAGGAGCTGAGTTTCACCCCTCAGCACATCCCCTGCTCTGCACATGCAGCTCACACCACGCAGAGCTGCAGCTTCACGTGCCACAGACACAGCTCAGAGCTCTGCACAAAGCAGGGAATCTGTGAGCCTGCCAGGAAGCACAAGTGTTTGCACTGCACTCTCTATCTGCTCAGCTCGTGCTGTGCCTGCTGTGCCCTCTGAGTGAGCATGAAGAGCTCAGCTCTTTCCCAGCTCCAGGGGCACCCTGGGCTCAAGGAGCTGCCAGCCAGCCCAGAGCAGCACACATGGCTCTCCCAAAGTGCCTCCCCACCTGAACCAGACAATCAGAGTTTGTAAAACATTGTACCAGGCATCGCGTGTACAGGCACAGATTCAGAGACCACAGAGCACTAACACAATTTCTTGCAACTTTAGGAATTTTGTTTAAAAAATGGAATCAAGGAAGTTCCAAGTTTCACTACTGACAATGCCTGAGGTTAGACAAACACACTACACTGAACTCAAAGCTTGATATAAAGACCAGCAAACTCTATCTCTCCTTTTCATAAATTATGCAAATAAGTGTCCTGCATTTGAGGAAACTGCATAAAGATCCCACCACCTTGACCCTGAAGTCTTTCCTGCTTACACTGACAGAGGATAAAGCCAAGCTCTGGTCCCTCTCCTTTGTTCCTGGCCATGGAGCCCTTTTTGTACCACGCCTGTGGAAGCACCTTAATGAGGATGTTGGCTTAGAGGGTAAGCAAGGAAGCACAAAAGCATCATCAGGGGAGAGGGAAGCAGCAGAGAGAAGAGCCAAGTCACTAAATAAAAATGATTCTGTTTCTTGTAATGAGAAACATGTGCTAGCAGGACTGTTACTGAAGAAACAGTGAAGAACTACATTTTTCTAATCTAATTTGCTGTCCTTAAGGGTCTACAGCACAGACTGAGGTCTGGTAATGCCATAATTCTTTCTGTTCTGGAAAGCTCAATAATATTCTAAAATACTCCAAGCAAACCTGTTTCAGGAATTCAAGCAGAGTGCCTGGGGAAAGTGCTGATAAACAGAGACCCTGAATTTCAATGTCGATGACCTTTTCCTGTGCAATACTGGCTACAGAGGATCAAGCACAATCTGAGACACCAAATCATCTCAGAGAACACTCTTTTCCTCATCCAGAAAGGACCATTCTTCTTTCTCCTCATGCCATCTTTTCATATGCAGCAGATGTTAAACCTGTTTTTAAAAAAAATGCATTTCTGGATTTGGACTGAAAGACTTCCCACCATAATCAGATTCTCTTCCATGGAAGGCAATAACACTCACAGTTCTGTCTTAGTGTAATGGCTGAATAGGGAATTCTATAAAGGTTTAAATTCTGTATACAAACCCCCGTTCATTCCAAGCTGGGACAGTTGTCTAGAGATAGATTTACTGACACTGTCATATCTAAGGGTTATTTTCTCAGTCACTAATTAGGTCTTCATGGCTCCAGACACTGGAATTTACAACTTAATGTTGAACTACACTCATTCTCTGGCAATTCCAATTTATGGGCATGGATATTTTGGCTAGACTGACCATGTATGCAGCACAAGGCAGAGCCATTGCAGTCTGCAGCAAGAGCTGGTCCCTTTTGGCCATTCTCAGAGTAACCTCACCAACCTTCCCACTAAAATGAACCAAGGGGATCGGTCGTAAAACGGGTCGCGCCCATCATTGAAGAGGTCTGATCCCTCCTCAGTCCCAACGTCGGAGCCAGTGTCATCCACAAAGGCCTCATCATCAAAGTCCTCCATCTCATCCTGCTGCTCATCTGCCAGCTCAGTGATGTCGGAGTCGGCCGTGGAGAAGGTGGGGGAGGGCGTGCGGTCGGCCAGGCGCTCGTTGACGCAGCCGTGGAAAATGGGGGAGCTGCACATCAGCGAACGGACACGATTAACAGCGTCAGCACACACAGCCCAGAGCAGCTCTGCTGCCACCAGCACAGACACCCTCCACAACCAGCAGCGCCTTCAAACCACCTGCACTGCCACCAAACGGGAGGGACGGGGCTGCCAACAAAGCCGGGGAAAAGAGTGTCCTTGAACGGAGCAGGAAGCAAATGAAAAGGAACAGAAACATGGCTGAGCATACAGAACTTGAGAGGACATCTGTGGAACACAGCTACATTTCTCATTTCCAACACAGCTGTTCTGCAAATAAAAATATTGTAAAGGTGCGGCCGACAGCAGGAAATATCAAAGAATCCCATCAGACTCTTCCCAAACTATTTGAAGCACACATATGAGAGACTCTGGACCACTTTTCCAGCGTTCTTCGAATGCTCACAGCTCTGCTCCAGATGGAACTTAGCAGGTTATATTATTTCAAAATAAATTTGTAACTTACTAAATGTTCACTCAAAGCAGATTCTACTACTAGACACCTGAACTGGCATCATTTTAAGGAGCATTTTCTTAACCATATTTAAAGTCTATTCCAGATCCCTGAAAGACAAGAGCCAGCTGGCACAGAGGCCCCTGCGCGTTGAGCTGCTGTCCGTACCTGCCCACGAGCTTGAACCAGTGGAAGCGGTCGTAGAAGGGGTCGCTGCCGGTCATGGAGCCCTCGGGCTCCTCCTGGCTGCCCGAGGCCACCTCCCCCGCCCGGTCGTACATCTCCCGCATCAGCTCCAGCCTCTGCCTGCGGGCACAGAGCAGCCAGAGCTCAGAGAGGGGTCACGGAGGCACAGAACACACAGCCAGTGATCGCCTCACTGCTTCACCTGCACCAAGGGACACCCAACAACACAGGAGGCTGTGCCCTAAGTTTGGTGCTTCACTAATTCCCCAAAATATTAGAGCCTGGTTGTCAGCTAAGCCCGTAAGCACAAGGCAAGGTCACTGCAGAAGCTTACATAAATCTTGGATTTCAATTCACTTCTAAATATTCCTCTTTCACATCTAATTCTGGCACATTTTTTTGCTTCAATTTTTTTATCAGACCATGCTACTGAGAAATTTTGGCAGTTCTTTGTATTCCACTCCAGAAATGTGGGCATTTTGATTCAAAAGTGAACCAATTCCATTATAGACTCTAATTATCCATTTATTTTATTGTAGAAAACAAGTGTTTCACACTGCAAGATCCTCTGTCTGGAAGTTATTAGTAGGAAAAAAGTTCTTCAGTCAATATTTAGAGAATGGGGAAAAGAAATGTCATTTACATGTGATGAAAATAATTCAGATTGCAGTCAGAATTTGTGACAGAATTTGTGTACTTCCACAGAAATAAAATCTTTAAGATTTTTATCATAAGTTATGTCCTATACTGCCAGGTTATATAAAGCAGGTGGCAAGGAAATTATTACAGTGGAAGGACTGAAAAAACTAATGCACAGAGATGAGCTGTGATGAGTCTTATTACATTCAAAAGATAAAGTCTAACCTCAAATTGCAAAAATTAGATATGAAGGTAATGTGAGAAGCTGGAGAAAAGTGCACTTGTTCAAACAATCTGAAAAGCTGGTGTTTAGAACATCCCACACTGTCTAGAAAGTTTGGGAGGACACAGAGCAAAACCAGAAACCGATAAGGAACAGCGAGGGAAGAAATTTTTGAGTGAAGTTCCTCAGACACAGGGAATTTTGCTCTCTAGGAGCACTGACATACTTGAGTTTTTCCAGGGACCAGTAGTGCGTTGCTCCGTTCTTCAGGTCCTGCACCTCCACGGCCACCACGGTGCGAGGGAAGGGCCGGCGCTCGCGGCTCTTGTCGGGCTCGGCGGGCAGCAGCTCGGGCGGCAGCGGCGAGTACAGCGTGTCCGTCAGCAGCACGAACTGGAACTGCACCTGCACGACACACACCGCGCTGCTCCTCAGCGGGGGGATGCTGCATGGGACACTCACCCTCACAGCCCAAATCACCATTTTCTGAACCCTTTTACAGCCCAAATTGATAAGCAAGAGACATACAATTACAAGAAACTCAGAGCATTTACAGCAGGATTATACAATCAAAACTGATGGGTCAGAAAATTCAAAAACTGGCTCTGCACGTCCCTACCTTTTTCTTTAACTCTACACTGATTGCATTGGCTTCCTTCAGGTACACTGCATTTCCCCAGAGCTGGTCCCTCAGTGAAGTGAACTGGTGGAATTTCCACTTCCTGAAAGCCCACTGGGCGAGTTCGTACTCATGGCGTGTCCAGGACACTGGGAAGAGCAAAGAAACAGAGGAATAAAACAACGTGGCTTCCTCTCAAGCCCATCACATGCAGTATCCAATACTCCTGCTGACTGTGCCATCAAGCTCTCAACACATTCTCTGGAAAAGCAGACAATAAACCCCTACGTTTTCATTATTCATCATGGAAAAACTGGACTCAAACTTCCTCAACATTAGCAGTGGAGATTAATGATCATGTAAATGAGATTTGGAACACAGGAAACAAATCTTTTTCTGCTCCTGTTATTTTAGGTTATTTGGCAATTATTAAAGCCAAATGCTGAAAGAGAGGAATGAGAGCAAGTTTAATGAGAATAATAAATTATCTACTGTCCAGAAATGGAGTTATACAGACATGTCACAGCATTCTAAGAATTCCTAGCAAGGAGGAAAGAGAAATTTCAAGATTAAAACAAGGGAGCAAAGGCAACAGCGTTATTTTGTTTTAAGACATCTGAGCTCTGTTAGTGCCAGGAAGAGATTCCTTCAAGAGCACCAAATCAAAGCTTGGGTAAAACTAATCTAGTTTGTGCATCAGTTGTGTTTGAAGATGCAGGTCTACTGTTCAGGTGGAATGTATTCTATAAATGGGTATCTGAAATCTTGATGCTGAGAGGATTACAGATCAAGAACTTGCAGAGTGTTGCAGCTTTCCAAAGCAAGTTTTCTATTACAAGAGATGACACAGCAGCTGTTCCTTTAGACTTGGCTATATCCAAATTATTTTTAGCTTCAAACTCACCTTCTTCCTCCTCCTCTTCCTCCTCCTCTGTTGTTTCAGCTGCCAAGGACCGTGTCTCCACCTGCTTCTGCAGGGCCTGCAGTTTGCTCTCATAGTCCTGTGGGGAGAGAGGAGAGGCTGTGTAGGAGGACAGACAAGAGCCAGAGGAAGCTGAGAGACACCAACAGCTCAGAGCGACAGACACAGCTCAGACGTCAGAGTGCTCCCAGGTCACACCAGCACTGCTCCAGGGCAGCCTCCCCTGGAGAACACAGGGCCAACACCCGACAGGAGAGCTGGTCTCTAAATCACCACATTCACATGTACAGTGTCCAGAGAGGGAAAGCTTTAGGGTGTTCTTTTGGTGGGGTTTTTGCTAAAGACAGGAAGAAGGGCATTTTATTTGGAGGCGGCCTGCTGCTTTCAGAGAGGTAGGAAAGAGGCAGAAATAGAGAAAAATGCAAAAATAAATTTGAAAGGGGAGGATTATTCACCTTCATTTTCTCAAACAGAAGGATTAACAGCACCACTAATTTGCCTTTGTATTAAAAAGAAATAATTTCAAATATTAGTGGGGGAAGCACTTTGTTTTCAATGAGATTTTCCCCATGGCATGTAAATAGCACTCTCTCACATGTGTATTTAAGACATCAGAAGATAAAATACCACCACGGCCCTGGCAGAGAAGTCTGTGCAGTGGCTTCCCCACGAGGAACACTTCAGCAACAGCTTCTGGTACAAAGGCATTTTCTTCCTGTTCAGACCTTATCGTGCCTTGAAATAAATGCTACTTAAACCTAATGAGCCTTTTATTATTTGCTGGCAAAACAAATACAAATTAGAACAGACTCTGTCACACTGCTCTTGGTCTCAAAGTCTATCCCACGAGGGTATTTTATTTTTTTTTAAGATAAACCTTTGACATATTATTACACAAATTAAACTGGTTTCTCAAGATTTTTACACAAGAGCTACAACAACAATTCACTAAGGGCATTGCTGAGTTCTTAAGGAGAATTCTTGAAGGCACTCATCTTGTATTCCACCCTTCTCTCTTCCACAGTTCCAAATCCTAAAGTTCTTCTCCAGCGCCCAGTTTGCAATAGGAGGTTCTTAAGTCCAAGAGCTACAGAATAAAAGCTTTCCATTTTCCTCCCATCCCCCTTACGTGTCCCACCTAAAGAGCTGCATCACTTATCCACAACACGCTGGTGTCAGCTTCAGCCAGAAAGGCTTCAGACTCCCTTTGGAAAGGAGATACACCTCCACAACACTCCTGCAGCTTCACAAGTAATATTTTCTGAAAGCAGCACTAACAAATGGTATAGCTGTGCCCTTGGAAAGTGCGGGATTTTGAATACCACAAATTCAATACCCCTGAGAGCAAAACTGAACTTCGTATGATGGGTGCATTTTCATTTTCTAATTTCCTCTTGAGTATTTAATTTGGCTGAAATGCTCCTCCTTCAGTTGTTCCTGCTCCGTTCACCCTGAGCTGGCTACTTACTGAGACAGGAAGAAACTTCAGCCCAGCAGCTAAGCACTGCAAACAAAACAAATACATACCCTTTCTTTTGACATTCATTCTGAAATTCTTAGATTCACCAAAATCTATTCTAGACTCCATGAGACTTCTCATGAAGTATCAGACTTATCTACCCTTCTGAAATGCCCAGCATTATCCTGATTTTTATTTAACATAAAGGCACTTTTTTGATCTATTTCCCCCATTCCATGCAGATAATGCTATTACATTTGAAACCAAGATAAAACTGGTGAGCTGCAAAGTGACACAAATAAGCTTCTCTCACTTGCAAGGAAAGGAAAAATAATTTATTTTCCTGTAGTCTGAAGTTGATAATGTCATTTTGAACAGCTAAATTGTAGAAATGGAAAGCTCTTCAAGTAGAGTTTTAGGAGAATCTTTCCAGATTCTTTTGGAGAAACTGAAAAGTGGGAGAGGGAATGGGGGTTGGGGGAAACAAAAAAGAAAAAGAGCCCAACCCACCAACAACCCCACACCCCTCACACTCAAACCAGACAAAGCTTTTTAAATCCAGACTGGACCAGTCAAAGCAGAGCCCTGCACCACAACAGCTGAGACGTGATGCTGCCAAGGTGCTGCTGTGTGTGATTCTCCCCTGGATCTGAGGTGCACAGAAAAGTCCATTTCTTTTGCCTTCAATGAGCAAATAAAGGCAGAACAGCCAGCTCTGTGTTTTCTTCCAGAATTCAGATAAACAGCACACAGGATGGCACAATGGGGCAGCACTGAAGACGGGAATGGTGTATAGTTCCTTGTGCTACAAAAAGCTCTTATTTTCTTTTATAATGAATTTAAATAAGCTGAGATGGACAAAAGTCTGCTTTGCTACTTTCCACATAACAGCAGAAACACCAGGGTGGATGAACTTAAAAGAATCAGACTGAGGAACAATTAAAGAAACCTTTATAACCCCGCTGGAACAAGCCCAACCCCAAGATAAAAAATAAAAGCAGGACAAGCCTGCAGTCAAGTTTCACTTCCATTTCACTGATACAAGTCTGACACTTACAAGAGTATTTCATAGTTTATTGAAAGAGCACTTGTTACAATACAAACCAGTTCTGCTTTTCACAAGGCAGATACTTGCTCTTAAGACAATCCAAAACAACAGACAGATCTGAAAATCCCATTTAGTTCAAAGGCAGCTCACTGCTTTCTTTACAGTACAAATAGTTACACAGCATAGATTTCTCATGTGGCAGCTCCTGGAGAGATTTTTTATGGGAAGTATCCAAGAAAAATTTCAACAAAAAACAAATTTCAACATGTAAAGGACACAGTGAGGGAGATACTGAAACTATGCTGAATGTACTGATAAAAACAGCATCCTCTAGTTTGACAGATCCCCAAATTCAGATTGCTTGAGGGAGGATGCTGGAGTCACTCTGAGTGAGGAGCATTAGTGATGTGCATTCAATCCCACCCCAAGTCCAGTGTCCCAGTCAGTCCTGGAGAAGCCATCCCAAAGGCACAGGTGGACCCAAGCCAGCTGCCAAAGCACAGCAGCACTTGGCAAAGGCAACTGAACTTAGTCAAAGAGCACTTCCACCACGGATGCCACATTTCCATTACCCTGAAAGCCTTTTCACACCGCCATCAATGGAAGCAGCTGTCTCACTGTTCATTAACTCCATTAACACAGGATTTGGAGTGAGAATTGTGTGCATTTCTGAATAGTGCAAGGAGATCCACAGTTCTCACACTGCTTCCCCTATCAGATGAAGCACTGCACTGCAATTCATATCAAATTCTTAAATATCCTCCTAAAAGACAGGAAAAAAGCTGCTTCCTTGAAGCAGACTGGACTCATCCTGACACCGACTGTCCTTTTTCTGTTCTGTCAAATCCTACAGCAGAACAGACAGGGCTGTTCCTCTAGTGCTGCACTAAAACAGGGGTAAGGCAGGCTGATGGCCACCTACTGCTCACCAGCACCACAGAGTTCTTTTCTGAGTTTTAGGCTGCAGTAAGTTGGCACAAACATTTTAGTGTTCGGCATTAAGGCACCAAGCAGCAGTTTTAGTCTCGTGTCAGTACACGTAGTTCCACGGATGCCAGAATGACTCCGTGCTCAATCACGTGGTGATTTCATACAGGCAGCAATCCTCCAGAACAGGGACAGGAGATGGGACTGCTCTGCTCTCCTCCCAGGGCCCATCCCGTGCAGGCCAGCTCTGTCTGCCTCACGTGCTCCTGTGGAACTGAGAGGCTTTTCCCAAGCATGCGTGTTCCACAGAGTCCAAGCCCTTCTGAGGATATGTAAGAACTCACTATGCTTGACATGCACAAAACCGAGGTGCAATGCACTACTAAAACAGGATTCTAAAATAAAAACAACAGCAAAACATTACTTGCAGCCCAAAACTCATTTTGCAATTTGGATTCAAGCCCATAGAAAGTATTGCTCATCTACAAGCTTTCTTTTCTTTAAGAATCAAGACATTTCTGGAAGTGATGCTTTATTTCCTTTGTTCAAGTAGGCCAAAGCATGAGACAAATGCAAGTGACAAAGCCCGATCTGGACACAGACCTGAACCTGCCATAAAGCAAACTCCCAAGTGATCAGAGCAGTTTGCTCTTTTAGGAGCTGGAGGACTGACTTTGTATCTCCTGCAGCAGAGGCCACCATCCCACCAGTGATACGTGTGCTGAGAACTGAGAGCTGACACTTGATTACTTTAGATGTAAATGGCACGTGTGTTGCAACAGCACCTACAACACGCCCAGCTGAGGCAGGATAGGACACAAAAAAAAAGGAAAATAAGCTTAAGACACTTGCCACTCACCTACAGCTATGCTGAGCCACACACAAGTAACAGTTACCAGTAGGGCTTATATTTTATAAAAAAATAAGCAACCTCAAGTAAATTCAGGATACTTGTGCAAAACAGCACAAATACACTGCAAAGTGGATCTACCTTACCAAATGTGGTAGAGTGTCCAATTTTGTTCTTACAATTTTATTCAAGTTAAATTTAAAAGCAAAATAAGTCCTCAAATATTTCTATTGGCTTACATTTAAGGCCACAGATTTTGCAAAGTAAGAGCAACTTTGTCTTGCACTTTTGGAAACTCAGAAAATAACCCAGTAGCATTCAGTTTGGGACTCTCCAATTGAGACAAATCCTCAAAGCCTACTCCTCAATCACTAGTTCTTCAGTAATTTGCTTGGAACAATCTGAAGCAGGAATAGCAAGCCTTTGTGTTATGGCAAATCACCTGCAAGTGCAAACCCCTTCAGAGCAAAACAGACATGAAAGATTTTAACTCGCATTTTGAGTGTGGGGAGAAGGAAATTAATCTTATTTTCTCTGCAAAGCAACCTTCTCCTTTATTAAACAAGTCTTGAATTCAAGTTTAATCCAAGACCAGAGGCACTAACATGAGGTATCACATTAAGATGAAACAGTTCAATTCTCCCATCTCACAGGAGAATTCAGCCAACACAAAGTAGTGATTTATAAATCTTCCTAAGAATAACTATTTCAAGAACATCTCCCAGACTCATGCCTGAGAAAGCTGAAAACATAAAAGAATTAGCTTTTTGAGTGCACCAGAGTATTGAAAAATCCTAGTTCCTTTCCACAGTCTCAGTATAATAATTAAAACCTATTCTATTTAGAGATACAATGGGAATTAGAAAAAGCTTATTTCCAAATAATTGCTTCAGCATTATATATATATTCTGACATAAAATTCCATCCAGGCTGGTTTAACTGTCACAGCAATTTCATACCAATATTTATGAACTTAAGCAGAAGAAGAGACACCTACTCAGGGAGTGTGACCCAATAGCTCTTCTTAATTTCTTCATAAAAAAGCTACACGTATCTTGTCAGCCGACAACTTTTGGTTTATAGATTATTATTACTATTAAAAATCGAGTTAAGAGTGGAAAATATTGTTCTGAAGAACCAGATCCATTCATAAACAGATGGTCAGTTTCCTTATTGCTAAGAAAAAGGTCACAAGAAACATTCAATGCTAGAAACTAAATTCCTCTTTTGATTGTCTACATAAAACACGGGAGGAAGGTAGCACTTGGTAAGTTCCAGACAGTATTTTCAGCATTAGAAAAATGCTTCAGGACACACACACACAAAAACTTGGTAAATGAGCTAGTGGGAAGCTCTCCCCTCCATCTCCCTCCCTCCGAGTCTTCTAGTCTATGAAGAAAGTTCTTACAATTTCTCAGCATATCCTTCCCACGGACGCTGCTCTAACTGCAGGGCGGGTGCCCGGGGCCGGTTCCCGGAGCCCGGCCCGGCGCGGTCCCCGCTCACACCGCGGTTTCCCTGCCCGCCTTCAGGTTGGGGGCCGAGAACTGCCGCCTCATGCGGGGCGGGGTGACGAACGGGCCGTGCTGCCCGGGCCGCTCCGTGTGCTTGGCGGCGCTGCCCTCGGCGCCGGGGCCGCCGTAGGGCTGGCGGTGCTGGTGCAGCTGGCGCTTGTGCTGGAAGCCCTGCGGCTCGGGGCTGGGCGGGCGCAGCGCCTCGGCGGAGCCCGAGGCCTGGCGCCGCAGCCCCTTCTGCGAGCCGCTGCTCAGGGAGCTGCTCCTCCAGCGCAGCGGCGGCTGCTGCTGGCTGCCGGGCTGCGGCGGCGAGCCCAGCTGCTGCCGGTTCACCTGGATGTGATCCTGGCTGCGCTGCGGCCCGTAAAGATTCCACAGCTGCTGCGCATCTTTAGAGGCGGCTTTGCTTTCTTTCTCTTTGCCTTCATCTTTGTTCTTGTCGTCTTCTTTCGGGATTCGAACCTCAATAACCTCATCCTCGGTGATAATGATGTGGGTGCCGGGACTCCACGAGTTCCTGTGTTTGGGGTTGCTTTTGAAGGGAAACCGGGGTTTGCGATTTTCAGGTGGAATAAACCGGTGAGGCATATTCTGTCGACGAAGCTGTTTTGCTATTTCCTGCTGCTGCAGATTTTTAAATCGAATCTGTTCTTGCCTCATCCAACGTAAACGCCCACGTCTGAAAGCTGGATCGCCTGCCATTAACTGAGACACACGCTCCTCCTTAGCGAGATCATCATTCTCGCTTCTCTTTGCCTCATCCGTGGGCTTCTTGTCCACATCCCCTGCACTGGCAGAGTTCGGGGACTTGGCATTAGCTACAGTTGACTGAGCTTTGTCTGGAGACCCTATCAGGGGTAAAACCTTCTCCATTTTTAGCATTTTATTTCTGAGAACTTTGATCTCTTCATCCTTCATGTTGTTCTGCTTCTTCACTTCTTGCAGAATATCTTCCAATTTGTCTATGTGCACCTTTAGGTCATCCACATCAGTTATTCCTTTGCCGTTGGCCATTACATCTTCAATCTTTTCATCTCCAACTCCTACGGTATCCCAGACATCCCGAGCGACCGCTCGCCACGATTCGCGCTCATTTGGGTCTTTTTTCCCATACATGGCACAAAGCTCCTTCATTTTAACAATGGCCAGAGCCTCAATCTCCTGCCTACTGTGCCTGAAGTCATTGAGTGCTACCTCATAGCATATCTCCTTCACAGCCTGAATCTTTAGGTCTGAGATGGTGACCCATTTGGAGTCTTTGCTAAGGCGTCGCCGCTGGGGTATCTGGTACATTTTAATAGGTTCTCGTTTCTTCCCACTGCTGGGGAGGCCACACTTTTTTACAATGGTTTGGAGCTTGCTGGGGGGCAGCTTCTCTCTCAGGGAAGTGATCAGTCTCCAACTCTCCTCACACGATCTCTTGTCCGAATCATCCCCACTATCAGAGTCTGCATCCTTTGGAAAAACAAAAATCAAGAAGTGGCCCCAAAATAACCAAAATTAAAATTGTAAGAAAATGGAAAAGCTAAACAAGAAGTAGCAGGCAAAGAAAACTAAATCAAAAATCAAAATAGAACAAGTGATAAGGAGGTCCCTGAAGACTGAGTGTTAGGGCATTAAAATGCATCTTCCAGAGTCATGGACTGCCAAAACTGGAGCTCTTCACTACATAAAGATTAACATTATATTTAAGTCCTGTCATCTCATAATAGCTGATAATCTGAACTCTTCCCTCCCAAACCCTTCCAAAATCTTTAAATAGTCCGACTAAAACCAAGTTCCTGGTTTTATTTCTTAAAACCAAGTGTCAACTGCAGTTCACACATGCTACAAAGACATGCAAATCCCCACCACACACATTTGCCTTGGTGACTGCTGTTGCTTCTTTCAGCAAATCCTCCCCAGGAAGGTGAGCACAACAGCCACAGAAGATGTCATGAGCAGCCAGAGTAAGTCGGGTTAACACTGTTAGTAACGTTGCACGTGGTTGCAGGGATGCTCAAGTTTAGAATCCATTTCACTACAACAGCAGCCAGAGAAGTGTTAGACGACAGGAAAAAATGAAACAGAAGCAGCCGAAAGGTTCAATGTTAAAAGGACTGTAAGTGCCACTATGACAGACGAAGACAGTGGTTCATACTCCAAGACTTGCTACAAGCTAGAAGGATATCCAGAATCAGAGTTTCAGAGGTGGGTTGTGGTTTGTTTGATTTTTTTTCCATTTGGCACCTTGTTGCTTAGTTTAAAGGAAAAAAACCATTATCAGTCTTGTCTGTCCGAAGAATGAGTTTCAGCAGAATGCAGAGTAATGACTTTCTGGTTTTAATTGTTTTAATACGAATTTTCTATTTGATATCCTTGATTTGTCTTCTTCTCAAACCCTAGAGCCTGGAGCTTCCACACACTTGCTAAGCATTATGCGCTTTGCTTCTTCATTACAAGTTTTCCACCTTTTGCTAAATGATTTTTAATGA
The DNA here is from genome assembly GCF_036417665.1 of Passer domesticus. NCBI lineage: Eukaryota > Metazoa > Chordata > Aves > Passeriformes > Passeridae > Passer > Passer domesticus. The sequence continues at coordinate 7,678,198 of NC_087495.1, read as the reverse complement.
ACAGTGCCTCGGGTTTCCATATGCTAGGAATGTCTGTTCAGATAAACTGCCACCACAAGTTAAGGATATCCATCATTGCTTACTGCAACCAGGAATTAAAATAGACCACTTTTCTTTAAAGGCCGATTAAGACATCTCTTTAACAAGCAAGAAGTCCTGTGTGTTACTGTGATCCAAACACCTTCAATGCAGTCAGTGTCTAATGCAGCTCTAACTAACATCCCTGTTTTCCACATGGAGATTTAGAGCACAAGAGAAACCAGGAACAGTAACAGCCACTTACTCTAAAACCAAAGGAACCCAGGTCATTGAGCCAGCACCAGATTGACATTATTGAGCTTCTTGTGACTTAATGTAGTTTTAAGAACAGTACTAGAGAACCAACTTCTAGTTTAGGTCAAAATATAACAAAACACTGGTTTAGAAACTCTTTGTGAGTTTACAGCTGACAAAAGTCGTGGCCTAAGGAAATAGCATCTAGCAAGCTGCACAGTGCAGTGGAAACCAAAGGTTCCCTGGAGGAAGCCCCAGTGTAGCTGGACCACTCAGGGATACAACCAGAAAGGTAAAACATGAACTACTCCAACATTAAGTCACAAGTTCCACGGGACTCTGATAGTTACAAAACTACCATAGAACTACTTATGGGTAAAGCATGTCTTCGTATCAAAAAATGATGAAGAGACACTGAGTCATTGCCCTGTGTGCACTCAGAGGTTACCCAGACCAATTAGTGCAGCTATAATCAAAACTCCAATATCAACTGGCCACTGCAGAGGCATTATGACCATTTTAGCTCTATTACACACATTTTCACAATCAATTTGTAAAATGGAGAACAACTACTTCTATTCCCTAGTAATACTAGCAAGGCAAAGATGTTTTAGTTGGCAATTTTGGGGGCCAAGAGCTATTGCTTATTTTTTGTACAGCACATCTAACAAATAAACATCCAGACTGGTTGGAATCTCAGCACAAAACCAAAGCAATCTGGTAAACAGGATAGCTAGCTTCTTACATCTGAGATTGTACTCCAGTTTACACCAAGAAGAATATTTCTATCTCAATATCAGTCTTACACAGCAGTAAGTTAGAGAACCTAGTTCTGCAGCTGGCTATGGAACAGTGTAAACACTTTTAAGGTACACAGGCTGAAATGCACTCCCAGATTTCCCACTCATCATTCAGCTAGGGCTGCATGGGTGCACTAACCCTGTCCATCCCAGGCTCTGCACACAGCAACACAGAGATCATCAGCTGTGTCAGCAAGCTCTGCTGTCACCTGAAATATTCTTATGGAGCACTGTGATAAGCAGGATACTGCTCCCTGACCAGGATCCCATTTGGTATGATCCCCTACAACTAGGTCAGGTGTCCTTCAGGAACTGCTGAGGCATGCAGGCTAGCATTGCACCTTTGTCCACTCACTGAAACCAGCAAGAACAAAACAAACTTGAATAAACCAGCATCTTTATTGTATTAACCACTCCACTCTCTAAAGAATTTTCCCTTAATCTGAAGTATTTGGGGAAATAAATTCCCTTCACAACACTTTATAAATGCAGCCTTATTGGAAGCAGCTTCCCAGACAGCCAATTTCACATCTTTAATTCATACAATAGCTTGTGCCAGTCAGCTAAAATTTAGGGGAGGGAATTCCATTACTTGCATCTCATTTGACACATTGCCAAAAGTTACTCAATACTCAAATTATTTTTATTTTCACATTTTTACTGTACTTTTTTTCTGCTACCCAAATTTTAACTAAAAATTCCAGAGGCGAAACATTACATTAGTCACATTTAAGCTAATTTTCTGAACTAATGGTGGCCTTGGTCAAAGTCTGCAGCCACTCCTCTCGATCCAAGAAATTAGCCACTTGTGATGAAATAATTAGAGATGCAGAAGTTTCTAAGTGTGTAATAGGAATTTTTTTTTTAAATTATGCAAAGTACTGTGGAAGCCACAGAGCAAGAGCTTTACAGTGCAAAGCCCAGCGTGCATTTAACCCACAGTTTTCAGTGGTCTCCATCTCATACGACAAACATGAATTGTGAGTTTGAAATTTTTATCAGAATTCTGGCACAACTACATTTGTGTTCTGGCTAAAGACAACCAGCTAAAGCAGAATCAGGAGACTCTGGTTTCTTAGGGAAATCTAGAGTTCATTCCTGGGTTTGGTCTTGTTTTTCAAATTCACAGGGTGCTTGAAGACTGCATGGATTTCTATTTGTATTGCACTTCAGAGGTATTTGTTGTGAGAAGACTGAAGTTTTCCTACATCAGACTTAATTTATCAGACTTCCTTTTTGACAAATATGTGGAGTGGTGGAATTCCCAGTGCTCTGAATGAGTTACCACACTGCTCCCTACTCGGAATTCCACCACTGGCTTGTGTACCACCAAGACCCTCACAAGGAACTCCATGCAGGGGAGGGAGAAGGGTTAAAACATGCACAATGCAGCAACATTTTCAGACATCATTCAAAATCTAAACCTAGTGTATCATTGTTCTAGAAATCTCTTTGGCAGCACAAAATTAGTATGTTCTGGTGATCCAAGACAAAATAAAGGCAAACATCCCAAGGAGTAGCTGTTTAGATTACTGAAAAATAACTTCAAAAAACACAGAGCACAAAAATGCCCTTCTTTCAGGTTAACTTGCAAGAAATCCAATCTATCCCAACAAGAATTGATTAAAGCCTCTTTACTGTCATTCACAATCTCTGAATTAACCTGAAGGAGCTCACTCACACTACTAATAATTCATTGTAGACACAAAGAATTTGAAAGCAAAGGTAGAACTGCATTGTGCAGACAACCCAAGCAGGTTTCCTAAACTTTCAGATAAGCAAGGACAGGAATTACTGTTTGTCAAAGGCATAGTTAATCAGGAGTAAGGGAACATACCAGTCTTTGCTGCTCCAACAGGAGATCAGCTTCCTCCTTCTCTTTCTTATATAAGATCTCCATCTCTTGTAATCTGCAGATGAACAGAAGAACAGAAGTAGTCAGAGGTCATTATTTTCCTGTTGATGTTACTCTACATGCACAGTCTCCTGATTTAGTTACAAGAGTAAAAGTCGTTGTCCTTACAAGGAACAGTTCTCTGGCTATTCAGTACTACTGAGGTAAAACCCTGCAAGCTGCACTTCAGTCCTTTCCAAAAGGTCTGCAGCGTTAGTGGCCAGTGCTTACCTGTGATTTTTAAAGGAGCACTGAAACACTACAATGGAATGAGGAAACTTTCTGAACTTCCACAAGGGGTAGCAGAGATGCTATGTGGCAGAACCCAGTAACCTACTGCTGACTCTTCTTTCTTTCAGGTTGAAATTTTGAGTTATTTTATTACCTTTTCTCCATCTCTTGCTTCATGTCAATGCCCTGCTTCTCCAGAAGCTCCCTCTGAGCAAATGTCCAGTCAACTGGCTCTGAGGGAGTCTCAGCTGATGGTGTTTTCTCTCGTTCTGCTCGTGCTTGTTCTGGGTGGTTGAATCTGAAGACATGATTTTTACCCATGATGATTCGATTTCCTAGAAACAGGAACAGAAAACTGCAGCTGACAGAAGAATGGTACCAAGTTCTATTTAAAAGCTAAAGGTGACACTATCCCTAAACAGCACCTAGCATTCCCCATATATGATGTCAATGTCACATACAGAGGGTCTACAAAAAAATCTATGGTAACATTTCTTACCTGAGCGCAACTGCACAGGCTGCACAACCCTCTTGCCATTCACGTAGGTTTCTGATCGTTCACAAGGCTCCAAAGTTACAATAACTACAAAGAAAACATTGATGAGTGAGACTTTAGGGAGTCCTGTAGAGGAACAGAAGTGTGGAAGCCCCAGAGGCCTCTCATTTGCTGCCTATGTTCATACTAACACCAAAGAAGTCAATCACCCCTGGATGTCATGCTGCTTAAAAATAAAGACCCAAGAGGAAATCAATAGTACTGACTTCTCTACTTACTGCAGCTGGAAACTACTTTTTTTTCATGTCTATAGTTAACCAGGGTCAGAATTTAACTGTTATACTGGCTGCAACTTACAATTTGAAGCTATTATCACCTAAACAAATTTTATTTTCTTTCCCTGCGACTCAAGAAAACAAGCCAAAACTGATCCTTTTCTTGAGGTCAGAAAACTTGCACATCACAGGACTCCCTGGCCAGCTACGGCCGTGACAGAAAGTGAAGCAGGTTTTTACCTTCCCCGTTGTTGTTCCTCTCGCTGCGGAAGACGCAGTGCTCCTCCTTGATGTGAGCCCCGCTCAGCACGATGTCCTGGCGCCGCTCCGCGTCAGCCTGGCCCACCCTGCAGCCAGCACACACGCATCAACACCAGCCAGCACCTTCTGCAGCCTGCACTGGACAGCACGGCCCACACAGCCAGGGGAAAGCCTGAATATTGACACCACCCTTCCAATGTAAAGGTTTGTCCCAGTGTTTAATTCTGCACTGCAGAGAACCTGCCTGCTCTGCCATGAACTGGAGGATGGCAGCTTTGCGAAAGAAAATTTTCTCTCCCTTAAAACACGTCACTTGGAGAACTGAAATGTCAAATACCTCTGGGTTTAATGCAATTCCTTCCCTCTGGTGAAACCCTTCTCCTTTTAGAAAGGGATGCAAGCAGGGGAACCCAACAAGAACTTCCAGTGGTGTGTTTGAGGTGGCAGACAGGGATCATCCCTCCCACTAATCACCTTCTGCACTTGAACAAAGGAGCACAAATGGCTCAGGAGGCTCTTGCTGAATAATGTGATCCCACAAGCAGTTTCATCCAGCATCTAGACAGAGGTTGGCTGTACCCCTGGAGCACGAAGATGTATGTCCATTTCAAACCCAAGTGTTTGAGCAATTCTAGGTACAGACAGCTTAATTTCCAATCCTAATGTTTATGAATTTGCTCTACTTATTAATTTACACATTCCTGATGCCAATGAGCTAGACTCAAAACTTATAATGACTTCTTAAGCCCCGAGCTATTCTAGTCATCATTCTCTGCTGAATTCTCTACACTTTGATACTCCCTTCAGGGGGCTTAATGCACCTTGGAGTAGTACCACATGCCAGCCCCTGACAGTGTACTTACTCTCTTCCATTTGTTCCCCAGGAATACAGAAACTAAGCAACCAAACACGACTTGGTGCTCCAAAAAAAAATAAAAATCATCTCTGTCCTTCCAGCTGTTTTGAAAATAAGTTTTGGAATAAAATCAATTTTTAATTTGAAGTCTGGCCATTAAATTTTATCTCATATCTGTGAATGCAGAATCTATTAAATGTGTACTAAGCAAGCAAGCAAAGAAGGCAACTCCAGAGTGTATCAGCACCAACTCTCACCTTGTAATGCCATCTTTGATGTAGTACAGCAGACATTCAGACATGAGTGGATCTTCATTGAGGTTTACAAGATGAGGAGTCTGAAAGAACAAAAAGAAAAAGTTAATTAAGCACTGAGGTTCTGCTTTCAGGCTCCTTCCTGCAGCTGTGGAGGGTGAGCTTCAATCCAGCAGTTTTGCCACGTGTATCGAGATTATCCCATAATGGATTTTTTCAAACATAACCTCCTAAAGTATTGCAAAGCATCACAAAGAACCAGTGAAATACAACTCAGATTGCTTAGTTATCCAAAATATCAATCCATGGAAGGAAGAAAGGCTTCAGCTGGAGAAAAAGTCGTCCTTATAAAGTCTCTGTAAACTTTGATAAGGGATGTCCAAGAGCAGAAAAGGTGGCTTCAGTGAAATTTTGAAACTCATATGGAATCAACTTTGGCTTTTCTTGGGCACAGGTCAGTTGCTTATTTGGCAAAGGCTGTTAATATCAAAACAAAATCTAAAACTACCAATATTCTCTGATACCAACAGCTAAGAAGCTCTTCATCTAAACTTCTAAATTTAAATCCACTACAGTTACTAAACCAACCTTCTTTGGTGAAAATACCCCATAGGAATCAGCAAACAAGTCACAAGGCCTTGGTGTGAAAATCTAGCCAGTGAGATGGCAGTAAGCACAAGCACAAAAGAAAAGGCAAAAATGGTTAAACAAAGTAAAGCAGAAAGATAATAAAAGAGACACAAAACTGTTAATAAGCCACTTGTCCCTTTGTTATCCTCAAACAGAACAAATTTAGCAAAAATAAATAAATTTGGCTCAGATTCCTTATAAACACTATTCCCATCAACTATCTTAGATGCAAAAAAGTTTAATTATGAGAGCTTCTAACAGCACTACATTTACAAAAGCTGTAATTACTGGACGGTCATGATGAATTTGTCTTTGAATGAAGGACTCTGATTGTCAATGGAAGATTAAATTATAAGGACAGAAAGGGGGAGAAAAAATACAGCTTTTTCCCCCTAAAAATCCAGGGGTGACCCAAAGCTGCAGCTGAAGATGTTCCATGCTGCCATTGCTGTTCACTGCACAAATCAGCACTTGGAGCTGTTTAAAGCTCTTCAATCAAGAGAAAAATGGAGAGAAACCAAATCCCAGACACAGTCAACTGCTGTAACACCACTACAACTTGCACCACTTGAATACTTTGTAAGAAATAAAGCTCCACAGCTTGAGAGATGATGCTGGCACTCCCAACTGTTCACTCCTTGCATATGAGATACATACTGGTACCTCAGAAGTGTGGAGTCTTTACACAGAACACTTCACATTTTCCATCTAAGCTCTCGTCTCCTACATTTTCACAACAACCACAGTTACTAGGACAGCTAATGGAACTGCAAGGATAGCAAGGAACAGAAGCAGACAGGACTGGGTTGGGAGTTCCACTTCTTCTAATAAATCCTATGGAGGTAAAAAAAAATACTATCTATTACCCGAGCAACTACTTTATCCAGGTGGCATTTATACACAAACCTGATCAGCTGAAAATGCACCAAAAGAATCATCAAAAAGAGCTGATGGCCTCTGAGGAAAAATCTAAAATGAGATGAGGATCCAAAATGTAAGAGAAAGAAATGTAAAGAATAGTCAATGAATCTGCCCCTTTACAAACCTCAGGCACTCCTGGAGTAGTGACCAAAAGCAAACTGGAGTTCTACCAACTCCAAGCATTGCAGACTAACACTGTTCTAACTGAAGGATCAAACATTTTAACCAGTTCTGGGGTTCTACATTTCTGTGCAGTGCCTCTGAATAGGTCCCTGCTTAACCCCAGATCAAGTTTACTACACACTTACACACTAAAATATTACTCATGCTGCTTGCTCAAAGATTTTTAAGAAAAAAAGAAAGTAGTTTTTTTCCTTGTACTTCTGTAATTCTGCTTTACCTGCAGAGACAGGTTCTTTGCTAACCTAATCATTTTACACTTACAACACTGATTTATGCCCTTTTCCTGCTCAGTTCTGCTTCTTTCAAATTTCAGAAAATAGAACTAATAGCAAGTATTGAATTAAATATTCCCTTGCATCCCCTGTGTTCACTGCTTCATTAGATCACCATCCTTTTTTCCAAGGGGAAGAAGGATTAACAAACAATTCAAAGAAGAGCACCTAAACAAGCCTTAAATCTTCTCTGGATATCTCAAAGAAGAGCAGGTAGAGCACACAAAGGTCACACACAGGTACTGCAGGAAATGGCAGCAGAATTAAGACAGGCACCTTCTGATTTGCTACTGACTCAAGATACAAAAGGAGCTGCTTCTCCTTGCAGCACAGCATCTTCTAAAGGAAGATCCAAAAGAGTTCAACTCTCATCCCCCTCCTCCCAGGTCAGTTAGCCTTTTGGAAACAACAGGCAATAGTTAGCAATTTTCTTTACCTTTTTGGGTGAGAAGACTCCCAGCGTTCCTCCATCCTCCCGAATGGCAACGCCCATTTCTGCCAACAATGCCTCCCTGAGAGAGAAAAACAAGATATTGACCCCATTTTAGGCTTCTTAGACAAGTATGGTCTAATGAAAGCCAGATAATTACTGTATTAGACTTTGAAGCAGCCTACCCAGGACTGTCACCACCTCAGGGCACACCAGGGCAAGGTGGTAAACTTCAGTCTGAGAGTGGCCTATGGAACAGCAACTTTAACTGTGACAAAGCCAGGAAAGAGCAGGACTTCCTCCCAGCACTGCCCTGCTGTTCTACAGCTGACACAAGGGTCAGCAGAACCATCCCTAGCACCATTTCCCACTGCTTTTGAACAGAGTAACCTTCTCCATCTTCCACTTTCCAGAGACCACCCATACTACAGCACTTCTGATTCCTGACCTTTCCATCCTAATGGCCTCTGTTTTCCTCAGTTTCTCTTCCCATGTTTCATTCAGCTCTGCAATGATCTTCTCAGACTCCTGTGAGAAAATACCAAAAGTTGTTTTACAATTCTTCCCAAAGTTCTACACATACACAAAGCAATTGAAGTCTGTGCTCTATTTAGGCCTCAAATTAATTTCACATATTAAGAGCATTCTTAGCACCTCAAAACTCTTACTTGTTTCCCTTAATTTTAAAAAGGGCAGATAGTCCTGAAGGCAAGCTGAGAATAAAAGATTACTTCATATCTAACCACGGTCAGACTTTATTTTGAACCACCTGAACTCATTTCCCTTTTTTAAAAATCTGATTTACAGACATGATTCAGTAACTGAATGCCAAGGAAAGGCAGAGAGCACACTGTTATTGCCATGGCAACGGAGGGTTTCCAGTAGAAAGGGAAATGCAGAGTGTGTTCAGCCCTGTGCCAGTGTCTGATGGGCAAACATGAGAATGTCGCAGAGCCTCCACACAGCCAGCTCTGCCCACTCCTCCACCCGTGGACATGGGGGGGCTTTCATAAAAATCAAGAAATACTTCACTGTGGTACTTTGCTGTGGTTCAATTCTGTGCAGCACTGGGACAAGGCTGCCTTTGTCTGCCCAAACATGCTATTCTGTGCTTCACATTTTAATCTGTGGGGGCTGGGCGAAGACAACAGTGGCAGGATTATTCTTCTTCCTTTTTTTCAACTTTGGGGTAATTTGGTTTTCTGACAGCTGAGTGCATTTGCAAGTCAGACTTGGCTCACACTAGTGCTGACCAGTCCTCTAAGTCTACACTTATGATCAAATTTTCCATTACTACAACTGCATCAGACGACCTGTAAATAAGAATCAAGAATTTAATTTATAATTTAATTGTAGCTCCAGGCTACAATTAAACCTAAATAATATTAACAAGAAAGGTTGTGTATGAACCCAGTTTCTAGCCCACTGCAGGTAAGTGCCCTCTTTACAGTGCAAGTGGGTTCAGAGAATTTCTACAGACACAGGAGATATTTATGAAAGGCAGTCCCCTCAGGTTCAGGATTCTTTGGCCTCCTTAATACCCACCTTCAAACGCTCAATGGCCTCTTCTCCCCCAGGTGTTGACATGATTCTTTCCTGTATACTGGACACAGATGTTAAGCCCACCTGACTACTGAGAGAGCAGGAGGATGGAGATGCAGTGAGGGACCCCATGGAGGCTGTGGAAAAATTGCCAGGACGTTGATTCTCGGAGGCTAGCAAGTATCTATGCTTATTGTTCTGAAAATCTTTCAGATCTGAGAGAGAGACACACAGACAGAGGGAAGGCAGGAAAATGGGAAAACAGGAAGGGGGAAGGAAGAGGAAAAAGGGAAGAAAGGAAGGAAGGAAATACCAGTGTAAGAGGAAAGCATTTAAGCAGCAACAAGGCAAGTTTTGTAATTTTTAGATGGCAGTTCTGAAACAAATCTTTCAATACTAGCAACAATAACATAATAACTCAACTCAGACCCTGAGGTTCACTAGGAAAAACTGCATCATAAACCCTTCTAAACAAAAAAGCTTGAAAAATAAATTATACCTTGGCAAAAATTAGCCATCCTACTCCTCACTGAACACTAACCTGAGCACCCTGAATCTCAGAGAGGACCAAATTGAGATCCTCATGAGCTTAGTGACATTTTGGGCTGATGTCTGAGACACCAACCCCTTAAGCTCAGGAAAACATTCTCTTCCAAAGCCCTTTAAGGTGAAATGATGATTAAGTAAATCTTTATCACAGCAGTGGTTGTGCTGCTAAAGCACCCAGACAATGAACTTCCTCTCCTTAAATTCTCACCAGAGAGGATGTGAATCACCTGTCAGTGCATGACAGGGACAAGAAAACATAAATTCACAACAACATCTTATGCTGCTTCTTGACCTTCCTTATCTGAATAAAAATGGAAATCTAACATATCTGATCAGCAAAACATCTGATAAGGGTCTTACACTTCAGAAGGTGCTTCAAAGCTCTTTGGCTGTTAGTTTAAATAAGAAAGGTCTTTTAAAAACCTCCAAAATTTAACAAGGCAGCTTTTGTAGTCTGAAAACCTGCAGGCCTGAAAATGCTGCCTTGAAAACCAGAGAATAAGAAAAGCTGCCTGAATGATTTAAGAACAAATATACAAGGGAAATTTATATTAATTTAACTTGGCTTCTTGGATACATCTGTAAGCCATATCCTCAGAATAATCACACACCAAAAGAAAAATCTTCTAACATGAAAATATCAGGTAACTGAATAGCTTGGTTTTAATATTTTAAAATTTAATTTCAAAGACAAGTCCTTTAAAATAAGTCACTTCAGGAAAGAAACAGGTCAAATCAGACCCTGCAAGTTATAAACAGGGGCATCACATTTACAAAAGTGAGATGCTCCCCCAGACATTGCATAAATTTCCCTGTCCTCCTACATCTCCTCTACTCTTCCCCTGAACAATCCTGCCATTGTCAGCCTTATGCCCTAGTTCACCCCATGCTCAACCTGCTGTTTCAGCCTCATGGAACTGAAGAGTGCCCCGAGTCAGTTTGAAAACCACCATCTGCAAATACGGGAGGCAGGGCTGCGAGTTTCACAGAAGAGAAGCAGGTTAAGGGAAGGGAATGCTGCCAGGATGAGGAAAGCAGGCATGAGAGAGCAGGGATGAAGTCTCAAAAGGCCATGCACTCCTGAAGAGCAAGGAAGTGGCACTTGCAGTGGCTCTGCAGTGGCTGTGAGCGCAGAGCACAGGACCCAGGACCATGCACGCCGCTCCCGCAGCCGCAGCTCGCGCACCGTGACGTGCACGCGCTGGAAGCAGCACCAGAATGGCACAGGCCAGCATGAGCCTTTACACACCAGGAGCTTCCACTTCAGGAAATTTCAGACAGATCTCTTTCAGCTGATATTGAGTGAGGGTCAAAAAGACTGACTGAAAGAGTGTAAAAAGTCTACCAACCCAAAATTTACATGGAGTACTCTTCCCTTGCAACAGACTACACATACTCCTCTTTCTTAGAAGCAAACACCAAGAGAAATAAAATGCTTTTTGCTGACTGGTTTTAGCCCTGTTAAGTTAATCAACTGCAACCAAGTATATTTAACCTCAAAAAAAGAGACCTTCATCAGTATAAGATGTCTGCCTTCTTTTTTTTTTTTTTTAGGATTATACAAGATACATTGCAGTGTCCAGGAGGAACTGGTAATACTTCATCTTGAGTTCATCAACGGAAACATTTAAAGCAAATACTTCAAAGTGGAAAAGAGCTGTTAAAATGCCAGGAAGCTACATGAGCAGGAACTGAGTAACTGGGGAAAGATTTGAGAGAAAGCTTCTCTGGTTCAAATCTAAACCATGCACTGTCATGAAAACACACTGGAGGGCTACCACTCTCCCTTCTGTATTCTGCCAGAAAGTAACAATGAACATATGTTGCACTTCAAACTCTGCACTTCTTTTGGTTGTGGACTCAATCTAAGCTGGTGAGGCTGGTTTTCATGAACCTGCACTGCATTCTAGTGAGTGTTCTGTCTGGGATTTCCCTGTGAGAAATGCTGGCATGCAAAGCTCTGTTAAAAGCTGACCCAGAGAAAGCAGGTTAAAAAGAGATCCACACAATACACACATTTGCCTCCACTTCCAGAGTATTCATCTCCCATTGGATCAACTGAAAGGAAGCAGGAGGGAAAATACAAGAAGGATCAAAACTGAAGGTTCACTAGTGACATAGGAAGGGAAGAGAATACTACTTGATGTTTAAAGAAACAAAACACAGTTTTCAGTAACACAATTTTTTTCAGTTTGGATTTAGAACCAAAACCCACAGACTGTAACAAGCATGAAAAACACTTGTATTTCATTGTCTTCTGGCCCCATTCTCTTGAAAGCAAGCAAACAAAGAGGTAGATACATGTTGCATGTCTTTAGTAGTCTGTGACTAAGTCAGGACTTCTGCTTCACCAACAAAGAGGTCTGAAAAATCAGAAACTGGTGCAACACTTCTTTTTTTTTAGTCAAAGAAGCTTTTAATCCACTGGACTACATTCTGTGCTTTTATGGGCATTTCCTTCACTAGGAATTAAATCACTGTTCATATTACAGAAGAATGTAGCAACTAAAATTTCAGTTCATTTGTCTTGTTTGGAATGAGGACAAAGAAATTAGGCACAAGTGTGTTCTAGTGCTTTAAGAGGTTGCTGGCAAAGCAAATCAGTACAACACTGCTCTGCCAACCTAACTCAAAATCTCCCAAAAGGATTCATTAGTTATTCACAAGCAGCTGTTGCATAGTTACTTCACGATGACAAATGATTTGTCACTCAGGGCAGTGGCTAACATTAGCCATTGTTTTCTTTTGTGAGCAAGGATGGCATTGAAGCCAGGTATCAACTAATAACCTTAACCCTCTGAGGAGGAAGCAAAGATGCCTTTTTTCCTCAGTATGAAACTGAGTTTTTGTATCTCAGCTCTTTTATTGGCAGCCAGACAAAAAGCTCTCCATAACTCAGCAGAGGAACTCTGGAATGTGCAAGTTCTATTACACAAAAGCATTTCTACAATAATAGGAAAATTCAAACTCCATATTTTTCCTTGAGAGCTTGAAGGTGGCTTGTCAACTCCACACACAAACATAAGATGGTTGTTCAAAGACAGAAAGAGCTGCCACTTCTAAAATCATGTTCAAAACTTAAATATCAGCACCTATATTTAAAATCTGTGTTTTAAATCACTTTCTCTCACTGGCTCAGGTCTCCCTCCTCTGCTAGAGGCCAAGCCCAGGACAGTGCGGTGTGTCTAATCCACTTACTGTCAATGATATCTCCCAGCCCTTGGGCACGCAGGAGATCCTTGAGCCTTGTCACCTCCTCCTTCAGCTCCCGCACCAGCTTGGCGTTGGGATCCTCATTGATAACAGCATTGCATTTGATCTGCTTTGCACGGTCAGCATATCTGCAACCACACAAACCAGTGAAACCTTACCACAAACACAGAACTCATTACACACAACGTATATGCAACACAGGAATGCAGCAGCACAGAAGACACTTCGCTTGCAGCTGTGTGTCAGAAGAGTAGGCAATAAATCCCTGCTTCCTCTGTAGGGTAATTGAGCTCTTGCCAGTAGAGTCTTTTTCCCCACAGATAAGCTCAACTTACAATAAAGCAAAGGTTTAAAGGACAAAGTATGGCCTTTAGAGCAAACAGTTCTCCATACCCATCCCAGAGCAAGAGAAAGTACCTTAAAGTGCTCAAAGTTTCATCGTAGTTTATGTCTGCTGGACTGAGAGCAGCGACCATTGCAGTTCTGGAGTTACCACCTGGAGTGAACAGGCAAGAGTTTAGACCAAACTACTGTGGAGTGCACACTCCAGGCACTACCTACCTACCAAATATCAATGCTTTCAATAAATTATACAATTCAACTAAAGTCTACAGTACTAAGAAACATATAAAAACCACAGGGAAGAGTTACAGCATTAACATAAGGTGGAACTATGACAACTCAGATTCGGCTACTAAAGATATTTAACCTCACACCCAATACAAATTCAAGTGAGTTAAAAGCAGTCAGGAAATTCAGTAAGACTTTCTTTTCCTATTGGCACAGGCAAATCAGCCATACCTAGATTTTCTCGAAGAAGCCACGTTAGTACAGAATCCCTGTAGGGTATGAAGTCTGTCTTCTTCTTCTTTTTGCTCTACAAAGAAACAGCACAATATGAAAAATAGGAAGGATTTTCCGTGTAAGAAAGATGTGAATATCTTCCTGACATTTAAATTCTGTGTTCTAACACAATTCCAAGCAACAAACCTTACACTAGGCAAAGAAACCAACATCTACTCTACTCAGACCATCATACCTTGCTGGTGCAGTTATCCTAAGTTGAAAGCATTAAGGAAAAAGGAAGAAGAAGAAGGATGAGCTTCTTAACAGAGATTTATACATTGTTTGCATGTCAGACAGTACTTCCTTTTCTTAAAAAAGCCAAATTAATGAGAATCACTTCAATTGAAAAAAAATCATCTAAAAAATACTCAAGCATATTCAACCTGTCCAAGGTGTTGACTCACTTTTAAAAGGAACAACAGCAATTTATTTGTTTTGTTTCTTTGGGGGTTTTTTAATAGTAGTTGAGTACAAAAAGTACTTTTCAAAACCCACATTATGCTTGGATCAATATATGCTCACTTAAGACATTATTAAGTCTTGCCATTGTGAAGAAAGCCAGTGAATCAAATTATTGCACTGGTGTTTCCTATAAATTTTAACAACAAAGCTGCAGTTAAAAGTTTTCTAAAATTATTCTTTCAAATAAAAATAAAATTACTGCACTGCACTGAAGGTCTAAAAAACTTGCTATGTGAACAGGTCTTCTACATAAATATAGGCTTCTTTTGCAAGGCTTCTTCACAGTTAAACAAACCAATGCTTCCATCTGTTGACAGCCTGTGTGACACCCACAGAAGAGTATCAACTCTATTAATCTATCAAAATACACACAGCTAATAGGGCTGAGAATGCAAGGCCAAGAACAGCAAGTGATTCTGCTACTCCACAGATTCTACTGTTTCCATTTGACCAGTTATGCAAAGGTTGTTGCAGGCAAGGAAATGTTCTACTTACCACTTCAGCCAATGCTGAAATAACTTTGCCCAGAGTTGTGAGAGACTTGTTTATATTTGCTCCTTCCTGAGAAAAGAGAAACCAGTATTATACAGTAATTAAAACAATTCAACCATGAATCTCTTCAGGTTTGCAAGTATTTCTCCCATGGTTATGACTTATTCTGTGTCCAGCAGAAACTCCAGGTGATGCCTGTGCCCTCCCCAGCCCGCACCTTTAGCCGCGTTCCTTTGGCACCGGTGGAGTCGGCTCGCTCACTCCCTGCCAGATCCACCAGGCTGATCTTGCTGACCTGAAGAGAGAAAGCACACGAACAGGATTGTGAGTTCTTGGTGAATCAGAGCAAGGACAGAACTACAAAGTCACTGCAGCGAAGATCAGCGAAAAACAGTCAGAAAGCCACTTATCTGTAACACACCTTCTCTGTGGAAAGGTCAGTTTCTGTGTCATGTTTCTTCTGAGTAAAGACAATTGTAAACACAGCATGAGAGCGGCTGCTGGTTTCATTCATGTTGGTGGCTGCCACGGTCCTAAAATATGAACAGATATGAGCATGTTTAAAAAAGGACAATTACCTGCAGGGCTGAATGCAGCTGCAGAGGAATGAGAGCAAAAGGCTGCACAGGTGATGTGCTGCCCTGTAACCAAGACCCAGCCACACCTAATATCATTCCCAAACCCTTTCACTTTTTCACTCCTGAATTACTCCCATCTTCATCACAGTTTAAACAGAGCTTTCTCCATCTGTGTACTCAGCAGTCCATCTTACATCCCAACACCCAAGAACACTTGAGCAGCATTTATGTGAGTCCTTCTCACACACTGTTGAATGAAGCCAACAGCTTGCATGGAAACAACTAATAATGAACCAGAAACTGAAGCTGGAATGCCAACTTTAGTCCTGACCACATGAATTGAGGAAAGAGGAGACTATTCACATAGGTCTTTATACTAGGATAGTGACAGAGCACACAGCAAAGGCAGAAGTAAATGCCAGATAATTATTTAGACTCTATCTGAAGTCATTGCAATCTTTAAATGTCTACACATTGATTTGCAGCACTAGTTCAGCACACAAAGCAATTTCAGCTTTTAACAGCATTGATCAGTGCATATTTCAATAACACTCCTCACTTACAAGAGGTTTTTTAACGTGCTAATGCATAACACTGATAAGAGTATGTAACACACTCCCATCACTAACCTGGCTTTGTTCCCAGCATCCATGAGGTCTGCGATGTCTGTGTAAGATGTGACTGCTAACTTGGACAGATCTTCCACGTAGGGGCCAAGGAGAGGATGTTCTCGCACCCGCAAGTTCCCTTTGTTCTTCGGGTTCAACAAGTCTCTGACTCTCTCACAGTAAATCTCCATGTAACTCACCTGAAAACAGGAATTTTCACAGACAATTCAGTATTTCTGAAGGTCACCTCCACAGCATTTCAGAGTGCCAGTGGCAGAAATTCCCCCAGACCACCACAGGAAAGCTCTGGGTGTCTTGGGTCATTTAACAGCTTAAACACTGGCCGAGGCAAGAGTCAAAAGTCTCCTACATCACACCTCTAACATAAGCTGCTGGCCCTGCATCCATGTATAGATTCTTCAACCATTTCAGAAAATGCTGGTGTGTAATGAAAAATTATACACTGGAGTCCACAATCACCTTAACAGCTTCAATATGACACAGCACAAGCATCAAACAAGACAGATGAGGTTTTTACATTTGTCTCAAAAGAGAAAGCCTTAAAAACCAAAAAGCCTTAAAAAATAAAATTAAAATTCCCAAACTCATCAGAAATCAGCATCTTAATGCATCATCAATAACCCAGCACCTAAGCTCAGTTTGATGCCCAGCATACAGACATTCTTTGATCCCTCACCACACTCACCTCTACAGAATATGACATTTCCTCATTGCTGTTGTCATTGATTTTCTCAAACAGCTCTTCACATAGCTGGAAAAAAATTAAGTCCAAGTCAGAAATGAGTCTTTACTGAGAAGTAACAATTAACTACCAGGACATGCAGTGGAAATGGCTTTAGAATGAGGGCAGTGAAAGAAAATGAACTCAATGCATCAACCACACACAGCCTCACTGGGAAGATAATTCATCTCAGTCCCACATCACTATCAACCTTATTTTGTCTAGTATCTCAGCAATTGCTCTAGGTTTCACCAATATCATTATTCTGTACTGGAACATTAGCAGTAAGCCTTAGCTCTGTTAACTCTTACTGCAATACAAAACACAAGTGTGTGTCTGAAGATGCTATGGAAACCAAATTCCCTTTGTGGGCTTGGTCCTACCTGGGGAATGATGCCTGCTTGGCTCTCCTCCTGCTTGCCCATCATGGTGTAGGATTTCCCAGCTCCAGTCTGGCCATAGGCAAAGATGCACACGTTGTAGCCCTCAAAGGCGTGCAGGAGCATCTCCTTCCCAATGTCATTGTACACACGGCTCTGAGATGCAAAGCAGGGATCTTCAGGCTGCAAAGACACCAAAACAGCATCAATACAGACTTCTCCTACCATTTGAGTAAGCTTTCAAAAAGCAAGTGGTGTTTTTAATACTTTTATCTTGTGGGTCAATCCCTTAGGAAGATTCTGCTAACAGAATTCTGTGCATTCCACACAACCCTACCTCTTGGGAAGAGGTAAACTAGGCCATTTTTACACACAGGTTTTTCCCAAGGTAGAACAAGATGGAGAAGAACAACAATGACAATGTCACTGCATTGTTTGTGAGTGTATCTTATTCTTAATCTAGCATTCTCTTGCTTCCTGAAACGTCGTAATTTAACATTACCTGCTCCTGAAATCAGGATAAATTTAGCAGTGCTAACATTCTACCGTCGGGATCAAGATTTTATCAGACCTCTTCTGTTCCTTGATGCTGCTTATCTGCTAGTTTTCATGCATTCTGTTCATAATGTTCCTGTGACTGGGCTATAATCAACTTTCACGGCTGCTCTGAAAAACTCAGTGAGAGTATTTTGTTGTGAAAACAGTCTCGTTGACCACAAATTTGCTCAGAAATATTACATCTTATTCACCATCTAAGTTACTAGAATTAATCTTAGAGAAATGCATTATCCCTTCTTTGTACATCTTTTAGAAAACAAGGCAGGGGAGGAGGAGGTGGCAGAACAACACAGTTCTGCTGGAGAACAATTACTGGAAGTCAGTGAGAGCTTAGCACCGATTCACAGAAGGGTGGGGCACCGAAGCTGGATGAGAATTTATTGCTTTTGCAGCTATTGGAAACATGGATCACTGTGCTGCCTTCTCCAGATATGCCAACAAAACCCATACCATGTATCCCCTTGAACTGTAAGGACTCGAGCAACTGTCATTTGTCCAAGAGGAAAAATGAACTACCATGGCACACGTGCATCCTTAAAATATTGTTGGAGAATATTTTCAGTAATCTTTCGAAAATATACAAGTTGTTTTAGCTTTCTGCTCTCACCCAAACAGGGAAACACAACATACAATGACAAGCTTTTAACCTGAATGTGGGTGTAGAAACATCTGACAGGGGTGCCATGATCAGAAGAGAATGTTAAATCAAACCAAGCAACAACAAAACCAGGCCTTCTTGTAAAAGCACTTACCGATGTGTGGGACCAGTAAGAGTAGTCAAAGCTGAAGGACTTTGGTGCTTCCTTAGGATTCTTTGGGTTGATAATACCTACAGGAATAAAATTCAATGTTTTAGCTAACTTGACACTTAGGAGCACAATTAATAAGCTGGCTGACCCACAATCTGTGAATCTGCGTATTCAAAGTTGCCACATGGCATATGAGTAGGAAGGCTGTAGTAACAGACTCACTGCTTCCTAATACTATTATTTCTGTAGGACTCATTTTAAATAAAACAAGAAAAAAATTCCTGGGAGAAATATGCTGCTGCTTAACAGAATTCTGTGCATTCCACACAACCAACAAAAGCTTTTTCAGATACCTTTAGGTTGGTGGGTTTAGTACTGTGGGTTTTTTCCTTCCCAGCCACAAAACTGCTTGGTGTAACCTTTGCCTGCAGGGGAGCAATGCACAATGGATCCAGCTGTCATTGCAGTGGCACACACAATGCCTGTAGTTTCTGTGTTCCAAGGAGGGGAATTTATAAGCACAGCCCTTGTTGCAGAAGTGAATCTCTACTGCTTCCTTCTTTTTGATACTACAGTGGTGGAAACACTTAAATCTATTATTTCCAGCAGCTGTTTTCAACACCATCTGTGTAAGTAGGACTGCAAAAAAGCATAGTCCTGAGGGTATTAGATAAACCACCCTGGGTTTACACATCTGCCCCTGCACCCAAAGCAGCAATTTGCCCCTGGGAGTGAGACACTAACTGTGATGTGTGCAAATAAAGTCCACAAGGAAATAAGCCATACAAAGGTGTCAGCACTCTTCCCAGGGATGATTTACATCCTGATACCAGACATCCTAGAAAGAAGATGCTTATTTCTCACATATTCTTCCAGTTAGTTTATGCTTTGTGAGATTGGAGCTTCTCCCTTTCCTCCTGTGATGAATAAAAATTATATCACCCACAGGTCTTACCACTTCAAACATGAACTTAGCATCTTGTTTCACCGAAATCTCTGAAAATGTGGTTACAGGATCCCCATTAAAATCAAATCATTCCTCTACCAGATGCTGTGTTCCTGAGCAGGGCTGTTGTCCAAAATGACAGAGAAAAGATCACTGTCTGGATTGCAAATAGCAACAGTTGCTACTCTATTTCTCCTGGCCAACTCTGTTTCACTTGGATGCACCTTGTGCTGACATTCTTGCCTTAAAAAACCTGACAGACATGCAAAGCCAATGAATTATATGCACCAGCACAGTATCAAATTGCCAAAAAATGCTTGTGGCTTTGGATAGCAACGCAGGCATCAACACAGAACAAACTGTAACCTAAGCAATCATCCATGGTTTTAGCTTCCCTCTCACTATTCCACCAGTCCCAAAGAGAACAAAAACCAAACCCCAAAGACAACTCCCTGCCCCAAACTTAAATTAGTTCTCTCCTTACAGGGTATTCCACACTGCTACAACTCAACAATTTTCCATTTAAAAATTTAACAAAGCCCCGAAAGGTAAGGGAGATATAATGCCTTCTATCTGGAAGTCCCCACCCAAAAAGGCAGTAAAATAACAGACTCTCCACTTTAGTGTCTGAAAAGGCACTACAAACTTGCCAATAGTTCCCCTTTCTTGTTTCCAGCCTAAATTTGATCCATCACATTGGAGAAAAGTAAAGTTCAGGCTCTGATTTATGCAAGTCACTGCATTCGGCTCCATTTTTTTCTCTTTTTAAACCACTGTTGTTGCTATTATTATTATTATTATTATTTTCTTAGACAGACTTTCCTCAGCCCTTCACACTGACTTCCATGTCCAGCTCACTACTTTGAAAATCACTTTTTAGGGTATATGCTTTTGCAAAGCATATCCTGAGAAGTGTATCAGGAAAAGGAGTTTAACGTGCAAGACAGCAGCTCTGTCAGAGGTTGGGAATGCAGCTGCCTGGCCAAAACCTTCCACTGCAGCAGGAAAGGGTCAGAGCAAGCCTCCCAGCTGCCAGCAACTCTGCATGCTGCCCCTCACCACTGGGATCCAGACACAGCCGTTGCACTCAGCCTGAAGTCTCTTCATCCCTGGTTCTGTTTCTTGCACACAGGCTACATCCTCCACTCTCACAATTCTCAGTCTACAAATGAATCCAGCAGAGCTGACTGGATGAGAAAATAGAAGATTACAATCTCAACAGATTTCAGCTGGACTGAAACCCTCTTCATTTGGGGCACGGATCACCAGGTGGATGCTGCCAGCATTAGTGATGTCTGATGTAGTCTGGGTTTAAAACCAATGATCAGGCAGGCAACAATGTGATTAAAACACCTTGAAGATGATAAGACGGCTAAGAAACCAGGAATTCAAACGGAAATAACTGACCTCACTTGAAGTTAGCTATTGCACCAAGCATCATCTTCAGAGGGACGAGAAAAACCCATGAAATCTAGCTACTTTTAAAGCAAGCTAATGGATATTTCTGAAGAAATTAAAAGGCTTCTTATAGTACAGGTAAGCTTTATCCTAAAACTTCATGTGCCAAATTGGGAAAAAAAGAAATGGGCATGCAGAAATTAGACTGAATTGGCAACACTGATTTTATGTACCACGTTTCTCAACCTGCTGTATGTTCCGCTGACCAAGGAAACAAATACAATTAAAACAGAAAGAGAACTGTTCTCAGTGTCTCCAATAGCCACAAGAATACTAACAGATTTCAGTTACTTTGTTTGGTTTTTAAACCATGCAAGGCCAAGATGAATTATCTTAGTGAATCATGAAGTAGGTCATCATCTATCTCCTCTCCCCACAGCAGCCTCACCACACGGTCCACACACTAATGGTTTAATTACAGAGCCCCAGGAAATGAGAAAGGCAGTAAGGCAGACAATCACAGCAGGAACGCATTAATAGTCTTTTTATCTTACAGAATAAATTTGTTTATCTGCTATTTCAAAGGTCCAATGTGGCAATTAACTCTTCTGTTTGCAAACTGACACTGCTGCTTTGTGCTGCAGCTATAATTACCATCAGCATGGCACCGGGGCAGCTCTGAATGCTGCACTTAGCCAGTTTCTGAGAAAATCCCTCTTCCAGGCCCCTTGCTTCACCAAGGGCCAGTTTACTAGGTCATGGGGTATCTTCCAGCCTTCCACAAGGTAAGCTTTCTGCAGCAAAGAGGCACTGGAAGGGATATTGCCCAGAAGCACTGGGTGCCACAGCACTGCTATGGAACAGCTCTCACCTGGAGCCCCGAGGTGAGAAGGATGAAACAAACAGGACAATATTGCTCTGCTGCAGTGCTGAAACCTCTTCTGGGACGGAAGTAGCAACCACAGCAGGGGTTAATGCCCATCATTCACCTTTGGAATGGAAGGCCAAAAAAAGGGCAAGAGAATGTTCACAGGATTAAAGTATTTTCTACAAATCATTGATTTGGTTGAGAGAGATAAATGCCCATATTATTACTTTTCTTTATTAGAATAGTGCATTTCTGGAAATTTTGAATAATAAGCTTCTCCTTAAAAAATAATATTTAGATCTGTTTTCTACCTTTGTACACAAAGTAACTACATGTCATAAACTGAGATAAATAAAAGTACACTGTGTGAACAGCTCTGCAGCAGTACCCACGTGAAGCAGCTGATTTAGTACCCAGTGCCAGGCCCACCTAGAGACACAGCCTGCATTTTAAAAGCTTAGTCTCCCCTTACAGCTGTACAGTGAGCCAAGCTGAGCTGCTTCACACCATCCAAAGTTTCTCTAGGCAGGAGTAATTCACATATTCTCTGGAGCTCAAGCAATTTAAACAATTCTTTTAGCTACTTAGCTGTTTAAGTTTGGTGGACTTTTTGATACCTGTAACTACAAACATCTTCTATCTCTCTGACCAAAAGGTAAGGAAACATTCAGTTTTAAAAGAAATTTCTTCACGCTAAATAATCTCATTTTTTTTAATATTATATAAGACCCAAATACTGATTGGTCCTTGTACAGGACAAGTGCATAGTAGGAGCAGTACAGAGGAATAAAAGGAGAAAGCAGGAGCACAACAAATGCAAGAATTACACTCTCAGACGTGCTCTGCCAACAGTAACAGGCCAATCTCCACAAAACATTTGGATTTTAACATACCCTTACTTAAACAGGCAACTTCATCTTTTGGCATTTTTCTTTCCACAGTCCATCCCACTTGTTCCTTAATTAACATTTTATATACCATCCACCATCTGCTTTATCAGCTAGCACAAAAATAACATATACTTTCAACCTTTCAAATCTATGAGCTCAAATGCATCCCTCGTTTTTTAGCAAACACTGTAGCAACACTTGAAAGACCACTATTGAAATAGTACCCATATATTTTATAGTATGTATTATATTGCATTCCTGTTGTCATTTTGGACATCCAAATTTTTTGCCTTATAATCAAATTTTCATTTCTGAAGCTGAAATTCAAAAAGCACAGATCAAATATACACTTTGTTTTACACTTATAACCAGAGTGTGGAGCACAGCTGAGAGCTGATGCAAAGTTAAAATCTTCTAGGGTATCTTCAACTGGAAGCAGTGTTCTGTCTTCTCACTTCTATCTGAACACACACACACACACACACATTCCCACACACACACACACACACACACACACATTCCCACTTCAAGCCTTCATTTCTGGACTTACACTTCCATTCTCCTTTAAAACTAACCAAGTAAACAGACAGTGGGAAGCCTACAAAGGGGAGAAAAAAAATCCACAAAAGCAAGGAAGCTTAGCCAAGATCAGCCCCCTCATTCCATTCCCATCTACTCAGTCACAAAAATATTTTTGCAGGCACAAAGAATGACTAGAAGTGCTTTTTAACCACTCCAAATTCGTATCAGATTATGACACTGAATTTGCAGTTCAAGCCTGCTCTGCTCTCACCCCAGTCAGTGCTGCTCCTCAGCACGTCACAAATTTGTCAGATCAGAAATTATCTGCAGTTCAGTATCTGGGGATGCCCAGCACACACAACTCCTAATAAGCTCTTGGAACAGAGAGACAGTGCAGAGCTTCAAGAGGCAAGAGCTGCAATTATTCTCTTGCCCTCCCTGCATTTAAAGTGAAGTCAGAGCACTGCCCTGTGCCAGCCCCAGTCACCTGGCAGGGCGCGCTGCCAGCAGCCGTGCCATGCATTGGCTGTGCCCGACTGCAGCCGGCCCCGCAGATAAACCAGCAGCCAGAATTAACCTGAGCTGCAGCTGGGATTAGCTGGGACACAGCCTGTGCAGGCAAGGGGGGTGAAGCGACTGGCACACCGAGGTTTTCTAAAAACAAACAAATAATTCCTAATCAGAAATGAAACCCAATTATGATGAAACTCGAGACTGGAACTGGAAAAACCGACCTTCCCAGATCTGTGCAACACAGCCTGCTCTGTCGTTACATCTGCCATGCCCATATTGCTACCATAACAGGCAATGCTGAGGGCACAAAACCTCTTGAATTTCTACATATGAAATAAAATTAGATTTCTTCTCACAAAGAGAGGCTTCACACCAACCTCAACAATTCTCCCTGTGGCAGCATTATTCTAGCTCAAGCACACACTCCTACCAAATGCCACCACTCAGATATAACAGCTAGCAAGAAAAGCAGTGTCTTCACTTTTGCTCTCCTTAATCATTAGTAAAGGAACAGGCAGACATTTTCAAAATGGTCTCGACAGACCTTTGGAAGGGGCAACTTCTGGGAGAAAAATACAAAATAACTTCTATGCCTTCTTCAAACTCTATTTGGATCAATATAAGCAGTAGTTTTATTATGTTTGAATAAACTATTTATCCAATGAAAAAAAAATCTGGAGCTTTCAGAATTGATTCCACAAGACCAAATTAACATTAAACACAGAGTCTCTTAAAAAACATGGGTCTGGAAAATATATCTGCACCATCTGTAGACTAGAATGACAACAATGGGAACATGTTCCTTACACAGAGCAGGGTGGAGCAGGCATTCTTTATTTGCTGGAACGTGAATAACACCACAGAGACACGTTTAATACAGGCTTCTTTCCTAGGCATACGCTGCAATCAGATCTATGGCCATAGTGCTTTTATAAGGCAGACTTTCAGGGCTGTTATTATAAGAGATAAATGAAGGGAAATGGACACTTCCAGCTCATGAAGCAGTGCTTGCTTTTCAAAGCATTGTTTGCATTTTTCAAATCATTAAAAGGGAAGGAAACCAAGTAGAAGCTAAGAACAGCTCATTTGGAATTCAACCGGATTCTCTCCCCACTGTGGAATTTCAGCGCTGCACTGGGAGAAAGGTTGGCTGGGGGAGGGAGTGGGGCTCGGCAGCAGCAGGGCAAGGCCACGCTCGCTCACAGAAGCTGCTGGAAAGCCGCTCTCATCCTCAGCTGCTCCTACAGATCCAGGAGCTATAAATACAGCTCTCCAGCTGGTGTTCTTGGAGAACAGCACGCCAGCAGGCGCTGCAGCCGGCAGCAGCCAGCCGAAGCAGACTGCTCTCGCTGGCTGAGAAGCTGACCCAGAACCATTCCCAAACTTGCCCTGTCAATGGATTTCCTGGGAATGTCCAAGTGCTAGGAGCATGTCAGGTCTGTGTGTGGGGCTGGGTCAGAGCTCCCGCTGAATTCCGGGCTCATGTTTTCTGCCCCAAAGCAGGCAAAACAATATCTCCCCTCACCTTCTCTGACTTGACATAGCCAAGAGCCAGTGGTCTCTCCTAAGGCCATTTTCACTTCAGGACATATTAAGAGAACACCAGATAGCACTGGAATCTTGAGGAGCCAGGTCTCAAGGATTCCAGCCCACTGCAGTAGTCAGTTTGGTCAGTTCTGAACAGTGGATGTCTCCAGAAGAACTTGCGAAGTGAATGAAAATATCCAATTCTTAAAGTAGTTCCTATTAACAATTTACATTCTCTTTACTTCTACTTGCATACTAAAAGGTGGCAGTCTATTTAAGCATTTGATAAAAAGAATCACCTCTAGAGGCCTAGTTCTGTGTCAGTGGGCACCAATTCTGAAGGAGAAGCATTCCACATGGAGAATCACCACCGACAGGAACTGCTCAGGGTTTATTAGCAATACCTCTCTGCTATGGTTCCATGCTAACTCCCTAACATAATGTAGTCTAACTGCATTTAACATCAGCTGGAACACCCTAGTCATCATCCCACAGTCTCACTCCAGAACCAGCATTTGCATCTCTAGCATTTAAAGATCATTAAATGTTCATCTTCCCCCAGCTCCCCAAAGTCATCCTCTAAATTTTTTTTACAGTGCAGAATTAACACTTCAAGCTATTTTTATTCAATCGTGAGAAAGGCTTTAGAAGGAAAACCAAGCACCAAAAAAATCCACATTTTTATTCCTTCTCCAAAAAAACATTCCAGGCTTGTAGCAAAACATATGAGCTGTCAATACTGCAGGGCATTCAGAGGCAGTGACTAAGACAGACTTGTGGACACAGAAATCCCTAATGCTGCAAAACACAGAGAACTCTAATGCTCGTACTGGGAAGAGGACAGTCATCAGAAGAGTTTGGGTAACCTCTGCTATTGTGACCTCTTTGACTTGTCTTTCAAACCTCAGCCACAAGACCATGCAGGCATCCTCCATGTGACACCATTTATCTCCCCACAAACAGCCTGTTTTGATAACACACCCACCATGAATGCAGAGCAGTGTTATCATATTGACAAGTGTTCATTTAGCTTGCACCACTAACAAGGATTTACAGACCAGAAAAATCAGGGAAGGGGTGAAGTGACATTCCTGCAATGCTGTTCATTTGCCCAAGACAACCTCATCATGCAAGATACCGGTAGAAAACACTAGAAACACCTGGGGGGGAAAAAAAACAAACCAAGAAAACCAAGCTGTATGCTTTAAGGACCAATGCTTTTTGGTAGGCACAAGGCATCAGAAAGGCAATATGCTTATTTTTGGAGATATCTAAAATTATTATTTTCATAAGACAGATTGCGAGTCAAAAGTTTATCAATAAAAGAGACAGCTGAATTATTGATGAGGTTACCTTATTCTACGAACCTTTCAATAGTTTTGACTTTTGTATTACATTTCAAGTATCACTAATGTAGACAAACATGCAATAAATCAAAAGCCTTTTAAGTTCAGTCCTGCTTTCCCACCCATTTTTAATTTGCCCCAGAACAACTGCATAAAGCAGCACAAATCTTAAAAGAAAAAAAAAGGAAAGAAAAAAAACAAAACAAAGGAGAAATTAAAATTAGATGTTTCTGTATTCGGTTTTTTAGTTTGTTTTTTTTGATTTAAACATTTAAGTCTAGATCTGAGGTTTATACACCTTAGTGAGAAAAAACCCGAAACAACAAAACAATATTAGAAGAAATACATTTTTTCCCCTACAACCTCTACAAATTAACTCCAGAATGTCTTACCAAGGTTTTCTGATGCCAAGGATGCCTGGATGAGAAGCTGACAGCCATATGTCCACAGCAGCAGATGGGATTATTGTTCCTGGCAGATGGGACCACTCCACTAGGCCTATTTTTATGAAACATCCAATACCTTCAGCAGCCACCAAAGAACCTGCCACATTACTGAAACACAGAGAGTACTGCCGAGCTGAAACCCCCACAGGTAATTCAGAGCTGACGGGGGATCCAGGTGCACTCAGCCCTCCCAGCACAACCTGGCCTGGCAGGGGCTCCTTCCCTCTGGTGTCCTTCATGACAGACCACAACACACAACGATCACAGACCAGCTCCAGCCTGAGAACTTTGGTTTGCTCTGTCACTCGCACATTCAAGGTGCTAAGGCCTATTTTCATTCATCTAGTGCACAATTAATTGCAACAGACACATTGCAAGTAGGGTACTTCCTTACTTCCTTGTTTCATTTGTTCCGTGTTTTACACATGTATTTCGATTTTTAAAAGAATAAGCCTGCTGGGCTCTTTGCTAGTGATTAGTATCTAAATGCTGTCTTGTAGTTTGAATCTCTGCTTCAGTTTCATTTGTTTTTATTTATTCATTATTTACACGCATTTACAGGCCAGATTATCAAATCACTTCCACAAAAAAAAGCAAAACAAACCAACCAACCAACCAAAAAACCAAACCAAAACAAAAAATCCTTCAAACAAACAAAAGCCAAACCAGAAAAAGCACAATGCTTGGGGAGTCTTTAGGCACAGAAAAACTTCTTTTTTCAGCTCAATAACCCAAGGCAGCAGCTGCCAACGTTGTTTATATTTGTTACGTTTGAAAAGCCCGTACAAGAATGAGCACAAGAACTACTGACACACAAAACTCTCAGATCTATAGCTCAGCTTTCATGTATTACACTGCAGAATCTTTTTCCCACTCACTACAAAACCAGTCATAAATTAACTGGACAGGAATAAGTAATTAATACATTGTGGGCAAGATGCATTGGTGTGAACCTTTCTGAAAAAAAGCTGGAAAACGCAGGAATTAAAGATAAAACATATTCAATCAAGATATGCAGAAACCCATTATCTATACTTTAACTATTAATTTTTAAAAGCCACTTGTGAGTTTGGCCATGATAAGCCACCTATTCAGTAATTTAAAGAATATACTCTTCAGAACAGAAGTCCAAATGAAAACATCCTTTCAGCCAACTGAATTCACTTGCTTAGCAGCTGCTTTTGAAAACAAAGTTTATGTTTCTTAGGATAATTTCTAAGTTATCATTTGAAAGGCTCAGGTCTTTTCTGAAATTAATCTCACTCAGTTACTGTTTTGATAGAGTTTTTTAATTACTAATTTGATGGTGACATTACCTCTTCTTTGGAAAGTATTTTGGAATCCCAATTTAACATAAATAGCGGAATTTTACAGCTTCTAACTTGTCCTGTCTCTAAGATTCCTCCATTACCTTCTCCTCCCCTACCCCCACTTCTCCTGTGTCCACTGAAGAACTTCTGGCAGCATCACTCAAATGGATCCATCTGCAAATAGATATGATCTGAGCAGCACTGGCCTTCTGCCAAATTCCAGCCCCTTAATGCAGTCAGTACCCGTGACTTCAGCTCAACTGCAGAATCTCAGCTTTGAAACGTGCATTTAAGGCACAAAGACTGACAATTTAAGTGCAAGATGCATAACAGTAGAACAGAAAAAAAAAGACAAATAATATGTTCAAGCACTGATTTCAAAATTTCCATATTTTGCATGCTTCCAGAAGAAAAATGGAAGTCCCAATTACTCACAGTAAGTGTCCTTAACATTAGGGGTTAAAGAGCTTAGTACAAATTCTCTTTTTCTGAGATTAAGACATATCTAGAACTGTATTCAGCTGCATTGTCCTTTTTAAACAATGAGAAATGATAAAAACAGACCTACTATAGATCTTGATTAAAGGTCTTGATCTCCTAGGAGGAAATGACATTAAAGCCAGATAGGATAACAAGTAAATTCTGTAGGATTGCACAAGCAAATTATGTTGTTTTGCTTCTAAGGCAAAGAACTGCGTAACAAAATTGAGCATAAGCTTTCTAACCCAGAGGGACGTTTTGCTTTGCTGGCAAGCACCCTATGAATGACAGGCAGTCCCCAAAGCCATAAACAGCCAAATTCACAGAAAAACTATCCAACAAAAGCAGCATGTCAGGCAACAACCCTGGTGGCGTTCTGACTTCAAGAACATACTTCATTATGTGTGTCAAAAAACAGTCCTTTTTCACACATTCATGTAAAATTATTTATAAATAAAGTACACCTGCCATACACACTATTATCTGTATCTTTATACAGTTTTCCTTAACACAATCCTGAGCACTTTGCCTCAGTTTCACTGTAATGCAGTAGTCTCTGCCAATGCATTTACAAAACTCAGACTTGGACAAAGTTTAAACGTAGGACCCACAAAGGATTTGCAGAATAGCTTGGTCAATCAATACATACAGAATTAAAGTTCAAGTAACTGTCAAAATCCCTTCTTAGCTATCAGACTTCACACTGTCTCATCAATCCGGTGTCACGACAGTCCATTAGGCTTTAATTCCGAGATAAGGGAACTTTAACTGCCTTGGAGGCTTAAAATAGTCACTACTCAGTGTATCACCATCCTCTCAGGTTTGCCTCCTGTCAACCTGATCAGTGCACAAGTGAAAAAATAACCTTCTCAGAGGCAAGATATCTAGACCTTGATCACTTCACTGGCACATCTGAAAGTGTGAAGCAGGAACCCCTTAGTCTAGAATTACTACTGAATTCCCTTTATTTTCAAATTGCTGCATCAGATATGAGTCTCAGATACACTAATTTCACTTTATGTGCTCAGCTTTTAGTCAGCAAGTTCAGACTTTAATAACGAGGAGCTCAATAATGTAACTGTGGGGCTGCAAAAAACTGAGCACGATGAAAATGAAAGAATCTTTGGCAGTACAGCACTTATGCCTCCCAAATCTAACACATAACCTAAAAGCACACCAGCTGAAGAATTTCAGCTGGAAGTTATGTGTGTCAGACAACTTGGTTAGGAAGATTCTTAGGACAGAAGATTTCTGCTGGTTTTTTTCCCCATCAAACAATGCCTTATTCATATCCTTTATTATACAATCCTCTTCTGTTCAAACTACTCCTCTGTCCATTGCTTTCTTGTATTTCTCCTCTAAGCGGGAAGTACAGGGAAAAAATATCCCACAGATTGTAACAATGTTTAACTATTGCAACTGGTGATTCCTTTCCACAGCCTGTGATGTCCTCGATGACTTAAACCCGACCATCTGTCACAGCACCCAGCTCGATCAGAGCCACAGCACTCAAAGAAAAGGCTGCAGATTAGAGCACTTAGGAGTACAGAATACAGCAAAAGAAGTCATTTCTGTAAAGACACTTTCAATTAGATAAATCGGAAGTATTTTTCTCCTCTTGAAGACTGATACAGTTCCTTGGAAACGTGTCACTATAGTGCAGCTCTAGTGCTCAGAAACAGAACCAGTGTCTGGCCCGGGCCACAGCTCCAGCTCAGACAAACAATCTCAAACAATCTGCCAGACACTGACTGGTCACCCTTGTTGCTGTGCCACAAACAAGGTGCTTCCACAGGCTCCTGCAATTCAAACACCTTAAGCATCTAAAATTACTGCTGTGATGACTGCAGCAAGAAAAGCTGTTAGAGAGTTCCCAGTGGTGCTGCTGGAGCCCAGAGCTTGGTGGCATTTCCATAACAAATGTCCTCTAATGAAGTCTACAGTTCTTGCATTCTGCACTGGGGTCCAGCGATGGGATACAAGCACCTGCTCTGCATGGGATGACTTCAAACTCCTCCCACCCCTACCTTAAATGGAAACTTTGAAATCCAATCACAAAAAGCTTCTTTGGGTAGTACTGCTCCTAACGTCTGAAGATAAGAACTTTCTGCACTAAAAAGCAAGCTCTCTTCTCAATGACACCTCTCCTCCAATGAAACCATAAACACTATATAATTTAAGTGACCACAACCAGGATTAAATTCCACTGCAGAAGCACAAGCTGACGTACAACCTTGGCTATAAAAAAAAAGGGAGAGGCCTGTATGAAACCTCCTTTGTGTTAACAGGCATGAGTAAACACTCAAGTAATCAGACAGCGAAATAACTCCGTGCTCTCGGGGTGCTGCTTTCTACAGCTGCAGACAAGATGGCTCTACTTGATTACCTAACAATGAAAAACTGCCCCAAGAAGAGCAGTTTAGGGGCAGAGCTGCTGGTCTGCAGATGAGGAGTGACACTCCCTCAAATGCTGTCAATACTGCCTTGACCTCAAGTATGAAAAACAACCAACCCAACAACCAAAGAAGGTGTGCCCACACACAGTTTCCCACAGAACAGTGTTCTCCAAATTACACTCACAACAATTATATAGGAAGCTTAACACTTCTAATTAGTTAGAAAAGATGATTTTGTGTAGTCTGTTATTTTGCTGTCATTTAGACATCTGCTCTGGAAAGCATAAAACTTGATATCCTTTTTATCTCAGCTTTCTCATCCAAATTATGTTCTTAACCAAAAGCACATACTGCAGAACAAGCACACCAAGAACTACAGCACCAGATCCAAGCAGGACTTATACCCCCACAATTATCATGTGGTGGTGTGCAGTGTATCCCTCTATCTGTCTACCCACATGATATTCCCAAACACCGAAGTTCACAAAAAGGTTTTCACTTTGGTACTCCAATCCTTCTGTACAATTTTCAGAGCAGCAGAAGCAAACACCATGAACAACTCCATAAAAATCAAGATACTTGTGATTTAGACTTTCTAGTCACATTCAGAGATAATCTAGTTTGTAATGAGAGCCTCAGAAAAGCAGAATAACTGAGAGATTAATTCTAGATGATACAATGTACACAGTTCTCAGTCTGACCAAAGAAAATATTTAAATCGAAAGTTTGGGAACAGTGAAAGACTCCCTTCCAAGATTAAAATGAACTTACTGGTTGAATTGCCTTGCATCTGGATGATGCATTTGGACTCCTTGCTGGTTTCTCGGGAATTGAAGGGCCGGACCCGAACAGCCACCTTCACTGAAGCCCCCGACATCCTGGCTGCTGGTAGCGCACCCACGGAACTGAAAGTGATCAGGAGCCTTCCAAGTTATCCTTCCTCTTGGCGTTCTCTAAGGAGAAAAATATCATTTCGTTATTTACAGCTATTGTATTCAAGATGTTGATAAAATTCGGGAGGTTCAAAGTTACTTCATAAATGCAATTTCTGCTTTGCAGATCACCCTCCCTTAGCCCCAAAAGGCGTCCCTTCAAAGCCAGAACTGGAAATACACTCATCAGCACCTGCTCCCTCTCTCCCTAGCCCAAAGTTTCTGTCACCTGAAGCAGTTCTTTTGAAGTGTACAAATACTTGGTTTTCATACAATTTCATACATTTCTTTTCTGGAAGAAAACCAATACTTGGTTTTCTTCCAGAAAGTAAGGATGCCAATACCAAAATAAATATCTGGTTACAACATGTGTTAGGCTTAACCTAACAAAGATAATTTTAGCAGTAAAGACACAGCTACTTAAATTTCATCATGAGGCAATGAGCATACACCCCATACCCAGGCTCTCACACTGCCAATCCTTGCTGCCACAATGCTTTAGCAATAATATTAAAACTAACTCAAGTGTCATGGGCCACAGCACACTGACTTTCAATACATATGACTCCAGAGAAAAGGGTGTACCCTTAAAGAACCCCTTGCAGTCCTGGGAAAGTCCTCTTCTGGAAGGAAATAACAACTCATCAACTTGTATATCTCCTGATTAAAGGACACACTGTAAGGAAGAGGAGGAATCAAGAATCGTTGCCTTCAGGGTAAATATTACTATCTGTGTTCAGGCAAATGTCCACCATTAAATTCATCTCCATTATCAAAATACTTGTTCAAATCCTACCACATCTAAATGATGGAGCACTTACGTTGCAGGGAACTATCCCTGACACCCACTATCCAAACTTCAGGGCATGTCTGAGACAGTGTTGGAATGCAGGGTTACAAAAGATTGGTTTGTTTGTATTGGTGTCAACCAGCCCCTTCCATTAGAAAAAAGGTTTGCAGTTGGTGCACCACTGAGAAGTCCTGCCACAGGACACAGTAAGTACAGAAGCCTAACAGCCTCAAAAAGCAACAAGATTCAAAGAATAAATCCTACTAAGAATCTCCTACCCTTGGCTAGGAAAGCTTCCATGGCACAGATACAAAGAACCTGGAGAACTATAGTGAGAAAACATTATTTGTTTGATTTATCCTTGTATCCTAAATATCTGCCACAGCCACTGCTGAAGAGAGGATTCAGAGCTGGACTGATCCTTGGTCTGACTCAACGCAGGCATTTCTATCTGGAACCTGACTACCTTGGGCAGAACTCAACTCTGCTCAACCATGCACCCTGGAATCCTGACATCTTCTCTGGTTATCAACATTCCACCTGTCTGGTGAAATGCTCACTTCAGGGTTGTGACCACAGAAGTACAAAAATTACTAGCAGGTCTAAAGCAGAAGCATTTCAGCTCTAAAGTAAGTTCCACACTTGGTAAAAGAACTTATACATGCTTAATTCAAGTTATGACACATTTTCCCACAGTACGAGAAGTCTTTAATAAAACTGCAGTACTTCATTAATGCCATCACATGGTGAAGACAGAAATTAAATTACTCCCCCAAGTAGAAGCAATTTAAAGTATTCCTTATTTTCACAGGTACCTGAGGTATCTCATCAGACTAGAAGAATGTCTTTAGGAGCAAGCCAACTGAATCTCAATGTCATTGGTACAGCAAACTGGTTGAGCAATGATTAATGACACAGCCACACCACCAGCTCAGGGTTAGTATGGAATTTCAAAAAGCTTCACTAAAATCCTGAACATAGAGCAGAAAAGTACTGGGAATTAATTCACTTGATGTTCTGGGGTGTTCTAGAGACTGCTTCCGCCCCTCTTGCTCAGGGACACCTACTTTTGTGTGGCACAAAGCATCAAACACACAGCTTCATTATCAACTCTGCCCCCAGAATCCACGCTGTGGCTTTGGCTCCCCTCCCTCCCAGGCCCCTTGCTCAAGCCCCTGAGCCCT
Organism: Passer domesticus; assembly: GCF_036417665.1. Classification (NCBI taxonomy): domain Eukaryota; kingdom Metazoa; phylum Chordata; class Aves; order Passeriformes; family Passeridae; genus Passer; species Passer domesticus. The sequence continues at coordinate 7,644,155 of NC_087495.1, read as the reverse complement.
CCCACCACAGCCAAGTGACCAGACTAATCCCCACGCATCCCACAGCTATTACGGAACTGTTACAAACAGCAATGTCACTGTACACGGCCAGGCAGCCCTGTTCATGAAACACCATTTCATCATCTGCCAGGTGCAAAACTCCATTTCTGTCGAGTTCACAGTGACATGATTTACTTTGCACAATGTGTTCGAATAATATTGTTTATGAAATGTAGGAGGTTCGTCTTCCCTCCTTACTGTGGAGTCCCACAAAGAATTTTTTTCTGATGTTTCCATAAAAACACATCTCAGAACACTACATTAATTTCTGCAGATATATCTGGGAAGCTGACAAACAGAGCGGGATGAAAGAATCATCTATTTTTATATATAAATATATACATATATATATGTTCTCAAGTACCTCTTCATATCATATTCACAATAAGAAAGCATGAAAATCACATTTCCAGAGACTCCATATGCACTAGCTAAATGACAGACTTGTTTGAAACACAGCTGAGAAGAGATTCTCACAGAACAGATCACAAAATCACCTGCAACATGAAAATTTACCTGCTGGACTTCTCCAGTTACCAATTTTCCCCAACCCTAACTTTTGTGCTGACGGAAAATTAAATGTGGTATAATTTAAAATCTCTTTTGTTCTCAACTCTGCTATTTTTCATAGCTGAAGTAAGCAAAACACCTACTCGTATTTCCACATGGATTTCAGAAGTTTTGAATATCAATTCACTATGCAAGATTTAATTTTCATTCGTAAGAAAATTGACCAAAACCAACGTAACTTGCCAAGCTTTCCATACATTTAAGCTGTTGAGGGTTTGAGGGGTTTTTCCACTTACCAGTTATCTTAACTGGTTGTAATAATTTATAAAGGTAGCATTGCCCTCATCACACAGAATGGTAGAGTAAGGGAAAGTGAGCCCCAAATCACACAGCATCACAGATAATAAACTGCAACTGGTTTTTCAGGGCCCACATTTACCAGTAGTGCCACTTCCTACTACAAAAGGCTGACTACAGAGTGGAAACATAACTTGAAAAGAGAAAACCAAAATATGCAGTTTGTGGTACAGATTTAGAACAATATTCTTAAAAGACGACTTTTTTTAATGTTCGTTATAGGCTTAGAAGGCTGCCATCCATGCTGGAATGAATCATCTCCCTCATGTCTTGGGAGGAATCTCCTAGCTGTGTCTGTTTTAATGTTCAGCCTGCATGAATCCAGCCATGAACCAAGAAGGGAACTGCGTGTGTGTCTACCACTGGCTCCAAAACAGGTGGCAGATGACATTTGAGTTGCTGGGTGAGCTTCATCAGCAAAGGGCAAATCCTACATCCTAGTTTTACACCTATCTGAAACTAAAGACACCCACCCTGTAAGTCATCCAGTGAGGTTTTCATATTAAAAGGTGTCATTAAAAGAAATAAACTAAATATCTTGTCTGTTTACTGGTATTCAAGCTGACAAACCCAATTGTGTTGATGAATCACCCTTCAACAGGCCCAACTAGATCTGGGCTTTCACAAAAATATCTGAATAAACATTAAGACCTGAATACTTGGACATATCTGAATGTTTTGGCACACCAGTTTTTATGCAATGTCAAAAAACAAACACATTGCTATTTATTTAAGTAAAGTTACAAGCAGAGCAGGGATTTAGATTCAGATTATTATTTATACGTGCAGAGAAATCGGCAACAAGCTTGCAGTGGTTACAAAACAATGTTCAAAATCTGTATCTCTGCATTCAACAAAACAACCCACCCAAACCCGCCACATATCACAAATGAAGAAGAATCACTTTTTATTTAAGAGAACAAGTCATATACCAGATAACTGTGTCATATCTGCATTTCACAGAATGTGCTAACTTTGAAACAAAAAAAGGCTTGTAATTAATCAGTGCGAGAGCTCTAAAGAAATAAAGCAAGGACAGAGATTAGCACACGGAAAGTTGGCCAAACAGCTGTTTGGGGCAGCAGGCGTACGTGAACAGGGGGCCCAGCAGAGCCAATTTTAGGTGCCGCATGAAGCTCGGGCAGCGCTGACAGCGTGATCCCTCAGCTGAACCCGCACACACGCTCTGCTATATCGGGACCAGGTGGAGATGCCAGATCGAGCAGCGCTGCAGAACTTGGCGAGGCACCGAAACCCGATCACATGCACGCATGGCTATTTACCAACAGCGGATTGTGCAACAGCAAAAAGAACTGAGCTGCGAAGGAGCTGGGAGCGAAGAGGAACACCGTTCAGGATTCAGAATTTGGTATGAGCGTATTTACATTCCGGAAAGCAGACATAAATCCATCATCCGCTCCTGGCGGATTCTCCGGCGCGGGCGATGCCCCCGCTGCGGCGGTGGCCCCGAGCGCCGGCCCCGCTCCGCCGCCCCCCGCCCGGGCACGGGCACCGCCGCCTCACGCCGCCAACATGGCTGCCCGAGCCGCGCCGAGCCGAGCCGGGCCGGGCCGGGCCGGGCCGGGCCGCCGGGAGCCCCGTGCCGCACTCCGCACCGCCTCCCGGGCCAGCGCCCGCCGCCCCCGCCCCGCCCGACCGCAGAGGGGACGCGGGCGGCATCCCGCCGATGGCAGAGCCGGGGAGCGGCCGCCGGGGAGAAAGGAAGGAGGGAGAGGAAGGGAGGGAAGAAAGGGAAGCGAGGGGAGGGAGGGGAGCGTCCCGGGGGACGAGGAGATGGCATCGGGCAGATGGCAAGGCCGAGCGCGGCCCCACGCCCTTGCGCCGCTGCCCTGACAGCTCCAGGGTATCCAGTGCTATGCATCCATCCATCCATCCGTCTGTCCGTCCGTCCATCCCCCCCCGCTCCCGGCCCCAGCCCTCCGCGGGGCCCCACAGATGCGCACGGCAGCATCGCCGCCTCCCCCTCCGCATTACGGCATCAGCCCCTCACCCCCGCCCGCTCCGGGCCCGCCAGCGCGGAGCCCCCTCAGCGGAGCCGCCTCAGCGCGGAGCCCCATCAGCGCAGTTCCCTCGCAGCGCGGAGCCCCCTCCGCGCGGCTCCCTCACCTGGCGCGGGGCGTCCGCGGTACGCGGGCGGTGCGGCGTCAGCAGCCGGCGGGGCAGCGCAGCGACAAAAACCCGGCCATCCCCATCGCCGCCTCCACCGAGGCCTGGAGACCCCCCCGCTGCCGGGAGCGGAGCGGGAAGGGCGAGGGAGGGAACGGAGGGAGGGGAGAAGGGGAGGGAGCAGAGCGAGGCCGGCCGGGAGGAACGGGCGCCGCGCTCGCCCCAGCGCCGCTCCCGCACTGCCGGGGCGCGGGGGGAGCGCCGCCCCGCTCCGCCAATCGCCGCGCGCCGCCCCGCCCCCTCGGCGCGGCCCGCCAATGGCGCGCCGCGGAGCCCGCGTGCGCCCGCCCCCGCCCTGTCAATCACAGCCCGCCGCGCCGCCGGCGCCGCCTGGCGGTGCAAGGTCGCAGCGGCGCCGCCCTCCGCGCCGAGCAGCGGGGGCGCGGGGAGGCGGGCCCTGGCCAGCTCCAGCCAATCAGAACCCGCGATGCAAATCACGTCCGCGCCCTCGGAGCCTATCGGGAGCGGGGCCGCAGCACCGCCCGCCGCGCTGTGCGCATGCGCGTGCGCGCCCCGAGCCGTGAGGGGCGGTGGGTCCGGAGCGCGGAAAAACGGGATAAAATGGGCCGGGATAGCGCGGGGGTGCCGAAAAACGGGATAAAATGGGCCGGGATAGCGCGGGGGTGCCGAAAAACGGGATAAAATGGGCCGGGATAGCGCGGGGGTGCCAAAAACCGGGATAAAATGGGCCGGGATAGCGCGGGGGTGCCAAAAAACGGGATAAAATGGGCTGGGATAGCGCGGGGGTGCCAAAAACGGGATAAAATGGGCTGGGATAGCGCAGGTGTGCCGAAAAACGGGATAAAATGGGCCGGGATAGCGCGGGGATGCCAAAAACGGGATAAAATGGGCCGGGATAGCGCGGGGGTGCCGAAAAACGGGATAAAATGGGCCGGGACAGCGCGGGTGCGCTCTCGCTGTGGGAACGCGGCTTTCCCCGCTCCCGGGGATTCCGGTGGGATCCGGATCCTAAACTCGGCCTGAGGGCGAGAGCTCGGGGCAGGGGTTGGTGATCCTCCCTCCCTCCCTCCCTCCCTTCAAAGCGTTTCTCGAGCAGCCCGAGTAATTTTTTTAGACCTCATAATGTATTTTTAGGCAAATGATTAAATTTAGTCCATGATGCTGTATTAACGCTCATGCTTTCAGTAATTTCATGCGTATTCTCATAGGAAAATTTTATTTTTGTGGCAATAATTCAGCTTGAACTTCCTCCTTATCATTAGTAATTTGGTAATTCCTGCTGTTAGAAACTGGTTCATGTTTAAGCTTATAAGCACCTTAAAGGAAATCACTTTACATGAAATGCCCTAATTACATATGTTTCATACACCATCACATACAAATTGGATTTTAATGTTGAGAACATTCAGAACCTGAGATTTCTAGTTTCAGAACAAGGTTTATTTCTGTTCACAGCCTCCTGGCTATTGGCTCTGTTAACCTCAGCTCTGTCCCTTCTGTTCCCCTTAAGGAGCAGACCTGTGGCAGAACAAGTTATTTTTTACTTTGTTTGGTGAAAGTGACTATTTCCCCTTGCCAGTCTCACGTGCAGTTATGGCAACAGATGCAGCAGCCCAACAGTACACGGCTGAACAGGAGGCTTAGGGGAATACTGCCACAGAAACAAGAAATCAAAAATACGTGGCTTTCCTGGGTCCTAAAAAAATACCATTATTTGAACTTGAATACTTCTATTGATGGGACAGATGATTTAAGGTTTTAGGGTAACTGTGCTAACTCCTTCCCAGATGTGTGGAGAATTAGGTCAGCCACTCTCTGGAAAGGGCAAGAACACATCAAAAACACTCGGACCAGTTTTCAAAATCTGCAGGCTGCCCAGACACCGTGTGAGTGCTGCAAGCACCCAGGGCAGCAGACGCCGTGATGAATTTCACTCTGGCACGGCTGTGTGTGCAGGGAGCAGCAGCTCCTGCTCAGCCCCGTGCCCGTGATGAATTTCACTCTGGCAGGGTTGTGTGTGCAGGGAGCAGCAGCTCCTGCTCAGCCCCCCTGCCCTTAACACCGCCCTTGCTCACCGAGCCCTGACACCACCGCTGCAGACAGGCAGAGCATGCCACGGCCCCGATGGCAAACTGGCTATGGAATTTATTTCCTCTGCATTCATTGGTGCAGAGGAAAGGGGTCTCTCCCGTGGCGGGCAGCCAGGGCAGCAGGCACGCCGTGACACTGCTGCAGGCTCCTGCCTCCAGCCTGCTGTCATGGCCCAGCTGTCCTCTGCCAGCAGGGCAGGGCTGACAGAGGTGGAAATTGGGCCATTACATAAGTATAAATTGTGATACAATAGAATCAATTGTCCTGAATTGTATTGCTGCAGCATCAGCGCTGCCCCAGGAGCTGCCCTGGTCTGTAGTGCAGAGCTGCAGGACAAGGAGGGAGCAGTGATCCAGGATGAGCTCCGAGGAAAGCTCACTCTGTAGTATGGGTCAGCCACGCTGGGCAAACCATGCCCTGCTCAGAGACATTTACATTCTGCACACCCCTGGACGTGTCAAACCTAAATCCCTCCTCCACTGATAGTTTATAAGCTCTATTGCAGTGAGCTTACAGTTGGACTGAAAAAGGTAAATGACAGAGAGGGGAAGGGAAATCACCAAAAACTGCAGGAAGCGTTTAATTAACTAAACTAAGAACTGTCACACAACCCATATGCTTTTGTGGGAAACTGATTTTTAATTCAGCTTCAGCTTTGCTTTTCAGTCACTCAGATGCCCACTACCCACTGAAAGACAGGGGTTTGATTCACTTTTGTGGCCAGACACAAGAGAATGGCACTTCAGCAGCCTGTATTAAAACATTATTCTGCTCACAAATGCAGAATTTGGGTGGACACTTGTCTGAGCTCACACCTTTAAAACACTTGATAGTAGTTGCCCAGATAAAATTGTTTTGGCCACTTGTGTCAAGCCTTTGTGTCTTGTGCAATATCTGCATTGACATGTTTTCAAATGATAGATGTATGCCATAATTAGACAAAACATTTCAGTAATGCACTTTGCTATTTATATTCCTCAGGTCAGAGTCTGACACAACAGCAGAATAAATATAAATTCAGATTCTGAAGGGCATTGTGTTGATTAAAACATCCCACACCAAACGTAAATATTTCTGTTTCCTCCCGGCAAAACCTGAAACTATAAAACTTTCACTTTATAATCTATCAATAGAAGCAATATATGATACTGACTTGCAGAAAAGAACCCGTAATGTGAAGCCATAGTTTAATCATCCTCCAGTAAAAGCACACTCACTACTGAACAGCTGTCCTTCATCAAAAACAAGTATAAACTCTGGGATGTTCCTAGAGAGTTCATGCAAAAATCCTCAGTCATGAGGGAACAGTTAAACATGTAAGAATTTCTCTTTATATAGAAATTACCTATTTTTAAAAAATTGAAAAACTAAAGAAGAAAACAGCTCAGCACAACCTGTAACACGTCAGAATCTGTGCTGGCTTTGGCTGCTTGACTGCAGGAAAAAGCAGAGCAGGCTTTGATCTGTGACTTACTGAAGAGGAAAGGAGAGGGGGATTTGAATTTGTGGAAGCAGCAAAGGTTATAACCATAAAACCAACAAACAGCTTCTCTGTTGCAGCAGTCAATGCAGACAGAAGCTTTGGAATCTTCTCCCATCCTTGCAGAGAAGAAATACACATTCATGCTGTAAGAGGAAGCACCACTAAAAAACCCACAAACAAACAAAAAACACAGCCCACAGCTGTTCCTCCACATTTTATAATTTAGTTATTTGCACACCTAAAAGGTCAGTGCTGGATTCTGTGCCAACTCACCAGAATTCCCCTGGAGCTGTCACCAGCTGTCAAGGAGCTGTGAACGGGTCCTCAGTGGCACCTGCTGGGGAACATTCTTGCCTTTAAAGGATTGCTGATATCTGTGTGCACAGAAATTTTCCACATAATTTACTAAGTTGTCCTAAATCACTATCAGCAAACCTGAACAAAGACACCCAATCATTTGTAATTTTTGTATTTTCACTGACGCTCTTACAAGAAGGAGCAAGGAAACATTCTGTGCGAGTGTATCATTTATTGTAGTTCAAGAGAGTCAGGAATTGAACAGAAGACATGGCGAAAAACAAATAAAAGAAAAACAACCTTTTTTTTCCAACTTAATTTTAAAACACTGTGGTTTCAAATCCTTTTTAAAAAGGAAATTCAAGTATCATATGCAGGGGGCAGTAATATAAAAATGTTTGTGAGTATTTTCTTTTTTTTTTAAAAACGTAATTCTACATTTCCTGCACCCTTTCTGCTTTGGTAAGGCCAAGCCATGGATACAAATTGGTATGCAACATAAAAAATGACCCCTGCCCCAAACTGCAGCCTCCAAGGATAAAAGTATCTGCTCTCTGCGGACAAGCTCCAATGGCTCAGAACTGTCAGTTAGCATTGATCTGCAGCATTGAAAGAATGTATTTTAGTTTTTTTAAAGTCACTGAAATCCTGGTATTCCCAAGCATCTCATTCATGGCAGCTGTTTCAACACATTTCTATCTCAAGGCTTTTCACAAGTACCAGAGCATCTTGATCAACACAAAGGAAAGGGACATCTCAAGGAAAGGAAATTAAAATCCACGTGTGAAGTCTTCGCTTTTTTGAAATTATCCTTGTGTCTAACACCAATTAAAAACCAAATAGGCAAATATGTGTAATATAAAAATACGATCCCAAGATGAACACTTTGTTGCAGGCACAGTTATCGCACAAAATATGTTCTTTTGAGGGCAGGGGAATGATTTCTGATTTTCACAGGGTTTGTATTTTTTTTGCATTACAGAAGAAAAAGACAGCAGTGCAGGTTTGATGGGTGGAACAGAAAGAAGGGAAGGGAAAGAGAAAAAAGTTACTTTAGCAGCAAAATGTCCAGGGTTCTAACCACAATCAAATTAACGGATATCTGGCGGTAAAAAACAAGGTTGGAGGGATGCTGCCCTGATCCATTCGTCTTTGCTAAAATAATTCAGCTGTAAAAACTCCAAAATGTGACATACTGAAGGACAGTTTTGTAACATAAGTAACTTCCTAGCTTGTCCTCCATGTTATTGACCATCGTTATCACTTAAATATATGTACAAGAATGAAGCTGCTGTTCTCCTCATCCACATGCTCCTGTGGGCACTGCTGCAAGTCAGTGCCGTGGGCGTGCCAATCCATGCACAGCTCCCAGGGGTGCCTGCTGCCCTCCTGCCAGAGCAGCCCACGCCCTGCTCTGCCCGTGGGGGTGGCGTGCACTGCAAGGGGATTTAATGGTCATTCTGCTTGTCTCTCATCCAGGCTTGGATCTGCTCTTTAAGCTCTGGCACTAGTAAGGTAAAAAAAAAAAAAAAAGAAGAGAGAAAGAGAAAAAAGAATTATTAAGTTACATGGTAATAGTCCTATAAGATAGTCCCTCATGACCAATAGCTCTTTCCCATTTATACACCATAATGTTTTTCAGCCCAGTAGTTAAAGCAAGGGTGTGAGGGCTTTTCCCCCGGGAAAAAGGGAAAGCAGAGGGAATGAACTGTTCTGTGCAAGCTGAAATGCAAGAGCTGTTCCCTCCAGGGAGGCCTCAGCACTGTGCTGTCCAAGGCAGCCCACCCACCAGTGGCTGCCCCACCAGGTGCCAGGGCCAGCTGTCCCACAGTACCTGGCTCCAGCATGTTCTCCGTCAGCGTCTGCCGGTTGAAAGGGTCAGTGGAGGAGTTGAGCAGGTGCCTCAGGATGATGGACCTGTCCATGATGGTTCCAGAGGGCAGCCTCACGGGGTCGGTCATCAGAGTGTCCATCAGCGGATCTGAGGGCACAAGGGTCTCCTCAGAAAAGGGAGCAAACAGCTGCAAACCTCATCTGCCCATCCACCCTCAGTGCAAAAGCAGTGCTCAGGGTCCCCAGGACACTGCTGAAGCTATAGAGAATGGTTAAATGCACATAAATCTTTGCAGCACTTTCCCCTTTCTGACCTGGGACTAAGCTTTCCCTATTTTCAGTTGAGGGGGGTACTCTTTTCAAGTACATGTTAGCAAAGCATGGCTAGGACTGGACAGTACAATCCCAGGGAAAACTAAAAGAACTCTTAGCTCTGTATTTACCCAACTACATCATTGAAATACAGCAAGATGCAAGGCTTCATCAACAATATATAGTTTCTATTAACATATGGAATCAATGCAACAAACCAAATCCCTCTCTCCTAGACAGGCAGGGCTTAGGAGACTCCACTTGCCTCTGAATTCATCCGGAGCATCGCTGTAATCAATCTCTGCACGGGCGTTCTTGGCAACAATTTCCTCCACTTTCTCTGCCAGCAGTTTGAATTTCTCTATTGCTATGGTAGACTTGATTCCAGCCTTCCTCATCTTGGAGATAACCTCCTCAAAGAGCTCTTTACTGTAGGACCTCTACAGGCAAAGCAGAAAAAGACAACTTTGCTGAGTCGTAGTGTCCTTACATGCCATAAAAATAGTAAAGACATTTAATGCATTTTTTAAACAGCAGAAGGAAGGATCAATGAAACCTCAGCCTTACATCAAAGCAAATAGTATGTAGGTAGCATTCATCTAGCACCAAAATGTCAATATTGGGGTAGACTTACAATTTTTTTTTACCAGTCATCACCACTGCAGAACTATTAAGAATCAAAAAAAAAAGGTAACATCACCTAAAGAAAATGAGGAAGATGCTCAAAGAGGCTGACTCTAACTATTAGAACTGTTCTTAGACAAAACACCTCTCTTGCCATTCTCCCATCTGTATTCTTGTTCTCACAAGTCTTGGCTGAAAATACAGCATAAAATGAATTTCTTACCTCCTCTGATAATATATAAGGCAGTACTGGGGAAGCAATGATTCTTTCTCCTAATCCAAACAAGAACTAACAAAAAACCCACCCCACGATGTTATATAAATAGTAAGACAGCTCAGAGAGAGTGAATGCTGGAAATTTGCCACCCGTTGCAGCAGGACTTTCCAGAGAGACCAAATGCAACTGAAGCAAGCATTATGTTCATGTGAAACAGAAAGTTAGGGAAGGACTTCAGTAGCTGCCTGTGTTCTACAGAGACACCATTTTCTTTCAAGTTCACAATGTCATGTTTTGACACAATCCTTTTAATACCAAGTGTTACGTACTTTACAGTGCAAGGTTGAATTATATGGCAAAACAAAACACACTAAGTCTCACAGATTTCTATTTCCCTTGGGATTTTGAAAGTGTTCAACACTTCTTTCATCTGAGCAGCCTGCAGCAAGCAGTGCCACTCAGCAGGCAGGACACACAGTGCCCACCCCAAGGCCCTCCTCGTGCTCAGAGGGAACAGAACGATGGCAGCCTGCCCAGGGCTCCACAAACCTCTGCAGATTCCCTCTCCTGCGTGCTGGGATTTGCAAATGGCACATCTCTCAAAATGCTTTAGAGAGATCCCGCCATGATCAAGCAACTTTTTGTTTGTTTTGTTTTCTCTCCCAATACCAGTAGTCATTAACCAACCACACATTTCCTTGGTGTTTCTTTCCTGTCACTGACAGTTTCCAAGAGACTCGTCACTCCCCCCACTCCTTTTTGATGAAGGGCCACTTTGTTAATTAAGCTTTTTTCCAGTTCTTACACCCACAGGCTTCTTTCTTTTGAATCCCTGTGTCAGTCTGTGCATTTGCTGTGGCTGGCATGGATGCATGATGGAAAACAGTCTCATATATACTGAACAGCATAAAAATATTCATTGTACACATGCAAACACATTAGGTCTGTTTCAGGTGTTTACTGGTATTATCTGCAATTATCAGAACTTAAATAACTACAGAAAAACAATCTTGAGCTACCCCAACACTGCTGCTTCACTAGACATGCAAACAGCTTCACGTGCTGTAAGCCACTTTCACCAGAATCTCAAGCAGCTGCTGTGAACATTTCTTGCCCTCTATACTTTGAAAAGCTTGTATAAGATATGGGCATGAACAGATGTGACTCAGTAGTTTGACAACTTTACAAGAACACAGAGCTGCCATAGCTTATCTTGCTCCCAGTATCACCATGAGTTCAAAGGTGCTGTTAATTGTCTCATACGTGCTGTGCTTTGTCAGTTTATTACAGAGCCATTTAATAAAGTGATTTCAGAGGGAATACAATTTGGAAACTGTTAACTACTGAATGAACTTTGATTTGTTGAAGGAGGCTCTTGGTCCCAGCTCTGCCTGTTTCGATGAGGAAGGGGGAGGGAGTCAAAACCCTGCTTCAGTTCTCCCACTTGCAAAGGGACAAAATATTTCTGCTAATTTACAATGAGGCTGTAGGCAATAAGCAGATCACTCAGGAAATTCCCTATGCATGTGAAGTGCCATGGATATTTATGTATGTGTACAGGTTTGCAAAGCACTGGGAACACCCATGGACAAAGAGCAGACAGAATATGAACAGAGGTGATCTGCTGAAAGAAAACAAACTGCAGGGATGTAAGACAAACTGGCTGGCAGCACACAGGCAAGATGAAATGCTTCTAGAATGTTCTGCAAAGTCCTGTTTGTCCACAGAGCTTTTGCCCTTCTCCTTCATCCTTGGAGCTCACCTGATCATCAGCAATTGCCTTGGCAAAGCGAGCACAATCCAGCTGCAGGTAAATGTCAGTCAGTTGGTCCAACAGCTTCTTTGGTTCAAACCCGTATTTCTCTGGGTTTTCAACTTTCAGGTCACGGCACTTGGGGCCACACAGTTGCTGTAAGTTAAAGTTCAGCATAGCAGCCAGTCGTGGTCCAAGCTCCTACGAAAGTGAAGTGAAACAGATCACAGTGTGAAGGCAGTGAGGAGGAAGGTTATCACTAGAGTTGCACACAACAAGATCAGGAATTATTAACTAACAAAATTTTCATTTGGTAGGCTTGCAGGAAGTGTCTGTTCTTTATGCATGTTTGCCATTAAAAATGTCATGCAAACAGTTTCTGTCTGGAAGGATCACACCATCTCAGTGACTCAGGTAATGCTCTCAACATCAAATAACATCAACAGCAATTAGATTTTAATGAGCTGGAGAAAGGGGAGGAGAATGGAGACTAAAGTGCTACCAAACATTTCCAGGTTATTATCCAGAGATGTTAAAGAAGCAGGGAACCAACTTAAATCTGAGCAGGACTTACAGGTCTGAGAAAAGGCTTTTGGACCTGCTTGGTAAGGATATGGAACATATCAACAGTTTCTGTGGCCAGGGCAAGGTAGGAGCGGGACACGCGCTCGTCCTGAGCCAGCTGCGACTGCCGGGCCTGCTGCTGATCCTGCAACACAAACACAGCCTGTCACAAGGCATGAGCCTCCCACCAGCACCCACCACAGCCTGGCAGCACAGTGCTAAGGGCATCTACACACAGGGAAGACAGTAATTCAAATACAGGTGTGGGACATCTTTTAGTCTAAGGTACAGCTGCTGACTTTTGTTACCTAGTACTAATGTCTGCATCAATTTTCCAGAATTCTGCAACACTAAAGAATGAATGCAAATAGCATAACAAGCCCCCGTGGTTATTGAGTTTGTTTACATCCTCTAACTGCTCCTCACAGCTGCAGAACTGGGTTATGCTTCCTTTCCATCCAAATGCCAATACTTCAAAACCAGCTTGGGATCTGAGTTAGTCAAATGAAGCTCTCTCTAATTCTCCCTAATTTATGCACCATCATAAATAATAAACACTCCCCAGTGGTACAATCTGTAGATGATGTACCAGCTCACTTTGTAACTACAGTAATGGCTTTACCTTGCTGGTAGGCAGAGACAGGAAGAAAGGCTTCAGAAGAGCAAACCAGAATATGTTTAACAAACAAGATTTTTATAGCTTTTCCTTTTGTACTTTTTCTTTTTTTAAATCAATAACCTTAAAATAGAAATACCTGACATTGGTGGGTCAACACACACAATTACTGTTTAATCAGGCCAAGCTCTGAGGTACAGGACTGTAACTGTCTGCATCAAATCTACCAAGGACCAATGCATTAAGAGAGTAAAAGCTTCTATTCCTTGAAGTCAATTCAACTGAAGAGCATCTTCCCAAACCTCCTTCAGGAAGGTTAAAGTCTCGGTTTCTCCACTTAGAATTAAGTGCACAGTAATTTGAAACTTTTATACTATTTCTACTTCACACCACTCTCTTTGCAAGCCACAACATAACTAGGCAGAATGATGGTTTTTTTGCAGAATGTCATCCAGAGTGACCATGGCCATACTGGCAGCAAGAAAAAGCACTGTGAACTGCTCCTCATAAGCAGCTCTTTGGTGCTGCCCCTTATAAAAAAGTTTTTTTAATGGTCTTGTATTGAAGAATTGAAAATAAGTAAAGGGCACTTTGAAAAACAGCTCTGTTCACCCTGGGCAGCAGGTCCCATTGCTCTTTATTCTTCATCTCCTCTTGCACTTCATGGATACGTTTTAGGGACTCCAGACTCTCGTCCAGCAAGAAAGTTGTGTCATTTATCAGCATGTTGATGTAGCGAACAAACTGCTTCCCGGAGCTGAAAACAGCGAAACACAGGTATCATGTCAGAGCAGGTGGGTGTGCAGAGCAGCCTGCAAGCCCTGCAACACTCCTGCACTGTATTTCCCATTCCCCAAGCCAAGTGATTTTGGAGTCCAGAGCTCAGATCAGAATCACTCCAGCTCTCCTGGAAGGGGTTGCCATGTAAGACCCAGCGGAAAGCAGCATCACCCAGACCCAACGGCAGTGCCCTCCTCAGGCCCTGCCTGAGCAGCCTGCACGGCAGGGAGCTGCCTCAGACAGCCTCTTACTCACTTGAACTCCTCCATAAAGGTACCGTGGTGAGCTATGTTCTGCCAGAGGCTTTTGAAAATGGTGCTGATGTGGTAGCGGATTGTAAACTTGTCATAGAACTCGCTAGTGGCTCCGGTGTGCTCCACATCTGGAAAAGAGAGCAGACCCCAAACTTTCCCACCAGGACTCACTGGCAGCACTCCTCTCCCTGCTGCCTCCAATGTGGTGAGCTTCAAGTGCCCAGGGAAACATTAAGAGATGAAATTCAGTTCCTGTTCAGAAGTCTCATCTCAATTCCCATTAGAAGAAGCAGCACTATTCATTTTCTAATCTAGACCCAACCTCATTTCAGAAGAAAAACCCCCAGAAACCAAAACATGCTGCTCTATTCAACTCTGCTCTTCATCCCACAGTCTAAAATCTCACCTAGAGAACCCTGGGTACTCTACAAAAATACTTGGTTTTGTTATGGGTGCAAAAACTCTTCTGAAACATCCAAATATACAGGACTAGCAAAACTACAACGAGGAGTTTCAAAATCCCAATATTCCTTTAGAAGCAAAGCAAAGCAAATGCTTTAATTTTGGAATCTAAAGACCAGAAAAGCAATTGTCACACCAATTCACACTGCTGGACTTGTCAGTGCACAACAGCTCGTGACAGGACTGGAATTCCCAAGGTTCCAGCTGGTGCTATTTCCCCTAATTCCTGAGCACACAACCTCATCTTCACTGGGCTCAAGATCTATCAGGAGTTTTTTGGTTTTGGTTTGTTTGGGTTTTTTTGAACAGTTACAACAGCTAACAGAGGCTTTGGACTCAGAATACTATTGTGCACTCAGTGAGCTACAGACAAAGCACTCACCTGTGTAAAACTTCATCAACGAGGGGACTAACAATTTAGTGGAGAGAGGGTGATTCTCAATCATTTCAAAGAACTTCTGTGTCCGGGGCTGAACAGCTGGATTTGTCATGAACATCACTTCCACCAGCTTGGCTACTAAATAAGGATTTCTGATGTAGTTCTGGTTGCAGAGCATCACAACGAGGAACATCACTATGTCCTGAGTACAGGGCTCATACAGCACCTGAGGAGCATATCTGGAAACAGGAAAACTGAATGAGAAACCCCAATCCTCATGTTCTACTTCTAAGCTGTGCTTTTAAAAGATTATTTTTCCAGTGATGATTTAGCAGATCACAAGACCACAAGGTCTCACTGAAAACCAGAAAGAAAATTCTTGGAGAGAAAACAAAAAAACTTTCAACTCTCTTCCAAGAAAAATCTAGTTTAGAAGGGACTAAAGTGGGGCCATCTCTGCATTACAGCTGCAGCAATGCTGCCATGCCATCACCTCATGGCTGCTGTTAGCAACCAGAACATTAACTGCAGATAGTTAGAAAACTGCTTTTGCACTCTCAATTTCTGCATGTGCCAGAGGGACAAGTGGTAGCACAAGTTTCCTTCAAATATAACTTTACTTACTGTACAATAAAAAATAAAAATTCAGCAACATCTTCCACATAGAACTCTGGCAATGATGCAAATACTTTCGGAACCTCAGGAGTTAAAGGCAATTTTATGCTGTAAAACAGAAGAGACAACAAACAGGAGAGTAAACCAGCAGGATTAAGCAGAAAGTGTCGTGTGCTCACTTATGGACTCCTTCCATGGGAACCCTTTATAAGGATTGGAGTCTGACTTTTCAGAATTCCATGTCAGTACTTCAAGGGTATCAAACATACCTCAGAGGGCCCCCCAAACCCAATGAACATTAACTCTGAATAATCACCAACCCCATAACAATGCAGCCATTGTAAGTAAAACTAATTCTAGAACTGCTAAATTCAGTGAGCAATCCAACATGATCTGAAATATCTTTGATCCAACTTCCACAGATAAAGCTGACACTCACTTGGGATAGGCAGGGTCAAGAATGCGAAGCATCAGCTGGATCACCATGCCATAGAAATTCAGGCATCTCCTGAGGAAGTTTTCATCCAGCAAACCAGCATCTGCACAAGCCTTACACCTCACCAGTTTCTGCAGAACATGCACACAAAAATTAATCCAGGGCAAGACAGCATAAATGAATGTGAAGCCTCTTCAAGATAATCAATATATCTGTGAATCATGACAATTATACAGTGGTCTCTTCTTACACTCTTATTTCAAGAAAATAGGGCACATAAGCCCCAGCACAGCAAGTAAAATACAATTTAGAGTTGCAGGGACAGATGTGCCTCTCACAAGCTGTATAAGAACAATGAAAGAAGTAACAAATGTATCAAAGTGGGAAAATGTGTGATTAAAGCCATTTTGGTGCTACAGCTCAAAAAATTGGTGCCAATTTCTTTGAGGAAGATCTATGTAGAACAGGCCTTCAAAAAACAGAGCAACCCAGCTTACTCATCTTTGCAGGAATTCTGTGTGAGATCAGTGACCTGAGAGTTCCTACCTGTGCATGAACTGGGCACACACAGCTACTCCTGAACAAAGCCCAGTCCCTCTGCTTGGTCTCTCTCCAATTAAAATACACAGAATTTTCTTATAGGTGTTACTTTGAATCTTAAATCCACCCCTGATGTTATATTCTGTCATGACCACCATGCAGTGCAGCACTCCCAGGGGTCAGAGGTTCAAACCCACTGCTCTCAAGCAGCAGAAGAGAGAAGCTGTACATAAACCCTGGGACAAAGTCACCACACACAGGCCACAGAGGGGTTTGGCTGAGAACTGCATCACTTACAGACCTTGAGCTGTGTCTTGCACCGTTTCAGCATCTCTCGATGCCTGGTGGCCAGAGGAGAATCCTTCCACTGACTTTCATTGTTTTTCAAATCTTCAACAGTCCTGAAAACCAGATGCAGGAACTGGTTATCATGACAGAGGGGAAACTGCTGACAGCACAAGGCATTTCACAGACTTATCTGCTATAAACCAAGGAAACACAGAGAAGTGGGGAAAAAAGCTGATCCTTTTCAAAGGAATTACCCATCATCATATCAAGAGAGATAAGTTGCTTTTGTAAATGCAGACTGAACATCTGCACAGCCAGAACTCAGAGGCACCACACACACCAGCTCCAACAGCCAAGAGCTCTTCCCTCTGCACCGTTGGATGGGAACTGCTGCATCAGCAGCTCCTGTGAAACAATTCTAAATAAGGAAAAAGCAGCAATTCCTTTTTCAAGCCAACATATGGCTTTTTTACAATTAATCCACAGGCTGTTTATAGGAAAATAGTTTTTCCTTTAACATATACTGACTCTTCCTGCTCTGCTATCTGCTGCTTCCCAGGTTCTTGGCCTGCATATGCTTTAAAAATGAAATCATTTCAAATGCAGTCCAAAAATCCTGGCATTACTGCCAAGGAACATTTACCAAATTGCAATGAGTGCAATTATAAACAATGGAAAATACTGATGATACAAAAATCTGTTCTAATTTTAACAGAGTATTCTTCAAGGTTTAGCAACTCTAAAAGTCTATTTGAGTTTATGCCAAAAGAAATGGAAAACAGGAGTATCTTCATGTTAACACCATAATGGATTTATCATTTTTAAAACAGTAAACCATATGCTGAATTATATGTAGAGAACAATATTAAGAATTCATTGCTAAAGACTCCTTTCCCCTGTCCTGAGAGTATGACAAATTCTCCTGTCTCAGAAGTTGAGGGGAAAAAGCTAAATTATCTTCTGGGATGTTCAGGCACAACTCATAATATCTGGTTTCTGAACTCACAAGTCACCTGCACAGTGACCTGATTATCAGACACAGAGCCTGACACACACTCCTCCAGCTCTGCCAGAGAGCCTGAGGCACTGATGCCCACACCCTGCCAACCACACAGATTAGTTCTAATGAACAGTGTTAAGTAGTGTCATGAATCCTAAAATGTTCTGAAGAGAGTTATCTTTTAAATAGAATGGTCTTCTCCCCAACTTGAGCTGCCTCGTGTAACCAACACCCTCCATCTCACTATTAGCTGAATTCCTGATCAAGCCACAGTGCCTCGATGCACCCAAAAATCCCCAAGGGCCAAAAGCAGCAGAGGAGCAGAAGGCTGAGGGGTCTGCATCAGCAGCAGTTTCACCCAGGTTGTCACTGTGATCTCCCGTGCCCTGCTGGAGCAGCCCCAGCCCCTGCCCACCTGTTGAGCTCCCTGATGGCCCGCAGGCGGCGGATGTAGCGGCGGCAGCTGGGCAGGATGGACAGGTGGTGGGCGTGCAGCGTGAGGAAGAAACATTCCGTGGGGAACTTCGGCTCAGAAAACAGAGACGGATCCCTGTCTGAAAAACAAAACACAGTGCAGGTGAATAAAAAATGAACTGCCTTATCTAGGGGGAGACCCCGAATTCAACTTTCTCTAAAACGAGGAAAAGCAGACAGCATCAAGAAAAGGGATTTAGGAAAAGGGAATTCTCTGCTGGAATCAAGTGCTTCCGTGTACCCCCATATCAGAAGGCACAGTAATGCTTAAAGTATCTCAGTAAGAGTACTAACAAAGTTCAGCAATCCAGGCTGCAACCTCCTCCATTGTAGCCTTCACTCTTGTCTCATCTGTGGGAAGCTCGATTCGACACCTGGGATGGAATATGTACATGGGATCAACCGTTTCCAGCTTGATCTTCGTGCTCAGCTGCTGCAGCACCCAGAGGAAGTTGAGCATGAAGCCATCTGTGGACACCAAGCGATCGTCTGTCTGTGGGGGGAGAAAGCAGGGGCTGAGGACAGGAGCTGAGAAGCACAGGGGGATGTACAATGCCAAAACCCCATCCCTGTGGTTTCACTGGAGCCATGCATTCTGTATCTGCACTGCTCCTTTTACAGACACCACACAAAGCCCAGCACTTTACCAGCTGGGAGAGCAGTGTGGTAAACACAGTCAATTGGAATGATGCCCTCAGAAATGGGGCAGGGCAAGTACAAAGCTCTGAACATGTACTGCAGATGTCCTGTCAATGAAATGACATCTCAGTTCTAAGAGAGGAAATAAACTGTTAAAACAGGTAAAACAGATTAATTTCAGAAATGGAAAATGTATTGAAGCAAGGAACACAGGGCTTCTTGCCTGTGGTAGCAGGCACTCGACATTCTTTTGTCCTCCACTGCAGACCACCACTGCATGAGCCATCTAGGGCTATTTGTGGCTGGATGAATCACAAGGAGAGCACTTCCCTTTATTTACCTGCATCTGGGCCTTTTTCATGTTGGCATTGACCACAGCTGCCATGTAGCCAAGAGCTGCCTCCCGCGTGTCCCCGTTCAGCAGGATGCTGTGCAGGATCTTGAACAGCTCTTGCTGCAATTGCAAACAAACACCCCTCAGCACCACAGTCCTGCTTTCTGCTAGTCTGTATTTTTATGTTCTACAAAATTCAGTACAACTTCTGTTATAGTCTTATCACCACCTTTATGTTAGTCATGACATTATTTAAACCAAAGATGTAAATACAGCAGTAGTGAAACACACTACTAACACAGTATGTACTTACTCATCCTTTAATATGATCTGTAACTCATGACAAACTGATCTGATATTTTCTGAATTGGCTTACAGCCTCAGAGAAATATTCCTAGCACTCTTAATTTTTTCCCCAATTCATTTCAGCTGTGTCCTGAAAGGTTTGTGGTTAAAGACAGAAGCTAGTTTTTTTAGATTATATTCTTCATTTATGCCAAGACCAAAATCCCATATATTATGCTTTTTTTTAAGGAATGAGAATACTTACCCTTGCTAATTCCAGGTAATGTTGCAAGGACTGGCTAACAACCCGGGTGTTCTCAAGAGTAATGGCAGGCCCTGAGAAGTACTTTTCAACTACTTTGTTCTGAAAGTAAGATGAATATTGGCAAATGCATCAAAATGTTCTGGGGAAGTACAAAAACCCCTCACAACAAAAGAACCCCACCATGTCAACATCCCTCTGTGACACTTACATCATCTTCAGCAAAGACAGACAGACTGAAGAAGGCTCCAAGGTAGGAAAGTCTTTGCAGTTCTCTTCCTGCACCTGGGCTTAAAGATTGAGGCAACCACAAGGGCAAAGAGACAACCTAAAAATAGGAGAAACAGCAAAATCTTCAAAGGTGCTGTGTCAGCCATCCTGCTTGGTCACCTTGCAGTGTCTGCCACACACCCTCCAACCCCCAGTCATGCTGATGGAAACCCTCAGTCATGGCAAAATGGAACCATCTCCTCAGTATTCCAGCAACCCAAGCAACTCGTGTCTGTCCCAGCTTTAATAAATTCTCAGGGTAAAGGACTCCCTCTACCAGCTTAATTTAAACTATTGTTTTGCATGAGAGGCTCCAGTGGCTCTTGCTTAGAGTTCTCCAGAACATTATCAACAGGGATGTACACCACCACCAAAATAAGTGAAATGGTTCTTTTAACTAGAGAAGACTCAAACTGGAGACACTCACCAGACTGCACATGGGGTGTGTTTTCCCAAACTTGATTTCACAAAGTTCGCATAGTGCCTGTAAAGAAAGCCCAATAAAAATTGCTTTTTTGAGTAATTCTTAAGTAACCTGTCTGCAACAAACAAGCTTACTATGACAGACTGCTGAAAGAGCAGAACCTTTGCTGCTCTACCAGTGGAAAAACTTCACAATCACAGTGAAGATGCCTAAAGAGAAGTAAAGCACACCCTGCTCCCATTTTAGCTTTTACATCTGCTCCAAATTGTCTCAGAAGAGCCAACATGTCTCACAGGATAACAAATTATTGCACTTATTTCAAGGATTAGCTGTGCAAATTGTTGTTTGCTCAGAACATGACAATGCCTGTGCTGGACTCCTGACCTGCCCTATTAAAACCAGTAACAATAATAAATAGAGCAATTGTTTAATCCATACACCAAGGCCTTTGTCTTCTAAAGCAGAGTGGAAAAACGTCAAATGAACACAGAACCCAGGAACAAAGAACCCTATCCAAGATCTGCAGCTCACTTTCAACTGCAGCACAGAAAGAAGCAAGCAGTCACAGCAGAGATCTCTGGAAACACAAAGATGCTGCTGCCTGTCCCACTTGTCCTGTGGTACATGTGCTCAGTCCTCAGTTGCACTGCAGTGAGTGACTACTGTTCCTCCTTTTGGTGCACACTGTGCCAACTAGAGATAGGGAAAACACAGACTCATTTTCAACTTCTCTGCAGGCAACAGCCAAATTTGTAGCAGTTCACAGACTGGGAGGGTAACAAAAAAGCAGGAAAACACAAAACCAGAAAAATTAATGTTTTTTGCCAAGTACCATAGTTACTTAATCAGTTTGATTTGCAGCACCCCAGTCCAGCTGATTTCCATAAGTACAAATTAAACCTGAGATTCAGCAGCCTTTTTTGGCATCGTACCCTGAAGATCCTAAAAGGATCTGAAGGTATTAAGTTGACAATGCTCAATTTACCAAGAATCCAACTTGCTCCTTGGTGGCCAAACACACTTTGCAAAAGACTGGTTTGTTTTGTCAATAAAAGCAGTAGGAGGGAAGCAGACTTAGGACTAAAGTAGGAATTTAAAAAAGACTAAAAATAACCCCCTCAGCTTTTCAGCCAGGGAATATTAAGATATTTTTCTCAGTAGATAGACTCCAATTCAAATAATTTGGGGTTTAAGGCAACCTATTTGAATTTCCTCACATACAAAAGTTGAGTCTAAACATAGAGTGGTAAGGATATTGGGTGTTATTCCCCAGACTTAAATTGAGAGTTTACTGGGATTTTATAACCCTCCACAGTATTACAGTTGTGCATGATGACATCCATATGTTTGATAATTCTATATAAAGCAATACATACAAACATTTAAGTAGTCCACTATACAAGCAGTCTTCATTAAGCTTAAGACCTGAGATTATTGGCCTCACACTCTACTGAATTTTTAATATTCTTTACACATCTCATGCCCCATTAATCTTCTGACAGTTTAACAGAAATACACTAACCAAAAAGAATCCCCAAAACGTTGAAGTGTTCTTGCTTAGAATCTGTATGTTATCAGTGAACATAAAGAAAGTGCTTCTAGAAATGGACAGTCCTTACCATAAGGGGATATTTAAAATTGTCACTGTCGAGGGAGCTCTCTTTGGAAGCCACAGCCAGGCCTTGTAAGATGGGAATAAAGATCTGTAAAAACATAAGTCATTACTTTACTCAAGAATAGGAAGCAATCAAATGACTCTAGTGCTATACAAAGCATAAAATGCCTGCTCATTCTTCAAATAGTGCAACTTACAGAAAACAAAAACTAAGGGTTTTTTTTAAATTTGTATTAGTTAAGCCTGAAGGCTTTAGAGAGTAGTCAAAGCTAAAATCCAACTTGTTTGCTGCAGTCTGAGCAATGGGGTGTTGCTCCATTGAGTTCCCTGCATCTTCTGTGCAAGAAGTTCTCTGTGTGTTGTGGACACAAACAAGAGCACAGGCTCTGTACAGGTGTCCAACAACCTTATTCCCAACTGCCCAAATGGGAATAATTTATTTGTCTGTACACTTGGGGCAATAATGCAGCTCTAATTTTGCATGATGTGTAAGTTGGTAAAGATAATAAGCAGCAGTCAAGGGTTGTTAGGAAAGAGGAAGTGACTTGACAGGAACTTATTAATGAGAAGTAATTATATCCATTTAGTAAGTTCCAATCGCACTGTTCTGACAACTACACCCTCACAAAATAAACACAGTAATTCTGCAACAACAACAACAGGAGTCCCACTGAATTTTCAAGTATATTGTGTTGCTCCTGTGAAGAGACAAAAAAATGTTATTAAAACATTCCAGGAAAGCACTACACAGATGGCCATGTGCTTCAGCTCCAGGAATGCTTCTCTTCTCCAGGGCAGGACCTCTAACACTTTTACAACTGCTTTTTGTCTGTCCTAAATATACTTTCAACTGCATGAACCTCTACTAAAAGGAGTCCAGACAGAAACATCAATTATTAACAGTTACTTGCACTACACATAAAAATTATCCAATGTCATTCTCTGCAAAACTGGAAGGGTCAAATGCCATTTCAAAGGCCCCTTCAGAGCCAAATCACACCTTACTATGGGAGTGCTAATGAGAGACAATCACATCTTACTGATCTGCTTTACAGCATACAGGCTAGAAGTTTGCTAGTTTTGTTATCTTAATTATTTTTCATCTCAGTGAGCTACTCTGACACACAGAACAGACCATCTCATGTTTCTCAGTCATTTCCTATGTAAACATGAAGAATTACTGGACCAGGATTAGTAAAGTGCTCTTAGCACCTTACATACAAATTATTGAAGATGCAAAGAAGGGTAAAGATTGCAAGGTGGAAGACACCATAAATTTGGGTAGGATTACAGAAGATTGCTGTCTTAACACATACATTTTTAGCAATTTTGTACAAAAGGATGAAAGCCAAGATCAATCTTGCAATATATGCCTGCACATTCCAAGCAGTCCACTCCTACATTAGTGCTGCTGCTTATTAGCAAATACACTTTTAATACTTAGAACCAGCAAATACTGAAAGTCAGCCCTTTTCACAAAATGCTAAATGAGTTAAGAGAAGAACAAAACCAAATTCCAATTGCTTTAACAGGCTGCTAGTCCTAGAGGTAATGGGTAGAGGACTACGAGGCACTGACTGTCTGGAAATCCACTCTCTTGGATACTGCAAATTACAAAACCATGTGCCACAGCTATTTTTGACCCATGCCTTACCTGCTTGAACACCTCTTCATCCTGGTAAGTTGTTCTCACCAATTCTTGAATGAAGCCAAATGGGAGATTCCTACACAGCATGTATGGTACCAGCAGAGACTGCTGCTGCAATGACCTTGATTTGTATTAAAAGATAAATAAAATCTACTGATTATCTGCAGTAGTATTCACAAAAACATCAGATGTGGCTGCAAGCACATTATCAATGTCTGGATACACCTATTCCTTTCAGGAGTAACTAATCTTGTCTGCTCAAGTTACTTGGGGAAAGGTTACTCTCTAACAGATGCTGCTGCCAACATCACACTTCAGTTAACGAGGATGGAAGAAAACAACAGCTTCTCTGTGGTCACTGGCTGCTCTTTCTACCCCCTCTAATTAAAAAACCCCTTTGTTAAGCTCAATTGGTGAAGGAAGAACATTTTTTTACTGGGTTTTTCCAGATTAAAAAATAACATAACATCAGCATTTTCTGAATTAATGCAGTCATTACTTTTAAGATCACTTTTAACTGCTTCCTAGCATTTTGAAAGAAGGGTCTCTTTTCTTCTCAGTTCCTGATCCCTCATTTCAACTGTCCTGGCTGATTTTACCCAAATGCAGTTAGAAAGCACTCAAACTGCTCCCCACCAACTCATCACTTGTAAAGCAACAAACTATTCCTCTGGCACATAATTCTCCTGCTCCAGCAACTGATCTGAGTTTTCTTCTCTAATCCCCAGAAGGAGAACAGGACCCTGGGACAGGAACTGTCATGATTAAATCACTGGATTTACCTTGGTTGTGTTAAGGATCCCTGTAGCACCAAAGCAGCGTGTGAAATGCACTGGGATCTGATGTTGCTCAGTAACTGGCTAACTGTTGGCTGGCTACACATCTGACAAAAATAAGTTTATTTTAACACAAATCAGAAATTAAATACAGAACACACAGGAACGACCACAAATGTATTTGTGCAGTATAAATGCAATATGCACACTAAGATTAAAACTACTCCAGTTAAAACCTTCCAGATTATTTATAAATAGTGTTGGTTGGTTGTTTTTTTCCCCAGAAGCAAAAGCCTGGAGTAGAATACAGAACACTGACAGGGAGCTGGTCTCACAAAAACGTTTTACATGGAATGAACTTGGATAAAATGTAGTAGATCAAAAGGGGAAGGAAGATTTCTAAGAATGCTTATTTAAGAGATATAAAATATATGCATCACTCAAATCTGATGAATTAACAAGAATCGAAGGGCCTCAATAAATTCAATAAATCTATTTTTACAAGTATCACTCCCACCAGCTTTCCCCACTAATGAGTCAGAGGAGTGTTTGTGACAGCACTGACACAACCCCACTCATCTGAAACATACCTTTGGTGCTTTTCTCTCCTCTATTCCAACCCTGTCAAAACACTCAATGAGGTAGTTCAGCATCTCTGTCTCCTTACAATTTTCAATGGTGAAGTGGTCACTGCAGGAATCGGAAACACTCGAGCTGCCAGAGCCTCCCACACTTTAAAACACACAAAAGCAGAAACAAAGCATTCAGTAGAGTTCTTCACTTGTGCACAGCCAAACAATCCACAAACACTGCTCTGGCAATGCTCTGAACACTCCATCCCATCACACACATGGCTCAGTGGTTCGGGTGATTTCTGTGAAAATTCAGGTCACTCCTGTGATCTGTGGAGAGCTCTCCACGTAACAGCTTGTCTAGCCCTGCAGGCTCAGAGCTGTCAATGTTTTATTCAATCAGTGCCTCAAAGACAGCCACAAGGTGCATAACTGATGGGAATCACTAAATCCTGGTCCCACAATGCAGCAAAGAAAACAAACAGCCTTTGAGTGGCACCTGACACTCAGGACACCACAGCCCTTCCAGGCCACTGCTCAGAATGGCAGAAATGTCAAAACCCTTCAACACCACCAAACCACAGGAGGCAGGAGCCTCCTGCTGCTGAGAAGAGCCCTGGGCTGACAGGGCTGACACAACCACTCCCAGTGCCCTAAGGAAGAAGAATCAATAAAACAGAGGCAATGCATCCAAGCTGCTGCTGCTTTTGACATTCCCTCACTCAAGATCATTTCATTTCAACTCAGTTCATTGCAGTTCAGTAAAATACATCATTTCATTAAGTAGCACAGCTTCAGTGGGGAAAAGAAAACAGTGATATTGTAAACACAAAAACTAAACCCACAAAACCAAAACCATCCTTGAGATGAGAGAAATTGAACACAAAAGTGAGAACAGACCCACAACTCTGAATCTCAGACTTGTTATCTCAAAATTCTTCTCTACATAACAGCTTGACAAAGCTAATTAAAAACAACATCCTCCTTCTACAGAAGGGACTAGAGACATTATATATTCACTTAATGTAAATGAAATCTAAAAACCAGCAATTACTTGGATGGTCTGCTGCAATCCTCAAAGAAAAGTCTGTGTACAGCCAGGATAGATTTGAATGAAGAGCAGTTTATAAGCCCTAGATCTTAAACTGGAAAATAAGACTACTGCTTTCCTTAAATGCAGCTTTTAAAAATACTACAAACTGTCAGAACTGGAATTTCCTTTAAACTGTAAAATAATTTACATTTCTATAATTGAGCCATACAAATCTATTGTGCAAACTTTACAGTCCAACCAATAAATCCAGGAAAGGTTATTACTGTTCACATGCTGAGCTACCAGATGCTTAAGAAACACAACATTCCAATAGCAGCAATCTCTGTAGAGAGATGTTTTCAGTTATTCAATTAAAACTAGCCCAAGTAAAACACAGCTCTATTGAAATAGTGCTCAGTAACCACAAAATCATGCACATGGGGGTTTTTTAATGGTCTCTTTTTAAACCTCTTGAATTCTGACATCCAGCTCAAAAAATACTCTTTTTAGAACACAAATTTATATGAAAACCTACTAGTTCTGCAGTCATTCTGCTGCAGATTTCGCTGCAGCAATAACTCCAACTATTCTAACACAAAGCTCACACACTGAATGCCTTGGTGTTTTCAGCATGCCACTTGTTGCATAGCTGTACAGCTACTGTGTTTATATTCTAACAACTTACTGCTGCCTGCAAAATGCCAGGACACAATAAACACACTAAAACCCCAGAAGCACAGCAGAGATCCTATCCAAAGCCTGGCAACTCAAGCCATCATTTGGATGGAGTCACCAACAGGACTAAACAAAACAGTGGGGAAAATAATCCTAAACTCCACATACACAAAGCCCTCCTACAGCTGTGTTATCAAGTTCACTCTCCTGAAATCAGACTGAAGGAGAAAAGAGAAGATGGTACTTGGAAGGTGCATGTTAACCCTTGCCCTCATTTCCCAGTTTTTCATAGGAAAACATGCCCATGCTGTACCAGGGATTTAGAATTACAGCCGTGGGCAAA
Organism: Passer domesticus; assembly: GCF_036417665.1. Lineage (NCBI taxonomy): Eukaryota > Metazoa > Chordata > Aves > Passeriformes > Passeridae > Passer > Passer domesticus. The sequence continues at coordinate 7,617,207 of NC_087495.1, read as the reverse complement.
TACTGTTCCTTCTACTCATACAGCCCAAGAGAAGCTCCACTCAAAGACCTCAGAGCCACGTTCATTAGGCCTAGAAGAGTGTATGCTGAACATTTCCCTTAGTCATGTCTCCAAAGGAGAGCTGACTAACTGCACTCATTACACATGTTTACACACCAACTTAATGAGCCAGCCAAGTCACATCCTCGGCTTCAGTTGTTCCCCAAATTACTTTGAAGAACACTGGACACTACACAGGCTGTTAGTTCCTAAACAACCAAACATGCAGGTTACATTCTCTTTCTTCAATACCTGGACCCAAACTGGACACAAGAAAAATCATCGTCTTCATTTTCTTCATCACTACTGTCCTCAGACACATCAGAAACAGCAAGAAGGAGGAGGGAGAAAGGGTTGTCGTATAAACTACCACAACAAAAATGGAAAAGGCCATCAGATTTTTTAAGCCAGAAGTAAATGGTAGCTTTTCTTTTTAGGTCCATCAAAAATCATCTTCTCTAAATGTGCAGACAACACGTAACTCCATGTTAGTAAAACCAGGACCATACTAACATGCTTTGTTACACTACTGCCAGTTATTCAGGTATCATAAACACCACACATTTACAGCCCAAAAACTGAAAAACAACTTTTGAGACCAAATAAAAATTATGGCTAAAGTGGAATGTTTAGACATGACTGAATAATAAGTATTACATTTCCAAGCTAATGACTTTAAAGCTGTGGTCTCAAAACCGTGTGTCTTTGTTTCTCCCTCCTGCAGGAACAAGGGATTCCAGGAACAGCCAAGAGAGGAAAAGCAGTGGTACTTAGCCTGGCATCCTGAAACATGCTGATCTGTAATTTAAATCTATGCACCAGGGAATCAAATCCAACTCAGTCCAGCAAGTAACAACAATCAACAAATTAACTAAGGCCCTACTGAGAAAACTGATTTTGGAGCAGGAGTTTTATGGGGTTTACCATCCAGCAGCAGCAAATGAACAGAAAGCTTACAGTTTAACTGGCATGGATCTATGAAGAGGAAGAAATTAAAACCATACTGCTACTTTACAGCAATTACATCACACCTCAAATGCACACAAGCAGGTCAAAGACACCTGGTTAGCAAGTCAAGGTATTAGCACAAACCCAAACGCAGAAATCAACTCGGGTGAGTAGGGTGAGCTCAGCACAAACATAAGTTCTTCCACACTGCAGGCTGATGCCACACCCTGCAGAGCACACACCAAACACACTCTGCTCTTGTGCAATACCTAGGAGGAATCCTGCTCTGGAAGGAAGCACGCCTGCGCAGGGCACCGGCTGAGGCAGTAAACAAAGGTGGGCCCGTGGCTGTGGGCCTGTGTCTGGATGTGATGGCTGGCACGGCTGCAGGGCCAGCAGCCATGGCTGGAGAGCTAGCAGGGATGGAAATGCTCAAGGAGCGCGGGGTGGCAGCGGCAGAGCCCCCGGGATGGGCCACGGTGTAGGGGCGGTACCGCGGAGAGGAAGGCTGCGTCCACCAGGGGCTGGCTGCTGACAGCTGAGAGCTGGCAGCAACGGGAGCCACTGCTGGGGTGGCAACTGAACTGGCTGGTGGGGTAAGAGATGAACCAGTCATTGGTACATAGCTTGTGAAAGTGGTAGGAGGAGCTGGACTAGTCCCATAGAGACTAAACCAGTTACGGGGGAAAAAAGAAAAAAAAAAAAGCAACAATTTAGGATATGCAGAAAAAGGGTGAAAAAGATAAAATGAGCAAGAGAAGTTCTTGCCCTTCTGATGACTCTTCAGCAACATTTTTGCAGCTCACACACATTATTCTTTTCTACTGTTGTTCAATAAAACTATGTCACAATCTACACACTTTTAAAAATCATGGTCTTCGTGATGCAAGTTAGGGATACTTCTCAGCAGAAAACAGTTACATGGCTTGAATCTATCAAATACATTCCTAGCCATGGCAGTGTAATCAAAAAGGGTGAAATGGAGGGACACTCACTTGAAAAAGACCGAAAAACTTTAAAAATCCATTCTATTTATTGTTCTTGGGACACTTCTATGCCCTTTTCTCTCTTCTAGTCTACCAATCAGTATTCAAGTGAAATCAGCATTCAGTTACAATCAGAAGTCACCTGGACAACGAGCTGGAACCAAAGGAGCCCACATTACAGAACATGGGGCTGCTTCCAGGGTTGGAGCCCATATTTAAGATCAGGCTTCTGTCAGGAGAGCGGGCAGCTGCAGCAATGGGCTGGGAGGTGGCTGTCAGGCTGGCAAAGGGGTTCTCGTCCCTCGCCTGGGTGGACATCATCAGCACTTCCATCAAAATCTGCCCGATCAAGTCCTTAAAATCTGAAAACACTGTTAAGAAGAAAAGAATCAATATCCTCACCTCTGTCTTCATCAACACAGGAGTCAGGTGTAAATATTAGCAGAGAAAAAAAAGGACAGAAACAGACTTCTGTGAATTGAGCGCTGTTTTTGGCAAAAACAACGCACTGACACATCTGTAATTATCAGTGTCTATATTAACCTAAATTAACCTAAATGTGCAGCTACACATAAAACACAGCCTTTATGGAAAACACAGAAGATCACAGATGACCTAATGCTCCTGTAGTCAATTATTAAACTTGTCTTATGTGTTCCACTCATATTTTCCCACCCTGCTGTTGAGCTGGGCAAGTTGTGTCAAAGAAAGGAAAACAAAACATGCAAATACCCCACACATACACAAAATAGCAATTGTTTTGGTGTATCTTAAAGCTAACACAGAATATATAGTCTATTACATAAAATAATCACGAAATTTTGGCTTATCAAATCAACTGCAAGATTGTCTACTGTGATGCAAGACAATCACAATTTAATTCACTAAAACATTTCTGAAAAAATAAACTGAAGAAGCCAGTGCCTCCTGCTCAGGAACCCACCTTCCTTTGGGTTCTGCTTGAACTGGGCAGAGAGTGAATTCAGGAAAATGACATCTCTGTCTCTGTCCTTCCAAGAGACTCTGAAGATCTTACAGACCAGCTGTAGAGCTTGTTCCTCTGACACTTCTGACCCCGACAGAGGTTCCTGGGGGGAACAAAGTAATCAACACCTGATTTGCACTTGTATTAGTCAATGTACAATCAGGTACAGATCTTTGTTAAGAGGCTCCAGTTTAACTCCTAGGGTTTGATCTCCTTTCCCTGCTGCCTCCAGCCCTGAGTGGAGGATGTCCCCATGCAGGCTGTGCAGTGCCCAGGGGGGCTGTGAGTGCCTGCCTGCAGCTGGGGATGCCGAGGATCCTGCAGCTGCTGTGGCTTCAGGCCAGGCCTTACCAACAGACCTTAAACTGACAGGGCACAAAAGGCAAGGCTCACCTTGTCCGTCAGACTCCGCTTCTCTCTGCGGTCGTTCTCATCAACCTCCATGTTCTCGATTCCTGAATCCACATCCACCTGGGACATACTGGAGATGGAAATAAGAGAAAAAGCCCATTAACTGGTAGAAAGCTGCAGACAGTCCTCTGTAAGATGCTGACTGAAAGAGTGTCCCCTTAAGCAGATGCAGCAGAGAAAGCACTGCACAAACAGCAGTTAAAATCACTGGTTGATAAATGTTTCTCGTATTACATTAGAGTTCTACATTTCTTCAGCAGGCAATACAAACTACACAGCTATCACATCCCACAACCTTCTTCTTTTAAATAGAGTATCTGAATTATCCCCAGCAGATGTGCTTATCTGTTAATGTCTAAGATAATGTTTTGTCTTTTACGACTTTAGGTCAGGAATTCCCATTAAAACCAGGCTAGAAAAAGCATTACAGTGGTCTAAACAGTGTATGATTTTTAAGCATTAACCCTACTGCATTAACACAGCTGGCAGGGGGGCAGGCAGAGCCTGGTCCTGTAAGAGGTTGGAACACCAGCATTGTGCCATATTTGCCAGCTGTTACAAGCTGCATTCTTTACCTTTTCTCACAGGAGACACTATCAATGTCCATGCTCTGAGACCGAGAGAGGGACTGAGATTGGGTTTCAAGGCTGTTTGATGGAGAACTGCTGAGGGAACTCACTCCTTCGCTGCTCTGGCTTCGGTGGGCTACTCCTAAAGAAAAGGCACCACCAAGATTACTGCTACAGCAGTGAGAAGGCACTGCATTATTTGGATGGAAAAGGAGAGGAAATACTGTTTTTCAATCCAGTTCTTAACCATTCTTAGCACTGCATTACCAAATAAAAGTTAATAACCACATTTGACTACAGATAATTATATTTTCTACCTCCCCTTGCAGAAGCAATGTAGGAATGCTTACCTGCATTAAACAAAGATAAACTTGCATCCATGAAGTGCTCAGAGATTCACTCTTATAAAAACTGATCTATTACAAGGTTGCTGTGTCTACTACCTTAAGACATGGTCAGAGCCCCTCTAAAGACTGTCCTATCAGAACAGGACTTAACACTGGGCCATTACAATGGAGTTACATCATCAATTATGAAGGGGCAACAAATATCCTTGAGTTCTTCATCTCTGCTCCTCCCTCCTCCCAAAAAAAATCTAGCCAAGTCAGTGGACAAAAGAGACCAGAGCAAACAGGGCCCACCAGAGCAAAGGACTGCATTGTTCTGCATTACCTTGGGGTCTTACTCTTATAGCCAGGAAAATGCAGTGATGCTGCAGCACTCATTAACAGCCCTCCTCAACCTGCCATCTTTTCATATAGATCTTCCAGAATTTACTTGCATCTCTATTTTGCTAGATCAGGTACACAACAAAATATCTGACACCTAAAGTTCCAGTTGTCACTGATAACACTGGTTTTAGGTTTCCTAAGGTATTTTCAAAATACGTACAAAATAATGATAATTTCCCATGAAACTGATTCCTATGTCTGATCTCACCATGACAGGCAACTCCTTAGAACAATGGATGCTTACAAGGACACTATTCTGCTGGAGCTGCTCTCTGTGTGTCCAAATGAATTAAAATCCTCTGCAGTCACTTCAGTCTACTGCTGAAAGGAACTGCTGCAAACCACACAGCATTAGCTGAGTCTTCATTTATGCTACATAAACACACAAGATAAACTCTTATGAATATTTTTTTCCTGATCCATTCCCCAGTTTAACCAAAGCTCTTACTCTGATGTGAAAAAGTCACACACTGTAGGAAGCAAACACTAGAAACTCTTGTTTTGGGTCATCAGCCAATCCTGTCAGCACAGTCAGGCACTGTCCTGGGGAATTCTCAAAACAGAAATCTCCAAGGTCTTCACTGTCTGAGCACTTCAAACCTCAATAAACCTGTCTGCCAATACCTGAGCATTTCTACCTCCAGGTACACATTCCACACCTCCTGCTCTGCTGCCAGTATTGTTTATCCAGTTGTGCCCTAGGATGGATCAGGACCTCTTCTGTTTGAAAATTAAACATTTACTTTTCCTGGGTTAGTTTTCACTTGTATGAAGCCCACGATCCTCCTCATCACACAGCTGCCACGGACAGCAGAGGAACAACTGCTCCTTTCAGCAGGAGTCAGACCTCAGATGGAATAAAACAGCCACGCACCCACAGGCTGAGGGAACACCGTGAGTGAACTCTGCACCGTTCTTGAAAAAGAAGTCACCTCCACCACTGGGTTGCTGCTTTAATTGGCAAAGTAATACAAAGCAGAAAGCAAATACTTTATTCTTACACTGACAATGTCCAGTCACAGCTTGCTATTTTTAATTCTGCTGATTGCCTGCAACTAAAGATCAAAAATTAACTTGAGACTGACTGCTAGAATGTACCTAGAAACCAATCAATAGAAACTGTGTTGCAAGACTTGAAAAGGGATTTTCCTGTCTCCTTGACACATCTTTTCCATAATATTGGGTAATAATAGACTTTATTCCAAACTTTTTCAAGCTTTGGTAACCCATATTCTAAATGCCATAAGTTACTCACACCTGGAAAACAACTGTAAATGGAATAAATGGAAAACCATTTATTACTTGGAAAATTAAAACAAAAAGTACCTTCCTTCACCATTTTGCAACACTTGTTTCAGACAATGACTTTCAGTAGGAGCAGGAGCAGCAGCAGTACCATGCAGGCTGCACAGAGGAGCTGAGTGAGGAAGGTGCACAGACACACACCCAGGAGCTGCCAGCCTACCTGATGCCCCGATGGGAGAGGTAGCTGGGGTCATGCTGTGCACGTTGAGGCCCAGGCTGTGCGAGGGCCCCGGCGCTGGGGCTGCGCCCGGCGGCCCCGGCGGGGTCTCCCTCTGCGGGGACGTCAGCGGGGTGGTGGGCTGGGACGAGGAGCCTCCCGCCAGCCGCGCCAGGCGCCTCCGGCGGATCTGCAGGGAGAGGAGAGAGAGCCCCCCTGTCACTGACAGGAGCCCAGTGAACCCCCCTGTCACTGACAGGAGCCCAGTGAACCCCTCTGTCACTGACAGGAGCCCAGTGAACCCCCCTGTCACTGACAGGAGCCCAGTGAACCCCCCTGTCACTGACAGGAGCCCAGTGAACCCCTCTGTCACTGACAGGAGCCCAGTGAACCCCCCTGTCACTGACAGGAGCCCAGTGAACCCCCCTGTCACTGACAGGAGCCCAGTGAACCCCCCTGTCACTGACAGGAGCCCAGTGAACCCCTCTGTCACTGACAGGAGCCCAGTGAACCCCCCTGTCACTGACAGGAGCCCAGTGAACCCCCCTGTCACTGACAGGAGCCCAGTGAACCCCTCTGTCACTGACAGGAGCCCAGTGAACCCCCCTGTCACTGACAGGAGCCCAGTGAACCCCTCTGTCACTGACAGGAGCCCAGTGAACCCCTCTGTCACTGACAGGAGCCCAGTGAACCCCCCTGTCACTGACAGGAGCCCAGTGAACCCCCCTGTCACTGACAGGAGCCCAGTGAACCCCCCTGTCACTGACAGGAGCCCAGTGAACCCCCCTGTCACTGACAGGAGCCCAGTGAACCCCCCTGTCACTGACAGGAGCCCAGTGAACCCCCCTGTCACTGACAGGAGCCCAGTGAACCCCCCTGTCACTGACAGGAGCCCAGTGAACCCCCCTGTCACTGACAGGAGCCCAGTGAACCTCTCTGTCACTGACAGGAGCCCAGTGAACCCCCCTGTCACTGACAGGAGCCCAGTGAACCCCCCTGTCACTGACAGGAGCCCAGTGAACCCCCCTGTCAGGGAGAGGAGCCCAGTGAACCCCCCTGTCAGGGAGAGGAGCCCAGTGAACCCCCCTGTCAGGGAGAGGAGCCCAGTGAACCCCCCTGTCAGGGAGAGGAGCCCAGTGAACCCCCCTGTCAGGGAGAGGAGCCCAGTGAACCCCTCTGTCACTGACAGGAGCCCAGTGAACCCCTCTGTCACTGACAGGAGCCCAGTGAACCCCCCTGTCACTGACAGGAGCCCAGTGAACCCCCCTGTCACTGACAGGAGCCCAGTGAACCCCCCTGTCAGGGAGAGGAGCCCAGTGAACCCCCCTGTCACTGACAGGAGCCCAGTGAACCCCCCTGTCAGGGAGAGGAGCCCAGTGAACCCCCCTGTCACTGACAGGAGCCCAGTGAACCCCCCTGTCAGGGAGAGGAGCCCAGTGAACCCCCCTGTCACTGACAGGAGCCCAGTGAACCCCCCTGTCAGGCAGAGGAGCCCAGTGAACCCCTCTGTCACTGACAGGAGCCCAGTGAACCCCCTGTCTCCTGCAAAGGCAAACACTGCAGCCTTACCTGGAGCCTGCTCAGCTGGAGGAGCTGGGCTGGCTGCCCTTCCTCTGTTCTGTGTCACAGCCCTACAGTACCCTCCGTGTTCAAACTTTAAGTATGCATTTGCTGCCTTGGAAAACCATTTGCACTGGGAATGCTGTGTTTGTCCCTCGAGGGGTTGTGCAAGACCAGTTTAACGTTTACTGCTCAGCAGTTTCAAAACCTGCAATACTCCTCCCCATTTACTGTGGCATTTGACAAACCACATTGATGTGATAAAAGGGACAACATGCATGTGACCTTTGCTTTAACTTCACACCACATGATACCAACACACCCGTGCTAAAGAAGGTCCAGCTGAAAGTTATTCAAGACCACCACTGTCCAAATTAATCCAAAACAGAACTGCAACACCAAAAACATGCATCCTGTGTGCTGGACAGAAGCACCTTGACAAGTGAAGACAGAGTAAAAAACATCCTCTTATCACCTAGAGGCATTCCATCACAAAGAATTTTAAAAACAGTTTTTGCATGTTCCTTTTAAGACAAGAGAAGCATCTGCCTTCAAAAGCCAACTACAGAAAACTTATTAAAATTGCTATGTGATCAAATAACTCTAATATTATGGATGAGAAATAGACAAAATAACTTTAAAACTAGATTTATAATGCTTTAAGCTTCACACAAACAAAAAATTTATTTAATAAATTATTTATTATCACAGGCTGCCTTACAGTATCTGTGCCCAAAGCTTACATCTTTGGCTTGAAATAGGCCCAAAATAAAATTATATTTGAGGATGTCACCTCCCTACAAAAATCATCAATTCCTGTTATTCTCTTTGTATTATGACACTCAAGCATTGCACACAACTTAAAAGTTTTCATTTCTGCTCATAGTCCTAAGGAACTGCCAGGCAACTGAAAGAGTGAACAAAAGATTTGTGTCAAGTCAATGTCTCCACTACATTGCTGGATCATTTAATGGCCTGTGAAACCTACTCCAACAGGAAGAAGAACAGATCAAATTAAATCAGACTTCAAAAACTGTGGGAAAACAGTGTCGGGAACTACATCTCCCTCCATGACAGGTGTCACCACATGAACATGGAAGGCAGCTACATTTATTTAAGACTCAAAAAAACAGCTATGAATAGAATCTCCAACCCTTCCTCCTTGTCAAGCAAAGTAGGGGAGCTTAATGCAGAAATAAATTGTTCAGCTTTGCCTTTAAGTAAAAGTAATACATATTAGGGCCTGCCATTTCTTCATTTGTACCCCATATTTCAATTTTTCAGTTTTTCTTCCAAGGGCTTATCTGAAAAAACTCCAGAACTACCTCAGATCTCAAAGGTGTAACTGAGAAAAGGTCAGCTACATGTCCCCATATCTGAATCCAAATTAAGTGTTCAGAGCTCACAAATACAACAAATACACACACAAGCACTCCATATATGCACCAGTGTCTGAAGGAGGAAGGTGATTTCTTTTTCTTGCACAGCTGGGGACTCAGGAGACACAGTTTGTTTGCACAAGACAAGGGACAATCAAGACCCCAACCCAATGCCCTCACACAACACAAATCCCTCCTCAGAAGTGTGGGAGTTCCCTCCAATAACCTGTTCCCATTTCACTGAATGACTCCCCAAATTACCACCCAGCAGCACAAAGCTGGGGGTCTCAAATAATGTTTTAGGGAAGTTTAGGGCATTTGAATAACCCCCAACCCTTGATTTCAGACCTGAGCCAGTGCACATGACAAAGCTGCTATGTGCCATTGTGTTACCTAACAGTGACAAGGTTTTCAGTCCTATTACATGGGCATTGCTTGCTCCACAGCACATCTTCCTTGCAGAGCACAGCTCCAGAACACACAGTTTAAAAGCCTAATTTAAAAAAACACTAATTGGCTGAATGGAAAAAGCACATTGCTTTTTAACTAGTACAGTTTTTGCTGGACACATCTGGACTACATCTATAAACAGCAGTTTTCAGAAATACATTTTTGATATAAGTGGACTTCTTGAAAGCTCTTAGCTGCATGCACCACAACAAAAAACATAAAAAGAGCACCCTGCTAAAGATGGTTGACTGATAATTTAATTTGGGACTAGGTAATAAAGATATAGCCAGGAAGACTAGTCCCTCAGGCTCCCACATTACCAGTTAAAAAAAAAGTATCAGTATCTGCTAGAGTGGCAACTGCTCAGTGAGACTGTAAAGAACTCTGCTATTCAACCATAACGTAGAACAGTTCCAAACCTGTACAATAAAGGACAATTTGAATTGATGGATTTATTTTTCTTGTATTCATAGAGCATGTTAAACTGGTTTAAGAAATGCTTCGTTTTTCTGGTCATAGTGGTCATGTTCTCAGAAAGTGCTACTCAAAAATCATGCACATGTTGGAAGATGACAAATTCACATCATTCTTTCCCACTTTATGCCACATTCAGCTGGATTCTGCTTTTTTTCTGAAGTCCCTATGCTCATCTTGTGCTATCTATTGTGCTAAAACTCACATACTAAGAAGGAAATTTCTTTCTCCCACCTCCTAAAAATTTTACTGTGGTCTGTAATGAATTACAACTTCTAGTGCATTAACAAAAGGAACGCTGAGAAAATATCAGTGAGAGACACTGTAACAGGAGGGGAAAAGATCTTCTTGAAACTAAAATTTACGTATGATCAATTGTGTATCTCTTCTTTTTACGCTGCAACCCGTTAGTGTTATATTTAATTACGGTTTGATAACAGAAGATAACCTTATCTGTAAGAGCCTTGCAATTAAACTTCCGTTAAGTATTTTTTCACCTTCAGTCATTGCCTGGAAAGAAGTCTGAATCTGAAGAAGTCACATATTTCAGAAGGTTATTTTTCAATATAATCTGATCCAGGCCCAGCGTGCCAAGTAACAGCAAAGTGGAGATGTGGAGGAAAATTAAAATCAACTTGGCTCTGACTTTTCAGTGAGCGAGCCATTAATAACAAGAAGTGACTCCGTTAAAATGACACAAGACTGTCACAAGCAATCGCCTAAAAGACCATTTGGTTTGGTCCTTGCTGAACTGGACAAGAAGGACGTGGCAAAGTCGCTCGAGACAAACGTTTGGCCAAAAAGGTGGGTGAGTCCTCACTGGAGAACTCCTTTCCTGCAGCCTCAGGTCCATGATGCAGTGGTTTTGGTGATGTCAGTAATGTGCTGAGGCAGTGACACAAATAAGTTAAATAATTCTGAAATTAATCATAAAACACCTCAGCATCAGGGCAGTTTAACAAGAGAAGAGCTGCACGTAAACAAAGCTCTCATGAAATACACCTGTAAAACTGGAGATCCTTCTTCACAGTAGAATTACAGCACCAGTGTCCCATCCCACTCCTCCCAGCATGGGAACTGCTCTCCTTTGCTCAGTGCTTCCACACAGCGTGAGGACCTTCATCAAGTAAACAGCACAAAGTATTTTCTCCTAGATCATGATGCAACACAGCAGGATTGCTAAATCGTGACAGACATCATCATCAAAAACAGCCCAACGTGGTGGAATACAAACCTGAGTGACAACAGCAGCCACCCTGCCCTACAATCCCACTGGAAGGTATGGACAGAATAAAAATAACTCCTTTTGATCCTCCCTGGAGTATAAGGACAGCACTGAGCCTGTACTGCAGCAGGTCCAGTACAACACATTTTGATTTACAGATTACACAGGACCAGTGGGAAACTCCCTGGATCTGCCATAATAACCCAAATAACTATTTTGGAAATCCTCTAATATATGGGCAAAACATAAGACCTTACAATAGATTCAAAAACAAGAGAAGCAGCATCCTTTAAAAGAGAGAAACAAGGAAGAGTTCACCTTATTCTGTGCAAATAGCATACATACATTACAGATGTTTGCCAACTACAGCATAACACTGAATTCTTCAGTGAAAGATGAAGAGCTTGAATAAATAAAGAAAATCAAAGGAAACAGTGGAAACTGCCAAGCCTGATTCAAGCTGCTTCAAGAAGAAATGATACTAAATATAAGACCACGAACACACCCATCTTGCTTCTCAGCAGAGAGTCTAGGGAAGCAAAATTTCAAGTGTTTTACCGTGTTAAAAGGCTGGGTGTTCCGAATCACACACAAAGAACACACAAACGCCTAGTACTGACACAGAGAGGGAACACGCTGCAGACAAAGGCTACCTAGCAGATGGAAGCAGAGAATAAACAATTAACCAGGAGGGCAGCAACCCAACCCCACGGCCGAGCCGGGGGTCGCGGGTCAGGGACAGCCCGGGGACAGGAGGGGAGGGGAAAAAAAAGAGAAAATCACGGAGCACAGACACGGGGCGAAGGCAGAGCTCCTCAGGATCGTTCCCTGCGCACCGTGGGGCCGAGCCGGGCCCAGCCCAGCCCGGCGCCCCCTCCCCGGGGCCCGCCCGCCCCCTCAGGCCCCGGCCCCGCGCACTCGCCTCGTCCGCGCTCAGCTCCTCCATCGCCTTCCTCTTAATGGTGCCCGGAGGAGGGGCGCGTTCCTCCGCCCCGCCGCGGGGCCGCTCCGAGGCAGCGCTCTCCTGCCGCCGCTGCCCCCCGGGCCGCCTCACAAGGGCATCTCCGCGGCGACCGCGCCGCGCCGCGCCCGCCGGCAGCTCCGCCGCCCCCGGCCCGCTCCCCGCCGCCCGCCCGCGCCCCGGCTGCCGCCGCGGCCGAGGGGAGGCTGCCCTCCCGGTGCCCCCGCGCCCCTCAGAGCTGCCGGGCCCGGCCCCCGCCCGCCCGCGGCCGCTGCCCCGCGCAGAGATTATTCATCAAAACAACAGGGCGGCGGCGGCCATCTTGGGGATCACGTGACCCCGCGGGGGGCCGGGCACGCCGGGGCCGCGCGCGCGCCGCGCCGGCCAATGGCAGCGGCCCGAGGGGCGGGGCCGGGGCGGGGCCAGGGAAAGGCGGGGCCGGGGCGCGTGAGGGGCCGCGGTCCGTGAGGGGCCCGGGACGGGCGGGAGCGGGAACAGGGCCCGGAAAAAGGCCCGGAAAAAGGCCCGGAACAAGGCCCGCAAAGGGGCAGCTGCCGCTCAGGGACGCCGCGATCCCAGGGAGGGTCAAGCTGCTGAAGCCTTCACTCTCCCATAAATATTAACCCCTCCTCAGTGACGCGTGATTAAGAATTCACAGGATCTAAATCTAATTATGGCGGGCTGAGTAACATACCAAGGAAAAAAACAAGATGCCAAGACCCCACTGAGCGCTTGGTGTCGGCCTTTTCTAAATGTAGTTTCAACATGAGGGTTTTTTTTTCCTTATTACAAACTTTTCTGTGCCTAATTCCCTCATTATACCACAAAATTTTATATTTCTGGAAGATATTGATATTTTCCCTCACACTCGAAATGAAACTCAGCTACAGAGAAAAACGGCCAGGCTACATGTAAGTACATTGGAGGCTCACCCCCAGCTCATCTTGTTTGAGTTATAATGCACATAGATGAAAGAGAAAAGGATATTTTAGAGTTGCTCTTTTGGCAAAGGATAAACGTACTGAGGGTTGCATCAGCAGGTTTTGAGCTCAGGAGGAGCAGTCACTAATGATGTGACCAGGACAGCGCACGGGCAGTGTGGTTTGAGTCAGCAAGGGAAGGAATCCCGTAAAAGCTGGATGTTCTTAAGATGGAACTAAACTGATCCATACGAGCAATTAGGACATATTTTCATACACGCTGCAAATCATTATGTAGCAGTAGAATTGATCCATTTTTAGATGAGAAATGAGGCAGGTAGGCTATCTGGCCTTGTGTTTTCATATACATCTTTAATGTACTTTATTGACCTGAACTTTTTTAGCAAAATATTTTGATGACTTAACCAGGGTGCTCAGAAAGGAAACCAATACTTGGATCATAATATATATTGCCAGTCTTTTTATAGAATAGATGCACATCGCTACCTTTGATTTTTAGATTACACTTCGTGTTTTTCTCCTTGGGATTTTTTTTAAGATAATTGAAGCGGTCTGAAACACCTTTGAAGAAAACCCTCCAAGTGCTTCTCTGGGGGGTTGTGCTGCTCTGGGGGGTTGTGCTCTCGCCCTTCAGGGTCGTCACTGCCTCTCTGTGTTGTCCCACAGCGGTTTGGTGAGCTCGGAGCGGTTTGAGAGTCCCTGCGTGTGGAGCGCCGGGCACCTGCCGGGGAGCAGCGGGGAGCAGAAGCGCCATCCGCTGGCACAGAGCTGCCTGCTGCTGCAGGCTGCTAGCCATGCAGCGGGGCTGCTGCCCCGCCTTGCGATCTCTGCCAACAGCAGGTTTGTTTTCAAGCAAACCGCTCGGTTCCAGAAGGAAGGCGCTGTCAGGATGCACAGTATAAACACCAGGCATTTTACTGCTGGGCTCCACATTTCCCTAACTGTACAAAAGCTATTAGTTCTTTTTATTGTGGAAACCAGCTTAAATTTACACAAGTCTAGCAATTAGGGGAGGGTGTCAATCTAACCAAAAGCCCTCCATGCTTCAACAGATTTTTGTCTGACTGATGATGGCTGTAAGCATTTTGAAGGATAAGAAGTATCAGAAAGGTGGTGTTACTTGTTTCAAAATGTCAGGGGCTATTTTTTTCATATTAAGTAATTAAGTTACTAAGCTTAAGCTACCGTTCTTCAAGAATATGCAGCAACTCATTTAATTTGCAACTACCTAGTTTATCTGACAACTTAGATGTTCACACAAGAAAAACTTTTCTATGCAATACTGCACACGGTCACAAAGAAAAACATTTACTCTAATTAACAGTTGTATGCAAACAAGGCTGAACTAAAGCAGCATTGTTTTCCCTCTGTATATGTGCTTACAGAGTTCAATTATTTTGCAGACTGGAATCTTCACGGATCACTCAGACCCATCTTCATGGTTCTGGGATTTGACCACAGGCTTGTTTCCCCTGGTAAGCTCAGCTTAATTATTTTTGAGAACAAAGCAGCTCCAGCACAATATGGCACCTCACACTACAGCGTGAAAGACAAGCAGGTAAAGTAGTAGTCTACAGCTTGAAGAGAAGCATTTTGAAAAATAAACCCATACCTTTTGTTGCTGGCTTCATTATTTATCTTCCCTTCTCTATTCCCATCCCTCCTGTTTTGTTTGAGTCTGAATGCCTTTTAGAATTGCCAGGTTTTCAACTTTTAATTGGCTTTTGATTACCTAGAGACCCAGGCCTTATCACTTATGTTTTAGGTTGGGTTTTTCCCCCTCCAAAAACATATTCAAAAACAAGGTACTTAAGATTAGTTTGAGGCATTTATTAGCAAAAATCAGACCTTTAACACTGGCAACAGCAGACTTCTTTCCTGAGCCAGAACCTTCAGAGCATTGAGGTTAAGAGGTGCAGGAGTCAGTTCTTGTCCACGGAGCCCGCACTGGACACGAGCTCCTGAGCAGAGCTGTCCCTGCAGGCCTCACCCAGCACACCACACACTCAAGCTCTCTTGAAGACCTGTCTACAGACTTGATTCTCACAACGAAGCTCCTACCAAAAAAAAAAAAAACACAAACAGAAAACCCAAGAGTATAGATATCTGTTGTAATCAAAGGAAGTGCTTCCAAAGTTGAACAGAGATCCTTCACCACCACCCTGGCCATGCTAATAACTTACACTTAACATTTGAATTTAACTACATGTGACAGTGAAACAATGAAGCTGTTTCAAAGCAGAATGTGCTCACAATGTGCATCCATTACACATCCTGCCTAGGAGCTAGAACACATGCACACCATGACCACATTATAAATCCAATTTTCACCATACAGAGATATAATCAGTAGAAATCTGAAGTCAATACCAGGTGGAGGTCGTCCCCTTCGAGCCAGTGAGTCCAGCCCCTGTTCTTCTTCTCACCAGTCTGGACACAGACAAGTTTGTCATTTTCCCAGGTAACGAGGCTCTATAGAACAGGGAACAAAAAGGTGTTTTTGCATGTCTGCCTCAGTTCTGCAAGACACTTGCAGAAAATGTGCATTTTCCCAGATAAAAGAGGACCTACATATTACCCCTGAGTGAAAGTGACACTCCTTGTCTGTAACTCAGGCTCCTACTGCTGTCTTGCACTACAAATATTATTCTTGAAACAATTTCAGCTCAAGTATCTGGATTGATCACGGCATCTTAATTGTGCCACAGCCTCATACATTCCCTCTTACCTTGCATTTTCTGTTATCCAAGCCTTTATTATCTTCCTCAAACTCTTCTCCAACTTTGAATTCAAGCAAATAATCTCTGAATGTGCTAGTGGTATGGATATAGAATGAATCACCATCTTGTTTGATCACTTTCTGAGGCTTCAGCATTTTTGCTATTTTGCGTGTTGCAAAGTCAATACCTTGGACAGAAGGCAAAAAACATCAGAGTTGTATTTATCACCAACCATTCTGGCAGCCAGGAATTAAACTTTATTTCTACCAGAAGCATTTCTTACAGTAGTTTGACTTTACTGCTATGCAGCATTTTGTTGTTTAATTGGAACCTTTTGTTTTATTTAAAGCTGCATGTTACACAGAGTAAGTTGTCCTCTTGTACTTTTTACTCTTTGAAAACCAGTTTACTC
Organism: Passer domesticus; assembly: GCF_036417665.1. Classification (NCBI taxonomy): domain Eukaryota; kingdom Metazoa; phylum Chordata; class Aves; order Passeriformes; family Passeridae; genus Passer; species Passer domesticus. The sequence continues at coordinate 7,600,954 of NC_087495.1, read as the reverse complement.
AGTTGTTTTACAACTCCTATGCAACATTTCCAGGACTTTTAGCCAGAAGACTCCTGGAGACAGTTGGCTTCCCTCACAGAGACACCCAAACTTGGTTAATGCCTATCCTCATCCTTTGCCAGAGGAAAGGCAATGAAAGAAATAACAAGACTCTCTTCAAGGCATTCTATAACTTAAACAGGGTGAAATGAAGGGCAGTCCTTAAAATTCAAGAAGACCCCTGAGGGAGAAGGGAGGAAGGACAGAAGCAGGTATTTCACCTACCTAAGGCCACCATATAACCCTCGAAGTTGTCATTGCTGACGAGGTTCCACGTTCCGCTGAAATCCACAGGCATTGCCAGACAGTAGAAGGAAGATCCAGTCAAAAATGCAAGTGTAGTTTTCTAGCCAGGCCTTTTATAGGGCAGCCTGTGGGTGGGATTACATCCCAGGACCTTTCTGCTGGAGGGGAAGGGTGCTACTGCCCAGCCAGTGGGTGAGAGGGTATCTGCAGAACGGCTTCAGCTGTGCAGGAGGGAAAAGTTCACCGTGTCTGAAATCTTCGTGTGGAGCAAATGTTAACAGCCCAAGAGCCACAATGCAAGCCAAAAACTGGTTTAAGCCATTTTGTCCATCTGGTGTACTTTAAAGGGACTGATTTTGTCATTACTAAGATCTCCTGCAAGTGTATTAGAACTGGGCTTTATGATCTGAAATCAAGATATCTGTTGAAAAGGTGATGTACCCTGTAAAGACAGGCTGTACTTGAACAGACACGGATTGACTGGTAAACTGTGGATTGTATTAAATCAACAAATTTTAAAGCAATACCTATGCTTCAGTGTTGGACTTCACCTTCAGCAAAGAAGTGACAGAAATCCCTGATGACCCAGCAATGTGTTTTGAAATGTGAATAAAAAATGCTTGACTTTGAAGAGAAAGGACTTAATAGAATCTGAAGTAAGAAAATAAGGGATTTAGAGGTGAGGAAACACACCTATACCTACTCCATTTATTTATTTACTGACGTGTGTTAGGCTGAATAAGAAGGAAATATTAATTTTGCAGAGAAGCTTCCCCAAAGTTTAGCTCCATTTTTGGAGCTGGCAGTTTGGTCCATATGACTCACAGAATCACGCGAGTAGGAACTCAGGACGTCAAAGCTTCTTTCCTGTTTGCAGCTGGATATTGTTCTCTAACCTATGCTAAAACAGGAATGGCACTCAGAAATGAAAATTACTGTTTCCTCTTCACTCAAATAGTAACATTTCACCCACAATTTGGTGTTCTGAGGTTATGGTAGTAAAGCACTGTTGCAATACTACTGACTCTTGCAAGGAAAGAGAAGTCAGTACTTGGTAAATCCCGTGCCAAAGTCCAGATATAACATTTTAATTTAAATTATGCACATAGTCTGGGTGTGGTTCTTCTTTCTGTAAACCAGTACTTGAACCACACACAAAAACCTCTAAAGAGTTGTTGATCCACGAGAAGATGCTTGCAAACCTTGGCATTCTTAATAAGGCACATAATACAAACAAAAATGAGATAGCAGCAAATAAAAGGAGGTAGAATTCTATCACCCCAACAGTCACAGTGCCTCTCTAGCTTATGTTCACATAATATGGACAATACACTGCTAGATTCAAAACCAGATTTCTAGAAAAGAAAAATGTTTCACTTATGATCAGTATTGATATCCTACTGTTTTCTCTGTAGTAACAGAAAACAATTCTGGCTATATATAAATATATTCTACTTATGGCTCCAAAGTAAAAGAAACTTTATTATTTGAAATCAATGTATTATTTGTAATAAAGGGACACGTGTCTCAGAATCAGTACAGTGACACTATTATTAATTTCTATCTATTAAATCAATGCCTTTAAACCAGTTCCTGAGGTAGGTTTGTCCTTCCATCAGAAACAATAGTGAGTTTAACATTACAGCCCTGGAAACACGAATGGAAAAGTAAAGTACAAGACATTTCTGGAAGCAAACTGCATGACAGCGAACAAGCAGCTGCATATCCCAAAGGCAAGCAGCTCAAAGCATGCTATACCTAGCACCACTTCAGCCAAGAGGGAACTCTTCCCTTCCAGGACAGAGCTAAATAATTTGTTGGAGGTGAACCACATGTTGACAATTTAAAAAAAATGTACACAGATTCACTCTAAGTAAATGGTACATCTTGAAATCAGATAACTTTGTTAAGACACAGTAAGTTATTAAAAATATTTGTGTTATTGATTTATAAATAGCAGAGCAGTTTCAGTTAAAACTAATCAGAACACTTTCATTTGTTTTGCTTATACATTTGCAATTTTCATGTACTGATGTGAATTCTTATACTCACTTCAGTGCACTGGGACAAAACATTAAAATGTGAAATCTTATTACTGGACTTGAAAAAGGTTGTGTAGGTCCAACCACTGAGTGCACCAAACCTCACTGCTAGCTACAGATGTACAGAATTAGCCCACTCTTTACCTAAGAAAAACCCCCACCAGCCCCTGGAAAGCACACTTTCCTGTACTGAAATGCAGTTTTTCACAGCAGACAGCAGGTCAGCTGCTCAGGGCCTGAGAGCTCCGGGGGTCACTGGCATGTTTCTGCAAGGGAGCCAGCAGCAGCCCTGCATTCCTGTCCTCGCTCTCGGGGCTGTACAGCCCGTTCTTCTCGATGTACGCCCGCACCCCCTCAGGCACCAGGTAGCGAATGCTCTGGCCCCTGCGCAGGGCTCTCCGGATCTTGGTGGAGGAAATATCGTTTGTGATCCACTCTTCCACCAGGTGAATGTTATTCTTATGTCTCCACAAAATATCCGATTCGTAGATGAATTTCTGAACATTGTTTCCAGCCCTGCTGATACACACAAGGCCGTGCTTTTCCACAATTTCAGTGATGTCCTCCGACTTCCACAGATTGGGGACTCCAAAGGATTCCAGCATGTCACTTCCACAAAGCAGTTTAACCTGTGGGACACCTTAAAGAGAAAATTAAATGAGAAATAGGGCGTGGTTTGGGGCTTGGCAGATTTTAGCAAACTTGACAGGGACATTTCATTTCTTGGCTCACTCTCTCTCTGTATCTTTGGTTAAGATGAGACAATGGAATGAAATTTTTTAAAAATATCCAGAGTATATCATTAGTAGCCACAACACAATATTTTTCTGAATAAAAGTTATGGGAGTCCCTTCATTAAAGGGGTCTAATGCCTTATGCTGTGGAATCTAAGGGAATAAAGTTACTGAGTGACATCAGAACCAAGAGCCACCATAGAAGTTACTCATCAGCGCAATTCTCTTGAAAGAACAAGGATCATTAACCATCTAATTTGCAAACGGACTTAACTTTTTACAACTGGACTCTGATTTTTCTTTTTAATGGGCTCATGCCTGTTTGGCTCCTGTTTTCTCTTCCGTCCCAGCTTTGTTATGGGTACAGCATCCTGCACACTATTAGTGACATCAGCAGATAACAGCTTTTCATGATGATACCTGCAAAACAGATCTATTTTAGGTATTTTAAAGATGTAGGAAAAAATTTGCATAGTAGGGCCTACCAAAGAACCTCTCTCTGCAATTATCCCAACTGGTTAGAGTTAACACAATTCCTAACCCTTCTACAGGTTCATGAGATTTTTTAGTGGCTGGCAGAAGAATACCTTAAAACCTTGAGCGTTTCCAACCACTCGCTCTGGCAGCTTTCCCAGTCATCAACTTCCACCCAGTCTGAGTTTTTTGTAGCCAGTTTTGCCATAGTCACTCGATGATTTGCACTGATCAGACCTTTCTTCTTGTATGCATCACCCACTGGTGAAATGATGCCTTTGATTACTTTGTATTTTCCTGTGGAAAAAGGCACATCACACAAGAACATGAGGAGTGCTTGAGCAGATGTTACTTCCCCTGCATTGTATTTAACCTGTGACACAACCACTATGCAGTGCAATGGCAGCTGACAGCCAGCCCAGTGGAAAAATACAGGACACTCCTGCACTGTCAGGGCAACAGTGAAGGAGTTAGTGAGGTGTTTAGAAAGATGTATTTCTGTAAACTATAAACCCTTGCTTTAGCTCATTAAAATCAGTAATAAGCAACAATAAGTAATGAGCTCTCTCACAATGGCCTACATGGTTTGACATAAACACATATCAGCTTCAATATCTAATTAGAATTTGCAAAAATATCTGTCACTGTCAAACAAGCATTCATAGACACAAAATACCTTAACATTTAAGTATCTGGTTATCAAAGCTATTCCAAATGATATAAATTTACCATCCTACCTGTTTCATGGAAGTAGTCTCTAGCCAGCTCAAAGAGCCTCAGGTGCATGTTGGTGATGGGATTGAAGGACCCACAGGCCAGCAGCACCACTTCAATCTTCCTGTCAGGATCTTCCATGGCCACTGCTCACAGTGACAGAGCCAGGTGGACAATGCTGGTGCCAGGTACCAGCCACTACAACAATTGGCATAAGAAAGAGTTATTGTTACTTACTTGTGCTGCCAATAAGCAGAAGATAAAATTTCAAATTGAATGCTGTATTTTTCTTCCATCAACCTGGCCTGTGACTGCTCATGTGACACTTCTCTGTCCAATTTCTAAGTGATTAAAATAAGAAATCACTGCAAAGAGGCTGCTTGCCCCGAGAGGACAGTGTACAGCCCACTCTGAAGAAAAGCAGCTCATGCTTTTAAACTTCATGTGGAGACATTATCCGTCCTGCTTGCAGGACAAACTTTATTAAACTTTGCACCATTTTAAGAGGCCAGTGCCAATCAGCTGCCAAGGGACATGTGGGCAGGGAACTTCCTTGTTAAGTAACTTCCTTCTAGTGCTTATAGAGAAAAAGAGAACATCCTCTGACCATTCCTGGTCTTGCTGCTCTAAACTGCAGTGACTCTTTCCAGCATGAGCCATAAAACCAAGACTGTGTCACATATTATATTGTATTAAATTCTGGAGGAGAACAGCATCAACATTTCTTCATTTGGGATTTATTTACATTTTCTGAAACATAAAATGTAAAGGGGGTAATTTATACAATTCAAGGTGACGTGTGGGAAGAGAGTGCTATGGAGTAAAGATGAGGAAAGTCAGTCTGCTTTGTGTTGCAGCAAGTGGTAGGTGTTCCAGTGGAAAAGGTGAGAGAAGAATAGTAAATTACAGAAGTTTAGTAAAAGCTGCAATTAAATACTGGAGGTTTTCCCCTTTTCTAAAATACCAGAGTTTTGTTCCAATTCTGAGCTTCAGTTTCAGAAAGCTGCTTAAGAATTGCTGAAAATAAGGAAATTTCACCATTTATCATTTAATTTCTCCTCACACCTCACACACATTTTTGCTCCTGTATCCTTTCCTGAGAACATTCTGGTTTGCCAAGATGTTTTCCCACATCTGGCCTAACAAAGGAGAGCTGCAAGGGGCTGTTGCTGTTTGTGAGACGTCTGAGCCGTCCTGAGGAGCACAGAATTGTCTGCCATTGTTTCTACAGCAACATCCCCACCTGGAAAAATCCCACGAGGTCACCCTCACACTGTGTCTGCCTTGCAGAGAGGCTGAGTGATGCTCACAGCAGCCACGGCGCTGAGACACAGCACAGCCAAACCCTGGAACAGCGACTGTGTCCTGACATCAAACAGCCCGCGGAAAAAAGGAACTCCTGCAAGGCTTTGTATTTTGTAAGTGCTAGTACTTTTCTGTGCTTTCAATAGTTTCACAAACTTTTAAAATATTCTTCATTACTGCAGAGCAGCTCAGCAGCAGAACGGCTGGTGGTACTTGAAACGCAGCCTTCCCAGGGGCACGGCTAGGAGAGTTACTATGGGAACAGGGGGAGAGGAATTGGACTGCCTTTGGAATGCACAAATCCTCCTTTCAACGGTGACACATGCTGCAAACTGAAAAAGGTTGATTATTTCCTTTAAAAAAAAAGGTGCAAAAAAAGCAGCAAATTTTAAGATGGAAATAGAGTGCCTTTTTGGGAGTTAGTCAAGTATCCCTTTTCATGCTCCTAATTTTACAGTTTACAGAAACAGGCAATCATTGCCTCATAAACTCACCTTGCACTAAAAGACACCAAAATCTGCCTACAGCAGGTTTTGGGATGGCTCTGGAGCCCACCCTGCCAGTCACCTTCCGGGGCTAAGCAGGTAAGGATGCCTTACTCAATCTCATTTATGTTTCAGAGGCCAATATCTGTCAAATATGTTTATATATCAGTATCTATATAGAATATAAGCATGATGTGGGCGTCGCTGGACGCTTCACTAGCACCCTCCGCAGCTCTCCGCCCCCGCGGGCCTGCACGGGGGTCCGGTCCTCGCCCAGCGAGCGACCCCCGCCGCCGCCCAGCCCCGGTGAGCCCCGCTCCTGTGCCCGCTCCCTGCGTCCGCTCACCCCCCGCTGTCCCCGGTCGTCCCCGCTCGCTGTCCCCGTTCACCCCCGTTCCCCGTGCCCGCTGTCCCCGCTCCCCGTGCCCGCTCACCCCCGTTCTCTGTCCCCGCTGTCCCCGCTCCCCGTGCCCGCTCACCCCGCTCCCCGCTGTCCCCGCTCCCCGCTGTCCCCGCTCCCCGTGCCCGCTCACCCCGCTCCCCGTTGTCCCCGCTGTCCCCGCTCCCCGTGCCCACTCACCCCGCTCCCCGTGCCCGCTCACCCCGCTTCCTGTCCCCGCTCCCCGTGCCCGCTCACCCCGCTCCCCGTGCCCGCTCACCCCGCTCCCGGTGCTCCCGGCCGGGCCCGCGGGCCGCTGGCGCTCATTGGCCCGGGCGCGGCGGAAGCGGCGCCGCCGGAGCGGGATGAGCCCGCCCTGGCGCGGCCTGCCCGGCTGAGGGGTGAGGGCCGGGGCCGGGCGGGCGGAGGGGCAGAGCGGGGCCGGAGCCTGGCCGGGGAGCGAGCGGGGTCCGGGTAGCGCCCGAGTTCCGCCCGCTTCTCCCGCAGGCCTTGGCCCGCTCCGGAGGGAGGGAGAGAGGGCCGCGTTCCCGGGGAGCGCTGAGGGCCGGGATGGCCCGCGGGATGGCTGCCTGGCCCCGGGACCCTCCCCGGCAGCGCTGGTTCCCCGTGCTGCCTCACACGCCTGCAGCCGGCCGGCTCCCGAACAGCTTCCCGGGGGCCGTTGGAGGCTCGAAGCGGTTGTGTCACATAGCGGGGCCTCTGTGTTTCAGTAATTGCTGCTGGGTTTGACCCTCGCTCCATTGTGTGTGCTGTGGCTCCTGAGTTCCTGGTGAACCGCCTCTTGCTGTGAAGATAATTCTGTGCACGCAGCCTGGCCTTTCTGTATTTCCATGCAAGGATCCCCGGGTGTTGTGATTAAATATTCCATCAGCAAGATATCGCATAATTTTAATAGTTAGAGTGTTTTAAATACGTTTTAAGTTGTTGATACAAACAATAAAGTGTACTTTCTCTTAGGAGTGTCATGTAAAAACAACACTTTCATGTGAAAAGAGAAAATGGCTTCAAGAGGAACAACAGAGACCAGTAAACTAAAACAAAACTTGGAGGAGCAGTTGGACAGATTAATGCAGCAACTTCAAGATCTAGAAGAATGCAGGTAATAAAAATAGTTGCTCTCCTCTTATATTAGTATTTTTCTTAAGTGGCTAGCAGAAGGAAGTGGTACCTTTCAAAAATCTTATAGGGGGGTGTTATTTATTTTTGTGTTTTGCTGTGGCTTTCTGGTTTTAAATTAGGTAGGATATTGGTGTCAGTAAAAATTACTTTTAAAAACCTTTATTAAGATTGTTTTATATATCTAGGAAAAATGCAAGCAGAAATACTCTGTATTTTCTTTGAAATGTTATATTTCAGTGTGACTTTTAAACTTTCAGTAGCTGTTCACAAAAATCACAATTTTTCTATGGGATTTTTAATAGCAGTGAACAAATAGCTTTTGTGGCTCTTTTGGTTTATCTCATAATTATGGATGCCTGCAGGGTTGCATTGTTTTCTTTTTAGCTTGTTTTACTCCTCATGTGATTTTACACTAGTCTTCTGTGGGTTGATACAATTTGAGACAGTGAATTATCAAGAAGGTTGGGCTTTTATCTGTTTTAGGAGTTGCATTTAAACACCCTGTGTTTAGATGCTTTCTCTGACTCTAGTTCTGACTTGTCCCAGCAGTTTGTATCTTTTTCAAGAGCAATTAGAACTGCTGAGGGGTGGTGGTGCTGTTCTGGGAATTGGGCAGGGTTTGGACAGCAGATCAGTTGTTCCTAAGTGGGTGGCTTTGGGTCAGGAGATTGCCTTGCCCAAAGCTGCAGCCAGTGAGATTATCTGAGAAGCCTATCTCACCACGTGATTTTGTTGAGATCCAAAAATGCCTCTAAGTTCTGCTCCAGGTGTGGGGTATCTTGTTTATTACTAGGTCTATTTTGTTATCAATGGGTGTAGAGCCGTGCAGGTGGCTGGGAGGGCTGCAAACCCAAGCAGTGCCTGGGCTGCACAGGAGCAGGGCAGGCTGCAGAGCTGGCAGCTCCTCACTGCATTGGGGAGCCAAGCTCCGTGCCATGGCCAATGCCCTGTGCCCCATGGGGTGTCTCAGGTTGAATCCTGTGGTCACTGTCTCTTCTTGGGTCCTCCCTAGAGAGGAGCTGGATGCAGATGAGTATGAAGAGACCAAAAAAGAAACTCTAGAGCAGCTGAGTGAGTTCAATGACTCCCTGAAGAAGATTATGTCTGGAGATATGACTTTGGTGGATGAGCTCAGTGGCATGCAACTGGTAAGTTGCTAAAAAACTTCATGTTCTGCCTGGAGTTGATGAAACAGCAAATAGATACAAGTGATTCACTAGAATTTTTATGTGAAATATAGATCTGTGTAACTAATGTATTTCCTAATTTAATACACTTGTATATGTAAAAAACTTGGATAGGTGTCTTCATTTTAAAAGGGGAAAATACCCATTGATGAATCACAAGATTGTAGGAGATTGAGACCTGGACAGTAAAGAAAAGTTTCACAGCTCTTTCTCAGTCTAGTTACATTAATTAGAACATTCTTTAAGCCCTCCATAAAGGTAATTTTTTAGAAATTTCAATTCCATGGTTATGAAAAAAAAGATGAGCTCTGTGTATCAAATGATGCAGAGGATGCTAATGATGCTTTCCAGCCCTCATTAATCACATCCTGCTGCTGTAGTTTGTGATTCCTGTTCGTCCTGGTCATTCTTGCTCTTCTTCTTGCAGGCAATACAAGCAGCCATCAGCCAAGCATTTAAAACTCCAGAAGTGATTAGAATGTTTGCAAAGAAGCAGCCGAGGCAATTGAGGACAAGGCTGGCGGAGGTGAAGGCTTCTGTTTTGCTGCAAAAGCTGTTTATTTGAGGCAGACTGATTCAAGTGTGTAATGACTGCAAGGAAATCACTGAGTGTGCTGGAAAATTTGGTCATAAAATCCAAAAGAGAAGGAGAAGTTCTCTTTCAGTATTTGTTCAGTTTTATATGTTTATTGAGGTAATGGGGGCAGCCATGTGTATTTCTTGAATTACCTTCTATCTTCCTGCTTCAAAGTAAAAATGGGATTAACAGAGTGAACTGAGGAAGCTGCAAAGAAAGTCTGTGACTGTACTGAGGCCTGGAGAGTGCACTTGATGTTTCATCAGAGATCTAAATTGAAGGTCCAGATAAAGTGAAATCAAATGGGATTCCTCCTTGTACCAGTGATGTGTGAATACATAATTTTAATTGATTATCATTCTTTGATAAAAAGAGAGTTTGGAGAAATCAGGTGAGTTAAGATTAGGGATAAAGAGTGTTTGCTGGATGTTCAGAAAAACTTCATAGACATCTTAAATCATAGCTAGCTCTGTCCCTTACTGCTGTGGGTCCATGACTACTGATGATATTTTTAAGCTGTTGCTTTTCTCATGCTGTTGTGTTGGGTGAAATAATGGAAGCTTATATATTTTGACTTTTTCTCCTCTGGTGTATAGATGGACAGAGACTTAATGGTTGGGAAGTTGCCACGAGACCTGTACACCCAGCAGAAACTAGAAATCCTGACTGCCCTCAGAAAGCTTGGTGAGAAGGTAAGGGGTTGGTATGATAGGTGAGTAGAGTTTTCTGCCTGTCTGGGAGGAATTGGAAGTAATTAAAATAAGAAATTACAAATACCATCACCCTGTACCATCACCAGCTGGTACGAGGTGATGGTATTTATAAAAGCTACAAAACAAGTCTTTTACTGGCCATCTGCCACCAGTTCATCAGGAGCTATTCAAGGCCTCTGACATGTGTCCAGCTTCACTTTTATAGTGTCAGTTGTGCCTGCCCTGGGTATGAGAAAAAGAAATTGGAGAGGTGAGTGATAAATTCATTGTTGCCCCAGTGATCCATCAGTGGCAGAAAAAGCCCTGGGTTTGCCACCAGAGGGAGGAAGAGAAGTTACTTCTCTTTGTGCATGGTATATGAAGAAAATGGGTTGCTGTGTATCTCTGTACTTCAGCTTTTTTAGGAAATGAAGGAATGTCATGGAAAAGATCAAGTGCAGTACTTAAAGGAGCTGCAATCCAAGTACTTTCCAAAGCAAAGGCTTTCCCAGTATTTTATTGCTTGAGTGTCAGAGGAAAAAAATGTTTTGCAAATATGTAAAGGCTAGTTAAGATTGTGAACTTGAACTTATCTAATCCTCTTGGAGTGAGTTCCTTGGACCACAAGAAGTCACTTCACCACACTCTGACCTATCCTCTTAACCTTTTGAAATGATCAGTAGCCTGCTGCACAGAGGGCTTGCTAGGACAGTGGTCTCACATCTGCTCTGGATGTGAACAATGACAGCAAATGCTGCATGTTTGTCTGCACAACATTGCAAAATGGTAATTAGCTGTATGCTTGCTAACAAAGCCAGCAAAGACAGGTAAGTAATATGCGTTCCTTCATTCCAACATCATCCTGGATATCTGTACCTGATTTTTATATTTCTAGTAAATAAACTGACGCAAACACTGTGAAGAGTTTGACACACATGCTTTGCTGTAATAAAGATGTGTATCTGAGGCTAATTAAATGACTTTCAACTTAGCATATCTGAACCTTCCAAATGTAGGTTACTGCTTCATTATTGTAAATATTTTATGGGCATCTGTCACAAGGCATCAGAGCACATACATAAAAGTAAAATATACATGGGGAAATGTCACTTTAAAGGAAGAGAACCATTTCTAGGTCATTGGCTCTTAACATGGTCAAAGCTGGCAGTGACTGCTTTTTTTTTTTGCTTTCCTCAGTAGATGATGGGAAGTAAGTTTAGATCTTAGTTCTTTATTGTACTGACCATATGACAAAAAAGTTACTGACACCTTGGCATAGTTCAGGTACACAGGTACAGTGTGACCTTTTATTAAAAAATTACCACTGCAAATCAAGCTGAAACTTGCATGTGCAGGCATGTCTGACACTGCACCTGCTGTCCTGCCTGGGCTGACAGGAGCCAGGGAGGGAAGATTCGGTGCTAGGGGAAGTAGCTTCTGTTTTGTTTTAGGTTTCAGTATGGTAGATAACACTGCCACTTAAAAGCTGCAAATGGACAATTGCTGTAACCTGTCCTAGCTCATGCAGATGCACAAGTAGATGGTGGGAATATGCACAGGTAAGGTATCAGCTTCACAGTTGTGGTGTTTTTTTGATTTAGCTCACTGGTGATGATGAGATGTTCTTGTCAACAAATGCTGGTACAGCCCTGAGCCAATTTGAGAGAGTCTCCACTGACCTTGGTAAGTTTTCATTCTCATAACTTCTGATTCCTGTGCCTCACTGAACACTGATTAATAGAAGTATGTCTAGTCCCCTATGAAAGAGAATATATGAACATGAGATTCATGCCATTAAATGTTAATATATGTTTTATTAACAATGAAACTCTGATACACTATTATGAGGAAAAAGTAACACAACAAATAAATGCATGCCTAGGGTGTCCATCATGCTGAAGGCTTGAATAATCTGTCTCAAGCAGAGATGCTGCTCTTAGAATTAAACACAGATCTTTTTTGCATTAAAGATTCTCTTCAGGAGAGCTGTGTCCTCTGCTTGATGCAGAGAATTTGGCAGTTATTGGCACATTGTCAAAATACAGCTTTAAAGCACTCTTCCTGCCATGATTGTCATACCTCTGTGTCTACAAGATCAAGAGTTGAGTTACAAAAGGCATTAAATAAACACACAGTTCATTGTAGTAGTAGTTAAATCTGGGATGAAGAGCTATGAGTGGCAGGAAGGTGCCAGACTAGCTCAGGGTACAAATAAACTGTCTGGGTGCCCTACCTTTCAGCTCTGCCCTCCCTGGAAGTGTAAGCAAGGTGAGAACGCTCTAGTTCAAGAGGGTTCTGTGGGGGGAAGTGTTGCCAACACCATTCCAGCTACAAACACAAAGCACAGCTCTGCAGCAGAAGCTGGGGAAAGGGAGCTCCATCCCAGCCATGCCCAGTAGGACGTGGCTGCTCTGTGTGTTGTTGGGTTTTTTATTAATTAGCTCAAGTGTTGTAGTTTTCACAGTATAGGTTTGATTTCTTTGGATCTCAAATGTTTTGCTTGATTCAAATTGTATATAAGGTAATTCACAATTTCCACTAATACTTACTGAAAATGCTTTTTCCCCCTCAGGATCAGGAGACAAAGTCTTTGCTCTTGCGAGTGTTGAAGTAGAAAAGGCAAAACAATGAAGAGGTTCGTGAGGCTTGTGTCTCCAGTTATCAGCAGCATTGGATTTTGGTCGTACTGCGTTTGGTTTTTCTATTTCTTACATGTTGAAAAAAAAGCAAAGCAAAACAAAAAACCCAAGTCCTAAATCTCTTGGGTCCTTAACCAGAAGATATGAAGTAAACAGCCTTAAGTGCACTTTGGAACCTTGGTGTCTGTACCCTTTAAGTAATACAAGCTCTGAGGCTGAACACTAAGTGGAACTCTAGAACAAAAGCATGGTATGACTGTCTTTGGAAAGGGTCAGCTGTTTTGAAGTTTTCTGAATGTGTATTTCTCTAACAATTAAAACTTAATCTTTTTGCATGTGGTTGTAGCAAGCAGATCTTTTTAATAAGTGGTCCTCATGATTTTTTTTTGGGTGATTCTTCACATTGTCTTAATTTTTGTGTGGACTCCCCACTAAGTAGTTTGTGCTAGGAAAGCATTGAAGCTTTGGAAAATGGATGTAGTTTATTGAAATGCCATCTTTCTACAAACTGTTTGCAGAAGACCCAGAATGAGCCTGGATGCTGATCACTGGCCCTTGGCTGCTCGTTTGCCGTGCACATGAATGAGCACTTTGTGTGCAGCCCTGACTGAGGACAATGGCAGCCCTGTGGGGAGGCTTCTGGAGTCATTTAACCTTGTGTATGGAAAGGACAGGAATTGATAGGACGTGGCAGTGAGATGCTCTTCCTTCAGCTCTGCTGTGTCACTGCACACTGCTGTTATCTCAGAGGGGCATGAAATAGCTTGCAAGTAGAAGCAAGTTTTAAAAGGGAGGAAAAGCTCCCGTTATGTGATCAGTGCAAATGTTGTTCAGTCTCAGTGTGGTGCTCCCTCAGAGGAGGGTCTGTGTCTCCACTGGATCCTGCATTCACTTGGCTTAGGAAGATTTCAAATCTCATGTAGTTGAATTTTTAGCTCAGAGACTAAGTGGGTAGCATTGACTATAAACAGAGAATTAACATGGTCAGTCGTCATTTGGAGTGCACTTACAGGGCATAAATACCCTATAAATTAGCAAGTTTGTCTAATTGTGAACTGGGACTGGAGTAGACTAGAAAATGTGTTTCTAGTCTGTATTTTGCTTTAACAGATATACTTTTGACATCTAGCATTTAAGAAATGAAAGAATACATGATACAGAAAGCATAATTTGTTTTTCACTGATAGACCTTCTTTCTCCCTGTTATTAGAAAGCCTTTATTGAGGAGGGGTCTTTTGTCCATTCCAGCAGAACTATTTTCCTGTCTGGGACAGCATTGTGTTCTCTCACAAAGGCTGATTGCAGCTTCATAGCTGAGAGCAGCTTATTAAAAGGCATTATTAGACTCTGAAATTATGGGAAGCAAAACAGTCTGTGGGGACTGGAGCTGCCTTCTTCTCCTTTCTGCTCATTACTGGTGCTAAGGAACTCTCCCCATACACCCAGCCTGCTTGCAGCATTATTATGTAAATTAAATCTCTCAGCACTCACAAAAAGTTTACAGTACAATGACATGAGAATCTTTTTCCTTGTAGTTTAAGAGGTGTAAGTTTCCAGGAGAAACTTTTTGAATTGGTTTGTACATATTTCAGGATTTTTGCTAATACCTGGACTGCGGGCAGTTGTAACATTCCAATTAAATTGATCCTTGACTGAACATCTTTCCAACGTTCTGCTGCTTCTGCTCTTGGAGGGATCTCTGGTGGTTTAGATGGACAAAGATGAGACTGAGATCAGTACCAGTATTGCAAGATTCCGTGTGTGGGTCAGACTTCTCAGAAGCTGGGGTCAGAAATCAGAGCTCTCCCCAGAGACTGGCTGTGTCCTGCAGAATGCCCTGACCCTAAATGTGATTTAACAAGGAAGCTGCTGCTGATGTGATTCATGTGTTGACCCTTGCAGATAGTTGAGTAACCTCTTGAAATAGTTAGATTGATTTCAGGCATAGTAAGTTAATTGGTATGTTGTGCTAAATATATTGCTAAATAACCCTGGGGTGTACCTCTACCACCATCTCAAATGTTTCTGCAGGGGCTGGAAAAAAAAGTCCATAATTTATTTATTATAATAATGATTTCCTCAATAAAAACTGCTAACAAAAGAACAACTGCTAAATGAAAGCATGGGTTTGTGTTTAACAAACAAGCTTGTGATGTGTGAGTTCCATCCCCAGTTCAGTGTTGGACCTGGGCAGATCACTCATTCTGTACACATCTTTCTTTCCTGGAGTAAAATACAGATTACGATCCTTAAATATTGAGTGCTGTGAAGTTGTTATTGATCATACATTGCTTTGAAGATTAAAAGTGCTTTGTTTTTTGTTTATCATTTTACTTCTGAAATAAGAACTGTAAAGTACAGTAGCTTTAAACACATCAGCAAAGTTCCCAGAGTCCTTTTTTGGCCGTATATAACCTCCTTTTTTTAATCTTCTTTCTCTATAGAGTGAATTCAGTGATTGTACTGATCTGAAGGAAAAAGTGTTAGAAAATTGAAGCTTCATATATTCTGTCTCTCTTTCTTCTTTTTCTCCTTGTGTTATTTCCCTTCTTTGATCTTGAATGGAAAAGTAGCAAGTTACCTTTGTGTTGAAGAAAAAATACAAGATTTC
The DNA here is from genome assembly GCF_036417665.1 of Passer domesticus. NCBI lineage: Eukaryota > Metazoa > Chordata > Aves > Passeriformes > Passeridae > Passer > Passer domesticus. The sequence goes on along the minus strand of NC_087495.1, from coordinate 7,585,690 downwards.
TTAAGAGATCCTTAGTTTCTCGTGCTACTTTGCCTGTAAAAGTCAAATTCATTTTGATAGAGAGCTCTGTGTAAATGCCACCCTATGGCCAGGCAGTTCAGGCTGTGTTATGGCTGAAATGGGATTGATGCATGATTTTGATGGATTTGAATTATCACACTAAGTCTGACATATAAAATATTAACAAAAGAAAAAGAGATTCCAAACTAAAACCAAGTCCTTCATTGGGTACCACACACATCTTGGAGAGAAAGAGGTTTCATTATTTTTGTGTGTGGTTGAATGAAAGCAGGGATTGTGTGTGCAGATGCTGCTGGAAGCCCTTAATGAGAGGGGGATGCCAACAAGTACAGAGGGACTTGGAGGGTGGAAGCAGCTGTGCTGTGATGGAATCCTAAATGAATTTCAGAGCTGATTAAGAAAGAACTGGAGATCAGGAAGGATGGCGTAAATTGTGAGAATTTTTCTAAGTCAAGCAGGGATTCAGAGAAAAAGGTTTTGTGAAGTTCTGGCTTACTAGAATAAACAGCAGCCTCATTAAACAAGAGATTAGGAGCTATTGAAAAGAAAAATCCATTTAATCTGATAGATGGTAAATTAATATCAAGTCTTTATACAATACATGTAAAAATGTTAGCCTTAACCTTTAGATAATTAAACTTCTGACATTCCCTTGCTGAGGGTTAGGTCAAGCAGGATGATGATTGGGAGGGTGATGGATTTGATCAGGGGCAGTTCTAGGTTCTGTTTGCTTTGGGAGCCTCTGTGCATTCCCATGAGACATGAACAATATTTTACTCTATCTCTTGCAGAACTAGCATAGTTGAGAGGCCTCTTGAGCATCCATCATGTCTTGTGATGAGACAAGTGACTGATGGCAAGATGTCACCTTGCTTGATAGCTAAACATCTCAGTAAGCTGGGAGGGAATAAACTAAGGTGGGGCAGGAGCTCAGTTTTAAGAAAATAAACCTAAGATTCTCCTAGGCTAGAGGAAGCCATGTGGTATCTCTCCCTGCTAAAACCCTTCCTAAATAAAAGCAGGATGTTAAATTGATGATGTGTAAGATTGCATTGCACTGCTGTACAGTCAGCCAGCTGAATTAGGAGAGCTAGACAGTACTTAGTCATAAAATGGTGTTGTGCCCATGATGTTATCAGTCAGGAAATTCATACTATTGCAAGGATGCAAATGATGGCTTAATTATATGCTCCCACTAGCATAAGATGCTTTTAGATCTTTCCCTCAGACTCATGTACTGTGCTAATTAACAGTAATCCAACTGGAGGATCCCAGTGCAATGCTTCTGCATATTTTTTTCAGCTTATGCTGGAGCTCTTATGTTCTTTTCTTAAATAATTAATAATCATTACTGCCTGCTGTGCTGTGGGTATGTGCCAGTGATCTCAGATCCCAGCACATTTGCACCATTCCTGTTCCTGTCAGAGGCTTGGGTTTGCTCTTTGCAGAGGCTTTCATGTTAAGCCCTTCATTAGCTGGCAGTGGGGTTTGGATTTCAGTGGCATCGGGCTTTGATGTCATTAAGTATCAAGCTGTTAAAGGAAGTGCCACCTATTTCATTACTGTGACTATCTTTATGCAATTAAGTTAAATGCCGAGTGGAAAACAGATGCGTTTTACTAAATAACACTTGGTTCACAAATTTTCATCTCCAGGAATTTTGCACTTACCTTGCTGGCCTCAGCAATGCCCCCTGTGAGGAGGCAGGGTTACTGTTAACCTAGTGGGAAACCATAATGCACATGAGTGGTGGAGCAGGCTGAAGAGCCTTTGGTGGCTTCTGTCTTCTTTGGTTTTTAGCTTTAATTCATTCCTCTCTGCGTTCACTGGGATTTTACTCTTCTCCAGTCAATGTAGATGAAGCATTACTTTACTTTTGAGTGCTTTGAGTCCTTCAATGACCAAATGACCACTGATTCTATTTGGAGGTTGGCATTGTCTGTATTGGCTAAATTAGCTCCAGCTATACTGGATGGTGCAGTGTCTTTAACTTTCTTTAGCGCAGCGCTGCTCAGCAGCTGCCCCGCTGGGATGGACCTCGGGAGGGACAGCAGCAGCCGCGGCACCCGGGCACCGCGTCCCTGCACAGGGCTTCTCAGGTGAGTGCGAGCCGCTGCGGCCGGGGCAGCGGGGTCCCGCAGGGGGAGCGGATCCCGCAAGCGGAGCGGGGTCCCGCAAGCGGAGCGGGGTCCCGCAGGGGGAGCGGATCCCGCAAGCGGAGCGGGGTCCCGCAGGGGGAGCGGATCCCGCAAGCGGAGCGGGGTCCCGCAGGGGGAGCGGATCCCGCAGGCGGAGCGGGGTCCCGCGGCGGGGCCCGGCCGGCGCTGCCCCTTCCCGCCCCTTCCCCGGCCGTGCCCGCCCGCCCCTTCCCCGGCCGTGCCCCGGTCCCCGCCCCTTCCTCCCGGCCGGCTCTCGGGTGCTGCCTGCGGCGCCGCCGCTGCCCTGGGCGCCGGGACGCGGCGGGTCCCTCCCCCGGAGCCGCCCAGGCACCTCCCTCGGGCCGCCGCGGTGAGTCACGGCGGAGGAGGAGGAGGAGGAGGAGGAGGCGGCGGCTCCGCTCGGCTCCGCTGCTCTCGCCCGCCCCGCCGCCGCCCGAGCCGCCGGAGCGCCGGGGCCGCGGGCCCCGCACCAGGTGAGCGCGGTGCCCTTTGTGCGCGGCCGGGAACAAAGGCGCTGGGCCGGGCCGGCTCCGCTCGGCTCCGGGCCGGCTCCGCTCCGCTCGGCTCCGGGCCGGCTCCGCTCCGCTCCGGGCCGGCTCCGCTCCGCTCGGCTCCGGGCCGGCTCCGCTCCGGGCCTCCCCGCTCCGCGCCGCCGTTCCCCGGCCCCGGGCAGGCCCTGGCCCCGCGGCGCAGGTACGGGAGGTGCCTTTTTCGTTTTGTGGCATCCCCCCCTGCGGCGCGAGGCGCCCCGCTCCCCCGTGTCCCACCCCAGGCATGGCCGCGGCGCGGTGGCAGCCGGAGCGCTCCTGCCGCTGCTGCAGGTGCCGGCGGCGCTGGGGCTGCTCGGGGCAGCCCGCGGCATCCCGGCCCTGCTCCCAGCACGCCTCTCGGACAGTGTTTGCTAGAGGGCTTCCTCGGGGGTAAGCCTGCCTTGGCTAAAAATGGGGTTTCTAGAGCCTCCGAGGCAGCACTCGGTAACTTCCAGTTTGTATGGGTGGTATTTGTTGGCACATGTTAGTTTTTTACCTGTTGGGAGGATACGTGAGAAAGGGACAGCATCACCCTCCGGATCAGGATGTATCAGAGACAGATGAGACGTGATCCTTGTTTCTGCTCAGTGTCCAGATGTGCTTCATCAGGGCATGTTTGCCTCACAGACTCAGGTTTGCTTTCTCTTCAAGAAGAGAATATTTTGCTCTGTTGTATATCATCTTTTATTTGTCCATTCCTCATCTTGGCATGTTGAACAGGGTGAGCTTTGATGCTCTGTGAGATGAGCCTGAGACATTCTGCAGATGTGAGGATTTAAAAAAAGAATCAAAACATCAAACTCCAGCAGACTTTGGAGGCAAGTTAGGTGTGCTAGCTCCCAGTCCTGGTCTAAGCTGGCTCCAGTATGGTGAGAGGCATGATTGGAGAGTATTTAAAAACATATTTTTCAATAGGTTTACAAAATCCTACTATATTTTTTTTTGGCTGCTGAACTTACAGACTTTCAATTTCTTTTGGCCTTCCTTATTTTTGGAGCTCATGTGTGATGTGAAATAGCCTGCTGAAGGAGAACCTCTATGTAAATGATGAAAAAATGAGGCTAAGCATGTACTTCAGTGGGGTTTATTCTGAAAGCACAGGTATTCAAGGTGAGGGAGCATGCAGAAAGCTATGTATTACTCTTTTACAAATACAGCCTGGTTTTCTTACCAAGCTACAAGCTACTTTTGCCTTGACAAACAGATTCATCTGGAAAAGGGTGACAGGTGTACTTCAGATACATTTCTGGTGCTTCACTTTGCCCTTAGCTGGAAAAGCATCTTCAGTTATTGTATCTTTGGCATCTTGGGAGAAACTGGCAGCTCCCTCAGTGTAATTCAGAGCTGCTGGGGATCTGTGTGCTGTCTTAGCTGATGTGGCACACAGAAATAATAACTCTATGAAGAAGTGTGTAGGACTGAACAACTGCAGGACCAAAGGCCATTTTGAAAAACTTAATTGCTAACGGGTTGGACCCGAGTCTGCTTTAAAGCAGTTTTCTCTTTTGGTTCATTGTGAGCCTTGCAACAAGTTATGGAAAAGTTACACAGGGCAGAAAAGTGCTTTCAGGGCACTTCTTGATGTCCAGGTGAGAGTGCAGTGAAATCTTCAGCAGGGAAGCATCCCCTGGGCTGGCAGGAGTCCCTGTGCCAGTCCCTGTGCCAGCAGGAGTCCCAGTGCCATCCCCTGGGCCATCCCCTGTGCCATCCCCTGGGCTGGCAGGAGTCCCTGTGCCAGTCCCTGTGCCAGCAGGAGTCCCAGTGCCATCCCCTGTGCCAGCAGGAGTCCCTGTGCCATCCCCTGGGCCGGCAGGAGTCCCTGTGCCAGCCCCTGTGCCAGCCCCTGGGCTGGCAGGAGTCCCTGTGCCAGTCCCTGTGCCAGCCCCTGTGCCAGCCCCTGTGCCGGCAGGAGTCCCTGTGCCAGTCCCTGTGCCATCCCCTGGGCCGGCAGGAGTCCCTGTGCCAGCCCCTGTGCCAGTCCCTGTGCCAGCCCCTGTGCTGGCAGGAGTCCCTGTGCCAGCCCCTGTGCCAGTCCCTGTGCCAGTCCCTGTGCCATCCCCTGGGCTGGCAGGAGTCCCTGTGCCAGTCCCAGTGCCATCCCCTGTGCTGGCAGGAGTCCCTGTGCCAGCCCCTGTGCCAGCCCCTGTGCCAGCCCCTGTGCCAGTCCCTGTGCCAGCCCCTGTGCCAGTCCCTGTGCTGGCAGGAGTCCCTGTGCCAGCCCCTGTGCCAGTCCCTGTGCTGGCAGGAGTCCCTGTGCCAGTCCCTGTGCCATCGGCAGCGTGGGGGCTGCCCTGGCTGGGCAGGGGGGCTGTGCTCACAGCGAGCAGCAGCCCCTGTCCCTGTCTGAACAGATCATTTCTGCTCCTGTCACTGCCAGAGCATCCTCTGGAGATGGGAAAGCGAGTTCTGAATGCCAGCTCTGTGGGGAATCTGGAGCTGTGTCCCCTTCTGCTCCCTCCGTCCTTTCCCCCATCCAGGGATCGAGTGCTTCACTTTGCAAGGGGACAGAGGCGTTTCCAAAACAGTTTGTGTTGTTTTCTAAACAAAACCAAAAGTGAACGGAAACAAACCCTAGATCTTGTAACATCTAACAATGACTGTGATCCCTATCTGCTGCCAAAAATGAAAAATCATCCTGCAGTTGCATATGGGCAAACAGAGCCAACACCTAAAGGTGCCTGCTGTGGTTCAAGGTTGATGCTTTGCCTAGGAAACAGCTTGTCAGAAATAGATCTTTTTATATGTGTTTAATATAAGTTTTTCCTCTCCAAAATGTTTGTCATTTGTAACCAACACAAACATTTATGTTTTTTACCAAGTATTTCACTTCCTAAGTTGGTTGTTGACTACAAAGCACCCTCCTGAGCATCTGACCTAGTTTGAAGCATCAAACATCCACCCAAGTGCTGTGCACAGAAAGGAAATGGGCTTTTGGAGGCTGCTGTTGGGGATGCTGGCACAGACTTCCAGGAGAATTTTTTCAAAAAGAAAAGATTTGGTATCAGAAATATTTCTATACATGCACAGGCAAAACTGTACTTCTCTCTCTTACTGCACGCTGTCATCAGGTTGGATTTCCTGCTGAAATGCATCAAGGACAGAGGCAGCTGTTGCAGCTGCACCACAGAAGTGATTGGGAAAATGGCAATCCCAACAAATGTGCCAAATGTTTATGTTCTGGGCTAGAGCTATTGTGTGTCTAGTCCCAGTTTTGATGGCGATGTGCACCAGAGATATAAATTATTGGAACAAAAACATTGTTACCACATCCAGTGTTGGTGATTTAATGGTCTTGCTTCTAAGTACAAGGGAGAAATTATATGTAAATAGGTTTGAAATGTGCTGGAAACTTTTTACCAAGTAACTTCATTTAGGAAAAAAAACCCAAAACACTTTTTTCAGTGTTCTATCTCTGAGGATGGAGGACTCTTACAGTTCTTTTTCCCTTTGAAGAGCTGTGTCCTGTCCATGAACTTCCTTTGGCATGAGAGTGCAGATAGAGCAGAGGGAGTAAAACTAGAAGTGAGAGGACATCAGAGACTAGCAAATTAACCAGAACCCATTAGTTAATACTGGAATGAGGAGAAACTCTCCTGACTCTCAGATTTATTTTCAGCCTTAGTGTTGAGGAAGCATTATATAACAAATGCTTGAGAAAGTGAAGAAAACTCATTCTTGTTTCTGCTCACTGCTGGTGATCGGACAGGATGTCACAGAGCTTCTGTATGGTTTAAATGTCAGTCTGAGCTCAGAAAGTGGAGTCATACTTCTTGCTGTTCAGTAAATACATCCAAGGTTTTACAAGTATCAAATCTGCCAAGCCTGTTTCTGTTTTCAGAAATAATATAGATATAATTATTCATGCTATTCAAAAATAAACAAGACAGCCTAAAATTCTCAAAAAAACCCCCTCCTAATAATTTCAATTTCTTGCATTATTGGAATTCCTGTGACTGACTGAATGAGCTAATTGGGGAACAGTGGTGGGGTCAGTAAATTTATACAACCATTCCACTTGTCTCAGGATGTTCTGTTTTATTCCATGCAAATACACAGACCAAGAATTTATCTTATTTTTCACCAAGTCCATTTTCTCTGTGTTATGAGGGCAGCTAAAAAATATGGAAATAACTCAGGTAATCAACTCTGTTTATGACCATGACCAAGCTCAGAAACCTTCTGACTCAGTTTATCCTTCCATAAAATTAGTTGACTACTTCACATGAAGGTGGAGATGTTTAATTAAAGTGTAATTGTTTTGCCTCTGAACTCATCCAGGCCCTGATTCAATGCACAGTGAAGTCAGTGAGGAGCTTTTAATTAATTTCCTTGAGCTTTAAATAAGTACACATGGACGTGCACCCTTAAAGGAAATGTGACCTAAATTTTTACAGCAGAATTGCTGTAAAGGAGGAATATAAATCCTGAAACAGCTCAAGGTAAACTACTGAAGGAGGGCTTTTTGTAGGACTGAGGAGGGGATAGTGCAGCTGCAGGGATCTCTGGTGCCTGTTGCCATTTTAATGTAATTTTAATGGAGTTTCCTAACTTTGAGTGTGTTGGATCTTCTGTGGAAAACTGGAAATTTCTTAGTGCCTTGGCAGCTTGCTCAGTTGGTCGGGGGAGGCAATATCAGACTTCAAGATAAACATAGTTAACTGAATGTTTATGCAAAACCAATCAGCAATAACACTTACAATATAATTAACTTCAAGAGTTGATGCCAAATTGAGAAAAATAGGAGCATTCATGTCTTCTGAGCTGCCTTTTTCAGGAATGTCTGTAGATGCCAAATAATACTCGTTGGTTTATGTAGAATTCATGAAAGGTTTTGCTTAACTTCAGAGGTCAGAAATATCAGGTTCTGCTAAACAGAACTTTTATTGGTGAGCTCTTGGTCAGCAGCTACAATGAGCTTGGTGAAATCAGCCTTTCACAATTCACATCAAGCTGCCACCATTCTCTTACTGTGGCACTGTCATTCTTAGTTCACTGACTTTTACAGAACATGTTTTAATCTTTAAATAAAGTCCTGTGTGTGGAAGAGCACGTGTTTTTCATGTATTCCTTGCATTGCTCTTGGTAGCTGCAGTTTTAGATGTAACTGCTGTCAGCTCCTTCCTTCTGTTGAGCAGCTAACCATAACAGAGGATGCCTAACTGTGCTCATGGTTTGGCAGAAACCTGCCTGCTCTTCCAGCCCTTCTCTTTGCCCATTCTGCCTTAAATTGCATCCTGCTCCTGGGAACTTCCTGAGGTGCTCTGGGATCTTGCAGTGGTTTTAACTTGTGCAAGAATCAGCCACTCAGGCTTTGTTGTGAATGGTCTCTGGGCTAGCTCCTGTTGTTACTATCATTATGTATTGCGGTTTGATTAGCCTAAATTAATGTTTTTACATGTGGCTGCCTTTAACACAGGTGTGTTGTGTCTGGCCTGTGATCCTTGCACTGTGCTGAGGAATTGCTCAGTCCCAGAGCTGCTGGGGGCTGCTGGAGCCCCCAGCCCTGCAGTCCCTTTCTCTCCAGCCTGGTGTGTTTGCTCAGTGCTGAAGGGACTCTTCAGCCAGACCACTGACCTCATGCAGCTTTATGTCACAGTTCACAGCTGGTGGAACTAAGGTAACATTCAGAATTGTGGCTAGGCAGGAAGGAAACTGCATCCATTTTCCTGAGGAATACAAAGTCTCCAGAAGGCAAGATTTCCTTCCTTGCAATCCCACTTGGCCAAAACATAGGGAAAGCGTGGTAAAATTGGTAATTGTCCGTGGTAAAATTGGTGTGTAATCAGGAATTTGTTTTAAACCAGTGAATGTTAAAGGTCCTCCCTTAAAACTCTTTTTTCCTTCCTCCCTCCTGTGTCCATCAGATATCTTCACAGCACAGTCTTGTTTGGTGACCTAAGCAAGGAGCAAAAATCCTTCTCTTGTGCTTTTTGTTTCTAGTAAGTCCTTCAGAGAAGAGAGGAGCTGGCATGCTTGGCATACTCTACTGAGACCAATCTATGGAACACTGTCTAGGAAAAGTCTCGTGGATTATTATTTGATGAAGGTTTTAGGAGCAAAAGTCTCTTGCCCACATCATCCAGGAGCACTGCTGCTGCTCACGGGTCACTGAGTGAGGAGGCAGAGCTTGTGCTCTGGTTAGCACCACAGCCATGATTGAGGCATGTGGCCATATTAGACAAAGAGCCATTAATGCTTAGTTCAGCTCACAGCAAGAGCTATTAATAATAGATCTCTTTAAATGGTTTTGAAAATTAAACCTTGATTCAGACCTGAAATCTCTTCTTTGCTTTTTTTCGTTATTCAGAGCATCCATGGGGAAAGCAGCACTGAAGTTTGGTTCTTTTTTCCCTAAAGAGGCAAGATAACTAGGAGACATAAGGGCTGTGTTTGTCATATTCTACAGCAAATTTTACTGATGTATGAGGCCAGAACACTATTTAGTGTTGCTGTCCAATGGTTACACAATTTTGGTAGTAAAGAGCTATTAATCTGAGTCTCTGGTCCTAACAATGTACTTTGATACATGGTTGCAAAACACTAAAATGCTAACTAGCCACCAACCTAATAACAGCTCACGTTTTAATTGCTTTTAAAAAAACTAGTTAGCCATAATCTTTGTACTATAACAGATTTATAGGCATTTGCAGTGTGCAATGGCTGTGACCTGGCAATAATGATGTTCAGATGTCAGTAAAAATTACAGGGCAGCACACTGAGAGCTCACTAATACCTGGCTGTCTGCAGATCCTGTGGCAGTGAGTACCAGAGAAATGCCTATAAATACATATATAAAAAAATGTAGATACATGTACACACAGTGGAGAGAAAGCCTTTCTGTGCCACCACGTGTGCTCTCTGCCCTTTCAGGTTAAATGCACCCAGCACTGTGTGCTCGGGCTGGGAGAGGTTGGTCACTCCTGCCCAGGGAGTTTGACTCCAGGAATCTTCTGTTTCTGAAATAAAATATTTACAGATAGATCCATACAAAGCTTGGCTGCACTGCTCTGTTTTAATGATGGATGCTGAGCACTTTTTACCAGTAATTCTTCAGTGGGATACCTAGTAATTAAATAATTTGCTATCTGTCATTAGTGCCTAATTTCCTGCCTAGAAGATTTGTAGCTTTGTTTTAAATAGGAGAAGAGGTGCCTGAGCCCGTGGTTGGGACAAGAGCAGCACTGTCCATCCAGCTGTTGGGGACCATCGTGAGTAAAGTGTTGGAATTGTCTCTTGGACTGGGTGCAATTTGTGTGTAAACTGCTCTTTATGGAGTGCTTTCACTTTTTAAAGAATTTTTGACACATTCATCTTTGAAGTGTGAATACCTTTGTGGAATGAAAGGCTTTTTTTCAGGTTTTGTTGCTGTTACTACGTTTAATTTCAGAGGCTTCAAGTTGACTGACATGAACTACCTGAAACCCTGTGCTGCCTCTTTTAACTGTGTGAGATGTGAGAGGTGTCTTGTCCTCGAGGGAAGTGGGGGGAAATCATCTGGTTTGTGTGTGCCTGAAGGTCAGGAGGCAAATTTTAATTTCATGAAAGTGCTGATTATGATAGTAGGATTTTTAAAATTTATTTTTTAAGTCAGCTTGAGCATTGATGTAAGAACTGTTTTGGTGTATTGGGAAGCTCTGTGGAATGCACTTCATTGGTACTTTTGAAGCCCATTTTGAAGCTCTGAAAGGTGGTCCAGCACTGGGGAGAAAAACCCCTGCTTGTGTTCATAAATGTTTCATGAAGAAATGGCAGTGTTTGGGGCTGTTTCCTGTCCTCCTTCAAGAAGGACCGTAGTGTCTCGTTAAAAATTTAAATCTAACATTTAAAGAGATGTGAACCTCCCTCATCTGGGAGTTCCAGCAGTAAATTGACCTAAATCTGACCCTGGGGTTCAGATTCTGAAGTCAGCTAAAAGGTAGCACTGAACATAGAAACGAAGACAAAAAAAACTGTATTAAATATTTCAGTTCATACTGTTCACCTATAAATAGGTAGCTGTTATGAATTCTTCATTGTATCCCTCTGGAGAGGGGAATTAATCCAGTCTCCAGCTGCCTGTGACTGAAGGTCATGAGTCGGGATGAATTAGAGGAAAATTTGTAGCAGGGTTTTTGCAGACTCTGGTTCCTGACTTCAGGTTTCAGGCTCCAGCTTGGAAGGTTTTTTGGGCTCTTAACTGTTCTCTGGAAAATGTCATTTGAAAATGAACAAGGTTTAAATGAGGGGCAGCATCCCCTGGCACTTCCAAGCTCCCCAGTGTGACCATGCTTAGGCACTGAAGTCTCGGTGGTGGAGCTGTGGAGGGGATGGCTGAACCCTGCCATGGTATCAGAGAGTCAGAGGGACCCTTCCTGCTGCTCTGAACTCCACTGGTGCTCAGCAAAGGAGCCTGCAGAGCTCGGCTTTATTCACCACGACTCCCTAGCTCAGCTTTGTAATCCTTTCCCATTAATTGGGGGCTTTCACTGCCTTCAACAGAACCAGGCAGACTCAACAAAAAAATAAATTGTGGCTGAACTAGCTCCTGTTGGGTTTCTTTTGGCTATAACTGGAAATGCTACAAGATATTAAAGAGGTAGTCAGCTGTGACTTAGGCTTTAAAGAACTTGCCAGATGGCTGCTCTAAGTACCCTAAATTATTAAGACTGAATATGTAAAATACTACATTTTCCAGCAGCTTACTGCCTTTTTATTTTCTTCCCCCTTAATTTAGGCTGTGCAGGTTCCTCAGTTGCACTTTGTGTTCTCCCATAGCAGTAAAATGTGGTCGTTAGGAATTTCAGCATTACAGAGGACTGCAGTGTGGGGGAGAATATGAAATTTGGAGGAGCAAAAGCTCACGTTGCATTCTCATTGCATTAAATAAGCATGGCTTTAAAACTGAATGGGATGCTTAAGTATCTTCCTTTATGCACAATTTATAAAGATGCAATTTTTTTAGCGTGTCTCTTTTTCTTTTGAGATGTGAAATTTTTGTTTATTTAGAAAGAGGACAGGAGGGGGGTCAGAAGAATTTGGGAGTTCTTAATTACGAACTGATCTGTGGCATTGTCCAGCAGAAAGTCCCTTCCAGGTTTTGAATTCATACCAGTGTAGGTGGAAGTGAAGGAAATGCAGTTAGAAATCTGCAATTTTCAGTTGCTGTGTGTTGGAATCTTCTTCTGAAGGCGTTCAGTCAAAACAGTTCTTGCTGGTGAGGCTTGAGTTTCCTGAGGAGCTGTTTCCATCTGTTGGTAAAACAGACAAGTTAAACTGAGATTGAGTACAGATTTCTCCTGTCTGCATTTTTTGAAGTGAAACCCCAATAGCTGATGTTCTAAACCCAGTTAGGAAAGAAGAATAAAAGGCAAGGCTGACTGCAGGTACAGTATTTTTCATTATGTACTGTTGTGTCTGGGGTCAGTGACTGAAGAGAAAGCCACTGTGGTCTTTTAATTCATTTTTGGGAAGAAATATATTTTATTTTCATTAGAGACTTTTCAGAACAAGGAACAATGAGGGGAGGTGAGGAAGTATCCTTTAATGCTAGTGGGAAAATTGGAGGTCCTTAGCTATTGAATTACTTGGGTGATGCCCTTGCAAAGTAGCCCGGGTGTTTTAGGTGCAGAAGCACCTCCACCTGCTCATCCCAAACCCATGTCTGGTTCTGATCTCTGACTTGCTGCCCTGCCAGGGCCTGCAGCTCCAGTCCACAGGGCTGAGTGGAGGGTGCTTGGTGTGCCCAGGGCAGGCTTGCCCAGCCTTCCCCCAGCCAGGAGAGGCTCTGGAGGGACACAGATGGGGATGTCAGGCGTTCCTGGCTCTGCCCAGTCCACATGTTGGGCCCTGCTGAGCTGAAGGAATTCCTGGGATCCTCACCCAGCCCTCTGCAGGCAGCGTGGGGAGGGAAGAGCTGGAGTGCAGGACAGCTTTCTGGGCTGCTGGGGAGGGGAGGGAGTGTTTCCAAACCCAGATGATTGCTTTGGCAAAGCTGGGCTGGCAGTGCTGGCTGTAATATACAGATCTTTGTTGTTTATTATTCTGTCATGTGAATCATCTTACAAATAAATGGGAGCTAAATTTCATTGCCTGTGCCTGGCAAACAAGGGAGAATTAGGTGACCCAGTTATGTCCATTTGCAGTGTGTTGGATGCAGCAGGACAAGCTTGAAGCATTTGGTGTTTTAACAGAGTTTAGTGAAGAATTCAGTCATTCCTGACTAACACTGCAGCTTTTGAATTGCATGGGTCAGAGAAAGGAGAGAAGGTGAGAAAGGAATGGAAAACTGGCACTGGGGAGCAGATCCATGTTCTGCTGCCAGAGGTGAGCACAGGCAGCCCAAACCTTCCTGTTGGCTCTGCACATCTGCCTCACCCTTACCTGGAGAGCCCAGCTCCAGATCTGATAGAGCAGTGCATTCTCCATGGCTTAGCCAGCCTTTGGCCTCTCTTCCTGCAGTGCCAGCCTCACGATTCCCAGAAATTCAGCTGAGATCCCCTTGCTTCTCTGCTGAGGCCAGGATGCTTCAGTTGGGTTTTGTGCTGAAAGCTCCCTAAAGAATGCAAAGCTTGAATGCAATTCATTCTCAAGTGATTGGGAATGTCATTGCTATGGTCAGGGTGGAAATCTTGCAGCTGAAGAATGGCTTGATTTTAAAAAACTTTAAGCATAAATTTCTTGAGTTTAACAGCTCCAAACAATCGTGCAGTTTTTTTAAATTTTACCTAGAGCGTGTTCTAAAGCAGGGAGTGAAGGTGTGTTGAATTAAGACTCTTTCTGGGGTTCAGCTGTGGATGTTCTGTAATTCTTTGCTCATTTGTTTTCGCAGGGCAGTTCCCTCACACATTTTTCCCAGCTCCAGTCACTGATCAGGACTGCAGACGTGGATTATCTGATCTCCTGTGGTTTCTAGAAGCAGGTACGTTGGCACAGAAATCTGGTGTTTTGTTGGTTGGGGATGGGGCAGTGACCACTCATCCATGAGCCAGAAAGATTTGTGGGGGCAGGGAAATGCTGCTTAAGGAGCATTTCATAATGTGTAGCATATTGCTGTAGCTTTCTGGAGAGAACAAAGTTGGTAAGTATTTTGAAAAGATTTTCCAGTCCTTCATTTGCAAATGAGGATCGTGCTGTCTTCTGGGCATGGACCAGCTTTGTATGTGGGTTTGGAAATTTTCTCATGTAGCATATGCTGGGTGATGTTGTCATCCTAAACTGTGTCTTCTGAAAGCTTTATGTAACAGGAAAACAGAGATATGTTCACATTTCTCATGCTGGGCTCTGAGTGCTGTTTTAAGACCTTTGTCTTTCCCCTTTGATGACATCGATAGGAAGAGCTGTGGTGTGGGGAGAGCAAAGTGCTGTTGCTCTGAAAGCTTGGTTTACCTCTCTGTGCATATTTTTTGAGCCATATTGAGTGCTTTCTCCCCCCGTGCTGCTTCCTGATTGTGTGAAGCATTCACTGAATGGGCAGGCTTTAGGATTTTTATCCTTCCTGTTAAATAGGTGGCTTGGTGACAAACCCATCTTGGCTGAAGGTTGCTTCACAAGAGCCAGGCTTAGATAGGAATTCCCATCACCCCTTTTTAAAGCTTGAAAATTAATAAACAACTAGAAGATAGTTATGCTGGAAACAGTGAACAGTAACCAAAGCAGGTCCTGCAATACCTGAGTGCAGGGCAGTGCTGAAGAGGGGTCTTCCTCGTTGGCATGGGGGCAGCTGTGGCATTTTCTTGGTGCTTGTGGATGGTGCCACCTACTGATATCCCATCCATTTTGTTTCATTTTTAAACAGAAGATGTCTTACTGCATTTCAGCTTTTCTTGACACGATTTTTCTTGTCTAGGTTGATTGGTTGGTAGTACAGCAGCTTCCCTTTTCAAGTGCAATATTTTTTGAGAAGTATTTACAATATTAAGAGCCAGTCCCTACCTTTCAGGCTGACGGATATCTTGATCAATGTTTATTGTTTTATCAGTCTCTGGATGTGTATAACTTGATATCTCTTGCTCAGTATCTTGTTTTGTTCATTGCCTTACTATTGGCATCCCTTGTTAGCACTCAGTAAATTGCACTGTGGAGTATAAACCCAGTAGCATAATCCAATTTACTTACTTGAGTTGACACTAGGCAAAATTCAGGGATTGTTTAATTCCCCCTTCAGAGAGCAGTTTGCAGGTTGTATAAAAAGCCCAACAATCATCACCTTGCACAGGCTGCAGGTTTCCAAGCAGAGTCATCTCCAGCAAATCAGCTTCATGCACTCTTCCCACTGAAACATGCTCAAGAAGGGCTGGTGATGGATCTTTCTCACTTTTCACTGCTGTTATCTCCGTGCTCAGTAGTGTGGGTGGCAAAGCCTGTCCCAGCAGCTGCTGCTGAAGTTTGCATTACTTCTGACTCACTCAGGAGGGCCTCTGTGTAATTTTAAACAGTTTCCACACCCAGATTACTTTCCCTTAAAAGTCATAATGGAAATGGAGTGAGAGGAGAGGTTGGTAATGACTGCAGGAAGACATTACTGGGAACACTGTGTCTGAACCTGCTGGGATACAGCCTTCCCTAGGCAAGCCTTGTGGAGGGTGTTCCCTTCGTTACTGGGGCTCAGGAAATCCCATTTGTGGGCTGGTGTGGGACCAGACCCACTTCTGGCAGTGAAAAGGGGCTGAGCACCTCTTGTGGAGCCCCTTCCCTGAGGTGTGTGTGGGGCAGGAGTGGCTGGGTCCCACCTCCACCCACTCCTGGGAGCACGGAATGGTTTGGGTGGGGAGGGACCTCAAAGCCCCCCTGGTGCCACCCCTGCCATGGAGGGGACACCTCCCACTGCCCCAAGTGCTCCAGCCCCAGTGTCCAGCCTTGGGCACTGCCAGGATCCAGGGGCAGCCCCAGCTGCTCTGGGCACCTGTGCCAGGGCTCACAGGGAAGCTTTTCTTCCCAATGTCCCACCTAAACCCACTCTCCCTGTTGTGGAACTTAAATAATTACCAGATACTCATATAA